>NW_028277169.1:25135833-25836666 GCF_051122295.1 Plectrocnemia conspersa
TTACGTAAATGTACGTAAAAAATAATTTATTTCGAAATAAAATATCTAAAAGAAGCTGTTTTCAGAATCGTTTTTTTTTCGTAAAAAAAATTTGGTAACGATAGCAAATTAATTTAATTAAAGATAATATAGCAAAGATATTATTACTGTTTAATATATAATACTTGCGCTATGTTTAAATACACATCCTCCAGCGATATGGTTTTTATAATAAGAGTAAAGCCGAAGGCCGAAGATATTATGTTTTCAGCATTATAGCACTCAGAAAACATGAGCCATTAGAGCGTTACAAAGATGACAAAAGTATCGTGGCCACTCAACGGTTATTTCGCGCCAGGTGAATGTGAACATTGATGTTTAAGCATACTATCAAATGCGACTGGTGGCGTTAAAATATATCTCTTGCGATATATTTTTTTTTTACAGATAAGGACGAACTTGACAATATTGTAAAGAAAAGGACCACACAAAAGCCCTCGCTACACACAAATAACACGTAATTACTCTCCGATGCATTGAACGAATATTTTTTGGTGCGAAACAGGCATGGAATCCATATATCGCTGGACGTAAAGTCACAAATTCCCGTTGCACCATTCGACCTCAGATGGATGGACCTTTTAGAGGCGTGGACATATTTCAATGGTCGAAGAAACGAGTGCAACAATTGACTGGATGATTGCTGCATGTTTGTGATTCGTCAGCGAGCTTTGCAACCCTTGATACTTAAGTCTGGTCTCCAATGAGAAGAGGTCAGAGACTCCCGGGGACGATCATCGCAGCAGAGAGGAACGAACCTTGACTATATCGGCGCTGCCACAACTACAATACCTCTGAGTACCATCCACTGGACATCATCCCTCCGCCAGCTATTCCACCACTGCTTGGAGAAAAACGATACTCGTCCATCATATGTAATATTACATAATTAATTATTACTTGTTTCCAACGTCGTCTTTCTGACTGTGAAGTCACACCCCTTAGTGTTAGAAACATTGAATTATTATAAATCTAAGTAGGGTATAATGCGGCTGAGGAATTTGCGCATATATATGCAGTTGGTTGTTAAAGCGTCAAAAGCTCAAATATGATTAAAGCAAGATTTCCGAATGGCACATTGAATGTATTTATTGCCAGGATTTCAATCGTCTATTCTTCGCCATGATAATAAATAGTCACAATGAGCGTCGCTCAATATGACAAGAGTTGACTTAAGAAATGACTGCTGCTCTCATACAAAAGCTAGTATATAGCAACTTATGTATAAGACACGTGGACAGTGTGAATAAGTTAAAAGTAGCGCAATGGCGGGTTTGAGAAAAAGGTTTTAAGAAACATGTTTTTGAGATGCTGTAAGTAGCAAAAAATTACTAGACAGGTAACTAGAACGCAGGACAATATGACACCACTGAATATGAAATTCATGAAGACTAGGACTTCAATGAGCCTGAAGATTTGCTTGTCAAGTACTTTATTGTTAAAGTACTATATAAACATAAAGTACTGTAACAATCTGGCATATAATGAAGAGCTTCTCAATTTAGTTAGCATCAATGTACGTATTATGCATATTAATAAAATAGTGAGTAGGTCGAGAAATCTCATATATTACGATTTCCTTGAATTACCATTACGACAAATGGAGATTGGCCTCATTTAACAATAAAATAGTATTAACGACATGTTTAAAAATGAAACTCTGCAAACTAAGAGAACTAAATACACCTTCGTGCTATGTGTCTAACGAACCTCATTAGGTTTTTAGCTACGCCTGTCTATTTTTGCTTCATTTGCATCTTCCAGAAAATCTGCATGAAGACAAATAACAAGAGATTTGTCAATTAGAAACATTAGTGAGACATAATCAAATTATGTTTGTTACGTTCCAATATATGTATATACATATTTCTAGATAGTATATTCTGCTAGCGGCAGTAACTCTGAATTAATTTAATGTCAAATGAATTTAGAGCGCGTCTGAAAACTTTGCTGCTGAATACAGGTGTATTACACAACATAAATACGCACTAACTACGCTGAATCGAGTCCACATAGGTCCAGTGGGAAACTCAACTAATTAAATTGACTTGGCACCGTTGCAGCAAGCGCAATTTCATTCTTGTCACGTTGTTTGGAAAACTCTGACAGGAAGGCGTTGGCTCATCGCTATATTACTTTATGGACACACGCGCGTATAAATTCTTAACCTAAAAATATTCATATATAAACATAAAAACGACATAAACTGCGATCTTGGGGAGTAGGAGAAATAATATATTGCTTTATGCACAATGGAGCAAAGCAATATTAAGCCAACGATGGCTCAGAACAAAACAATAATGAAGCAAAATAATAATTTTATTTATTTGTAGAATATACAAGTGCTATTCTTTGCTCATAAGAAGTAATCATAAATAAAATTTCAATCAAGATTAAAAATATTAAAATCCAGACACAAATTAACGTATAACTATAAAGGTACATATAAATATAAATAGTATTACAAATACCTAATTTGAAATGACATGTATGTATGTATGCATATAATATCTATGATCTATTAGACATCTGTATTGTGGCCACTCAACGGGTATTTCGCCGCCAGTTCGATATCGAACGTCTCGTCAGCTTGGAATTTGGGCCACTTTTAAGACTTGGATTCAAGAGGGTGAGAAAGATAAAGAAATGAGAGTATGTACATAATCCACGGAATACATGTTCTTCCACTTACATCGCTAAAAATATTTAAACCCAAGCCAAATACTATATGTACGATTACTAACTTGTATTATTTTGAAAATATATAATAATGTAGTTTAATCGTGGTTTGAACTTTTGCGTGATAACTACCACCTCGCAAAATTACACGCATTAATCATTCTAAACACTACATTACAAGTGACGTACATGTACGAAAACGAGAGAAGAGTTCAAGAGACGAGAGCTCGTTATTGTATTTTTAATGGAATTTTCAGCATCACAGCACGTCAACCCTTTTTGTGTTGTTTGCCAATTAAGCTCTAGACCGTTAAAGCTCCATCATGTCTGATCCTCATTTGCGGAAGCTCCTCGATTGTCACGTGTATCCGATCGACACGCTGTGGTGACATCTTTACATGATGACACGACTTTAGCTTAAACGAATGTATAAGCACAGAAGGCTGTGTAATACCACGAGAGAGCGCTAGACTTATCGAGCGAATCCTTTCCTTGTGTATGGTGGGAGGGTGTTGAACTCTTGGATTTTGGAGCTGGTTCAAATTGGCGGAAAATTTGGCGCTGGACCAAAAATTCCACAAAAATACAGGGTTTTAATCTGATTTATTAGAACTATAATATGATTAGATAGTTGCGTTAGTAAACTGCGGAAATATGGATGCACGCTTTTGCTCTAATTTTTCGCTTCAGTCGTCAATGTTTTACGTGTGGGTATTCCTCTGCGAACGACAGGGGTTTAATTTGATTGGCAGTATTTTTATTGCTGAAATAAAATATAAAAGCAGGGATGCACAGAACGCCACTCACCGTTGATTTGATAAGATAATATGTTATCAAATCAAGGAGCTGATAAAATAAGTTTATTGTTAATTTAAAAAAATACTTAAAACAATTAATTTCACTATATATGAGAGTTTATGCTCTTAAAACTAGGGTTAAATTATGTTATGAAAGTTGTGGTTTCCGACAATCGATTTGATATAATGACCTTAATTTCTAAGAACTGTCTAAGACATATTTTGCACATAAAGTCTTATTAATTGGTTATGTGGATAGCTTTTCTGGTTGATATTACTAAAATACGTTGAAAACGCGATTACTTGGCAGAGATCAATTAATTTCCTCAAAACTCTACGTTAAAAATGTTTAAGAAATTTGTCGCATAGTCTTGTTAAAGGCTTTAAAAATTAATTGATTTTTTATTCATCGGTATGTACAAGCACGCGTGCCGATTGTATATTTGAGCGGATTAGTAACACTAGCAGATAACTCATGGACCAGATTATACAATCCATAAAAATCATTGGCAAGTCTACTGATTTTTAAATTATCGCCGTTATGCGAAGGATACGTTAACTAGATATTTAATAGACAATAACAAATAGTCTGTTGCCGCCCCAGACTATCGCTGGCCAGACGATCGAAAACGAAAAGGGCAGAGGATTTCTTTTCCACGGAGTACTAAACGCAATTCCATCAATAAACACTTCGCTTCCAACTTGGAACAATGACAGTGCAGCTGACCACGCGCTAAGCGGAGCTACGCCGAGTATCGACCGAGCTAAGATGATTTTCGGAGAAGACTGTATTTCACGAGACAAGATTACAATATACAAATTAAATAATAAACGCACGACTACAAGGTTTGAATAGAACATATATATTTTAGCACACCCCCCATCTAATAAAATATTTTAACAATTAGTCGTCTTTTAAGATATTCGGTTCACCATGTAACTTTTGTTTAATTGACCCGTCAAAATATTGCATAATGTCATTCATCGCGACTTCCTGTCCTTTTGTTGCTTATCGCATCGATCGTTCTGAGCCGTGGTATTTAAACCGGAACTAGCTCTTGCACTTTTCAGCGCTAACTTTGCGCCAGCTCTCCCGTTTCCGTTTCCGGGTCCGCATAGACCCGCGGGTACAATGCAGCATCCGAATCTGACCTGCGCACTGGCCGCTTTGGGTCACACGCGCGACACGGGAATCTCGTAATCCTTCACCCTTTCGGGAAGCAAAGGACTCACCCGGTAGGGTTTTAATAATTAATTCATTTTACCTACGTTCAGGTGAAAATTTACGGTACGGCGATAAGCGTCGAGTATACTGGGATATGATAATTATAGTGAAATGTTTAACGATGTACCTTAATGCATAATTTAATTTATTATATAATTCACACACAAAAATATTTTATGCGCAGGGTTTAACAATTCAATTAACTGTGTTAATAGGATATATACAAACAGACATATTTAAATTGTTATTAAATAAAGATCCAAGTGAATCCAAGATATTCAAAAAGTAACATATATATAGTATATTCCTTCAAATACAAATATCATATGATTTTCTTATCTTACAGTGAGTTAAGGGGTGGCTCATCGGTGGAAATTTCGATGTGTCTTTTAAATCAAATGTTCTTTTAGAATTTAAAAATTGAATTTAGATTCTTTCTGTCAATCATGACACAATGAGGAAATCTATTTAGTAATAATGGTTAATTTATATTAACAAAAAAATTGACGACGACCGAGCATCGACCGAGACTTAGAAGACCGAAGAAACAGCACTTCCTACTTAACATCAACCCTGAAATCCATTGTGAATTTAATAATAATTTATAGTATAAACAATTTAGTCTTCTATAAAATATGCGTGACCGCCAGGTCAGCACAGTACGCAGCTTGACCTTACTTTTAGTAGAACATTTTTCTTACTTACACATCACTATTGCATGTTTTAATATACAAAGCAGATAAAAATTGTATATTTAGAGACAACATCAGAACGAACCAATGGGTTATTGTCAACAATTCCTAACTTCTAATTAATAACCTTCGCAGGATACAGCGGTATTATCATCTAATATTCACATCCAAGAAGGACCCAAAAATGCCGGAAAATGCTTTGAATTAACAATGAAGTCGTTCTCGCAGCAAATTGTGTTAGAACACGATACTTCCGAATTCGTAACAAGTTAGTTCCGAAAAGTGAACATACACATACATACCATAATAAAAACTTTTCTATGTAAAAATGGTTAAATGTTCCGTTTGAAGCACAAACCTTTTCAACCCTTGCTTAACGAGGTTTTACTAGATTTTTCCTAGATAAAAAGTCACGCTGTTTTAACTATGAATGGATAACTCGACTCTTTGATCGTAAAAATCTCACACGAGTCGTAAAAATATTCAATCATGACGGCGATTTTACGATATGTTTACTAGAGTATAGTGATTTTAATGGTCATGCAGCAGCTTGTTATTACATACAAAATAAGTTTAGATTAAGGCATAACAGAAGCAGGTGTCTAAAGTTTCATGCCACTTGAGAGTTGCTGCAGATTTATATATATGTATATAAGGTTTATATACGATCAAATGTTTACGTAACATATGTAATATAAAAGAACAAGACTCGTTTGTTTATAGTTAACTTATACTATTTACTATGTTTCTACCGGGATTAAAATACAAATGAAACTCCTGCTTTACAAATACTATAGTAATGTATAAAGTGTAATATGTCTCGTGGAAGCGCTATATTTGCTTTGGGGAAAGTTGGAACCAATAAGACTGGAAAATTCTACACGAACAAATACATCTATATACGTTCACTACGTAATTGAAATAGCTACAGATGAGTACCGATTATGGATTTAAAAACTCGACAGTATTGAGATTTTATCTATATTATATAGAGGGTAAAATGTGTTTAATAAATATGTAATATACCTATCAATATTCTCTATTTTATACCATAAATTACATAATTACATTTTAACAGTTTCAAAAATATTACTGAATTTTATAAAAGACGTAAGTCTTATTTTACTTATGAACATTTTAATACAGTAATATAAATGGTCTTGTATTAGTAAATAAATTACATTTTTATTCTTCATTAGTATCATATAATATTGTAGTAATCATAACAATATATTTTTTGTTCCTAATTAAATCCTAAGTAAATGATAAAGTTTATTATTTTTGTATATTTATTCAACCCTTTATACGTTTAAAAATGTTGTATATAAATCTGTGGCGACTACGTGTGCTACACAAAAAGATAAACAACATTTTTCGGAACCAAATAAAAAACATGGTATTCGAGCTATGGTCAGCAGTAGTTTTATATCTCGTGAATTGCTCGAGATAAATGCCAAATCACAAATTCTTATTATGAAATTTTCTAGCCTTATTTTTAAATTAAATTTGAGCAAATATTTTAAATTTTTATTGCTACATAAGAAAGGGTAGGTCCGTGCAAGATGTTTGAAAATAGGCATACTTGCTTGGAAATTTTTAATAGAAGTGGGAAGTATTTGAGTGGCAAAAATTGTTCACGATTTTCTCAATTACTCTAATCGGCCATATATTTGCTTAGGTAATCTGAGAACTACCTTCATAATCAGATAAGAAACCGCTCCGCCTTGGAATTGGAATCCAAAAAGGATTTTTATTTCTATTTAGTCCGAAATATATAATAAATGTAAAGTAGAAACAGCTGTTTCTTCCGAGCACGAAGCACTATAATCAACCGAAGTAAATCGATACTTTAATTATTCGTGTTCGTTATAACAAATCATCATTCTATTAAAAGTTCCCTTCAGCGATCATACAGTTCTCTGTTCATCAAAAATATAAAGATATCTACAAGCATATACTGTGTTAATATGTATAATAACAAACTATATATTACACATATTAATTTATTTATTAAAATTTTTCAAAAAAATCGAGAAATGAAAACGAGAATTCTCATTTCTCATGAAATTAAAAACATCAAAAAAACAGCCTAATCAACAGCGATAGTTTATTTTTATTCCACACTGGTGGCTCGACGCCAGGGCTTCGCCCTTGACTGGCTGGCACAAAAGGCATCTTTCAGAAAGGAGCCCTCATCGGCGTTACTGTGTGCTGCACCATCGGAGATAAGCACGTTCTCCTTATATTTGATAATGGCAGATTAAGTCTCACTAACCACATCCATAAATGCTACGATATATGAATTATAGACGGCATAAATGCAAAATGTAGATGTAAATTTTATATTTGGAGTCCTTTGTCTACTGTTTTTTACATACATGCCCAAAACGTCATTTTTCTCAAGTTAACTAAAATTATATCTTAAAATTAATAATATTAGAAATAAAATGATTAATTAATTTAATAAAATGAATTTTAAATATTTAATTTATTAAATAAATATCTCTATATAATATAATAAAAATAATAAACTTTTATAATCTAATAAGATTAATATTAATATATTTCTATTAAATTTCATTCAAATATAAAAATTAAACTGCAATTAAAAAATAAATTCCAATTAAAAAACATTAAATTCTAGTAATTTTTAAAATAAATCTAATACTATTTTCATTAAAAATATATAATTAAACTTTTAA
The DNA here is from genome assembly GCF_051122295.1 of Plectrocnemia conspersa. Lineage (NCBI taxonomy): Eukaryota > Metazoa > Arthropoda > Insecta > Trichoptera > Polycentropodidae > Plectrocnemia > Plectrocnemia conspersa. Next base: position 25,143,968 of record NW_028277169.1, read on the forward strand.
AGTTAATTCTGCCCAAATATAATTTATATCATATAAAGAAATAGTTTTTATTTTATTTTTTTCAATGATCATTAAATTATTTAATTTAATATATTGAACTTGGGGCAACATTTGTTAAAAAAAGTTTGGAATACAAAGGGTTAATGGCGAGGACATGGAGAGGTCGCGTGCGTGTATGCGCCAAATTTTTACATCTGTTATTTTAGGCAAATATACCGTAACAATTGTTTCACGGCGCTAAACCACTCAAATCGTATCATCAATTTCGACAATGAGTTTGTATTTTGAAAACCGAATTACGCGAGAAATTTATACCCTCAAGAGAAATTCAATTACTGGCCATTGTTCCGAAAAATAACAACATTCAAGAGCAATCCTCGTCAATCCAGATCTAGTCGGAACTTTAGCTTGGTTTTATTATTCCATTATTGCGTGTTATTACAATTACGTGTGCTTTATGAAAAGGTGTAGAGTGAATATTTTATTATATAATTTATGATCCACGTGTACGCCAAAAACCCGAGATATGAAGTTAATCAAGATGTACGAACGTCAAAACCATTCATTATAATATTATATCAAAAAATGTGTACTCACCCTGCAATAGGAGCAATTCAGGATGATTCTATTACTGAAACAAAAAGAAAATATTGTTATTTTCATCATTTTTGCGTTATGCGCAAACTGTCGTGATACATAATGGGGAAAAACAGGGTCATTATCTATGGAAAACAGTTTTCCATAATGACCCACTTGCCAGTGGTGTTTTACAATCGCTTGACAACAGCCATTGTATTTTTTTTTCATTTCGAGAGGTTTGCCATATGAAAAATCGAAAAGGATATTCGCTCCTCGCTACTGCGTTTGGCGCAAGCTATAAAAAAATACGCATAACATAAAAATGTTACCAGACTCCCCCTCAATATTGATACTGGAAAAGGTGTCACTTAAAATATACGTGAATCAATTTTTATTGATTCCAATAAAAATAATGGTTGCGCTGCTGTCAATATCTGCGATCAATGCACTAAATTGTGATCCGTTCCTTTTTCATTTTACTTAGCTCTGATTTATTTATTACAATGATAAATAACCGATCATAACTAATAATATAATATAATGTTAACGAGTATTATAAAAAACGGGTGAAGCTTCGTCAAAATATGAACATAATCCAACAATCAGTGAAGCAAAGCATAAATATATATAATATTATATATACATACAATATTTGTACATGTATATTATGCGTACATCACAGGAGCGTGCATCCAACAATTGCTTTATTGTGTCAAAGACTAAAATAGCACACGGATGAATTAATGCGTTTTAATGCTTTTAAGGTGTAATATAAATGTAAAGTCGGGCTGATCTTAAACTTACTGAGCTAAAATAAACTGAAATATGACGAAGTGAATACATAAAAAGCATCCCTCGATATTTTTTTAAAGTGATAATCCAGCTACACATTTTCGGCTAAGACTAAGAGATGGAACAGATTTAAAAAATATATTAAAACACCCACATCAAGATAGAAACAAGCTGGTTTATTAAGGGGCTTTTATGCATTTTAAACTACATTGTGAACTAACACTTTTGTAATTTAACTTTCGTTTCCATCCTTTATAAAAATATATAACTATTTTATATTTTTTATGATATTTATCATAATATCACGGCATTAGTCACGTCATTAGTTTGCAAGAGAAGAGCCATAAAATTAATTTATTTGTTATTATTATTTATTTTATTAATATATTTAACTAATATAGCTCATTTTTACACTAAAAATACATATAATACATAATACAAAAATAAAATAAAATAAATATAATATTATAATTTATTTCTTAATGCACGAAGGTGTAATTTTGCGGATTACAATTTCACACCTTCGTGCATAATTCATAATATTTTAATTTGTGTCCCCCTCAGATTAACTAAGAATTGGAGATTTTTTCGTCGCTAAAATGCGTATCGGAGCGTATCTATTAACATATCTAAAAAAATTGCACCGTTGGATCCCACGTTAACAAAAAACAAGGGTCGGTGCCAAATATTTTCGTATCCCATAATTATACATTACGGGGAACGACGACGTCGCCAAATACCCCGATATTGAATCTACCATTACGCTGTTACCAAGATCTGTATTAGAAAAACAAAAAGTCTAGTTACACCCGTAACACGTTGGACTTCCCCCATAAGCCAGTACATTACTTATATTCTCTTCCTACTTATAATAATGAGTGTTCAGTCAAACCCACACCAAGCGAAGCTACGACTACTCAACCGAGATGTTCCTTAGGAGAAAAGAAGCAGCTTTCAGTTTGAAGCATAGCACATGTTGGCATTTCTCAAAGCATTTGCAACGGATGCTTTTAACTCTTAATCTCTTTCTGATTTATTGCAGGTTTTAAAAAGCTCTGTTAACTCGCCAACGATTATGACTCAATATGTAAAAGGGTTTCTCACGGTGGTGTTCTAAAATAACAAAAAACTTTTTACACTTTGAAACCTGCTGATTAATCCCATTAATGAATGTAAAGTATGCCTGTCATCGTCACCGATATACGTATGTATTTACTGGTAGTTCAATTGATGATGTTATTTTTATGAACCCGATAGACAGCTCTGCCGAGAGGGAAGGGGGAGGGGTGACAAATTTCCGGGGCCTTGCATCTCACATATTGCTCCACAGTTAGTCTGCACTTCGATATTACACTATGTTTTGATAATATAAAAGCTATCCTTACAGATATTACTATGAACTTCTAATATAAGAAGGCTGATCAAAGTATATTCAAACCGTATTTTGGTCAATAGGAGAGCGCAAAAACAATTATCACTTCTCAGAAGGCAAAAATTCACATCAAAAGCAATAAAATCGTGTCGGCGCCATTGCAGTGGGAACGCTCGTTCCCGAGCGTTCCCGCTGTGATGGCAACGGCTCGATTTTATTGCTTTTGACGTGGATTTTTAACTTCTGAGAAAGGATAATTGTTTTTTGCGCTATCCTATTGGTCAAAATTCGGTTTAGATATGCTTTATCCGATTCTCACTCGTAATATTGTTATAAAAAGTTTATTGCTTTTGATCTGGACTGGAAATTCACTATATGACAACACTGAGCAGCAAAGAAAACACGACTAATTATCAAGTAAATATTATGAGAATATATTTTTAATAGTTTTTAATGCTTAATTAAAATATTTCGCATAAAATATGATTTCAGAAATTATGTCGAAACGGTGCTATTTTTTATATTTATTTGTAGCATAGAAAGGGTTAACTCGCACCTATTATTATTCATTCAAGAAATTATATTGCGATGTTAAAAATATATAAAATGCCATTTTATATATTTTTACCCTACAGGCCCTGCCGATAGGGTAATAATAAATTTAAGAAAATGTTGAACGCGCTGGCTTTGAAGCAATGTTTTAATTACTGTACTGACTTCTAAAGGATCAAAACAGAAACTCCATATAGTAAAAAAATCTGCACACTCGTGTATTATAGGATTTCTTCAGTTCATTTCACTTTTCCACATTTTTATATTTTGGATAAAGAAAGGGTTTATCCAGATTAGGTATATGCCAACGAAAAGGGGAAGATTATACTTTCATCGAAATAATGCATGTATGTACACTCTCGAATCGACATTTATATAAAAAAGCCACCCATGCATGAAGAAAACATGCTCTTAAACGCACTTAATATTTCATATTAGTTCGGATGGGTGAAAACAACCCCAAGAGCCTCGGCAATACTTAACGGTAAAAGGTTTTCGCAAATTTAACGTTCGCTTCTTTATTCATAAATATTTTAAATATAATTATATATTTAAAATACATTATGTGAGATTCGCATTAATGCAGTACAAAAAATATATTATAAATATTTCTGGTTGATATTAATTTTACATTAAAGTAAGAACAACACTGCTTTCATTTTGTTTTCAGCGTGTAAAAAAGCTAAAGGAAAACCGCTCTTTTTTCTGCATAGAGAACGTTTTAATGAGTTCCAAGGCAAAACATTTTATATATAGAAGCTGGTAACTGTGTATATATATAATACTATTTTATTTAAGCGAAAATAATTTGATTTGTTAACGGATCGGTTCATCATATTATAAATTGAGCTAATCAAATTTACTGGAACGAAAATAAAACAGCAATTCGCTAATGGTGCGCGTTGCTACCGATGAAAGAAAAACAGTACGTGAAAATCAAGTTTTTATATGCAATTATTATTTATAGCGTTTCTCCTCATTGCATTATTGTTAGTATAATGTACATCATGTATTAATTAGGCATACCTGGCACACATGACGAGCAATTTCCGGAGTATTTAGCTAATTATAGCCGCATAGAATATGTAATTATATAGTCGAAAAAATACTACTAATAAACTGAATATAATTTTATATTATTATTATAAATCTACCGTTAGCATATGGCAAACGCTAGCTTAATACGTTATTATAATGCGGTATTTTAACCACAAAAGTCGTTAATTTTATTAATTATAAATTTATTAGTTTTAAATTAGTAGCGTAATTTTTATTCATTTATCTTAGGTTATTGTATTTTTACTATGTATCTATGCTATAAAATGGGTGACGCACAAGCTATCTGAAGCCAAACGCCTACAACTAACACATCCGGTATTTATTTTACTTTTAACTGATATAACTTAATCAAACAATAAATAAAGACAACTCATATAACATTTTTTAAAATAAGTACGAATTTATAGACTGATTTAATATTAGTAATCTTAAGCATATCTATTACTTGCGCCTACACAAATAATCAAATTAGACCTGTATTAACGTATGCATATCTGATCTAGAATTTTTTCTCATTTTTAAGTAATACAAAACAGCAATAAAAGTATTTTTAATACGTATGTTATATAGGATGATCCAATTTGAATTTAATATGTTCAGCAGTACTGTAAATCACACAGCTATCAATAATCACGCGTGTTCGAAGTGTTAAATATTAGTTTGCAACATCACATTTACGAAATGGACCGCTCAACGCATTTAAATTGTCCAATTGTTTTACAGAAATAACAATTCTATGCGAACTGTGTATCAAAATTTACGGGAAGAATATGGTCAATTTCATCGTCCTACTAAGCGAAAAATTCGCCGAGTAGCTTTTGGGCTTTTCTTATAGTTTCCCTTTGGCGCATTTTGCAATCTGGAAATGCACCTACACCCGTATAAAATTCATATAACACAATTACTGAAACCTAGAGATAATGGTCAGTGAATAATTTACGCAGATTGTGTGTTAATAGCACGAATATGATGGTATGTTAATAAACAAAATTGCCGCATATTTCATGTGATTCACAAGAGACCATTACATGCCCAAAAAGTTTGGTGCGCATTGTGGTCAGGCGGCGTCATTAGGCTTAGATAAAGGTCGGTCTGTAACAGTCAATGGTAGGTGCTATAGGCGCATGTTAACCGATTCTTTTAGCACGAAATCGAAAATATTGACGTAGAAAACATGGGTTCCAACAATTCGTCAATACGTCGCAACTTTTCACACATGTTGGATGGTTTGTGTGAAAAGGTTGCATTATTTCAAGTTTTGGTGACATCAACTGGCCGCCAATATTATGCGATTTAACGCCGATGATTTTTTTGGTGGGATTAAGCTAAGAGTAAAATACATTTAATTGATATTATTTTTCATAATTAATGAAATACATCAAATGTCTGATTAATAAAAAAAATCAGATGATTAAATTTTTATATTTTTAAAAAAAAGTTCAGAAACTGAAGTTGGATCACCCTATTCTTAAAAAACTTTACAACTGATATCCATTTCAAAAAAAGTCTTGGCTCATCTTGCTTTAGATGCCCTAATCAAATTTCAATTTCCCCAGGTTGATGTTATCTAATTTAAAATTAATTGTGTATTTTTTTTCAATTTTTATGTTGTTAAAGGTTTCAAGTATTATTTCTTATGAATCCTGGTATATTATAATACATGACTCAAAACAATAAACTTTGTATATTTATTCGATAGATTATTTTTCAATACAAACACCACATTATTTCACTCGCTATAAACTTCAGAGCGTTCTAATGGATCTGGACGTTTATTTTATTAAATTCAATAGCAAATTTGATTGATGTTACGATGCATGGCAAGTTATATAAATTATTTTTTTAGAACACATATACATACATATGTAAATCCAGCATAGATAAATTTTCGCAAGACAGAAGTAAGATTAAAACAAAAGTAAAATTCTAACCGCTCGCCAAGCTCTCGGCAACTAGGTCAAGATTTTTTCTCTTCATCTCTCTGCGCCCCGTTTGCAGGTTTCAAAACATTTTTTTCAGGTTCGAAAAAGGCAGGTTAAAAAACGAGCTTTTCAGCTCACAGTGCCACGCAGTTAAATAAAGAGGGCGTATTTACTTTATATATTTTTCCCCCAATCGACAAACAAACGTTTCGACATTCAGATCTCTCGTTGTTAATTATATCTAGTTAACTTCCGTCCAGTACTGAATTTATCCAATTTTGGTAAAGGTCAAACGTTATTTATTTATTTTTACGTTCACCTTTGTGCTTCAGCGGGAGCGTACAAAGAAAAAACCTTTTACGCGATTAAGGAGTTGCTTGAGATTTCCTTAAAATAAGTGATCTCGATTTTTTCCGCTTTGATGCGCAAAAACCTCGTGTTACATTTTTAATCATAAAACCATTTAACAAACCAACGAAGAATATATTTCGTAATAAAATAAAAGTAAACAGTAATCAAATGCGGATATTGTTGTGGTAAGTTATACGGCGAAACGCGGTATGAATATTAATGATCAATAATAAATTCATCATCACAGCATATATTTAATTTATAATAAATAAATACAAGAATTTGTATTACTATTCGTTATAAGAGAAATAAGTATTAGTATTTCTAACCCAACATCTCACTAAGCAATCCTGATATGACCCTGTCACAAAGAGGAGGAATTCAAGTTCAGATAGATTATTTCGATAAAATCAAACGCTTCAATGCAAACTCAATTATAAATATATCTGATAATTAATTTGCACACGTTAACAACTTAATCACTACTTATGCAATAAATTTCTATAAATTTATTTAGTCCATTAAGTGAAAAACCCCTATCTACACTATCTTAGATGGTAACTTTTTAGCGCAGATGCTCATAATTTTTCACTTTAATCTTGTGCTGTGCGCTTTAATCTCATAAATATTGCTTATGTTAACCGAACGTTTCTACGAGAGCGTTTTTTCCCAAAGAGTCGAAAGTTTTTCCAGGTTGGGCAATGAAGGGAAACGGTTATCTCGATGAATTTTTAAAAAACCATTCATTCAGAATATTGCCAGTATTGTTTTATTTTCGGCGTCTTCAGTTTCACTGTTATCATTTACATCGGTAGCATATTCATAATTACTATCCGATTCTGACTGAAAAATGTTTTTGTTTGTCAGATTTATTATTTCGTCATCACTATCACTTGTCTTGATGGTTGCATTTTAATAGGTATGATGTTACGATGAATCATGCATCACTGTGACGAAATAAATTGTCCCGCCCGAAGAGGCTTATCAAAAACACGCCCCAAAACAATTATTTCGTGTGACGTAATAATACGTCCCGGCCAGTTAACAGGGTAAGAAAGAATAAAACACTGTAAACCATTTCTTAGACGAGCAAAAAATAAATAAAAATAACCGATATGTTTAAAGACTGAGTACGCATTTACTATCGCTTGAAATGTTTCGCAAAAACATTTCGATCAGCAGTGAACCATAAACACTAAATTGTCAACGGTTCTTCAAAAGGCTTTCTCGTTAAAAATACACAGAATCGGAACCTCCCAAATCGTTGGGATGAAATTTATCTTGGATTATAAAACTATTGCGTTTGAAATGCCTTTAAAACTATTCACCCGTTTATCTATGTTTAACTAGCGCTTACGGTGCTTAAATTACAAAAATCTTTTGAAATATTAAATAAATATTTTGAGAGGTAGAAAATTAAAATCAACCGCATCAAAAGAGAAGCAATTATTTAAAAAAAAAGTAAACAAACTTTGCCACCACCTCTCCTAAATGAAGAGGGCAATAACGTCAAATGGAAAAAAAACGTCAAATACCTGGACTACAAGCTTAAATTTAATAAACATATTTTGGAACATCGCTCTAAAGGGCTTGCCGCCATTGCGGCTCATATATGGATATTTAATAAAAAGAGTTGTATTAAAAATTTCGTTATGATTCAACTTCTGTACTATTAGGATTTAATAATATAATATACTATATGTATGTAAAAGTTAAAATACAAGAAACATAGTTTTTCCGCAATTTTTTTTCTATAAATTGTAAAATAATAATAGAAAGTAATAAATAAATACACATTAGTGAGTGTGATATGTATGAACTAGGCGCATACGGTGAGATATATTCTATTTCGCTCGCTCGCGTGTTAAGTGATAAGAGTGAATGAGAAAAAGTAGACGTGCGGAACACATGTAACGCACGCCCTTATCTCTCACTCACTCTCGTCACTTAAGACGCGAGCGAGCGAAAAAGAACATATATCACCGTACGCGCCTGCTATTAACTAGTAATACATAAAGTAACAGCACGATCAAACGTTAATTGTGACGATTAAATATCATATTGCATACAACATAACAGTAAACGATGTAATAAACGGTATATTATTACATACATATATATTTTGTAAAATATATACACCAATATAAATATAAATATACACAATAATATCCCAAAATTTATTAAAAGTCCCATTGTAAGCACTTTCCAATGATTTCGAAGAAGACCGCAAAAAGTTTTGCGTATCCTTTTATACCTTAAAATCCGAGAATTTTCAACAATCATTATTACGAAAGCCCTCGAGCGGCAAAAGCTCAGTTCGTATATTTGCATAATCAATCATCTCTCCCGGACGTTTTAATTAATTATGACCAATTATCGTCGATTCCCCTTAGGATTTGATATATGTGTTGTATATGTACGTACATATTTCCTGGTCAGTGCGAAAATACGAATTATTTCTAAATTCGAACTTCGTTGGATGTTTATTGTTGCTTTGGAAATAAAGGAGGACTCCTCAGAGACGAATCGAATTACAGATCCTGGCGAGCGAAACCGAAAATATAAATTCAATCCGAACAAAAAGGACTATTCCTTTATGCGACATATATACCACGCGAGGAGAGAGGGCAATCAAATTTATGTTTGTTCACATAATCAATGCGAGAAACGTTCGATTTAATAACGGAAGCTCTTGAATGTAAATTTTTTTAACAAACAGAAATACTCAAATATAGTATTATTAATATTTGCTTGCGAGAAATGCCACCGATTTTGCGAAAGCTGAATAAATTATTATCATATGTTTAATGTTACATACATAATTAATTTTTTTTTTAATACTTTTTTGAATAGCAAAATACTCGTATTTTTTAATATATTTCCCTTTACGTAAATCAAATAAATTATAGTGCAATACACTCCACAAATCTCCAACTGGCAAAGATTTGTAGAACATGTCTCACAAAAAATCACTATTAAAAGAGACACTTGAATGTTCTTATTAGATATCGACAGAGCGTTCGATACTGTATGGCATATGCCTCTAATACATTATATACCATTTTATTCCATAAGCTCCAAGATACGTCTACGCTTCATATTTAACCCTTTGGACGCGTTAATCGAAAATAATATTTAATTGTTTTTTTTTTTTTTTTTTGAAAAATGCAAATTTTACTTTGATTCTGTGTTTAAATGTTCTGATTTTTTAATTTTTATTTATTTAAAATGATATTTTATGTTTATTCACAAAAAAAAAATTTTTTATGTTTATTCACAAAAAAAATTTTTTTATGTTTATTCACAAAAAAAAGTTTTTTCTTGAAAAGCATTTTTTTTACTGATTTTTGCGTAGAGATAAAAAAATCAATTGAGCGACTTTGGTCGATTTCCGCGTTCAAAGGGTTAAGTCAAAACCGCATTATAAATCGTATTCATGAAGCCCTACTTAAATTAGCAATGGAAGATAAAAATTATTGAGGCCAAAACTGCGATAATCTTTAAAAACAAAGACTAGCTTCACTTCTCAACAACTTTACAGAAATGATTTATTAGTTAGATAAACGAAAAAAGTGAAATACTTAGGATTACGTTTAAATTAATTTCATTTCCCATAATCATAAGAAAAAGATGGTCCCAAACCCATCCTCAGTCTTACCCCTTTGTCTTTAAAGCATCCGTTTGAGCACGTCCCTTAACTTTACGTTCTACAATAACGATCAAAACGATTAAAGTTAAAATTTAGGAACTATAAATTTTGATAAGCTCATTTTCAAGCGTGGAAATGAGAGAGAGAGAGAGAGATAACGAGAGGGCAGCGAGGCACGTTCGACGTTATGACCTTGCACAGACCCATGAAATATGCATTGATCCCTAGGGATGGGTGACACATACATACACACACGTGGGAGATTCACAAAATGTTTGATAAGGGCTGAATTATGTATCAGGGGTGAAGCTGGCATAATGGTCCAGCTGCGGGAACAATTCGTAAAACCATTATCGAAACACAGTTAACCTATGCGACCGCTACATTGAGCGGGTGGTCATTAATTATTAAAAGTTTGGCAGACAATCGGTTGCAATGGCGACAAGACGATTAGGCTCGTTAGCTACGTATTAATAGCTATCAAAGCCTAAACGGTAATGTATGTAATGTATATATGAATAAGTATGTGTATCAATTGAACACGCTCGGACACGCACGTTTAGTCATCGCTTTAATAATAAAAATAAACTCACCTAAATTTTAAGGTAATCATATTTTTAAGGTAATCTTGGTTAGTAATAAATATTTTTTAAAACCTAACTTAAGTATTAGTATTTTTTTACAATTCAATAATATAAGCACATAGTAAATTAAATATATTGCAGATAAATTTATATTGATTAATATCAATAATAGATAAAATATAATTTTACATTTTTCCTAAGGAACAGTTTTTATACTTACAATGAAATTACATATTTAATTACAGCATATAAATTATTTGAAATAGGTACGTACCAAATTGTTAAAATTTATCAATAAAAAGAATACAAGTGAACAGTTAAATTCAAACTGAAGGTTACGTAAAATATGATATTAAAACTCGATATCTTATCTTATCAATATGTGGCTTTCTTATATAAACTTGATATCATAATAAATGGCAAGTATAATAATAGCACATTTATTTTTATTAATATTCTACGTTTAAGAGAAATTTATAAATAAAAAATAAATAATATTTTTGCCACAAAAATAATATTTATGATCAAATGTATTTCTAAAAAATGTGTTTTTGATTGTTTCAACAATTACTTAAAAAATCATTAAATGACAATGGTTTAGTTGACCAGAACATTCAAAATATGCAGAACACCTAGACTTGCACAATAGCCACACAGATTTTCGAAAGCCATCAATTACTGCAAAAACTCTTTATACCGTATTCTTCTTAAGTTTTAAAATTCATCTAGGGAAAAAAACGTTAATGGCCTCGCATTTAATACGTTGTTTGAACTATCATTTTTAATTATCGGACATTCGCCCAACGCGAGACTTTGAAACTAGTTTTCACTAAATAGAGTAATTCCGAAGTGGACCTTAAAACTAATGCAATTGGCTCTCAATTTGCCTCATCTACTATACGCCCAAGTGTACTCAATACAATAGACTATTTTAAAAGATGCGACATTATGTCCTATCACAAGCACTAACCACTAGTCGAATTATCAACGAATACAACGAACTCTCGATCCAACTACCACTCGACGAATTCTTAAGAATCGTATATTTAAAAAAAAAAATTTAAACGTTTAATTAATTATTTTACTTACATTTATAATTTTCTAAGAAAAAAATAATTATATAACATTTTTTTACAATATAAATTGAAATTGAGTAAAATAAATATAATTAGGACTTACTAAAGCAAATACTATAGATAACAAAACATATATGTATGTATTATTTAAATTTTAATTATTTATATGTATTTTTTGAGTATCGAAATAATAAAATTATTGTTTTCGACCAACGTGAAGCATTTGGGTCCCTTGTTAAGTTACAATGGTCTTAGTTTAATTTAAATAAATAAATATAAGAAGCAAAAAAAAATTTTATAGGCAATTTATTGAGAAAATATTTCTTATTTACTTTAAAAATCTATTATTATAATAAATCCTAAAAACTTATCTATATATTAATTTAATACATACTCTTAATATTTATATTTCGTCTGAGTGAGTTTAAAAATATGAGTAAACCCAAAATATAAACAAAGAAAACCCTAGAAATAAAATAATAATTATGAAATCAGCGACTAATTTTATAAATAAATCAATGTATTTAAATTTTGTTGCACAGAGATGCAAAATTGTTATTATACGGATCAGAGATACAGTAACATAAAAAACAATATTGAATATAAAATACAATATCTTAGACTCCAAGACTCATGTTAATTGTTATTATTATACTTTATAACATCTGCATATACGCACAATGAAGTATGGTAAAATATAGCACAATATTTTTTTCAAAAATAATGATAAATGGTAGCACTAAATCACTAGGATTTTAAAAACCGTCAGAGCACCCAACAGGTTAAGATAGATATGCCTTTTTTAATATTACACCACAAAATTGTAAAGTCACGTTCAACCTATCTAAGTCACGTTCAATAAAAAAAAATCTCAAAAATAGAATTTACCTAATGTTTTATATTATTAGCTGTAACTTAATATATCTTTCGTAAGTTACGATTATTCATTGAAAAACTTGTTACTGCGATGTATTCTTACAGAAAATTCTATACATTTATAAACTCAAATGGTGCCTTCATTGCATAACTGTATTAAGATAAACCATTATTTTTATTCTACGTAAGGTCAGCATGGAGCACTGGCGTCTATTCTAATAATCTTTCAAATCAATCTATATCCATAAAAGGACACAATTAAACCGCCTCTCGCTCACCGAGATTTCTCGTAGCCACGTTGCATCACATAATCCAAAATTTGGCACGAACCTTGGTAATCAGAATACAAATCTAAAATTAAACACAACCACCATCCTACAGAGAATTCCCCGTTTTATTATCCTCGTGCGGCTTAATTAAAACGAGGCATTAAGAGTTTATGTTCGTAGAGCCTCAACGAGACAAACCTCAAAAGTCTAAAGCTTTTAAGGTTCTGACAGGATCGGTTCGAAATCACAGCGTGTATAAACGAAAACCGTTCCCTTTAGTCGGAATACTTTTTAAAAGAGGGATCAAATATACAAATACAGTGCAGTGTAATTGTGTTGGCACGTTTCTTCATCATCACGTGCACATGTATCATATTTTTTTGAGTTGAAACATCAAAGGTCAAAAGAGCTTGGAAAATATTTTAATTTGTTTCGAAAAAACTTGTTCCATGCTCATATAAGTGAATACATCATTATAACTTTTCGTATCATGTTTCACATAGGTGTAACATATTATACCTGAGTCTATATTTAATGATAATCAGTAGTTAAGAAGCGCTGGATGTCGTACTATCCAGATTTACCAATTAACTGACACGGAACAAATTACATGCAATTTGAACTGTCAATTTATTTGCTAATTTGAGTTAGACAGACGTTTATATCATCTTGATAATTAGATATTATATAAATATCATTAAATAAACATTTTTGTAAGCATAGATATTATGATATATAATACGCTGTGTTATAAAAAATATTTAAATCAAATCTGTAATCATAAATTCTGAGAATCATATTTGTTTCAGTTATTGAATTAAACCAATAAATTCATGATTACATAAAAAATATGAGCACTTTAAAGTAGCCCATATTTGTTTTTAGAATATGATGTCATAAAAATGACGACCGCAAAAATAATAAATATTTCATGTTTATGACAATAATAAAATGTGTTATAGCATAATATAAAAAAAATGTTTTAACCTTTTGCATCTATAGACAAACAATAAAAAAATGTATTTACAAATTTACAGAGCTACTTTTAAATAAGCCACATTCAATTTATTATACACATAATCGTAGATATTAAAAACGATCAGCTGTTTGTCTGTTCAATTATTATTTATATTAGTGTATTGATCAGGTTAAATATTTACCGGATAGCAGATAACTGACAGTTAAAAATGTATGTAAAATAAGTGTAAGTTTTAATAAATAATTAATCTAATATATAATAGTTATTTAAAATACTGAAAACAAAGTTTAAAAAACACTGGTGAACGCAGTCGCGATTAAGACATACAAAATCATGTATACTTGTATATTAAATATGGTTATTAACTTTTAGATTATCGCGACTATTTGTGTCACGCAGACAAAGGCGAGATAAGGGGTGACTCATCAATGCAAATTTCGATGAGTAATAATAAAATACACAACGGTCTCCAACTAGTGTAAAAAATATAAGTTAAATTAAATTTTATTGATAGGGATCAGCAACCTTTTCGCTCCTATTTATTAGGCCACGCAGAAAAAAATTCTCGGTATATTTTTATACATGTGTAATATATGCACGATTAAATTATTGATCACAATATTAATTCGCAAAATAGATCGATCGGAAGTAAATTATATATTAATCACACGTTAGAAATTTAAAAACACTATTTTTACACAGATCTTTCAGGTATTAGTCATCAAGTTTGAACCTCATTAATACTCCATTTTGCATGTTTTTTGTCATATATTTTTACCAGCTAATATTATTTTATTTATAGGTTAGGATATAATATATATGTTTTAATGGTATGTAGTTGATTTTTGCCACATATAATGGTTTAAATGTGTCTTTCGGCATTTTTCAAAACCTTTTGGTTTATTCGCACAAAAAAATTTTCAATATCTATTATAATTATACAAATGCATATACAAGTAGTGTTTATTCTAAAGAATTTCTCGAGAAAAATGCCAAATTGAGAATTCTCATTTGTAGACCCTTTTGTAAAGAATTTTTTGTTAAAAAATAAATTTGTTCGAATATTTTTTAATGTTTTACCATCGCTGCATAAGAAAAGGTGCGTCCGTTCCAGATGCTTGAAAATATACATGCTTCCTTGGCAGTTTTTAATAGAAGAAATATTTGAATAACAAAAAAATGCTCAACTACTTTGATTTGGTTTTTTAAGAACTACACTAATAATCAGTTAAGAATCCGATCTGCATGAGAATCTACAGATTGAAAAAGAATATGGGGGCTTTCCACTAAAACTTGCCTATCGGTGTTAACTTGAATATCGTTTTTTTTATAATAATTTATCTTTTTCGAAATATGAAAGTCCTTAATTATTTGCGTCCATTATTGAAGAAAAACAACAAAGATACCTATTCTATTGATTGTATATACTTTTGAAAAAGTTATTTTAAGAATATTGTGTGATAATGTACCTACGAATATGTTTTAATAAATAATAATTTTTTTATCAATATTAAAGTTCTTTTATATTTTAATTACTATTAATAATATAATTTACTTGCCTAAATATTGGCAAAAAATATATAATGATCTACAATAATATACTGTATTTTTATAATATATGCATTACATATATATTTTTTTATTTATCGAAATTTCTCGAGAAAATCAAGAAGTATAAATGATAATTCTCGTTATTCGAGAAACAAAAAACATCAAGAAACCAGAATGCCTATATACAAAGTATTTGGAATAAGACTATGGGGTCCAACCATCCCCCTGTTCGGACAGCTCGTATATTTTCTATCTTCCGTCCGATAAATGTTAATCTTAAGGACTGTGTGAGTCATAATGTTTAGCTTGACTAATTTCGTTGTTTTTTAAAACTTTCTGACGGCTTTATTGGGCTTTGCGCTTCAAAAAAAAACTTATTATCGAGTTGGGAGTTGGAAGCGTAAAATTATGAGCGCAACCCAGTGCACATGTATAATAACTTTGTATTTAAAAATACACATATTTTTTCATGCTCCTAATGCACTAAATAAAAATATTTTTTTCTACGAAAAAATAAATAAATATTTTTCATGCCTTTTTAATGAATTTAATAAAATAATTTATCAAAAATATTTTTCTACAAAAATAAAAATTCAGGTCATATATTCACTCTAAATTAGTAAGCACAGAAATTTTAGATTTTACTATCATAAATTCTCATTTTATTTTTAAAAGGGACGATGGCTTGTTAAGCATTAATTGAAGCAAATGTTATTGGCAATTTCTCAAAAACCTATACAGGCTAAAAGCTACCGAAATTTCATACGGATGCGTGCATCATTGCACGTCTGGGATTTCGGCGCTACCTAAGTACCATGAAAATGAATGACGATCGCTCCGCAGACAATTTAATTAAAGCAAATATCAAAGTTCAAATGGCCGCACAGCGTGAACATTTTTGTCAATTTCTCAAAAGCTACCGAAATTTCATACGGATGCGTGCATCATTCCATTGCACGTCTGGGACGCGGCGCTACCTAAACGCCATTGAAATGGATACATGAACACGAAACTAAAAAGCACGTGATTATACATAATGGCGTTGATCAATAAAATCACTTCAAATAAAACTGCTTTGGGCACTGATTAATATTTACACAAAAATGTCTTAAAACATACTCAAATGCATGTTTTGGATTGAAAATCTGGTTGTGACCGGTTATGTTGATTAGAGGACGGTTCCGCAAAAAAAAATAGACCCATAAGATTTTTCTTGTATGCTAAACTCAATATGACCCAGGATCAAGAATATGGTGAACGTAATTCATACCACAATGCTCAGGCATGAGCACAACGACCGAGAATACATTTTTAAGCATCTTCCTTGTGGAGGCACATCTGTCTGGTTGAGTGCACTTTACTCAAAAACTTTCCGCTCTTTGTTTTTAAAAAAAGGGATCACCTACCAAGCATTTGAGACAAATAACAAATCATATTTTGCTTACACAACACAATTTTGCAATAAACACACACTTTTAAAACAGCCGCAGCGTTCTCACGGAACAATCAAGAGATCATAAATTATAACTCAAGAGACGATATATCGATTCTGAACTATACATATACACACAACTCTATAAATAATATAAATGTCATACTCACAGGTTACACTATCGACTTAACGGACAAAATAAATATGTATTGATAACAACGCAACAACGTGAGAAGTAGAAGAAGAAGCTAGCGACTAAACTATTAGAAGTTCGTCAACGAATAGTACATGTTCGAGTACGACTGACTGGATGGGACTAAAAGCGGTTACAGAAAACGAGAACCACGGAAGCGCACAGCAAAACCGCAAACCGGGCTGCTGACCGCCAATAGTGGTAACTGTAACTGTTTTTTTAGATATACATTAAAAGTACTACACTATATTTATTATGTGTATTTTTTGTTGTATGCATAGAACGCGAGCAGTTAGCTCCACTGCGCCGTAAAGATGACTAACTTTATATTGACTTTTTTCGATTGCACGATGCGAATTTGATGAGTCAACGATGACTGAAGCAATGAGGATTGAGTCATTCAAATCAGGTACATTGAATTTTAAACATTAAAAGCTTAATGACTGAATAAACATAAAATCAAAATATATTTCACTGATTTTGATTAGTCAGAAGGAATTCGTTTTAGTACCTCCAAAAATTAAAATATATTATTTTAATATCATGAGTTCATAATAAAAATAAAATTATAATATATGGCGACCGATATATTTCACACAAGCGGAAAATAACGAAATTTAAATGGCTTGACGAACCGTCAAGATAAGGGATGACTCATAAATGAAAACCCCAAAATCACAAAAATTCTTGAGAAATGAGACGTGTTATTGAATTTTATACGATCGCACATATGACGCCATAAAGTAGACTTACTTTTTTACTATTATAGCGATTCCCACAATAATTCGCATTGCGGTCTCGCGGTGCAGAAAGGGTTGATAAAAGAAGGGTTCAGCGAGGTCATTGGCTCAAGAAAATTTACACCCATCTTGTCAATTTTCTTGTATCGACTTTTCAGCGGTCTTCGAACCGTCTACAAAGACGAACGATGAGACGGATGACGAGTATACGAGCTCTAAATGGACACACAATAAAACCCGATTCTGTCCCGTTGGAACCAGTCAAACTATAAAGCAAAAGCTGTACACAAGGCAAAAGTACACGCGAACAAGAAGAGATAAAAACTCGATTATCCACGCGGGGATCAGGGTTTCTTAAACTTGAGGGTCAAACAAAGTTTCTCAAGATACTTCTTAAACCACGTACAAACATACATACATTATTAATGTGATACCACAGTAAGACTTAAAAGTAAAAATTGAAACTGTATTTCCTTCCTCTCGTGGGTGAAACTATCGAAAACATCTGGTTTTGGCAACTTTGGATGAAGGATAATAAGATACACTGTACAACAATTTTGAACCTTTTTAGCCACGCAGATAAAATAACTCATTATAATTATTTTCCCAATAAGGTTTTGTTTTATATAATATATGATATGATACATTGTCGATTTTTTCAAGACTTTGTTTAAAAAATTGTCTAAAATATTATTTACTAAAATAACATTCATTATAATGGAATATGATATATATTATACATTGAATTCATTTAAAGATATTAAAAATTATAATAATGGGTTTTTAAATTAAAATCGATTTTTTTATATCTGACTTAGTTGTAGTATTGTTTCAAAATTTGTATGGCTAATTATTTTGCTGGGATTTTTCGCAACAAAAATTAGAAGATCTAATTTATATGTAAAGTTGTTAATACAGTTAACTTATATTAATAACTATTTTATTACATGATGAAATGTATAAATGATAAATGAGGCATTCAAGGTACTTCTACTAGATAATAAAATACCAATAATATTATTGAAAATAAAGTAAAGTCAAAAGCTAGATCCGCTAATTGGATAGGCACTTTAGTAATCGCAAATAAAAGCATTAAATAACGGAGTCATCTCAATAGTGCATTTAGACATCGGCATAAATACTGCTAAATTGTCACATTTTACAGCTAATACAAAGCTGTGACAGCAAAAGGAATTTGCTAAAAGTTAACGTCATATTCGACAGGAAAAAATGCATTAAAAACACTGATATGGATATTGCGTCATAAAAATGCCGCTCGCAGATAAGGAAATGAAACGATCCAATACATTTTTTTAATATTAAAACTGCTAATACAAAGCTGTGACAGCAAAAGGAATTTGCTAAAAGTTAACGTCATATTCGACAGGAAAAAATGCATTAAAAACACAGACCCGAAAATTGCGTCATATAAAATGCCGCTCGCAGATAAAAAAACGGGACGTTCCAATACAAAAACAAAAGAACAGTTCTATAAATTCAACTATAAAATAAAAATCTAAGCCAGTGTGACGTTAATTCGAATGTTTGCTCGAACCCGAATTAGTAGAACTATTTTTTTTAAATCATACAGCGGTGCCGACAGTAATAATTCAGTAGTTCCACCCAATTTAATATACGTATATTAACTACAGCGGACGCGCATAGAGAATTTCAATATTAGATTATCCAACTGCGTATTTGACATGCCTACGTTAAATCATGTTTAAAAATCCCAGCATTTCCCAAGATTCGTCCGTTGCTTTTAAGATTTATCCCATACTTTACATAATACACCTTATCCTCATACACCAGCTTTCGAACACAGAGCGAACTAACCAAGTGGAACGATATTCTTTCACGAAGAGCTTTTCATAACGGCATTTTCCGAGCTGAAACCAATTGCATCTCGAGCTACGTGTATGCAAAACTATCATACCATGTATAATCTAATCCCGGTCGTTTTCGCCCACGCAGAGACAATAAATCCAACGAAAATAAACACGCAGAGTCCATATATAAATAAATTTACGCCGTACGACCGCTCGTCGTATAATAAACGCCTATCATAAGTAAAATGGGGTTAATGGAATTTTGAGATCAAATTGAATTCGAGCTGCGAATCACCGCAACTGATTAGCTCCACATCCGTTGAACGACAATTGAAAACGGATATACTCACACAAATACGCGCATACGAAATGTCATCCGAAGTTCCTGTGATACGGTTAAGGCGATTAATGACGATTAAGGCGAATGTGAGTAGAGGAGAATCTGTCACAGAACTCAAACTTTCGGACCTTCCTACTACACTAACTCGTTTTGAGCAATAAAATAAAATAATAATAAATATTTAACTTAACAAAAAATAAGCAGTTAGGTTTGCTAGTTAATCATAGTAAAGTGGGAGTTTAATAGAAAGTAAGATAAATCAAAATATAATCATATTAATATTCCAAAACATAAGTAATAGAATATTTCTTAAATGTTTTTTTTTTTATTTATGAAATTCCACATGAGTAAAAAATAACTCATTCTGCGGTTACAATTTGATACATTCAAATTATAAATTTAAAACGTATACATTTAGAAATTTTCTAAATATATACGTTTTAATTACTTTAATTTTTTTGATTACCATTGTTAGTTTATATATTTTAGTAGAATAGTTGTAGGAAAAATTTTAGTTTTAATAAATATGTATGTATGTCTTTCGTGTGAGCATAAAAAGGAAAATTTAACAAAAACATTATATCACTATTTTAAATATTGCATTTTTATAACGACACATCGTATATATTAAATTAATTTAATATAAATATGTAATATAAAAATAGTCGTATAATTATACAGTAACATTAATATGTTAAAATAGTTTTTTTTTTAATATTTGCTACGCAAACAAAAATGCGAAATTACATACATACTATATAAATAACGTAACAGCATAAAAATTAGAAGAACTAATACATTATTCATTCTGATAAGTCTTTGACCTATTTAGAGGGATTATATTAGATTCAGCTCAAAACAAACATTTCGAAATATCAACCCAACAAGACACGCTAAGAATAACAATGTCTACAATATAAATTTTAGATGTTCAGAAAAATAAACTTTTGATACAAATATAGAAAGAATATTAACATTTTCTGTGTACTATTATTTGGCACTCTTTCTCTGAGAAGATAAAGTAGAGCAACTCTACACTTCGGACCCTTTTTTGTCTTAGTTACGCCCCTGCTTTATTTCAAGAGGCAGAACATAAAGGACAAAAAATATAATGAAGGGTCATACTAGGGTCATACTCACACGGAGCTGAGAGCTTTCAAGTGTTTTAAATAACAATGTAGTTATGATTCTTAAAATTATATAAGAACAACTTTCAAATACACTTCAAAATGTATGTTTATCACAAACGTGGGGACGTTATCGACTGATTTGATATCATATTTTTATGATAAAATGTACGTGGCTCCAAATTAAACACATAAAAAAAATTGTTACAGTGCAACCCCTCTGTCTGCCATTAAAATGGCACATTTTGGACTCACCCCATTCTATGCATGAATTGAACTCACCCTCACTGTGTGACATTTAATGTCTATCCACATGAGACACGAGTGTACTTTGTATGATATTTTCAACGGCTATTATTCATATAAATCCAGAAAAAGTAATAAAATATACTTACACTCTTAAAATTCAGAGATTTTTATATTACAATATTAAAGAGAATATTTAAAAAAAATAAACATAAAAAGCATTATTCATTAAATTTATATTATGATTTATTGATGTGATTTCAACTTGTGGTTAATAATTATATAGTGTAGTTAAAAATACACTGATGACTGCGAGAAGAAGACATTGATTAGTAAAATCAATTTTTCATTTGAAACGTCAAGCAAATATCAATAGAATTTACTTTGATGTAAAGCTGAAATTCAAAGGATTAAGAGTGAAAAAATAGTGTATTGAGGTATTGAATTGAATCTCTTGCCGTTATATCGATACTTTTCGCTTAATTGAAGTAATTATGGATCTAATTTAAGGTATAGATACAATGGAATGAATTATGTTATCATATTCTTAATAAAAAAGTTCAATTTATTTATTGATAATGGGATAATTTCTTTTTTGGCGTGAGAATCTCAGTTCAGATTAGTTTTTTCAGTGGCTAGTTTGTTTTATTTAATTAAATAAATAATTTCCCTCCTGGTCATATTTGATTAGTAAGTGAACTAAGGGTCGATTTGCTATGGAATAATGTCTTCTTACTGAGAATCACTGATATATTTGAAAACAGTGTTTGTTATCTTTGTTCCCATCTAGGTATCACCATGCTTAACCTTTTTAATCATATTATAAGGGCAAAGTAACAAAAAAATGATAGTAAACAGCCTCTGTAGAGAGAGTTTAAGTTTTCTCTTCCCAATCCTTATATTTTTTAGCATGCAATGCGACATTGTGCTAATTAATTGCATTCTGATAAGAAAATATACAACGTATTGATTAAATATATATATAAATTATGAATCAATCGTCAATATATGACAAAGACGTTGAACGATCGTTTGAATTATTCATTAGCAATAAGACTCTAATGAGAATTTGATGATCTGAAACCTGTAATCGAATCAATCTGGTCAATCAATCAAATCAGAATTAGGGCACAGTGTTACGATATGAAAATTACGTTTATATCTCATATGATCATTAGTATGACGGAAATAGTGCGGCGTGGGCGTGAACGTCTGAGTCAGCTGGAGTGGAACTAGAATAAATCTGACGGAAACTTGTTCCCACGAAAGTACGAGTATCGAGAAACGCAATCCAATCGCTCGATCGGTCACAATGGGGTGTTTTATCGGTTAAATCGAATCAAACGTGTGATCGTTGACAGTAGACAATGGAAACGCCGACGGTTCGTACGGTTAAATTACGGCTTATATTCGATCGGTTTTTGATTGGCTCACCTCTGGGTGGTCAGATGTTGAGGTTAGGGTGCGGCCGGGCTGGCTGGTGAGTCGTCTTGACAGGAAACTCAGAGGGGGCCGACACCGGCGAGACGCGTCTACGGATTACGTACCCGCGGGTTAGCTAGTGACGCGTCGGCAATGCAGGTCCCTGCTCAATAAAAATGTCATTGACATTTTGCCCGACGGTGCTGCCACCTATATTCAAATAAATTTTAATAATAAGTAAATAGTATAGGTATTTCATTAATAAAACACTTAATTATTCTTGGGTAATTTAAACAATTTTAAATCTTTACGTTCCATATGTTAGTACTGCCATCTATCTGTAAAAAAAAATACTAATTAATAATGCATCATATTTTAAATAACGCAATTGAAATGTCTTATTTTTTTAATTTATTATTCAATTTTCTTAAATAATTGATCCACGGTCTATCCGCTTCCTAGTGGACATCTTACTGTAGGAATTTTTACCGTGTAATAAATTTTGTTCGAAGAGGACAAATAAAGTTAAATTGTTATGGGAGTTAAAAAATGATATTTCGGAAATTTTTGTTCAAGGGCAAAGAAGGACAAACCTTTTCAAATCAGGACAATCCTCCTCAAAGGAGGACAACCTTCACCAAAGGATGACGTCTGGTCACCGCATATTCTTGATTATTCATGTGTTTTGTTTAAATATTTTTTACTAATTATTATTTCTATTAGTCTAGTATTCCCATCTTCTATCATTTTTTTAAAATTAATTTCATTTTTTAGTTATAAAATTATTAAAACTATGGCAGACCACACAGAGCACTCGTTTGTAAATGATCCTATTCTTGAAACTAGCGTAATTGCTGTGACCAAAAATGATTTTTTAACAATAGTGCGATTACACAAAGCCTCTCGTTACGACCTGAACTAAAGGGTTCCCTCGTAAATAACACACAAGGATTCTCTAGTGCAGGCCTCGGCAACCTTTTTTGGCTGCGGGTCAAAATAATTAAAATGTGACTATTAAAAAGACTATTCGGGTCAGTGAATATTTTTGGTCCTAACAGTCATATATGTGGTCTAGTCGTGACACCGTAACACGTTAAAAAAATGATATTTGCAGAACTGAAGTGGGTCACTTCAAATCATCAAACGGGTCACTTGGTGACCCGCGGGTCATAGGTTGCCGAGCCCTGCTCTAGTGCATTGAATGTATATTTCTTTGTTATGAAACGGTCACGGGAAACAATATATCACCGGAAAAAACGTTCCGTTACACAATTCGTCAACCTCTTATTTAATTTTTCTAAGAAGCGAGAGCAGCGATTGGCTGGATGATCGCTGCATGATTGTGATTGTGAGCAAGCTTTGCAGCCTTAATACATAAGGGCAGTCACAAGCAGTCACAAGCAGTCACCTGGCAGAATCCGGCAAACACTCGAAGATACTAGCAGACGTCCGCCCGCCTGCAGACAACATACTGTCATGGGTGCTCACATCCTGAGAGAAACTACACCATTCGAGCACCGTAACAGCGAGGGATCTTCCACTATACTGTCGCTGAAACGCCACCTACAAGACCTCTGAGGATTTTCCACCGACATCGTCCCTGCGTCAGCTTCTCCACCACTGTTCAGAGAAAACATCTCGCCATTCATAGTCTGTCACAATATGCAATATAATCTAATAAAATTCTCTCTAGTTTTTACCTGCGTCATAGTGGCTGCGAAGTCACACCCCTTAGAGTTACCAAACCTTAAAGTATTGATCTTCCGACTTGATACGAACACACAAAATTCAAATCCCAAAAAACTATGTCAAGAAACATTTATAAATTTCAACAATACGACAACTTGGGAACAATGTTTGAGTTATTATTTCTCACCTGTTCCCAAAAAAAACTTGTTTCCTTTATCCGGGGCCTGTCCTGGTGGGGGGCGAACATGTGCGAGGCATGTGAGTGGCCAATTTCTAGAGGACGGCCGATTCAACAAAATCTCAATTTCCAATATACGACACCAATGTGAAAAAAATGTAAAATAATATAATACTTAAGAAATAAACAATTTAATCTTATTCAGTGATTGATTACAATTTGAAACAAAAATACAATAGAATAGGCGCAAAGTTACTCTCAATTTTCCCTAATCGGTATTTTTTAACTAAATTTATATTTTTTTTAATGCAATTAGTACTAAAATCTAATGCTTTGGAAGATATCTAAATCGTCATATTTCCGTTTCGTAGAAATTTACGCTTTTTCGCCACACAAATTTTATTGTACAGTTTCGTTTAAGTGGTCTTTAAAATTTCTGTTTGCCTTTTTTCATGTATATTTTGATGCAATATTTAAAGCTGTAAAATTGCCGCCTTCTAGAAGTTAGTACCCTGAAGTATCGCCCTATCTCATCTTCTATTAATTGATAACGCCTCCCAAATCGTCACATTGACCCAAGGGTCGAGAGTATAAAATGCACCTTCTCTATCTATAAAATCTAAGATACTCCCGACTTAAGATACTTTATAAGAGTTCATCCAAACTCACACCAGGTGACCACAATTATTTTTACAAAATAATTGATTTTTCCTTAATTGCATCTTTAATACCTAATAACTGAGAAATATAGTAAAATTACTATTTCAAAATAAATGTGTCCAAAGGAAGAGTAAAAATGAAAAAACGTTAATAATGTGACAAATTTTATTTAACCAAATAAACTAAACATACAATTTAAAAACAGGTAAAGCATAGTTTCCATCATCATTTTTTTGTGACTAGTACTTAAATCCGAGTACTATTACTACGCGTGCTAAACATTTTATCTCAAAACTAATTACTCTGATAACGAATCGTACTAAAAGTAGTAGCACATCTTTTTACATACCGCGTCCAATATAGCAGTGTACAAAGTAACAAAAAATGGTCCCATAAAATCTCTTGCACTACTTCGGAATAAGATCAATGGGCACAAGTAAAATTTCGTAATAAATTGAAGGCACTTTTTATAAGTGGACGTGAAATTATTCCGTCTTTTGTAAATTACTAATTTATAAGTTAAAAACAGACTCTGAACACTGTTATGTATTTACGCTTATATTGTAAAAGTTATGAAAATTTTAAACTGTATATGTTTATTTTAAAAGCATAAACTACGAAAGGAATGAGAATTAAAAATGATTAATATCTAATAACAAAATTAAAAAAGAAAATTGTCATAAAAAAATACAAAATTCTTGTTATAAAAATATATAAAAAATATAAATAATATAAACTGAGATTCACTTGAAGAAAGTGGCTTTATAAACAAATTAAAAAATACTAAGACATTAAACTAAAAATGCATACCCTTTGCTAAAAATTAGGTCTATGCCTTATTCAAAATATGTTATAAATTACTTCCTAATGTTTTTATATACTTTTGTATAAAATCACTATGCCATGGCAGAGGACCTAAAAATGGTCTTTTAATAATAATTAAATTAATTACATGCATCCAATCCGATGCATATAAAGTATAGAAAAAAAATATTCTTAAACTCATGTATATTGAAAGAAAAGTTGTGCATCAATGGTGACATTTATATATGTATACATATACATATACATATTATATATCTGATCATAAATATAAATATGACAAGCGTGAAAGTTATATTTTTGAGCGTACACCAGCTATACAATTATAATCTATTGAAAAAGTTCTATAAAACTCAAAACGTCCATATATTATGCTACACAAACATACGAGTCAAATGTTTTACATATCAATGTATGTAAGTACTTTGTTAAATAAATAAAATTTTGATAACGTCAATAATTTTCTAAGTGAGATAACAGTGTTAAACATTTGATATGTCAAAATAATATATATCATTTAAAAGCCACATGGCACATAATTAAAACACAATAACAATTAACCAGCTTATTAATTCTTCCAATTGATTACAATCGTTCTAGGAACTTCATTGTCTTTCGTCGAAAGAACATCAATCATATCGATGCATTTTCGTAACGATACAGCCGCTCACCCTGATGCAACATTCAAAGTATATCTATTCATATAAGCAGTAGTAAATTATATATTATACCATTATAATATATAAATAGACATGCAAATATGTACATGTATAAATAAATATGTTCACACACAATGTCCGAATAAATATATATGTATGTATTTTTATTATACATATACAAATCGATCGTTTAATCAATTCTCAACTGTCACAAAATATATTTATTTATAATCAATCGTCTGCAATAACCCACAATTGGAATTTTGATGCATAGCAAACGTTAGCAATTCGCTTAATTTGTTTTAGCAAAAGTGATTCCTCAGATGGTATAGTCGCTGTCGGCTCATGACAGCTCACCGATCGGCGCATTTTGAAGCCACAAGTCATGGATGAAGTTGTACAAATCGTCACTCACGGCAACCTGTGAATAAATATGTATTTTTTACAACTGCATATTAATTTGTTTATTATAATATTGAAATTTGTTAAAGTTTAACGATAGTATTCGATGGTCTAGTGTCAAAAACATATATCTTATTATTTATTATTTTGAACATTGACAGTCATAAACTAATTTAATCATATGTATGGCTTTATAAATACAGAAATATTATTCACATCATCGATTACGGAGATTTTAAATTCTGTTGCATATTATAGTTTTTAAATAGAATTAGGTATTATGAATTTATTCTTTTTTTCTATGGGTAATATAATACATATAGAAAACTTGTACTCAATAGATATTATACTGTTTATAATAAAAAATATATATACCTTGTACGGTGTAGGATTCAAATTTCGCTTTATATCCTGACGGAGTGTCTTTAGTGATACTTGAACGTGTTCTCTCACTTTCGACAGTGGTGGCATTGACGTACAAATATTACCGTTTTCCCAACACACCTATTATAAAATATATACGGATCAAAAATCATATACGAAGCAAAAAAGCATGAATTATGATACAAATATAAAACATACACTATACAACTTCTCTACCCTCGTCGGTATAACATAAGCTCTTTTGGATTCTTGGAAAGGATGTCTGCAAAGCACCTTCTGTCCAACTTCTGGCGGAGGCTCTGAAGACCTTTGTAACAGATCGATCAACGCATGTCCATCAGAACCGTATAGTCTATATGCCTAAA
This sequence comes from Plectrocnemia conspersa, assembly GCF_051122295.1. Lineage (NCBI taxonomy): Eukaryota > Metazoa > Arthropoda > Insecta > Trichoptera > Polycentropodidae > Plectrocnemia > Plectrocnemia conspersa. Next base: position 25,172,067 of record NW_028277169.1, read on the forward strand.
ATATTAAATAAAATCATATAATATACTACACAAATATTTACAATATAGTATAAACATACTTCTTTATGACCGGGCATCGTCACTTTTCCGACGTCTTGGCTCAACTTAATCCTCGGTTGTCCGTTGATTTCGACCAACTTATAAACACAACCCAAAGCAGGCTGACGCTGACACGTGACTATAATGAAAATATATTTAAGATATCGTTCGATGATTACGCAATACATCAATTTAAAATATGACGTACCCAAATGAGTGCCAATTCCGAAGCAGTCAATTTTGTGTCCTTGCTCATTTAAGCTCAAAATAGTATCTTCGTTGATGTCATTTGAAGCGACAATAGTCAGTTTGGTAAACCACGGTAAGTTTAGCTTGTCGGCTACTTTTTCGAAAGTGTCCCTGGCGAGAACGGACAGATAGGCGAGATCGCCACTGTCGATTCTGATACCGACCGCTTTGTAACCGACGTCATTCAATGCCAAAGCGACGGCGCAAAAGTTCAACAAGCCACTCCTGAAATTGATCAATCTTGCTTACACACCAAAGTTTATTTCATGTTTAATAAATAAATATATGTTAGCGATATTAATCTTAATAAATTAATTTACTATTTGATAATATAGTTGGGTTACGGAAGAAAGATAGTGCTCGTATTCTTTAGTTTTGATTATATATTTCAAGCTTCCAATATCAAATTTAAGCGAGTACTGAGAAATGTTGAATCTGAACATGGAATTTAATTTTAAGATATTGAAGAAGTTCTGCTCATCTCATAGCATATGTAGTTATCTTTAAAATATGGCAGTTTTAAGAAATTAAAACAAAGTAAACAGAGCTTTAAAAGTATGATGTTTAAAACGAATCACATTAAATAGTCAAGAAGACAAAGACAAACACAGATCAGTGTATTGCTATCAAAATGAGCCATTTCCAACAAAGAGAGCAAAAAATTGACAGAAATTGACAATCATATTGCAAGACTAACTTAAAGATACCGATTAGTATATTAAATAAATTTCTAACATAAAATATTAATGAATGGAAATTGCAAGCATTCAAAATAACGCCTACTGCTTCACAAAGACAATGCACCGGCCTACACCACAGCACACAAGATAATTTTTTTATATAAACTTTTATCGTATCCTTATTATTTTCTAGATATTTACAGCACTTTCTTTTTTATATAAAAGCAAGATTCAGTCTAGAGAAGAGATTATATTGTATTTTATGATTCAATACATTGGGTTTAAAAATAATTATAAGAAACTACACATATACAAATACTAAAGATAAGTATGTAATATAATGTCTGTAATTTTACTCATTAAACAATATTTGACTGATCTTAATAAAATTTTTCAGTTATTCTTTAGGACCAAGATCAAAACTAAAACACCCATCCTCCTTGATCAAACCATTTAAATTTATATTGCATTGAAACTTATCCATTCCAAATCCATGTTTACTAGTAGTTCTCCATAAATCTCACCCTCCCTGGATCAAATTTTGTATATATCGAAGAGAAAAGATGTTCTATTAGTTCCGTAGTGTGAATTAAAGATTTTCTTTCAAAATAAAAGATTGAATATTTGTCTACTCTTTCTGAAGAATCACCTTACGATCTATACATGTAAATAAAAGAATGAACCACAGGTTAATATAGCATTTTATCATCATTATCATTTCGAGTGGATTCCACGAACTAGACCCATACCTTACTTTGTATGAAAATATTTTAATGTATCATATCGGATCACTTTGATTATCTATTTATAGAAGGTTGTATCTCTCTTTTGAGGCGCAACTATAGTATCAAATAGATTCATCATATTATATGTAAAAATACAGTTATATAGAACTAATATTTACGTTGTTCTAAATATAAATAATTACTATTATAAGCCATAAAAAACTCATATATTCTCGTTCTTTATAACTGTTTATGCAAATTAATCGGATTATTTAGATCTGTGGCGCTTTCATTCTACACAACTTAATAAAATTATAGTTATTATGTTACTGAAATAAATGATATGAAAGTGCCGTTTTTTCTAACATGACTAATAAAACCAATGCTCGTGTAATGATTGCTACAACAGAGGGTTACATGCCCCGGTTAAATTATTAATATACGGATGATGTATATGTGTTAATAATGTGCATGTTACTTTTCCGGCATGCCAATAACATCCCTTGTCATATGGAGTAGTGAACAAAAAATTATAAACCTACAAGCGTATATTATTCTATCGTATTTCATATATAGCGTACAAAAAGGAAAAGCTATATAAAGATCACAAGACTCAGCTACTGTGTGAGTATTAATTACAATTTGTACAAACCGCTCTGTTTTTCGTCTTAAAACATTATTAACTAACTAATACAATAAACAATGCAATCAGACGCTGAAGCGAAAGTGAGTGGAATCCCAATATTGCGAACTTTTATTTTATGCAATGCGCCATACGTATGTATATATATATATATATATACATATATTATGTATATATTTTACCATGACTACTCCATTGGACAAAACTATTTTAGATAACAATAATAATAATAATAATAAAAGTGTTTGGTTTTATATATGAATATATATAAATGTGAGATTTCACACCAAGCTGATATCACAAACGTTTATGGTGATCTGCGAAGACGAAAGACCTGCGTATTAAATGACTCTTTAGTATGGGTATGCATATAAATAATTGAATTGCTCGTCACAACCCACTGGACATTTTCTTGATTACATTTTGTTGCCAGTCATTCGAATACTACTCGATTATGCGACAGATTAATGGATGACAAGTATGTATTTTAGTGTGCAAGTATCATGTAAAAAGAAAGCGGAAGGATCGAAGTAAAAGTGGTGTGAGTGATGTAAGTCGGAGAGTATGCGTACTCCACAGAAATGACATTCAAAAAACAAATAACAATTACGCCGATGACTCGTTGTATGTAACATTGGGCTGCTAGATAAACACTATCCCGTTCGTTCAATGAAATAATTTTATCTTAAACTAAGTCTACATCCTGTCATAATTAGTACAAAACAACAGATTTTAATTATTGACATTTCAGCAAAAAGACCTTGTTTATTCATATTTTTTTATCTATGCTTTCATGGCTCATTATTCGCCTCTTCTATTTTATTTAATCACTTTGATATTCATCTATGAGATTTAGATAAGTACGAATCCAAAGTTATCAAAACTAATATACTGATTCCGATCTCACAGAAAATATAGAAATTAAAAACAAGTATTTATGTTGAATTTTCATCCAAAACCTTTCAATTTATACCATTTAATAATGGACATTTTGTTTAAAATACATAGCTATATTATGTCTTCAACGCCTTAGATTTTTCTTCTATTTTTTTAACATTCAATAGTATATTTATTGTAAATCTTTCGTAAAATAAAATAACAGGCCTTAGCTCAATACACACAAAACATCTAATATGCACGACGTAGCTCGATTATACTTTAATTATTCATCACAATATTCATTCGTGAGATTAGGAAAATCTAAGAAAACCTAATCTAAATATTTTTATTAATTTACTCTATGAGAAAAAATTGTATAAGGATATTTTCACTTATAAATTTATGTCGCTACATAGTGCTATAATATTTTATTTAAGATTGTCAGGACCACCGTGATTGTTACGACGAAATTTGTTAGAAAGACTTACTAAAAGCCTATAAAACTAATTGCTTAATTTTTTTGTCGGCATTATATAAATGCATGCTTAGCGAACATTCATTAAAATTTGAAGTACTTGCAAAAAGGACTGACACTACCTGCATAATGCGAACGGTCAGTGTCAAATACAATGGAATGCACCTACAGATAATCAAACCCGCATTATATAGAAATTATATAACTGTCAATTCTAACGACTTTTTAATTATCATATGCAAATAGTCTTAGCTTGATATTTAGTAGACAATAACAAATAATCTGTTTCCACCCCAAATTTTCGAAAACTGGAAGAGCGAAGGACTTGTGACACAGTGTACTGAATTTACTTCCACCATACAATTCAGTACTTGATAAATCCACCACTTCGCTTTTGATTTGGGATTAACGAGAGTTCAGCCAAACCGGCACAGAGCGGAGCTACGCCAAGTATCAACTGGGTCCATTTAAACAGTCACAATAATCCAAAGAGTTCAACTAGATCTTTTAGACGATTTGGAAACTATGGCGAAAACAAACACGTATAATTGTACAAATTATACATAAATTTCAGAACTGCTTTGAATTTAAAAATAATTTACAATAAAAATTTCGCTTGGAATAGATACATCACTCAATCTTTTCGCTCAAATTGTAATTAAAACTGATTGTTTTTTTTTTTAATGACAGTAAAAGGTTAAACTTGATTAAAAATAATAATTATTTTTAAATACTCAAATAAAGAGGACCGAGCTTACACAGCAACCCAATAATATGTGTCAGGAGTTCTTATAACATAAGCTACGTACAGCAACTAACAACTAATGTAATCATAAAATCCCATCGGACGATACAAAAAATAATAACGATAAAAAATAATAACAATAAAAGTAAGTAATATTGGGCGTAAAAATTCCCCACGTTGGATATCCTCACTTTACCTCAGTGTACGATCCACCAATTCAGCAGTGTACGAATAAAAATTAACACCCTTGTAGCTGTTTTTTGTTTCATGATCTTTACCGAGTGGCACAGTGCATTGCTGCAGGGCAGTGCCGTTAATGGGATACCTCTTCACATCGTACGTGTCCACTAGTGCTATGAAGCCGTTCGGAAACGCGACTGCATATGAAATCAATGCAGCCAATTCGCCGTCACTGGCTTCCGCTGGCGATATATCGATCAGGTGCGATATCTTATCGCGCCACCCCACAGCCAGGTCTAAGAGGTTATGTGGCTGCTTTGTCTCGCTGTGGAGTATCATCGTTGAGTGAAGATCGTTCAGGTTCGAGAACGACGTTATGTAAGCATGAGCGTGCGTCCCTTTCACGGGTATGTTAAACAGTTTACCGGCCAGCACGTTGCTTGTTCCGTCAAAGCCACCTGAAAATAAAAATGATCATCAGTATAGTCAACACACAATATACGTCAGATAAGACAATGAAAAAATTCAAATGTAGACTTGTCGCCGAAAAAGACAAATAAAAACAACCAATCACAGACCAGCATTTAATAATGTGATCAACCATTACTTTATAGTTTGTATGTTTCTATGACGCTATTGGTTATTATATTGATTGTTTTCTATACTGTTTATGTCAAAATAAGACAAGATTGTTCAATAACTAATGTTGGATATTGATTTTTTACTTTATATATATATATATAGAAGTCGACTTAGAAGAAGACCGTCTCAACTCAAATAATACCAATAATGATCAATATGCTTATGTTGCAGAGATTTTATTTTATTAATTATGACTCTATAGCAATTTCTATATATAAAAATCGTTAGACAGTTTGTGTTGCCAACCATCATTCTGCGTAAGATAGTGATATATTAGGTGTGTTTCGTCTGTTGTCATGGAAGCGTTGTTCCTTTTATGTTTACATATCACACAATATTGGAATATTTAACCCGAAAAAAAAAATGTGATATTTATCTTGCATTTTAAATGCAAATTGAGATGAAAAGATATGTCAGTATAAATAACGAAGAAAAGGCAGATGTTGTTTTCTACGGTGATAACTGTAAGGGACAAACTAGATGTCGGTTTAAAATTCTCATTAAAAGTCAAAGTAGATAAAAACTCAATTTTCGATTTGCAAAACTTAATGATGTTATTACAATGGTATTGCGATTCTAATCAAATTAAAACCATTTTGCTATCAGTTAATCATTAAAAAATAAACACTCTACTTTTTTGATAATAATAATAATAATTCATAGATGTCGAGACCACTCGTAATTGATGTATATGTCAGTTGGATCTTCTTCTGCATTATACAAAAACAATTGTGTATCTGTGCAGTCATCCATTAACAATTTAAAAGTACTTGCAGCTAAAATGTCAGTGCCAAATAAAAATATACAATCACTGTACAGTAGACCCCCCAATAACACGGTAAATTAGGGACGTGCTATTTGGGTGCCCGTTACTTTGTGTGAGCGAGCCAAAGGGAGAATATCTCACCACACAGGCCTGCTTCGTATGTACGTTTTGCAAAAATTGTATTAGTATTGTCTAGTTACCTCAACTACAAGCACCCAAATAACACGTGTTATTGGGGGGTCTACTGTATATATCCGTTGGAATTCCTCAAATCTATACTTCATAAAACTACAGAGTTACCTTTACAGATTTTCAAACCATCGTTATGCATGTACATAACAAATAGTCTGTTTCCACCCAAAATTATCGAGATTAGCCAGATCATGAAAACTGGAAAGAATATACCTTCAGACACTTCCATGACTTCTCTTCAGACTTATAAATTATAAGCGAGCCAAACTTGCCTCAATGGGAGCAACGTCGAGTATCAACCGAGATAACCCGTAGGCTTTTTTTTTTTTTTAGTTTCTGAAGTCTCTTTTTGTTGTGTGCTGATGGCAGTACGCTTATTACTAACCATTATATAGTATATAATATAAAATAATAAAAATAAATTTCACTAACCGGTAATTGAAGAACCTATAATGATGATTTTATAAATATTATATTTAAACTGATGACTACAAAACTTCTTACATGTCTATAGCACTTTATTTCTCAAAACAGAATAAGCGGAAAACGAAATATTCATAAAATTGGATGAAGCATTTAACTGTACGCGAGATATTAATTATTAAATGCGCTTTACATGAAAGTTCTAGATTACTCATTAATTTATTTTTGTAATTAAGTACAGGAAATTTACTGCGTAGCCTGGAGATATAATTGTAAGACCTAGAAATAACTTACTGAAACCCAAAGTTAACTGAGACAGATCATGTGGAAATAAACGTACTAGATCATCTGTTATATTAAAGCTATAGTTTGATACATTTTAACCGTCTGAGTTAGTGAAATTATATTTCTACTAGTGGTAATATAACTTCACTGGTAATACACGTCCACAAATATGTAATAATATTATTTAATAATAATATTATTACATATTTGTAGTAATTATTAATTATTGTTACAATTAGAGATTTTTATTAATAATAACTAAAATTTTATTATTTTGCTACTAAACTAAAAGCTGAATTGAACTTACGCACTAAAAGATGAGCATTTAGTATTGATAAGAAATATTTTGATCCGATACAGATAATTAAATTATCAAAAAACTAAAGTATCATATATTGATAGTCATTTGTAACAATATTTAATATTAATGATAAATTAATATTTATTGTAGATTAACATTGATATTTTATCATATAGATAATATCAATAATTTAGAAAATATATTTATAATATTTTTTATATAAAAATTATCAATCTATGTTTACAAACAAAGTGAAATATTATTTTTATCAAGTTTTTCATTAAGTATTATCAAAAAATCTTTCAACCATAAATGTGACGATGTTGGTAACGTAATGTTTATTTTATTGCTAATATCGAAAACGTATCTTATCAGCGATTAGTTGTGAGAGAGCCTCGTTCAAAACCCAAACGAAATTAATTATAAATGTCATGACTATGTTTTTTTCAGCTAAAAAATAATTATTGTAATACGCATATCCATCGAAAGCGTATGAAATACAAAGCCGCAGCATTGTTGTAGTGTGAGGTAACGAAAAAGTTTTATTCAATGCCGATAAACCACATTGGTGTAATACGGTGCCTGGCACTAAACTTCTGCCAATACAGAAAACTAATATAATGCAATCAATAGAGAAAATGGAGTCTTCCAACCCCAGCGAGTCAAAACTTTTATTGCGTGCTGAAAGTATTATAAGAGCATAAGTCATGTCATAGAACATTTTTAACACAAAGCCAATCCATTTTCACCTTTTAGCGTTACATCAAAACTTTAACCGAAACGTATAATTATTACATTGGCGACTTTTTTACCGTTATAATAGTTTCGCCTTACGTTTTATGGCAATAATGATTTTGTAAATTATGCGGTAACACCGTAAGCCTGCAATGAGTAGAATTTACTATGAAAATAATACAATACGTAATAGATTAAGTGGAAAACATGGTACCGGTACCATGACACGGATGGTGTAAACTTTTCGTGAATCATATAAAAGTTTTAAAATCAAAAGCATAACACGCTCTAAGGTACTATGGAACGTTTACAGATGGCCTACTTATGTTTTTGATGGAATAATTTATAAAGAAGGCATATATTTATATATAAAATGTTTAGAATATGTACCTCCTTATAGGGTGCTTCAATATTTTTTTAACTACGTAATAATGGAAAAGAAATGAGCTATAACTTAGTATGCTTTAACAGATCAAGGAATCTACAATACATTGAGCAGAAAATGTAGAGCAAAATATTTTTTTAATAGGCAATAAATATTACACATAATGGAACATACTATTATCACTAAAGTTGTGTACAGAAGACCCCCAATAGCACTGTAAATTGGGGACGTGCTATTTGGGTGCCCGTTACTTTATGTGTGAGCGAGACAAAGGAATGATATCTCACCACACACGCTGATTCGTATGTACATATTGCAAAAAATGTATGAGTATTTTCTAGTCCCCCAACTACACGCACCCAAATAGCACGTTCCCAATTTACCGTGTTATTGGGGGGGTCTCCTGTACATATATATTATATAAATTATAAATATAGTTGTTCTTTATATCAAATAGTTAGAGTGTAAAATGAAAAATTATAATTCTTTTTATTTTATTTTTGCTAGCGTATATTTTTTTGTGGCTCATAGCTTTACATTTTTTTAATAGGTTGGAACTTGATTCATTGATATGATTTAATATGTAAAAATAAGTGCTGCTTTTAAATATATTACTAGTTTATTTTATATTTGTTACTATGTGTAATTTTTTGTATGATGTACAGATCAACTTATAAGTTTATATATAAATCTTATTTTCATGGCAAAATTATTAGTGTTATTAAATTACATAGAAAAATAAATAAATACCATATAAATTCTATATTTGAAATATTAAGAATATAATAAAAAACGCATAAAAACACATTGTACATTATTCATATCATAATTTCGGTTTCAGTTAATGTTAATCTAAATACTAACTGAGCTCAGCTTGTTTATTTAAAAAATAAAAAAACGAAATAACAACCAGTGGCGTCAATAAAACAAATGATATGCACTTAAAATTATTATATAATATGAATTTAATACTCACCAATATACGTATATTTTGAAGCCGATAGTCCACCATCAGGTCCTTGCGCTCTCCGTAGACCGAACTCCAATAGTGATATATGCTTACCGGCTACCATACGATACCGTGCCGCATTCGTAGCCACCAAACTAACACAAATACAGAATTTTTATTACAAATTATCAAATCAATTATAAATAAAACTATCAATAATAACCTTGCATAATTAACAAGCGTTAATAAAGTTGTTTCAAGTAGCTGCGTTATGATAAGAGGCCCTTCCACTCTCAAAAGCGGAACCCTGAAAAAAAATGATAAGAATGTATTGTATAAACTGTAATTATAGATAGTGTGATAACTGATAAATGTGTTAAATTAATTACCTGGGAAAAGTTACAGAACCTTCCTCGATTGCGCTCACGGTGACTTCTTTGCACGTGAGCCGTCTTAAATAGGTGAAAAATTCGGGTTCGATGGACTTGGGCAACGTTTGCTTCAAATATTCAATATCTAAAATGATACAATTTTTAAATTTCGTTCATGATAGATCTTTGTTTAATAGTCTTTTATAATAATACAAATTAAATTATATACTAATGTAAGTAACAATTACTCAATTTAATTAGAAAAATATATATGCATATCTGATTTAATTTGGTTGTTCATATATAAATTGAAAAATATTTCTTATTCTTATTAATCATGAGAATAAAAATAAACTTGTTTCTGAATGGGGTACAAATTAACAACAAAAATTTTATTTAAGTGTCAATAATTTAAAGTTGGTAACTTAAGAAACTTCATAATAAAATTAAAAATGTATTATGGTCGATCTTAAATGGATAATATATTTCGTTAATATAAAAATCTATTCGTTGGAAGTGTTTTTTTTTTATTTCCATACCTTAAAGACTAAGATATTTTTATAGAGAACATTTGCTCTGTTGTAGTAATTACAATATACATAAGATATTAGAGTTGAGTTAAAAATACTGAAAGGATATCAGAAGCCAATCGATTTATTTACAAGGAAACAAAACAGAAGTGACAAAATTGACAATGTAACTCTTTTAATGAATATGTATATTATTAGATGTTTATATTGAAAGCATCTAAAAATTTACGATATTTAGATAAAAAGTATATAAGCAAATTAAATTTTGAATCAATATTTTTTTTAATTTTATTAAACAACCCATAAATAAATAGTCCTTGTGAGTTTTGGTTGATTCTACCTTATCTTTACTAGTGAAATTGCTACAGAAGTCTCACACAATGGACAAATATAAGTAAAAACACTATATCATGCACGTAGACATGATATACCTTTTATCTTTTTATTTATTAATTATTGTTTAAAACATATTAAGCATCATTAGCATAGTGATTTATAACTGATAAACAAACACTTGCGTATCAGGAGATTCGGCAAGTAGATAATTCACATCTAGATGGTATTACAAGTAAGCAAAATATTTAATGATCTACCCTAAAAATATACCTGAGCCAATTTATTGTCTCCACAAATTGTTCTATTTAATATCAAATTTTAAAAATAAAATGAATTTTATGTTAGAAATTTATTTTATACTCAAAAATGTATAATAAATTTTTAAGTATATTTTTATTTACTCCTATTTATGAATGTACATTAATTCATATAAAATAAGTTGTAAGGATCTTTGAATTCCTAAAATATTTCTCTGTATGTTCATTTTATTTGCTATATAATTTTTTTATAAACCTACAATATCGCTCATTAAAAATACCGAAATCAAGTTCTAAAAATAAAAAACAGGTATTTTTTAGTATATTTCAAGCATAATTACTAAATAAGAATCAGTTTCTTAAGATTTAAATTAATTTGGATCAAAACGTTCATAATTGTATAATTAAATTTGGCCGTAAAAGGTTTACTATATTTTTTAAATTAATATGATGAGCAATTATAACATTTTTCCTCATACTTGCATTTTTTCACATGCAATTTTTATAGCAATATAATAATAATAATACATAAATAAAACATTTCAAAAATAGTTTTTATAAATAGTAAAAATAATATCGCATCGTTTTTTTTTCATATAAATATTAATACCAAATTGAAGAAAAATGTTAAAAGTAAATACTAGTTCATTAGACATATTTTAATTCAGTGAATCTAAATCAATTGGTAATAAAACACAGAAAAAATAAATTAACTAAATATGATTCACTTTTTTACACTTTCGTCGTGTTCAATTGTTTATTATGAGTTACTTTTTGTTTGTTAGTGATTTGAAAAACATATAGAATTTATTAACATGTTCAAATTGTTTCTTATTAACGTCAATTTTAAAGTATCAATTGATACATCATTTCTGTATCAAATTGTTTGTTATTAAAGTAAATTTTGGTGAGTACATATTCTTTATAAGGTAGCAATAAATTGATAAAAATTATATTTAATTCACGGTTATATGCTAAAAAAAACATAATATCAAAGGAATTAAGATTTTATCATTATTAGACGTACGTCGCTGTTGAGTAAGTGAAAAATCGATCCACTGTATTTTTAGCATAAAATCTTAGAATTTAGATAAAGGGCTAGTCCAATATAAATTAGCCAACTTAAACAATTTAATCTATCTGAAAATTTTGTTCAAATTTACAATTCGTACTGTTTCATTTTTTTTTATTAATCAAAATATCACAGTTTAAAAATACCTCACAACTCAGGAATGTCATTTAAATAAATAGAAACATTAAAAAAACAGGAAATGACATACCTGATTCTAAACCAAAAATTCTCGGGTTATCCCTTAAATAAAATCTAAAAAAACAGTCATAAATCTATACCGAAATAATTGTTTTTAATGTAATTTCAATGAAATCATATCGTAACACGTTTTCATTGGTAGATATACATTTTTACCAGTGAAAATATAATATATCTGGCAGATTCTAGTGAAATTATATGATTTCAACTTTTCCATATGTAGTATTACGCACATGCAATGTATAAATGTTACAGTGATTGTGTATTTCTCAGTAAAGTTATATTTTCACTAGTGAAGCCCAAATTCATTTTCACCAGTAGATATATATTTTCACTAGAAAAAATATAATTTAACTGATAGAAGCTAATATGCTGCTCTAAAATGTCTATGAAACTCAATTTGACAGTTGCGAAACAAACCTAACCAACACAAATTAACCAAATCCAACTTTCATTAGGTCGTTCAAAATACAAACTAAACCAGCTCATCTCTCAGGGGAAAATAAGTGGAAGAAGAAGTACAGACAGACGTCGCATCTCGCATATTGCTTTATGGTTAGTCTGCACATTGATATTACTGTTTTAAAAATATGATAGCTATATTACTGATATTACTACTGGAGTGTTGGTCAAAATATATACAAACCGAATTTTGGTCAATAGGAGGGCATAAAAACAATTATCACTTCTCAGAAGTCAAAAATTCACATCAAAAGCAATAAAATCGTATCAGCGACGGCACGATTTTATTGCTTTTGATGTGGATTTTTGACTTCTGAGAAGGGATAATTGTTTTTTGCGCTCTCCTATTGGTCAAAATTCGGTTTAGATATGCTTCATTTGTTTCTCACTTATTGTAAGTTATAATATTGTTATAAAAAGTCTTAATATGAATGCTAAATAACTGAGTGTTTCCGCTGCAATAGCGATGGAACGATTTTATTGCTTTTGAAGTGGATTTTAAACAGGGATCTTCTTCAATTTGATTAGAAAAATGCATTATATAAATCTTAATGAAATGGAAATATTAAAAAACAACCACTATTTAAAATAGAGATTATTAAATGCAATAGAAATTCAAATACATTAAAAGTAAAGGCAAAATATTGACTCCCAGTCGTCGATGTCAGTCCAACTAAAGCCAATTATTCAGCTTTCCACTGAAAATGTGTTACTGTACGTAATACCGTGGAGAAATTTTTCTTGAATTATATTCTTAATTCAATGAGAAGTCACTTTATTTTTATTCTATAGTAATATTTCTCAAATCTCTAAGATTAACATAATATAAATTTAATTCTAGAATAAAGAATGTATAAAATGTGATAACAATAAACTGCATCAGATGAAAATTTACCAAAATTAAATGGTTAACTCCATTCAAAATGTCCGATACACTCGATAAATATTATTTTAATGTTGTAAAAAGTTTTTGGTACTCTTTGGTAAACTGTAAATAAATAAATGTATACTTTAAATTTGTTATAAAGCAGCAAATGTATGTGATTATCATATAAAATTTGTGATCAACTATTGCATAAAAAAACTTTTTATAAATAAACCTAATTGAGAGTTACCAAACAAACTAATCTAATAATATTTGTATCGCTTATAGTTATGAAAGACAAGTACCGTTTTATACGTAAAACATTTTTCTTTCGTTTAGTTTCTATATGAACTCTTTCCAATCATCAAATTATATATAAATATGAATATAAGTATGTTAATAATACATATATATTTCTTGTTAAGATTGTATTTTATACATAAAAATCTAATTTGTATCGTTATATTATAAAAGACTGATTTTTACATATTTTAAAATCATACCGCTATCTGAATAATGAAAGTTTTCCAAGAACTTCAAGCACTCTTCGAGCCCGGCGAATATGGTGAACTCTCCCTGGAACGGATTCGACCTAAAGAACAAGTCGAAAACCGCAACGTCGTCCATCTTTCCGGACTTCCAATATGCATACGCCATTGTTATTTGATACAAATCTGAAAGCGACATGCATACATGTGTAAAAAACACGTGCTTTAATGTTACATGTTGTTATAATAACAAATTTAGATTAACTTGTAGTGTTCATACTCAGTTTCTTACCATGAATATTTGACCTTATTCACCTTCAGATAAAAATAACGTATAAATACTCGTTTTGAACAATTTAAATTTGTGAGTATGAGGTTTTAGAGGTGTGTCGTTACAAATAGTTTTGTATTTAAGTAATTATTTTTTTAATTAATTATAATTATGAATCTTATAAATAATGTTATTGTGAAAAAATGTTTCGCCATGAACATTGGATGTTGGAAACTTCGATGTTGGAGCGTTCTAGAATAAAATCGCGAGCGATTTGTAATTGTAATTGCTCAATTCGGGTCAAGCGTGTAATTTTTACAAAATATATATTGAGAAATTTGTCTTCGACGTATAGTATTGTAGGTGAATAAAAAGTTGAAGTGAGATTTAGATTTTGAATGGGAGTTTTTGGCGCTAGGGTCTAATTCGAATTTCCCTCCGATTCCCAACCTGTGAGCAGAGGCTGTACGATGCCGTTCTGTCTGGCCATCTTGACCGGTGTGTCGTCGTCCGGACACGCTGACATGCCTCGATACGAACGCGACACTCGAGAGTTGGCCCTCTTCGCCACTTTGGTGGTAGTATTTCACCCTGGAAGGCACCTCCGCACTCCGTCGGCGTTCGGCTCCGACTGACATTCAACCCGAGCGAAACGTCAAACGCGTCGGTGTTTCCCCACGGTGAGGAAAACATGTAGGGAAATCTCAAAAGTGCTGCCAGTGTGTAAAAAAATACGCACAGAACAATAAAACGAAAAAGTGATTTTTAAATTATACATTTAGACTTAAAAATTGTAATAATATTTTAAAATTGCATAAAAATATTTTTTTATTATTATTTAATTTTTAATTATATTAATTACACAAAAACCCAGCGGGGAAATATTAGGGTGATCATATTCGAGTTTTAAATGTTGTCAACACTGTAAATCAAATAGATATCAATAATCACGTGGGTTAAAAGTGTCAAGTGATAGTTTGCAACTAGACATTCACGAAATGGATTGCTTAACCACCGCTCAATGCGTTAAAATTGTTCAATTGTTCTACAAAAATAACAATTCTCTACGAACTGTGTATCGAAATTGACGTAAAGATTATGGGAAATTTAATCGTCCATCTGAACGAACAATTCGCAGTGTAATGAAAAAAATGAAGACCCGTACATCATCGTAGCGCCTGTTCAGCCGAAAATAAGTAAAAGTGTAGCCGAAGACCCGGAACTGTCTATTCGTCGGCAATTGCAGCTTTTGAGTTTTTTAGTGGCACCTGTTCAACCGAAGATACATGTACATACACCCGTATAAAATTCAGATAAAACAAGAACTAGAAGCCTAGAAATCATGAACAACGAAAAATTTACGCAGATTGTTGATTCTGATATTTCAAAGAAAATCTTCTTTTCTGATGAGGCACACTTTCGCCTCTCTGAGTATGTTCATAAGCAAAATTGTCGCATATGGGGCGAGAAAAGTCTTCATGTGATTCACAAGAAACCATTAGGCTGGTTGCACACACAACGAATTTTTTGATGTTTAATTATTTTAAAAAATCTAAGAATATCTTTGAATTTATTTGTTTTTTTTTTAAAGTTTGGAAACTAAAGTTGGATCACCTTTTATTAACTATATATTATCAGCTACAGCAGTGGCTATGATTTTCTTTTAATTAAATTAAATTGTCTATACGCGTTGATGTTTACAGATCAATGTTTTAAAACACAAATTACAAGAGTTTTGTAATTGATAAAATCATACACTTAGGGTAAATGTACACTTTGTACAATAATGATATATTTAGCACTATCCAACATTTTTTAGCATTATGCAAATATTTCAGGGTGTTTAGTTAAAATCTAGGTAATATAAAAGTCAATTCTTGGTACCCTGAAATATATTTTATTTATACGAATAAAATTAAGTTAAGACTGTGGTGCATCTTCATACACTCGCGCAGTTAACCACAATATTAACCAAACAATAATTACAAGAATATAACTTGACAATTGCGTAATTTAATCAAATATTATTCTTGAGATGCACGAACGAGAAATTCTTTTATGTAATAATCATGTGTGCCTCTACAAAATGGAATACTACTCTACTAATATGGACAGCTGACTGACTTCAAAGTAAAATCTTCGCATTGAGAACGTGAAAATATTTAACACTATAGTCTATTTATTTTCAAGAGTCAGTGCGCAAGAACATTGTTTAACGCGTAATCATAACATGCTTTTAAATTTCTGCCCTGTGATTGGTCGTTCGCCGTAAGATCAATCGTTTCATTGAGAACGACCAAGCACAAGGCAGAAATTTAAGAGCACATTTTGATTACGCGTTAAACAATGTTCTTGCGCACTGACTCTTGAAAATAAATAGACTATAGTAGATGTTCCTGGCTTTGACCGTTGCTTCTTCCGACCCGGCCAACTATGGACACTGGCGCTCCCTGATGTTAAGGCATTAGTTTGTGAAGGCAATACATTTCTGACTGGAGTTTCTGAAGGAAGTTCCTGTAAAAATGATTTAATACGGCCGCGTAAAATAAATAAATATTTTATTGTGAAAAAATAGGTAAAACAGGTACATAACTAGTCGTTGATAAATGGATAACTCTAGTCAATATTCCAGTACGATAGACTTGTGGTATATGTCAGCGACTAATACCTGATAGACCTGAGTTTAAATCCCATATGGTGTTTTTTAATTTCAATCTTGTTTGAAAAATTGAAATTAGTGCTAATTATATATGTATAGTATTTGTTGTTCGTGTTTACCCCGTCGTAATGCATTTAGCAAGCGCCTGTTAAATTACATTGGAAAAAAAATAAAAACGCGTCATACTGCAACGCAAAACTGCAATAAAAACAGTAAAAGCAATCAAGCTGCCTTACTGGGGGATAATAATCAAGAGATATTAATATCTTTGGAAAGAAAAATACAGTATTTCTTGGAAACTAAGCGGCCTGATGTATAGTATTTCATTTTTACCTAACCTACTAAAATCAAAGAGAATTTTGGGATATATTATTAAGATAAACAATTTTAATAAATTTCACACTTAATAATTACAAAATAAAAATGATTTTATTATATAAATCCAATTAAAAATACAGTGTGGAAGCAAGATGTAATGCAATGTCGGGAAATGAGCGGCGTCATGGCAACCCTGATGAACGACATGCGCACAAGTCGAATATCGACCACACGTGAGTGAAAGGTCATCGTTTGAAGGACAAGTTATATCAATATTCCGTTGTTAATGCATTAAAATTTGGCGCTTCCGTTACAAAATGCATAACAATCATTGTGGAGCTCATCCACTACAAAATGGCGTACTTTCGAGCGCCGACTAAAGTCAGATGCCAGAGAAAGCATTTGGCGGGGAAAACTTTTCAGGCGCGCGAACGCAAAGTTGAACGAAATGCATTGCACCGTTATTTTTCAGTATACGAGCAAAGATTCTAGTTGTATTTTTACACAGTCTCGAAATTTTAGTTGTTTTGGCCAACAATTGAATTCATAGTATTCCCAGAAATAAAAATACATATTAATTTGGTCTTAACTAAAAATAAAATGACCAAGTATTTTCGAATTAAAATAATACAATTGTGTAGTTTTCGACACGTGCACTCTACAAATACTCACCAAGTTATTGTTGTGTAAAGAACATTATATTTAATCCTGGATGTTTGCCTTACCAGTTCTTTTTTAGTCAAAGGTGAACTCAAAGTCAAAGCTCCCCCTTTCTATTTCCTATTGTTTGTTTTGTGTAAGCTATGAGTTTAATTTTACATATTTTATTACTAAACACTTCGCGTTGATTAACATTATACATAATTCATTTAAAATTAGTGTTTAATAACATCAACGGCAGTGTTCCTTACTAATTTTGTGCGGCCCTGCAGCATACAAATCTTAATACAAAATTGTTGTACCACTCTGTACCGGGGGGGGGGGGGTCCTACACAGGGCAGCAGAATCGGTACAAAAATTTCCGTATAAATTTAAATTTTCTGGGGTAAAATGGTACAATGTACAAAACTTCCAAGGCTTTTTATAACCCCAATAGTTTCCAAAATGTTTCCAATATTCGTGCATGATGTCCAAACCACACATAATTGTGGCGTTACAGTGAGTTTTTACAAGATTCGTTAAAAAGGCATAAAAATGGAATATTAATCTCTTCAATTTGCAAAAAACACAGCGTTTTAGCGGCTTGCTCAAAAGGTAGAAAGAGCAATTGAATACCAGCAATACCGAAAAAAATTAGCGCTAAAACTAGTAATTTTGTAAAAATGCCGTCTCTAAAACGAGTAATATTGTAAAAATGTGGAGATATTCGGTCATGAAACAAATACCTAGTATTCTTATTTACCACCGTGGTTTGCGCAGCCTAGAACAAATACATTTGATCAACAGCTCTATATCATCTTTATATCTATATATTATATATAAAAATTAGCGTGTGTGTATGTTTCGGAAGAACTATGATACCCCTGGAGTAATTTAAACTTGGTACACATATGACTTAATATCTGTAAAAAAAAATACTGTGGGGGTTAAACAATCCTAGTCCCTAGGTGGGTGACATATAAAAACTAATATTGGTTTTGAATCCATAGTTTTGACTCCAATGAATCTCAAAAATAAGTGTGGGCTATTGTTATGGACCGAGAGGCCCACATTCAATTTTTAGAGACCATTGATCTAGTCTCAATAAACACAAATTAAACTTAATTGTCAACGTTAATACTATGATATTAAAATTGACTTCATTTTTTAAATCAGTAATATGTGGTTTTTGAACATGGCGCCGTGCTAATTAACAAGTACCAAAAATATCAATTGAATTACGTTATAATTGAAAAATGTGTTGCTATGGTATTCGTTTTAACGAAATTGCATCAGCAATTTCGATGGTTAAAACGAAAAAGAAATGATTCAATATAAACGAAATTATTTCATCATAAATACAAATTTCAAGTTCATTGTCATTGTAATGTCCCACAAATAAACCCATTTGGTATTCGAACAGACGACCATGACCATCACAACCTCTGTAACTTTTTGATTGCCACATGTTTATATGAGGTCATTACTTCTACTTACAGGTTCAGAATGAAAATATTTATTAACTTCAGGGGTATAACGAATTTATATTGATAATATCGTTTACATTTTTAAAGTGATAAGGATAATGCAGAACCTTATTTACGCCGAAATATTTACAGAATATTCGGTATTCATTATTCATGCTTTTATTTTTCAATTATTTAGTATCGCTATTATGAAAGGCAAATATACAACAAAACTTCATTTATCAGAAAATTTTATATTGATGAGTGCAATGTACAAAAATTTCACGCTACGCGACCAAGCGCTTTTTTGCTTTTCTTACATAAAAAATAATTACATTTGTTGTGAATCTCTATAGTTTGCTGTCAATATATAAAATATTATAGTAGCTTTAAATTCTTTTTAATTTATCAAATAAATTAAAATAGCTATCGTTAATTATGAAAAAGTTAAAAATTGTCATTTATGATATATTTTTGTAACAGGAAATAAGATGTTTCGAAATTAAATTGTAGCAAAATTAGAACCTAAAAGGTATGACTCAAAATTCTTTAGCTCAATTTTATATTTTATTTTGAATACATTCTGAAAATAATACAAAAATCAGCCATAATCAAAAACGCACTACATTGGGGAAGTAAGAGCTGGCAAAAACAAATAAAATAAATAAACAATGACATGAGAAAGTGCAGCTATTTTTAATAACATGAAAACCTGCTTTATTTTCCTGCATCTTATAAACTATAGTAATAAGTGAGATTACTTTACCATCCTAACAAGAACATGATCGTCTCACCATTCTACTGAATGTATTTCTTACACATGACCCATTCCTCGAATACTTTTTCATATCCTTGGAAGAGTGTGCTATTCTCAACTTTATTTCTCTTCTTTTTGGATCAACCTAAGTGCCTTCATTAACAAAACACAAAAATAAGTTATCTGCACATATGTAACTGGACTTGTTATTTCTGAGAAGAGAACTTTCTCATACTGCTCTCTTCTGGTGACCTTTTATCCTTCCTTTTTGGGAGTGACCTCATTTTTGCAGGGTATGCTATTTTGGTCACTTAAGATGATGCATCAGTTTCACAATTTGAAGCAAAATCTGATTCAACAAGGCAGTTCAGTTTTGACACCTCAGACCAGTCTGACCTGACTAAGCTCCACTATTTTGTAATTACATTATTCCTGCAATCACTTCAATTTACTTTAAGAAACATGAAATGGGGAAGGGTAACATCTATGAATGGTCATCCGAACTCAAAGTCCATTTAATAATAATACAAATAAATCTATGTACATACTAGATGCATGTGAACGGTTCTTCTTAATTCACATTCTTCTTTAAATATGTACGCTCACTAGACTAAATTACTCGGGATCTAACTTTAGTTGAGATAAATGTTTCGAGTAACGTATTTCAAGACCTCCGAGCTTCTTGAAAATTCTTCCTACATACTCAGTTGAGGTGGACAGATTATATTTTTGAAACAACAGTTTTAAAATGCAAAGTAACACCGGCGTGAAGACATACGATCTATTATTTTAAGCTTGTTCATCAAAACTGATTTTATTATCTTTAAGTAAGCTGTACTTCAATTGTTCAACTATTCTTTCCTTTTATTAGCTTATGCAAAATCACGCAGCGATTAAAATCTGTATTATTTAATTATGTTCAGGCGAGACATTTTATATTATATTTATAACCTGGTTCTGTGTAACATAAATCCTTATAGAAACCCTAGATAATAATATTATTATGTTTACTTTAATGATTTCATTTCAATGTGAAATTCCATTGCATTTCGGCATTTTGTATCTGTTCCTCTTGGTCAATATGGGCCAGTGTCTACAACTGCATGTTTTGTTTATTTTATGCAACTATTACAAAAAATAGAAAGCAAAAATAAATAAACAATAGTAGACTAACCTTTTTGGAGTATTTAAATTAATTTTATTTCGATTTATATCCACTAAACATCTATCGGAATAATTTGAAAACACAATGGCTCGGCGTTTGTTACACATATGTAACACTATGCAATAGAGTTCCTTTATTGAACGTAGACTGAGTTATAAGCGCTTAAATAAAATGTTGCAGATTTGCAACACCATGCATTTAAGGGTTAAATCTCTTTTTAAGCTTCGGGATGTATATAAAAATATCGCCTATCGGCCTATTGACAAAATGATAGATCGAAAATGGAGCTAAAGCCAAACGCGATTGGCTCTCATTTAGTCTAAGTCTCCCATTCGTCTAAGCTTTCTCGAAGGACCATAATGATTCATTTCAGTCTGTATCAATGTGTCGCTAATTATTATATCTGTACTTAAGACTTTCATACAATGATTAAGTCTGGACCTAATCATTTTAAAAGCAAAAATAAACGACTACGCTCAACTGAAGATAAATTGATCGATTATGAGTCGTATTTTTTATGCATTCTTAGATATAAACATGCCAGTGATCGAAGGTAGTACCACTCTGTGCCTAATGTGCCAAATTCGCCCCGAACGGTCTTCAGTTACTCATTATACGTTTTTATTGCCTTTTGTATATACAAAACCACATCTATCTAATCTCGCAATCTAGAAGAGAATTAACCGCGATGGTTTTATTAGCGTCAGGGAAAGCATCAGATAATGTATATTGAGGCAATTAAACGCTAAGCGATTTTCTAAAACGTCAATAGTTACGGTTACATAAGAAACGCTCTATTGTAATATCTGACGAAGTGATAATTGCGCAAATGAGTTATTGTTGTTGTTGATTTCTTTCCAAACCCATTTGTGTATGTTTGTGCCATCTCAGATAAACGATAATAAATAAACAAGTCGTTGTTAAATAACATACTTGCTGCGTGGTGTTGTTAATGATACTGTTTTATATGAGTTATGTATAGATAGGCACGAACAAATATTATAATATGTAAATTTATAGATATTTTGGAAACTTTGAATATTATTACGTACGAGGTTGGTACCTACTGCGCAGAATTTAATTGTAGATTGTAGTGATAATTTATAAACTTAAACGACTTTGGGGAAGTAATTTGCGAGAAATGAAGGCGATAAAGATTTATTGTATTATGATTGTATATGATTTAATATAATAAATAGATATTACTTTTTTGTTGTTGTAAGTAACTTAACAAAATAATCAGAAAATATAATATTTTAATTACATGTTTATTAGAAGTCGTCTATTTTGAGCTAAAACCATTATGGTTATTAGACACAGATTGGGCCGAGTAAGTTAGTTTACAATTGAATTAGTTACATTAATGATGATACGAGTGATGAACGGACGAAGCGCCGCCGGTCGTAGTTTTCCCGTCGAGGTTCGCCAACGAATTATCCGTTTAATTAATCCGCTTTACGCCGTCATCACGTCAGTGTTATCAATGCCGCCTAGCTTTGGGCATTCACTCAATTTATATGTAGAATTTATTACTCGTATTTTACAATAATAATATTTTTTATCTAATCTATCATATCCATTTTAGTATTTTTTATAAATATGATTTTTTTGTATTTTTGTACCTAGATAAAATAATTAATTATCCAAAATTTACTAATTTTAATCTTCTGTCACTTATTCTCATTTGCATTCAAGGCTTAACTCTTTACAATTTATTTTTTGATCTATTAATTTTTAGCTCTCAGTTTACACATAACTAAATTGTAACTTCGATAAAATTTAACATGAATTTTATTACTTGTCTGTGGACCGTTTAACGATCAACCCATTAATTTCATTGTACGGTGTCAAGTTATAATAAACTTTGATAAAAATATAACGTCACTAACCAACTTATCAGCGATGAAACGTAATGGCTTGGATATATATAGCAAATATTGATGTTTTTCTTGTACATTTTTACCTCTCGTTTTTAAACCAATCGGAAAATCTACAGCTGGCCTTAAAATATAAATGAAAATATTAAGTTAGGTGACTTCTAGATTTTATTTTCTTGCATTAGTGTGAATTGAATAAAACATTACATGTGTTTTATGTATATATGCGTTAATAATTTAAAATATTTACTGGACCTCGTAATAGCAGACGTACCGGAAAAACTACTCTTTGTATGGGACGGATAAGCGATAGACAATGCGTTTTTTTGCTCCTTTGGTCGCCAGAAAGGACATCTGGAACGTTTCACTTTTAATGTGTAAACACATTCTACTTGATTTTTCGCATTTTTAATTAATATAACGTTATGAATATGGGAGTGTCCTAGGCTAGAAAGAGCATCATATAGCATTTCGTACCATACGGTCCGCCAGGACACTTATAATATCTTAGCTCATAGCGATAAAAAATGGACTCTGGAGGGATTCATTTTAAGACCTCAAATTTACCTCGAAACCTTCCGCGATAACATTAGATAAAAAAAATCGCCGAGTTTCATCAAAACCTTCACAAAAACAGGATTACAATAACATGAAATTTGTAGATATAAATGTTTTACTAAATTAATCTTGATGTTAAAGTGGATTAGAATACTTGGACTGTTCTAAATTAGGGTCAATATTATTTAACTCAATTAATACGCATTGACTTGTTGACGAAATAATAACTTTTTTTGTAACATTGAATTATTAGTGGTGCAAAATATAAATAGAATTATAATTAAGCATATTTGATATATATATGTAAATAATTACACCTACATACAAGGCTTAAAGATTTTCAATAAATTAATATTACTGTAGTGTAAAAAATAGGATAAGGAAGTATAGATTATAATAAAATTATGTATAATACAATAGTGCTGCCTCGTTTATCTTATTGCGCAGCCATTTTATTTTAAGTTGATAATATATATGCAAAAATATTCCAAAACTTTTAGAGTAGTGGAATGAGGGCAATTATTTATAAATAAAATAAGGGTAGATATATGGATTAACACAGGCTTTAACATATATAGATCGTTTTTCTTTATCGAGTAAGGCTTTTTACAAACCAATGAGTCGCAGTCATGAGTTGTTTTATATATTTTTAAATTAAAATACTACTAAATAAAGTATTATTTTTTACTGAACACTAGTGGAGAAGCTGGCGGAGGGATGATCTCTAGTGGATGGTCCTTTGACGTCTCGTAGTCGATGTGTGTCCCGCAGTCCGGCAATGTCCCTCTCTCTATGTTACATTCCTCTCGCTGTCTGCTGATCTTGATGTCTATTCCTCTTTGGTCGTCTGTGGCTATCTGCTGTCTGTCATCTGTCCTTTGTCTCTTGGAGACCGGTCTTAAGTACCATAGATATAAAAAACTCTCTGGGGAATCATAACCATGCAGCGACCATTCAACCAATTGTTGCACTCGTTTGTTCGACTAACAAAGTATGTCCACGCCTCTAAAAGCATTTGCTTGATTGACATATTTGAAGGTCGAATTATGCAACAGGCTAAATATTAACTGTGCTTTTTTTTCGTCCAATGGTGTGTTGTTGAATTAGCAGATGCAGATATAAGATGATTTTCAAAAATTTTATCTTCTCCTCGAAAATTTTCTCCGTTCATTATGTGTATCTATTAAAATTCCATCATCTCTATAACATCAAAAAGCTATGTTTTGTTTTTCAAGTGTTGTAATATTCAGCATATTCCGTGGGCTATTTGGGTAAAAATATGTCCGAATGGAGATAAAATTTTCAAAAAGAAGAAAGAATTTCATATATGCAATACCTGCTTTTGTTTTTACTTCACCAGCCATCCCTATCGTAAAAAAGACGCCGACAGGCCGCGGCGCGGTCATTTCTCTGTTACATAAACATAATTACTGAGAACTGCTAGGTATCGTTAGACTTGCCTGAGATAAAGCAAATTTATTCCTTTTATGTTGACATGTCGCGCATATCCTATAAAAATATCGTTCTACGTATTCTACTTTGATATCATACCTCAATAAAACTACTTAAAGGTTAATCCCCCTACAATGAGCATCATATTAGTCTCCGCTTCTGCTTTCAAGTAATATGGGTATCGTTTTTGTAGTTTTAAGCCATGGAGATATCGTTTTCAACAAATAAGTTGTACGGATTTAATAAAAATATTTTTATACTACCGGTCTTTTATTTTGTAATACCGGTGGTACTAAAAGTCAATTTTTGCCTCAATACCGGTATTACCGGTATCGGTACTACCGGTATTGCATTGTTGATGGCACCATGGCACCCCCCTTGGCTCCGCTTGTGTCAGTACCTGCACTTCCATTAATTTTAGGATACAACGCAACTATTACTATATTCTTAATTTTCTGTAAACATGTAGATATATACACCACTCTATTGTTATGGATCAAACAATAAAACAAATCTTTATCTCAGCCCCAATTCCAAACTGATTAAAAATCAAAGATTAGGCAATATGGTAAAGAGTTATAGTCTTCGCAAACTCACTTTCACAAATCAACAACACTACATTTTGAGGTCAGATGTTTGATCCAATTGATCATAACGTCATATCCATTCACATAGACTACCACCATTCATGGCCAATGATGTAATCAAAAAAGATTGATTGTCAATGTGACATAACGAAATGACACTTCTCTATCAATCGCTAATTTCAGCCGTGCAAGTAAGCGCCAATACGCAAATAAACTCAAAAGATATTTTTATCTTTGTCACTAAAAGCGCCACCAATCGGTCAGATAAAGCGAAACGCTGGTTGAAACTATTTTTTTTTTTAATTTATTTTTAGCTCGACATATAGATTATGCGTCCCACGATTGTTTTTCTAACATTCTATAGCTTGAAATTTAACATAAACATATTATCTTATAGATATATACTACACTGACATGAAAAAAATGACATATGGGAACAGCAAAATTATACGTATTTGTACCCCAGTATAAGAATTGAATATGAAACACGTGGGCTGCGTGTTGTTGGGTCATAATTTTATAAAATCATTTTCATACCTTCGTATTTTATGCGTGATGCCTTTGAGACATATTAATGCTCAATATATAATACGATAGACAAAGTTTTGTAACAAAATGTGTACTTAAAATGTGTAGATATACATTTGTCAATGTTAGCTTGGTTCTTGAATTCGTATACGCATTATAAAACATAAAACATTATAAATTGATATAAAACAACTTATATTAAATGTTAAAATTGTATGCCGAATAGGTTTTTCTATAAATGAGAATCTTCAGTAGATAAAAATCATATTAAAATGTACAGAAACAATAATTTTAAAGTGTATTAGAAATTTATATTATACTAGAAAATTTCGAACGCAATTCAATTTAAATATCTTGATCAGATCAGACTATCGAAGTGGAAGCAGCTGCTTTCTTTGGACAATTGTGTCATCTGTGTCGATTTTATTGGACTACACTGGTGACGAGATCGAGATCGAATTCGCGTATATTACCAAGTCAAAGGGAAGGCGATTTATTTATGACAGCGTTCCAGCTTATATACAATAAAGGTAATGGGAATAGATCAATCATCCTTGATTTCCCAGAATCCTGACTAATGGGTAATTTGAAGTAAAACTACAATAAAATCTCCGATTTTATCTTATAATTACTTATAACACGGCTTAACAAGTGTAATTCGTCTGATAAAGTATACAAATATTCATTATTTCTTAGTATTGAAATATCGAATATAACAACAAGAGTCGAAAATTTTAGAATAATTTGTACAAGTTTTATTTAGAAAAAATATATTCCACGCAAATTTTTCAAATACGTTTTTTATTTAAATATAATCATTGCGACTTACTTACTGCTTATATTTAACACCTTTGTTTAGTGAAGCATATTCCTTGGACTATTTGGGTAAAAATATGTCTGAATGGAGATAAAAATGTACAAAAATAAGAAAGAATTTCGTGTATGCAATACCTGATTTTATTTTCATTTCGCCAGCCATCCCTATCATAAAAAAGAGACCGACAGACACCAACATATCAGGAGGTGTGACTTTTTACATAGGTAAGATGGGCCAATATTTCGACCTTTATGAATTAAAAGCGATAATATTATTCTATAATACTTTACTTATATCCTTCCCAGATACTACTTAGGTTAATATCCTACAATGATTATCATTTTATTCCCCGCTTCTGCTTATTAGCAATATGTAGTTTTAAACCATGGAGATATTGTTTTATAATTTATACAAGTACATTTGAATAATACATAAAGATTATCACACACATAATTACTATGATACGATATTATAAAAAAACAATAAAAAGTATCAAGAATAATTATTATTTTAAAATAATAGAGCATTAAGTTTTTCGCACTTGAAATCAGTACAAAGTTTAATTTTAAATATTCCTGCTGCCGAAAAGACAAAAAATATATTATTATATTTTTTAATTACTTAAAATTAGATATTATTCCTATTAGACTAAAAATTAAAAATTATTCATATTGATTTTAAAAATAAAAAGTTCAATTAATTCAATTAAAATTATGGGTAATTTCTGTAATTTCGGCAATAAAAAGTTTTTTTTTCAATATTTTGTTTGCCAACTATATTATATTGTAATTACTTAAAGATATTCAGATACATTTTGTTAAACAAAAATATACAAAAAAAAATATATAATTTAAAAAAAAAACAGGTTTTTAATCTTATTTTATTAATAGAATTGTAAAATTCTTACAACACGCCCATAGAAATATTGTTGAATTTATTTCGCAAATATTGCACTGTTCAATATATAGTATTGGAATTAGTATGCAAAATTGAGTAATTATAAATCAAAATTTTCATCCTGCAGTGCTTAATATGATATTTAATTAGTCTTTACATGGTAAAAATACAATTTAATGATTCATATGATCAGACTTTGCTTTACTGATATATTTACAGATAAAATAGATTAAAACTTAATGTATATACAACAAGATTATGAAAATATGACGTAATAGAAAAATATTTATATATACAAATTATTATTTTATCAGTTTTGAAGCGAGAAACCTATTTATATTTTATCAAATATAAATCAATACACCTTCTTTGAAATTAAAAAGTTAGCTAGATATATCTTCATTCTAATATTATGAATTTTCTTTCTTTAAAACCAAGCTATCGATATATTTATAAAGCTTTACATAATAATATTATTATGTATATGATTGCCTAAGTTTATTTGATTCGTTTTTAGCGAATAAAGCCTAGAATAACATGGAATATCCTCATGTTTATGATTTTATGACACGAAATAAAAGTTTTATTATGAGTTTATGACTTATGTATGTCTTATGATGTACAATATATATATGAACATCAATGGAGTCATGTATTTATTTATGTAATATTAGCTGTATACGTATGTATGTACTTATCTCACATTCATGGTAAACATAGTGATATAAAATAATGAATGTCTTTATTATGACTAAGACATTGTTTTAATTGATAAACATCTGCACAATATTGTTATCAATAATATTGCTTAAAATAATTATAAATGAATATTGTTAATATCGTTTTAAACAGTGGGAATGGCACAAATATATTACTTATCTATTTTTAAGATAAATTTTGATTGTTATTATAATTTATTGATAAATACAGAAAAATTATTAAACGAAAGGTAATTAATATAATGAAATATCTGTATCTGTGCTTAATGGTCCGTTTTTGATTCCAAATTGCGAGCTTATTTTTAGAGACCGACTCGCTTCTATTAATTTATATCCTCATTTCGTATCAGTCTTCGTCAATTCCAACAAAAATATTTCGAAAATAGATTAAATTGCTAAGCTTAATATTAATATTAAAATACGTATATAACAAAATACTGTGACGACATTATAATAAAATTACGAACAAATAAAAAAAATATTTAATAGTGACGTCTAATACCAAGATCAACATCAGAAATATCCATATTGTATGAATTATTTACTTTCTGTATATATGATAAATACAGAAAGGTTAAGTAAATATGTTTTTTTAATTACACACATTACAGTCTTTAAAAAATTTAGTGCAAAGAAAAATGATATCATAACCAGACAAATAAAAATAAGCAACCATGAACATTTTATCACGTAATCAACCATTATCTAATAGATTTTAGATGGTTTCATTCCTCACTGATTGTTATCTCGACTATTTTATATTTTCAATTGATTTGTTAACTCGCGCAGTAAATCACCATTATCACGATAATTACTAGAATGAACGTAACAATAGCGTAATATAAACAAAGACTGTAACTGCACGAACCACCACAATATACCTCGTAATGTCCTGATGAATAAAGGATTTCTTTGTACATAAATTATCAAATAAACAACGCATCGTAATTATCCTCGAAATTCAGAGAACTTTTACAGTTTACCATTACCATATTAAGTTTAAAAAAAAATACATCAAATATCTTTTACTATTTGAGTCGTAATCCACACCACAAAGTTTTATATTTTTATCATGACTAAATGCATTGGCAATTTTTATTTTGTTGGAAGAGAAAGGTTAAAAGAAATAATAAACGACAATAAAAATAATTATAGTCTATTTATTTTATACATTTACCATGACAACGACCTTCGGAACACATAATACTGATTTTTACAACATTCAACAGTTATGCAGTTGAGAAATACTATCTAAAAATATATGACATTAGTTATAGGCCAATGTTCAACCTTATGTGTAAAATTAATAAAAGTCGCTCACTGTAAGTGGTCTGAGAGATCAAAATTTCAGATTCACATAAAAATTAAACAAAATTAGATATAATATCATATTATTTATTTCATGGCAAAAGTACCACTTGCAATATATGCGACACATTATGTTTTAACGTCTATGAGAAGAGTTTTGGTATACTATAAGATCACAGGTTCAACATAAAAGCTATACAAAAATTATAATAAAATCTACACTAATTTAGCAGTAAACAGTCTTGCATAAATGGCACACATATTATTATTGTTATCGTATTAAATCTAATCAGAATTTTCTACGTCTAAATGAAATTTCAGAAATTTCTACAAAACCGTATCTGCCGTTATTGTAAGTATTAGTATAGAAAAGCAAGAATCGAAAATCAAATATATAATTTACATTTCATTACTACTTTTAACAGTTCTATGTGTATTTTAACAGGTGTTAATACAATAATAATAAATTGATCTTATCGTATTATAAATCGGAGATATTTTTTGTATATATAAAATATAAGTTATACATCTATAATATAATAAAAGTATAACTATTATAGTTGCCACATTTAACAGACTTGTATCATTCAGAATTTTCAAAATAATATAATACTCTCGAAAAAGTAAGTTCAAAAATCTACATAAATATAATACAAAATAATATTATTAAAGACAAGAATTCTTGTTTAAAAGTACATAAATAAGTCTTTGTTTGTGTTATTACACTTTAAGTATTAAAATGATTAGAGAGTCTTTTATTCAAATTCTTTTCTATAAAATAGAAATTTATAAAAATATCACATTTTAAAGTCTAAAACTCAAATGTTCAGTTAAAATGAATTAGCAGAGATCAACATGAAGGTTTACATAACGAAACTCGCATTAAACATATTTCTATAATCGCATAAATCATAATTCAGCATTACATTAGAAATCTGTTAAAAAGACTCTTTATAAATGAATTATTGGCATATTTTATAACTAGATAAATTATAATAAAACTCTTATCCTACATTATAAATGCACAGACATAATAAAAACACAAGTCATAAATAATAAAATGCCTCCATCTTAAAACAACTATTATTAATCTCAAAATTTCTAATACTAAATAATACTTGTACTAAGATTGCCACTTTTAAGTTATATTTTATGAAATTTAACTTTAAATTCCAAAAGTTCCGAGATCATTTGACGTACAATACATTAAATTATAAAAAAATTAAAGCAAATAATAAATAAAAACAATCTTTATATTAAAAAGAGCGTTATAAGATTTGTATATTAGATTCTGAAATTTGTAATTTGTCATATATTTATATGAATAAAAATTTTAATACTGAAAATATAACTATAATGTCACAACAATTAGGTAAAATAACCATTTTATAAAATACATTAATAACAAAAAAAATATAATAAAAATAATTTCGAGTACATAGTAAATATAATTGATGCCAAATTAATTTTATGTATACAGTAAACTTATTTTTTTATAAACAATAACAGAAAGAAAAACAAATATTACAAGAAATAATATCATTTTGAGTAAATATCAATAATAGATTGAAAGATTTAACTTAAACAATAAAGTATGAAATAAGTAATTCATAATTTATTGCAGAATTTAATGCTTTTATATAAAAAAAACATTATTCTTTAAAACATACATAAATTATATTTTTATTTCAATAATATGGCATTATATCAAATCATTAGCTTACTTAAAATCCCATGTAAGTTAATTTTATAATAAAATATACTTTCTTTCACTTGGTTTGTTCCAGATTTATTTAATGGTTCAATCTAGTTGAATACTGTTTACGTTTAAAGATTAAAGTTTTTTTGAACAGCTTTAATTTTTTTCATTGACAGTCATTGATTTCATTGAATCAAGACTGCTACAAAGAACGATATCAATATAAATGCTTTCTATGTATATGACTGTTTTTTTAAATAAATATAAATCTGTGTTCATGCTGGTTGTTCTAAGAATGTATTACTATCCATTAACGAAACATTTTCGTGACAAGCGATACATTCTTAAATTAACCAGTATATAAATACATATTTATTTGTTTCAAATCTTTATATGCTTTAAATTCTATAAAAAAAAATACATTTGTGAAAGAAAACAATTCAGTTAATAAAATGACTTGCATGTAATAACTAAGCTAACAAAATATTTTAAAAACACACTTTTTAATAAAAGCATATAGTCATTTAAAATTATTACTATTCTTCAAATCATATTTTGATTCAATATTACACCAAATACTTAATTTTTCATAAAAATCTATGAAATATTAAAATCAATTCAATTAACATTATTCTAATAATTAATACATTATTTAAATGAAATATCTTAAACCCTGTGTGTAATTAACAAGAATTGGCAAGACTGTAAAAAGGAGCGCTTTTCCTTCACTATATTATGTGACAAACAAAATGGCCGCTTATACTTTATGTATTATTAACTGCAAAATTTACAATATCACCGCAGTTAGTCCATATTACTCCTATTATTATTTTCGGGCATATATTATACATTATCGAATACTTTCTGTTAATAATTCACCAATTCATCTCTTCACTATCACAAAATTCATTAAAATAATATTGTTTACGTTTATGGGTCGACTGAAGTTTTTTCTCTATCGCGTTCCACTTCTAATGGATGCATCCTTTTTCTGTGCGAAAAGCAATTTCCTGAGCTCGCGAACGCTTTCGGACAATAAGGACATCTATAAGGTCGAGCGCCTGTATGCTGATTGATATGAAACTGAAAAAGATTCAACAAATAAATGAATTAATAAATATTTAGTCAAATATTTTTAAACATATATTGTGAAATGTTTAATCGAGTACATATGCTTTATTGTCAGCGTCGTGTTATTTAGTAAGTATGAATCAATAGACGTTCACCATTAAGGCATATCATAAAAATGTATTGTGGCCACTCAACGGTTATTTCACAGCCAGTTCAACATCAACCATAATAGTCCAATGCCGTCCGGTCAAACAATCAAAACATCCCATTGAACATAGTTTACGGCATTTGATCAAGACATTTTAGACACAAAAATTAATCAGGTTTTCTCTTCTTATTGAATTTATTTCCCAACCATATATTTAGGAATAGGGACATTTCTTGGCTAGCAGGATAGCCTGATATGATTTATATTTGTGGGACTATATGAAGATCAATTTCTATACACTTATCCCTCGATTTCACGATAATCGTTTTACACGGTTAAGTTTTTAAATACAATGTATAACCGCATGAATTAATCGCTTACTACCACTTCTTGCACTTGAACTCTGGAACCTCATCCACTGTCCATGCAGTATATCCTGAGTCACTTTTTGGAGTGCATGCGTGTTGCTAACGATCTTGCTCATTTACCTTATAAGTTACAGAAATGTTCAAACGTACAAGTGAATATTATTTGATTGTTTTATTACAATTTTCGGAACGTATCTACCGCGTAAATCGAGAGATGAGTGTATTGACACCCCCACAGACAATATTTCCAAGTTTAAATTCAGAATTAAAGAAGAAATAGCCAGAGGCAAAGTAAGATTTTTTTGAAAATAGATCAGTGGTTTAATAACATTATGTAATTTACCTTTAAATCTTGATTTCTTTTAAACGTCTTTTTACACAAGGGACAATTGTGAGGCCGAGCGTCACTGTGAGTGACACTATGTGCTCTCAAAGTACTGTTTGTTGGATAAACTCGTCCACAAACATTACATGTAAAAACTACTCCTCCGTGATATTCCTTATGGCGTAATAAATTCGATTGTGTCTTAAACCTAAAAACAAATAATTTAATAAAAAAATATATTTATTATTATTAACTATTAAACATATGAAGAAACTCACACTCTCCCGCAAATATCGCAAGTATATTTTCCTTTCGGTTTATGTGATTCCATATGAACTTTAAGATTTCCTTTTGTAGACATGTCTTTTCGGCATACGGGACATCTTACTTTTTGACCGTTTGCCATAGCATCTACACCATCTTTGTTCGAATGTAGCCATGAGTGATTTTGCAGAGCGATACTAGAATAAAAACTTCTAGGACAGTACGTACAAGAGTACGGTCTAATGTTTTCCGAAGCAGAAAATTTCTTCGCTGACTTAATAGGTTTCAAATCGGGGAGCGCCTTTCCTCTCTTTTCAAACTCTACTTTTGGCAATATCGGCACTAGTTCAATAGTCAAAGACTGAGGTCTGTTCTCGATTTTAGTTAATGTCGCACATTCTTCTTCGGGGGAGATGGTAGCGATATCGTTTCCGCAAGTCCTACCATCATTCGTCTGACTGTCGTCTGTGTAAGAATCCAAAAACATCATCGGATCGACGCTCACTTCCATGTCGGTGATGTCTTCGTCGTCGTCAGACTTTGCTGTTTCACTATTGTCGTCATTTTCTTTATAATCATGCTCATCGTCTCCACTATTTACTCTATAATAACTTACACCATCCTCTGAATCTTGATTATTAAGCTGATCCAACATCTCTAAATACTTTTGTGCTTGCTTGGCTTTTTCGGCGAATACTCTGATGCCGTCAATTTGGGTACAGCATTTGATGCACACCATCTTCGGTAATTTATCCTCCAATGATACCTGAAATTTAAATAATAAAACACATTGTTATTTATTGGATTCTCATGTATAAATCATAAAGATTAATAACAAATAGTTATTAATAAAAAAAAATTGCTTAAATTTTATTAAATAATTTCAATGAATCTGAGATATTTAATAGTATTTCTAATTGGGTGCGATTTAACAGGAAATTATTTTAAGAGATATGTGCATTTAAATAAATACTTTGTTCCATAAAACGAATTGTTTTTACTTTTATGTAAGGTAAATTTTCGGATTTTTTCTTCAGAAAATGATTCGTTGCAGAGAGGTATTCATGGGGTATTCACTGTTTTGACCAAAGCTTCTAGTTGCCGCTCACTCACACCTAATCTGTCGTACGGTAATGCAATGCAACAATTCGTTTTATGGAACAATCGTTTTATATATTGATCATTTAAATTGTCATCTTTCTATAATACAATAATTAAGTTACATTTTGAAGTTTTAAGATTATACCTAAAATTAACTTTTTGAACTTAAAAAACTATTAACCCTTGAGGTTTTATACAGGTTTTCTTGGAAATCGGATAAATGCATTGGTGTATCGTTATTTTCTACAAAAATTTTTAGGATAGAGACATCTGTTGAACACAGTTAAAATTATATTTTTATTTATTTTATAATATATGATTATAGTGCTGTAAATTCAAAAAAAATGAATATCTACTTTATTTGGAAAAAACTTTTTTTTTAATTTTTTCTCCAAATAATCTATGAAAATTAGAAGAACTTTAAAATGTCATAACACATACATGTAAGTCTATCAAATTTTATATTTCACATTTATTATTCGTCCAATCATTTATTCACAATGAATCATATTCCATAAATTTTTCTGTGGAACACCCATTATTTTTGGCCCAATTTCTCATATTCATATGATTGAATCAGAGAAAAAACTAAAATAAACTAGAAATAAAGTTAATAAAAAAGTTTATATTTTTTTGTAACATTAAATTTTCACTTAGGTAAAAAAAAATATTATAATATTTTTACGAAATAATACATTTTTAAAAATACCAGTAGCGAAAATATGATCTAGTGTTATGAGATTCTAATAAGATTCTAACTGGTCGTGAAAAGCCATTTATTCAATTATAAATAATGACGCTTCGATTTTTAATCAATTAACACAGAGTATGCGCGCAAATGAGTGCGTTATGCGCAACGGCGTCATCTAAACAAACTATCGCAACAACGCGCTCCGTTCGCACTCCGGTTGTCTATGGACGACAAAAGCTCGTGCAATGTTGCTATCGCCATGGCAACGCCGTTGGTAAATAAAAACAAAACGCTGTCAAACTCGTTTTAGGTTATGCGCAGTCGGGATGGGGCGAGTACCTCGACATGGAGGAACTTGGAGATGTTGTCGCGCAGCATCATCTCGTGGCCTTCGGAGCCGAAGATCATGACTCCGGCGTCGTGCGTGTCGGCACAGATGCGGCAGCGTTGCTGCTCGGCCGCCATCGCCGCGCACACACACATACGCACGCAGACGCACGCACACGCGCGCACAGTCATTCGTTCATTATTGTATTTGTGTGTTTTAACGATCTTTTTTACGTGCGCCGAGCGGCGGACGATGTTGCCAATTTGAAAAAGGGACGTTTTGTTTACGTCCCTGCACTTCAAGCGATGTTGGCGCGAATATTCAAACGCACAGGTGCTTCCGTTCGAACGGCCATTTTGAGAACGAGCGGAGTGTACATTAGACGCGCTTTATAAAATGGTGTATTGAGTATTTTAGTCAACGATGCTGAGTCGAATCTACGTTTATTTTTATTTATTCGTATAACTTTAACGTCTTTAACCAAAAAAAGTCTAAAAAGTTGCATGTTTAAGAATACCGATTGCTTCCAGATGTATTTGTATGGCTGTGCCTTACTTTATTAAACATAAAAAGTTTATTACTTAAATTATCGTTGCCCAATTAATATAACTCATCTCTCAGATGAAAATTAGCAGAAGAAGAAGTAAGTTGGATATTACACTACGTTTTAAAAATATAATAGCTATCCTTACTGATTTACTATGGACTTCTGATATAAGGGTGTTGGTCAAAATATATTCAAACCGAATTGTGGTCAGTAGGAGGGCGCAACAACAATTATCACTTCTCAGAAGTAAAAAACTCACGTCAAAAGCAAGAAAATCGTGTCGGCGCCGTTGCAGTGGGAGCAAAAAATATTTCTGAATCGAGTCCACCTAGTAAACATACGTCCTAATTGTGATATAAATATTTAAATACATACGTTTATTGATTTTTTCCAAGCAAGAACGTTTTGTTTTAAATGCAAAAAAGAAATTATTGACAGAATTTTTAAAAGCAAGCGAGTATTGGTCAGGACCGTAAACACCCCATGAATAACTCTCTATAACGAATCCTTTTCCATAGAAAAAATCCAAATATATATAATATAATAGAAAAAAATCAAAAATTTACCTTATATAAATGTGCAAACATTTAGTTTTATGGAAGAAATTATTTATTTAAATGCACATATCTCTAAAATAATTCTCTATTAAGCCGCACCCTAAAAATAAATACGCATGTGCATACGCAAATATAAGACTGTTTTTATATAATAATATAAGACAATTTTATTCAAAACATTTGGTTCAAGGGCTTCAAAAATAAATTCGCTAGCCGCCAGTTGGACAGCACTGTATTATATAATAACAGTAATATAATAATAAATAATTTTATATTGACGACATCTATGAACAACAAATATATTTAAATACTTAGTATATAAATTTAGCCAAGCTTAAAACCATTATTAAAATATTTTAATTTCTCACGCGACTTGAATAACTTAAACTTTATGTTATACCCAGACTTGAATGTTTACTACATAAATTATCCTCCTAGCTCTGAAAATTATTTTAAAATAAGAGTTGTCATATAAGATTATTCTACAAACTTACAAAAACCGATTGAATTCAAATAAGAATCTTGTCTTTGCTCTCTTTATTTTAAATATAAAATTAACTGAACTGTTATATACCAGTTTTGAAATATTGTCCTTTTCAGTGGCATCTTGAGTCTGGAAAGAGTCACATCAAATCATATCAAACGAAGTAGTCAAACTGCCTAACCTGTGCTATGTGATGCCTTTCAGACAGGTTTCCTTCTAGTCATGAATGAATAGTCATGGAACGAATTTTGCCACGACACGGCGCATCGTCAATTCGTTATTCGAAATTGATTGCATTGAACCTAAAGAAATCCAACTTCTATAATTATTACTCTATGATTATATATCACTAACCGACGCAATTTTTTATTGTTTCGGCATTTCTACTGGCAAAAGATAGGCCATAGCTCATAACATTCGTTGCTTTCAACTGACGTTTCGCAGTTTTGCTGGTAATTACGTTTAGCAATTTTGAGTTTAGATACAAAATTTTACCAATTTTGCACGGTATGGCTCAATTTGGTTGTATTTGTTATTTAATTTTAAACCTCGTTCATTTTTCTCAGCTTTACAATATTTTATTTTATTTATTAACCTGATCTACGATAGTCTCACAGATATATAGTCTTAAGTTACTAGTTTATTTTTTAAAACTCAAGCTTGTGGTTTTATTCCTCAGGTCTATGAAACTTTTTGAAGTCCACGGTATATCAAAAATAAAAATAAAAATTCTACGCACTCATTTCTCATTAGGTTCTTTCAGAAAATCGCACCTGACAAAAAATATTATAAAAATTTCGTTAAAATAAATGGACAAGTGGTGCTCTGGCCCCTGGTATAAAAATTTAAGAGACAGATGGTGATTTTTTAAACTTATTGTTTCAAAAGAAGAAAGATCTGGCGCCCGTATTTAAAAAAAAATTTGTTGATATAGTTAATGAATGAAAATGAGGAAATAAATGAGACAAAGGGGTTTTTGTACACAGTAGTCTTATTGGTTTTTATTGGCAGTCGTAGATAACACAATAAAGGATCAGCATATAAAGTATTTTTAAGAGTACCTGAATGTAAGAAAGATTGTTTAAAAGGTTCTTGTCTTTTGAAACACGAAATATGCATTATCTTGATAATTGGTCATACGTATCGGCAACGTAATTCGAAATTTGCCCTGCTTGTTAATTATATTTCCCAAAAAAATATGAAGCGACAATAGTTACTACATATTTATTCAATATCTTCAAAGAAAATGTTCCGGCTCTTGAATATTTGGATTTTTTCGCAAAATTTGCAAACATGTATCAACATTCAATAATATATTTCAGCATAAACTTATCAGTAAAGCATTCAGTTCGACTTTGAATGAATAGACACAATTTTTTTGTCTTTTTTATTACCAATTAATAAAAAAATGATAATATCGGTTATATCGGTATTATCTGTCTTTTCTCTTGGTAATACAGGCTTTGAAAATCCCGGTATTATTTCAATCCCTAACTAGAACCATTATTGGGCGAAAAACAGCTAATTTTAGAACACATGTTTGACACCAACACTCTCGGGCATTTGATAAAAAATAGAAAAAACCTTAACACGCCTAATATGCAATCAATACTATTCTTTCTCAATCATCAGGAGGAATCATCTTTATTCTACGAAATAAACGCAGAGTTTCACAAGTCAGTGTCTTTGGATCAATTACTTACCGTAGATATTAAGCTTCTATGCAGGCCTGCCGAGAGGGAGGAAGGAGAGGGGACAAATTCCTGGGGTCTGTTCTCCTTGAGGGGCACGACTAACTATCAGTAGATTTTCTAATACTTTTAAATGCCTAATTAAAATATTTCGCATAAAATATGATTTCAGAAGTTATATCGCAATGGTGGCTAATTTTTATATTTATTTGTAGCATAGAAAGGGTTAATTAAAACCTATTATTATTTATTCAAGAAATTATATTACGTTGTCAAATAATATAAAATGCCATTTTTGTCATGAGGCTCAGAACTATTGTTTTTCCAGGGCCCGGGTTCACCCTCGGTGGCCCTGTATCTATGAACACCACTACTGCCACATTGATTGTAGTGTACATATATTTGCAAAAATGCTCTAATAAGAATCTGTGTTCTGATCCTTTTCTAGGCAATCGTTTGGTAACCCTTATTGGTTCACCAGTAACAACTTTATTTTAATATCTTATTTATACAAACCATTTCTTAATTCACTAATAAAATAACCATTCTTCTTTGATACGTATAATTAGGAATTTGAATAAAATATCGAATTCTTGAACTAGATAAGTTTAATTAACTATTTTCAATGTGTAATAAAATTCTAGACAAACAGGAATAATAAATTCAGATATGTAACAGAGTGTCGTAGCTATCTTTATACACAAACGCATAAAGTCGTATTGCTTAGCTATAAATCACACAAGACACAAAAGAGATCGACTATTAAACAAACAAACAGGTTTTCACTCATAACGCCCGCGGTGTTAGTAATGGTAAGAGAACAATGCAAATCTGGCAATGCGGACTATATAATTAAAGTTCATACCAGGCGAAAAGCGATAACTTTTAAACACACAAATCTTAATACGTGCAACGAGCAATTCTCAAATCGCTGTAAATATGTGAGTTCGATATCGATGCATGTGTTCACATTTGTGATTGAAATTTTAATTGCCTGATTATGTTAAAATTTTACGTTTATTCGCATCGAAATAGGCACTAACTCGCAATATATTGGCGTTTTATGGAAATCCGTTTAATTTTATCAGCCTTTCAATACGAGCGATTCGTTATGAACACGGCGTTCCGTGATACACAATTTCTTGTTAATTCAATTAGGTATTAGTATTACGTATTCAGTTTCGAAACAATTAATATAATCCGCTGATGTAATATATTCAAAACTGCAGCTGAGCCTAGTTAAAATCTCAGTTAACATTTTTAACTAATCTTAAATTAGTATTTATTTTGAACCTATGGAGAAATACCCGTTTCATTTATCATATACATAGAGCATTATTTATTTTATAATACTTAATGAACTAAAATATTAGGGGTAGCACTTAAAATTGGTTAATAAATTTAGTATAGTCTTACTTTCACCAATAAAGAGATGACGAAAAGGTATCAAACAAAGTGCATTTGCGTTCCTTCATTATAGATATATTCTTATGATTGCATCAGTAAATTGAACTAACTGTTAAACTAGTAGATACATATACATAAAATAGAAATGTAAATTAATTAAGTTTTGCATTAAATATAAAATCTATAAAATATATGATTTTAAGTATTGGATTCAGAGTGGAAAAGTAACACATTTACTTTGATAATGTAAATAATTAATGTATGGGAATGTCAATCGAAAATGTGTTATTTAAGTTTCTTTAAATTTATATGTAATTGTCTTACTTTCACCAATAAAAGAGACGACTAAAAGATATCAAAACAATTGCGCTTATTTCTCTTATTTACAAAT
This sequence comes from Plectrocnemia conspersa, assembly GCF_051122295.1. Taxonomy (NCBI): domain Eukaryota; kingdom Metazoa; phylum Arthropoda; class Insecta; order Trichoptera; family Polycentropodidae; genus Plectrocnemia; species Plectrocnemia conspersa. The sequence continues at coordinate 25,213,029 of NW_028277169.1, forward strand.
ATATTTATATTACTGTATGGACATCAGTGAAAATAAAAAAAATACATTAAATACAAAAGCAGTTAATGTAAAATATCAATAAACTTTCATTGTGAAAGGTATTGGTTTTCGAGAAGTCTCAGTTTACGGATAAACAGCCGTATGAGCGCAGGTTTTAAAAGTTACTTTTGTAACGTAAAAAGTTTAAGAAGTACCGATAAAGAAAACGAGAAGTTTCCGGCGTCACATTCGAGCAGTCCACCTGGGATCGGCAACCTTTCATAAAGTGAAACACTATATCGTAATCTTGTATCAAAAAACACATAATACTGTTTGCATTTTATTTATAAATTTAATATACATTAACTTATGATATAAGTAAAGTTACAGGATTATAAAATTAAGGGCAAAAAATAAGTTTATTTTCCAAAAAAAATATATGTTTTAAAACATCAAATAAAATTAATAAAAAATATATTTGGTTATTATTTAAAATTGTATTGACCAAAATATATTAGGCCGTAAAAGGCACTGCATGCAGTAGTCACAATAATATTTATCGAACCATATGTGGCACTCTATGAAAATAATAATACAATTAAATAAAATTAAAATAAAGTTAAATAAGTATAGCAAAAAATACAAATTAAATAATGTTAATTAAAAAATGAAAACATAAAAACAATAACTTTCTAATATATGTACCTCTGTGCAGTACCCATTGGTTCTTTTTCTACACATGTTGAATCATCGTTAGTAGTAATTAAATATTAAAAAAACAGATGTATTTTCAATACTTATTATTCCCAATAAAATTATTCTTTTCTTTATTTGTGTTTTTTCCTTTATACTTTATTTATTTATACTGTTATCTTGTAATTCTAGTAGATCTTGTTCTAATTCTTACTTCAATGTTTCATTTATTACGATGTGAGGTACAGATTTATATATTGTTTTGCGAAAAATACCAAATTCAGCATTATCTGACAAATACTCATCTACGCTTGTATTGTGAGTGTTAAAAAATATTCGTATCAAAAAAAATGTTTTGATTCATTTTACTTCAATATAAATAATATTGCAAAACCATATATGGCCATACATATTTATTGCACTTAATGCATGGAGTGCCAGATATGGCAATATCATCATAACCTTTACTGTATGTAGTGCCATATAAATAAACTTCATTTATGATATGATAACGATCGTAAAATTAATCAGTATATATATTCTCAAATTTACTTAACGCGTGTTGTACATAATCAAAGAGAAAATGACGCACTTCAAATGATTACCAACGGTTAACAAAGTTTCTAGTTTCGATGCCTGATGGCAATTGGTTGCAATTATGTCACCAAAGATGTTACTGTATGCAGTGAGACAAAAAAAATCAGAAAAAAGTAATTTTTAAATTAACTTGTGAGGCCATATATGGCACTATATATGGTAAGGGGTTAAAAATACATAAAAATACAGAACATCAAAAAGTGATTAACCTAAAACTACAGCTATCGTTGTTTATTACATCAACGCATGTATTATTTTTTCGATAAACCTCTACATTATACAGTCTAATTGTGATATTTTTTGTTTTGCGAATTTTATCTTTATTTTATTTATAATTGCAACGGCTATAACAACTAATAGCCAACAAACAATATGATCATACCACTAATTTATTATTGTGCAGCTGTGGACTTTCTCAATGACTGGTATTAATTATTTTTTTATTTATCTCTTTCAAATAAAATGTTTATATTGATTTCTAGATACGGGTTATAGAGTACCTTAAAGCTTGGGTTTTATTTTCTAAAAGCAAAAATCCTCTTTGTAGTAAGAGTCCTCTGCAAAAGGCACGTAGTTCATTGAATAAATATGTAATTTAAACGCAAATCTAGGGCTTTTAACACTTTCTCTTTAAATAACTGATCAGGAGGTTCTCATTTTCTTCACTACATACACCAAGAATACCTGCAAGTCGGTGAGCAAACCATGGAGAAAGTGAATGAATTTATATATCTTGGGTCGTTGGTCAGTTGGTCAAAGAATAATAATTTCTGCAAATGGATTATTTAGATCTACCAGTAATTCAAGAAGCACCAAAATAAAACTATATAAAACCTTGATAATGCCAGTGCTGATATACTGGGCAGATACATAGACGCTTGGCATTGACGACAGCCAGAAACTGCGAATGTTTGAAATCAAAATTATGCCGAAATCCTTCGTATTATAACAATACAAAAATATATATATAAAAATAATATATAGTAAGAAAGGAGCCACTACGACGACGCAGACGCGATTTTATTGCTTTTGACGTGATTTTTTACTTTTGAAAAGTGATAATTGTTTTTTCGCCCTTGTATTGACCAAAATTCAGTTTGAATATACTTTAACCAATACTTTCATATCCGTACTAATATCGGTATGGATAGCTATCATATTTTTAAAACATAGTGTAGTATCGAAATGCATACAAAATATGGAGTAATATGTGAAATGCAAGGTCTGTTTGTACTTTTTCAGTTTATTTTCCCTGAAATATGAGTTGGCTTATTTTTTATATAGGACCTGACCTATTAAAAGTTCTAAAACAATTTAAATATCATGTTTTTAAAACAGTAATGGCAAAGTGCAGACTAACTATGGAGCAATATGCGAGATGCGACGTCTGTCTGTACTTCTTCCGCTTATTTTCCCCTGAGAGATAAGTTGGTTTAATTTATATTTTGGACTAGACCTAATGAAACTTGGGTTTGGTTATTTCGTGTAGGTTAGTTTTGGGTTTGAACAGCAAATATACGTTTCACAACAGTCAAATGATGTCCATAGACATTTTAGAATAGCATACAATTTCACTAGTATATATCAGATAAATTATACTTTTTCTGGTAGAAATATATATCGACTGGTAAAAATGTATTTAGACTTCCCTAGTGCAAGTATAACTTCACTGAAAAATATACATTCGCTGTAACATTTATAAGTCGCATGTAAATGTATATATGTATGTATTACTACATATGAAAAAGATGAAATCATATAATTTTACTAGCATCTGCATAATAGATTATATTTTCACTGGTAAAAATGTATTCCGATATGATTTCTCTGAAATAAGATATTTTTAAGAATATTGTCGGGATAGATTCGAGACTGTTTTTTTTAGATTTTCATTGAGGGATAACCTGAGAATTTCTGGTTTAGAATCAGGGACGTCAATGATCGTTTTTTTATGTTTCGATTTGAATAAAATTCATAGTATATTAATTCATTAAATAACATGCATTTTTCTAGTTAAATTCAAGAGAGCCGCTGTTTCGCACTTAACCTGTTAAAAATATTTATTCATTTGTTTTATTTATTAATGTATAATTTAGGAATGTATAAACAAATAAATAATATTATTTAAAAAATTCCAACCGACTATTTATAATATTTGAAAAATAAATGCTACTATGCGTACCGGTAATAGCGTTTATGGAAAAGCATAGCGACCAACTGTTGCGTGCACCTCCACGAGCGGTGGGGGAACTGGCGAGTGGCGACGGACCGCGTCTTCGGTTCGCCGTTCAGTTTGGTTCGGCGCTATGGCCGAGACGGAGCAGAAAGGTGCCAATCTGGTGCTGCGCGTTGACCAAGATTCGGACAACGACCTGCAGCGGCTGTTCGACAGCGTGCTGAAGCCGGACGCGCGTCGGCCGCTGCAGGTGCCGCTGCGCATGCGCCAACTCCCCAAGTCGTTCTTCAACCCGCCGTCGACGGGGTCGCGATCTCCGTCCGTGTCGCACTCGCGCGAGAACTCGGCCGATTCCGCTTTCGGCTCAGCGCCGGCGCCCGCGCAGCCCGCCAACCCTCCGCCCCCCAGCGTGGGTCACTCTCGCGCGCACAGCTCGCCGGCCTCCCTGCAGCAGACGTACGCGCCGGCCGGCAACTCGGCCTCGGCTTCCTCCGCCTCCTCCTCCTCTAACTCCTCCGCCTCGGCCAACTCTGCGCCCGGCGTGCACCGGCACGCCAAGCAGCGCTCCTACGACGTCGCCTCGCAGATACACGACGACCTGGGGCCGCTGCCCCTCGGCTGGGAGCAGGCGCGCACCCCCGAGGGCCAGATCTACTTCTTAAAGTGAGTAAACGCTTAACGCCGTTCTACGACGCCATCTTATACCATTTATTGACACTAATCGCAATTTCATTTTACACAAAAATTGTTTCCAATAAACAAACTGTCAAAACTGACAGTTTGTTATCGCTGGCAAATTATGTCAACACTCTCAGCTGATCGATGCGCGCAAAAGTATCTTAATTAATTAACACACTTTATATTCGCAATCAAAAAATAAATATTTACCTCGATACAGTGTTTGTTGTCACTGTCGAATTATGTCAACACACTCAGCTGATCGATGTACGCAAAAAATACTCTAGTAATGCCCAAGAAATATTATTTTAAAACTTTATTTCAGTTCAACTATTTGTAAAAAAATCACTATTGTAGTAGGTCAGTGGGCACTGCGGTATTAAAAATCTGACCATCATGATACACGTTTCCCTAATGCGCCATTTTATTTTTGACGACGTACACATTTTATTAACAGGTATTCTGAATAGATTTGATAATTGCGAGCGGCAGCGAGTGAGCGTTGGTCAGAACAGTGAAGACCCCATTATTCGCTGCAGAAGTTTATCATGGGGTGTTCACTGTTTTGACCAATGCTCACTCGCTACCTTTCGCGAGAACAAAATCTGTCCCAACAATAGTTTTGATTAATAATTGTTTTATTTCATTAAATTACAATATGTATATATATATACTAATCTTCCATAAATCCACGACTTCGTCTCCCAGTGCTAAAGTGCAAACCAACATTACTTATGGGCTTTCCATAATTTTCAATGTTATGATTTTTTTATAAGCGCCAAGCTCTCGAGAAACTTTTTTTATATTGTAGATTCGAATCTATGATGTCATGAACTATGCCAAATAATTGTGCGTGTCTCCATTGCCTTCTACATAAATCCGACATGAAATGCAGATATATTCACATATAAAAGTTTTCTACGTATTTGTTTCTTTGGCAAATATTTCGATTGCTTAATTGTAGACGAATAAGAAAAAAACTTGGGATTCATGTTCTTATTTACATACATCATACACGGTGTACATACATTAAACTCACGATTTCGCATTTTTTTCAAATTCATAAAGCTGTTTTATTACTTAAAATTTATATTCATCGAAACATCGTATCTTTATGTAGACGTCTTCAAATACTTTACAATTATTTAAAATAAATAAGTTTTGAATATGTAAACGGATGCAATACACTTTCAAATACATTTTGGCGTAAAGCCATAAAATTGGCTTTCAGTAGTCTGCGTTAGTTAACTAAAGCCAATTATTTGGCTTCTTGTCGATAATATGTTAATTATTTGGATCTATCGGAAATAATACATAAAAAAATATATTGTAATTTCATCTTTATTTTCCTTATCTGTGTCGGTTAAATCTTCACAATTATTTATTTGCGGTATTATATTGACTGCAATTTTATCCTGATGTAATAATTTATTTAATATAATAAAGCACAACTTGAATAGAAAATAAACAACCCAAGAAAAATACGCATATTATGAAAATACAGTGATTGGGTGATCCGAATTAAATATCGTACTCATGGATTTGTGAGTTGAATTGACACTCAAAATTAGGCGATTTTTTACTTTCAATTTTTGACTTATAAATGTTCATAGAAATTAAAATATTATACATGAGTAGAGATGGTGGCTATTGTATTAAATCTTAACTCGATTTTATCATATATTATCTTATGTATAACTTAATAATTTAAATACTGCACAGCAATATTATAAAAAAATGTAAAGGTTGACCGTTCATGTATTAAAATTATTGTCAACGATCATCAGCTGATCGACACGCTATTTGCATCGTATATAACTTTTGAACTTTCCAGTACAGGCGCGCAACAGGTGTCTCGAACATTCGAGCTCGAACCTTATCAGAAAAGGTTTACATCTCTACCTGTTATTTTATCTCGACTGTGCTCACTTGTTATCGCGATGTTTTATCGAGAATCATAGATAAAAGACGCCATATGAACGCCGATTCGCTGTATTGGTTTTTATTGTCTAACCTGCCATTTATCTTTATATGCTATGATTTATCTTCAACGTCAGATGCCTAGATATATAAATTGACTAACTATAATTTTAGGTAAAAGATGTATAATAATGACACTGCACTATTCTGCTATGAAAATCTCATCTTCAAAATTATTAGATTAGTCGAAATCTGTTTTACATATTGTGTATTTCATGCTACTGCTGATTTTATACATTTAATATATTTTTATTTTTTATTGACCAAAATTCGGTTTGAATATATTTAGATCAACCCTCTTATATTAGAAGTCCATAGTAATATCGGAAAGGATAGCTATCATATTTTTAAAACATAGTGTAATATCTAAATGCAGTAAAATTATTGAGCAATATGTGAGATGCGATATTTATTTGTACTTATTCTTCCGCTTATTTTCCCCTGAGCAATATCTATGAAACTCAATTTGACAGTTTCGCAACTGTCAAATTGAGTTTCATAGATATTTTAGAGCAGCATATTAGCGCCTATTAGTTAAATTATATTTTCGCTAGTAGAAATATGTATCTACTGGTGAAAATTTATTTGGACTTTATTAGTGAAAATATAACTTTACCAAAAAATACACATTTACTGTAACATTTATACATCGGATGTAAATAAATAATGATAAGTTGGTAAATATATATATTTATTTTATATAATTTATGTTTTTACTGGTAAAAAATATATCTATGTACTAGTGAAAATGTACCCCGATATGATTTTACAAAAGTGACATATTTTAAAAAATATTTTCGGAATAGATTCGAGACTGTTTTTTTTTAGATTTTCTTTTAGGAATAACCACATAAAACTGAATGTATTATTTATTTATTTTGCTGCATTTAAATCCAGTTTCAAAATACTGATAATACAATCTATAAAAACATTAAATTTATATAATTCAGCTGGTGCTGTTGTTGATTTTTTGTTATTTCTTTTCTTCTTCCTTAAGTATTCGATATGAATTTTCAGATCGAATACCTAAATTTACTGCTACTTATTTACATTCGTTGAATATTTTCTCTCATATCTAATATATTTTAAACGTTCAAAAAGCAATAAAGTCAACAATAATTTGCAAACAAATTTTAACACAAATAGAGTCGCGACAAAAAACTACAATCTGTCCCTTTGAATAATATTTATTGTGAAAATACTACATAGAAAGTGAGTGCTTTTGAAGGCAATGTTCCGCTCCTTTATTTCTTGTATGTATTAAAAGGGCTGAAGGAACTAATACGTGAAATACATCTCAAACAACTGTAGTTTAGTTCAGATTCATTATTTGAGGTCGGTTTTTACTTTTTTTATGAATATATTCTTACTATGACTTTTACCAGAGTTGGGCCACTCGGTACCACAAGAGCCTATATTTACAGCTAGCCTGGATAGTGTTATGAAATACCGAAGGCTGAATCTCACATCACTTACGGAGCATACTTTGCATCAATCTACTCGTTGAAAGTCTGCGAGAGAGCGTTAAGTAAATATGGAAATGTACTCGACGCTAGTTCGCGTTGCGTTAACTTCCAGGTTATCGACTCTGCCATGGCAAGTACTCTCGCATGCGTGCGTTTGCGTCAGCCGTTGAACCGAACCGATCTGGGAGTGGTCGCCGCGGAAGGTTTTCGGTTCTATTTGCGAGCGTTCGAGAGCGAGCAATAGGCGCAGCAAGCAAGGCTCTCGATTGCATAAAAGCCCTCGCGAGCTTCGGCCGCCGCGGCGGTATTTCGATTAGGAAGCTGCCGGCTTCGGCGCCGCGGCGCCGCCACTACACAAATAAGCCCGCACGACGCGGCGGAAACAAGGTCGCCGGCCTATATTCTATTTCTGGTCGCGGGCCCTCGGCGTCGCCCGTCGGGGACCGCCAACCGGGAAACCTGCACTCATTCACGCGCTGATACTCCTAGAAACCCCGTAATTTGGCCCGTCGTTCGTAAGATGACGCGTTTGGGAGATTATCAAACCGGGACTAAAGCGTCAATACACGACTAATGAGACAGCCAGTCGTAGGATGATGTGTTTATGAACGCCTCAGCAGCAAACATTGCTAAAACGAGCTATTTACGACTATTCTCGAATGAAAATTGTTGATTTGGGCGCTATATAGCATGAGGGAGGCTTAGTGCTCGCCCACTTTTTGATGCCATTGCCAATTTAGACGACCTGGGGGTGAAATATGTCTTGTTTTTTTTATAAAACTGCTCGGCTTTGAATTTGCTAATCTACGCTGATGGACTTATGTACACAGCGACCACATATAAGTTCAAAAGTATAAATCTATTTCAACAGATTTGTTATCATCTCCATTCAATTCCATAATTTTAGAAGCATTTTTGACCTTATTTGACAAAATTTATTTGAAGTTTCGACTCAAATTAGTGGGCATGCTGATTGCAATATAGTATTTGCAATTACAGCAAACCTAAAATAAAATATAGAGAGTGATGCTTACTTAAAAATTAGACATATCCATAAATTAAGAATTAGATATAAAAAAGGAGGTTTTGTTTTACACGCTTCTTATAAATACCTTAAAACTATATCAGCCAGTCGTTTTAAAATATTTATTTATTTTTTGTAAATACAGTTTGAAAGTTGTGTTTTGTTATATTTATGTATAGGATTAGTTTCTCTCGTACCGCAATTTATCTCTGTGGCAATCGCTAAAAATCTCCATCCGGTTGGATGTTGTGGATACGATGATCGAAAGTCTCGTGATAGCTGTGGTAGCCCGGCCTTGATCGTCCAGACTCAAAAAGACCGGAAAACTGTGATGTCAACAAAAGCACGTGATGCACGATGCTACAAAGACTCGTGAGCGATTATATTATTTTTATATAATTCGAACAATGATGGGCGTGCGGAAGTATCGTATGTGTGTTTTTTTATTATGTATACATTATTTCTGTAACTTGTATGTTTGCTATTGTGCTAACTTTTAGATAAAATAAATCGGCCATTTTAAAATATATAAAATCTAAACCTTACAGCATAAAATAAACAATACCAAACATTGCTATTCTCGGGCCTCGTGATTTTTATTCTGAACTAGCTGATTACGCCGGCGCTGCCCGGGTTTTATTTAGACAGGAAAAGGAATTCAATAAGTTGGCCTTAACCGCTTAATCTCTGACTTTTCCGAATTATAATAGCTATAGGAAGTAAAAAATATGACTAAAATATATATATATATATATATACATATTTATATATTTAAAAACTAAATTCATTACCAAAATATATGTAAAAATAATTATTAAAAGTTAGGCCAAATTCTACATTACTTCAAAACAAAAAAAAAACATTTTTTTTAAGAATCAGTAAGTAACGTCTAAATACCATATCTTGCATGTGTACCAATAAACTGGTTCACTGAATTAAGTAAACTCAATATAATAAAAAAAACGCTGGGAAATGAATAAGTATATCGTAAATTTCAATTTTCAGTTAGCGAGTATACTCAGTCATTGAGTGTTTTGTCCATATCGTAAATCAAAGTCAATACTAAAACGTGCGAATTAACTCTTCCCTGGTGAAATTGGATCATATATATTTGGGTTCGTTCTTGGAAATTAGGCAGTTAAATGTCGACTGTCAACTATTGATTCGACATTAATTTTTGACATTTTATTTTTCTCCTCTTCTCATTAACTTAAACGACTTCATCTCAGCGACCACGAAAACTATGAATTCGACACCAATATCGGTCGTTTTCGGTTTTTTACATGTTACCTAGGGATGTTTAACCCTAAAGTTTTTTTACAGATAGTAAATCATGTGTGTACCAAATTTAGTTAAAATTGCTCAAGGCGTTCCATAGTTATGCCAGAACATAAGATAGAGATAACGGTATCAGTTATGTCGTTCTTGCAGCGAATCTTATATATAATTGTTCTACGCCGCTTCCGGGCGCGTGCGGTTTAAAATTAAACATTATATGCTCAATTTTCTTCTCTGTGAATCGTATCGCTTTGTATGAAGGTGTATATAATATACACGTAAACAAAGGAAATATATTTAATTAAAAAGATAATAAAAATAAAAATTGAATTTGCTCGATTAATTTCCAAGCCACCGGTAATGCATTCTGTTGTTTCGACCAATGAAAAATAAGCATTCAAATATTAAACAAAATGGCCGACAGTAACGTGGCAACATTCATTTTACGTGATAATAATTTTCATGTGCGTTGTTCGATTTGACTGAATATAAATAATCATATTGAAAATTAACTAGGTATGTTTTAACTTTCAGTTATGTCGTAATAATTAAAAAATGCAATAAGCATTTTAAATTATCATTTTGATAAAAAAACAAACTCATATTAATAAATCGATATTATTACGTATGTGATTAGATTTCTTTAGTAGGCCTTAATCAATTTTTGTTTTGTTTATTGAAATGCCTTTTTTGCGTCTTTTTTTCTGAATCCCCAATCAAGTCATGTACCACGTTGAAAGCTCATGCATTTTGTAATGTCTTATCATAGATCTCATCCTTTTGAAGCTGAATGCTGAAATTAATACACGGAGCTGACATTATTTGCCCCCTTGTGACTGATGTTTTACATATATATGTATGTATACTAATTATATAATAATTTAATACATGAAGAACGTGTTAATTTGTGTTGTTTACGTGTGGTATGTAATACCGTTATATATAAGTAGTAATATTGACAAAAACAATAGTCTTATAGACGTTTGCATATTTTTGTAAATGTTTCTCAATCAACATTTTTGTCATTGATTCATAAATTGAACAACAACAAAAAAACGCAAAGGATTGCTTCTCGTGCCACTCGTGGGAAACTATTATTTTGCGTTTTTCCTATACGCTCGCACTTTTCGCGCGTAGACGTCACCGTCGACGCCGGAGCGAAAGAGAAAGGGATATTTTTGCAAATGCAAAATGTTTACATTTCGCGTGTTCACAATTCATTCATCCGTGGACATGCGCCGTCCGGCGTCGTTGCGTACTTTTGCTATTTATATACACCCAGAGTATGTAGCGGCGTAGCTCCGCTCGTACTCTCTGTGTACTGTCTTTCGCGGGTCATCGTCAAAAGTTATCGGCTTCGTCGCCGAGGCGACAATCTTGCTCGCCTCGTCTATTCCGGCCTGCGGAATTATTATAGCATCGAGTTCTTGTTTTGGTAGCTCTTTGATATTAAGTCTGAGCATTCGGCTCGGATGACGTTTATTTATTATGCCCGACTACCTCTGCGTCGTGCCTAGGCACGTTTACAGTGTTTCGATATCGCCATTTTCACCGATCCATCTCCATTAGAGTTCCATCTTGGACGATGTCCAAATTGCTTCGCGAAGGAGCAGCGCGTGGCATAGCGGATTGGTTTGGCCGTCGCCCAGAATTCGACGGTCGGTCATTGGTCACCGATGTCCAAACACAAAACACGGCGTTTAACACTTTACTTCGATTTCGCCGTGTGTTCCACCTTATCGCAGTGGATTAGAGGCTGTTGAGGAATTTGAGTATTGCTTTTAGCAGGGCTGATATTAACAGATCGATAAATATATGAAAATACTGTACTGTGGTGGTAGTGGTGGGTGGCGTACTCATCGAACACATCCCATGTTTACATATCTCATAACAATATGATTATTCTACTTTAGCTGCAAATATCATTAAACCGGCTTATTGATTAGTTAACCGCTTTGCAGACTTCGAGTCGTTTGTCGGGATGGTTGTCCGGCTTTAATTTTTATATATTTAAATATCATTATTATTTGTTCCGAGAATTTACTTCATGACTTTTGAAGTGCACCCTATCCACATATAATATCCATATACCAAAACCGGATTTATTAAAGCGGTGTAAATACATGTTTTGGATATTCTGTGCTTTTTCTTTACGTATTAAAATATCTTCAAGTGAAGGAAAATTAAAGAGATTGACTTTTTAATCCTTGATGCATATTTATTGTTGAGAAACGCTCAGCGAAAATGTCAACCGTGTAACTGTCTTCAAATTTAAAATCCCTATAATCTTGATTATTCGTCATATCTGAATAATAAGAGATAGCCGTAAGACAAAATGTTGTCGACCACTTCAAAACGTTGTTAGATCATTTGGTTCTTCGTGCACGCACATACTATCTATTACGTCAATAATTTTGCTACCGTTAGATATGATGTCAGTGTTACTTCTCAGAAAATTGTAGTAATTGAAAATGAGGTGTAAATTGTTGTTTTAAAAAGTCATCAACCTCTCTGGTGTATTTATCTTATAATTTAGATTTTGCAGCAGTCAAGTTGAAATGTCGAGTTTTAACCTTTTGTGTACCGCAGTACAATAATAATCAGGTGCATCTAGCGATAGCAAACTTTTCGCATTGCGCTGAAAATACATTGGCAACATGTACTAAAAACTAGGTCGCAAGTCATAAGGTTAAGAATCCATAGAGTGAATTGAACCGTTGTTAATTTATTACGATTAGCGTTTGTGGTTAACCGGTATCGACTGTTATATGACTCTCATGTCGATTATATTGTCTTTCGTTAACTTTATATAACTTGGAAGGTTACCCAAAATGTATGCGCACACTTTTCGCGTGTGAACAGGTGACGTTGATTAAACAGCAGAGTCTGTTGAATGTATTGTACATACAGTGTAGCTTATCTTGTTTTATCGCCAGCTTTGTTTCTAGTTTCTAGATCACAGCAATGACTCACTCACTCGAGTAGTTGATATTGCGAACGGTCGATGCCAGCGCAGCACAGCGCCCGAAATGCTATAGCTCCAACGGCTGGTACACCTTTGCGGCTCGTAGTTTTCCGCCGCTAATTTGCTTGTTAATTGCAAGGTCGTCCGGTTTTTCCACTACGACGACAAATGTCAAATTTAACGACGAAGACGCCTCGACTTCCGCGTGATTTGCTCAACGAGAAGATCGTCTTGAATTTTCAACGGTCATCCGTGGGTTCGTAACATTTTGCGCCATCTCGAGAGTAAATTGAAAAAAAAGTAAGATTTTGCAGACACCTCGTCGCTCTCTTGCCGCTCGTTTTGTTTACGATCTTGTCGGCTCTTATCTCTAAATTTTGCTCAGCCTCGAGCTGGATAGAAACGCAGATTTTACAAACGAGGCGGTGTACGCGCGACTACGCATACGCGCTGAATTATTTATAACTTATATTTCGACAGAGCGATAAGGGGCGTAGAATAAATATATAAACAGGCGAGATTATCAGCCTTGTTTCTAAGCTGTCGGTCCATCTGTCACGTAATCTATTCCTTGCGTGTAATAAAAATAATAACTTATTTTCTAAAATCAGTAATTGAGTTCTTGGAGCGTTTTCCAATTTTGTTATGTTTCCAAATCGCTCGCACCTCGTTGCGCCATTACGAAAAGTGCATTAAAATCTATATACGTTGATAATCCAATGCAACTGTTACGGAATTGCCCATAAAGCGTTATTGCTGCGTTTACGATTATGATATTTTTCGCTTAAATGGGTGAGATTATTGTGACAACGTAGTTAGTTAGCTAATCGATTGCTTGTAAATGCGACTTGAGCATTCACCTTGGTCGAGGACCAGCCGCAGCACTTCACTGCGCAAATCTTCACGTTCACGTGTGGTCATTTAATTATGATCGTTGGCGGTTACGGCGTTATAGTAAATGCACAAAAATGCATGTTCTTGGACCATGGATTTATATTTAATGATACATATGCTTATACCTTGTTATTTGCTAACTCAAAATCTTACAATATTGATTTTTGAAAATCTGCATGTTGCAGGGTTTTTGCTTGCTAGTCGGTAAAATTATAAAATATTTTTGATAAATATATGTACATGTACGTTTGTGTGTAAAAAAGCATATACTATATTCATTTATTAAAAATATTTTTTATATATTTATTATATATAACAACTACAAAAACGCAATTTCAATTAAATGTACATATATATAAAACAGCAATTATTGCAAGATTATATTTTAAAAATAAGAATAAACATTTTATTTTTGTTGAGCAAGTAAGTTTTTAGAAAGACCAAATCATTTAAGGAGCAGATAGTCTCAAATTCGCGAGGACACTGATCAAAAAACAAATAGAAGACGCTTGTTAGTCTGCAATAATGTATTCATTTATTCAAAATACACCCCTTCTGAGTCAATACAGCGCTAGAGTCGATCATAGAAAGTTGTGGAAGTGGCTGTAAATAAATATAACTTTTTTACTATGGCTACTTGGCTTATTTACAATAGTGTTAAAACGTTTTCCCTTCAATGTCAACCTAATTTTTGTGAATAGCCAGAAGTCACAGATGCCATTATTGCGCAAGAATTCGCAAACAATCTTCGCATTGTGCGCTGGTGCATTATCATATAACTACGACCAACTGACTGCCTTAGGCTCGGTATTCTGGTCGAACCAGAAGAATCAACGCCAAAATAATTTCGGTGTGAATATCAAAACCTAGACCTACGGCACGAATAGAATCGGAGATATGACTAATATAACTAGTCCTCGTGGATTTGGGACGCATCATAAGATTTCCTATCGAGCTCGACGGTTTACCGTTACATTCTAATTAGAATCCACTACTATTTGCCTCTCAGCCATACACCGTGGGGGTGTTACCCTGTGCTTCTAAAGAAATATTTACCATTTGATTTTTATTGTATAATAATGCTCTTTTCTTATATTAAATATAAATATTTTATTGCTTTTGGAAACAAAAATAGTAGGAATACATTTAATAATGACTATAATAATTATATTTATTTAAAATATCGTTAAAATTCTGCACAAAATAAAAAAAAATCAGATACATAAGTAGTGAAATTATGGTATGAAGTTAGTGGTATTGTAGGTTAATCAAATTTATTCATTTAACAATCCAGAACTGACGCCGATCCCCTAGAAATAAAAGTGGGAGTGATGTTGCATGCAACGAAGAAAGAGATAAAGCATGCTCTTTCGTGTAACGATACTTCGTCCAGATGACATGGGAATCTTATGAAGCATTTGGGACAGACGATGTATATTCAATAGTGTGTGTAGGTTTGAATTCAATTGTGGCGGAGCGATAATTTTGACCTAACTCCCCCCATCCACTGTTATCTACATATCTTTTGATTTTTAAATAAAAAAAAAAAAATGATAAATTATTTCATGATGAGTAAAATATTATATTGTGAGGGCCTATTTATTCATTATGGCAAAAACTAGGCGACACTCTTGTAACACTGGCGTGACGGCAGCGTAGGGCAAGATCTGCCAAAAAGGGGGGGGGGGCAAATACATTTTCACCAGTAGATATATATATTTATACTAGCGAAAATATAATTTAACTGATAGGCGCTAACATTATGCTATAAAATGTCTATGAAACTCAATTTGACAGTTGCGAAACGTCCTTTGTTGTTCAAACCCAAAGCTAACCTAATTAAAGTTCTAAAACTAATTATAGGTTTAGAACTTTAAAAATAAAAATAAGCCGAAGAATAAGTACACACATACTGCTCCACGGCGACGATTATTTAGAATAAATTCCTTCCACTATAGATATACGTTCTCGGTTATATAAAGCAATGAATCATTGGATTTTTGCATGGTAATAAATGCATATTATTTCAGAAATTAGGAAGTACCGAATCCCATATGTTTCTTATACGGATAGCATGTTTTAAATATATGTTTTTAAACATTGAAACATAAAAAAATACGAAAGTGGGTGAACTCTATGTATTGATTTAAATTAAGTTGAAAAAAAACACTTTTACTCTATTAATAATTTGATAAAAAGTTATTAATTATATAGTTAAGAGTTCCTTAGTTACATAAATACAAGTGGATTACAACACCATATAAACAAACCAAAAATTTGTTGCCCTATAATTGTTTCAACAAAACTGTTCAACTGGAGACATATGTGATTGAAGCAATCATGGTGACTTGTACCTTGAATTGACTTTTTGTTTTAAGCAGCTTCAATATCTAATTTGCGGAGTAAAACAATAAGTTGTAGTTGTATTTGATCGAACGCAATGGATAATATGCAGAAAGCTCGGTTGTGTACCACTTTTGATAAATTATGAGGCATAAAAAGTTTTCGTAGAATCCCCTCTTAATGGGATGCATTTCCTGTCGGGATGTTTGTATAAGATACATCTGATTTGTTTGGTTTATTGCGAATTTATGATACACGCTCGCCCCGAGCCACGTTTCAACGAGGCCGCCACGTTCTCCCTCTTACTCGCGGGGCCACACGCGGTTCTTCATTCACGTTTCGATTTTGGAAGCCGGACAAGCCATATTATATAGCCGCGGCTTCCGTACCGAATAGCCGCGAATGGCGTCCAGTTGTAAAATGTTGGCGGCGACTGGCCGCAGCGGCGACCAGAGCCATACAAGGGCCAGTCACTTCCTCCTTTGCCGGTCGACCTCGATCAGTCGCACAAGGCGATGCAGACACGTAACAGTGTTTGTATTTACGATACTCTGATTACAAAGACGTTCGTTAAGCCATTATGTTCCGCCGAGCGCAATACCCCTCGAGACTGGTCTCTCTTTTGAAAGCCTCCGCGCTCGCTGCGTAATAACAAACGTACGTGTGTGTGCGGTTTGATAAGAGCGACGGAGAAACAAACCGGAACGTTTTCTTGCAATTCACCCATACATAATCTTGGCTGGCGTTTGACACGTTACAATTTTCACTTTCGTCTATGACACTATCTATCTATCCGTTGTTACTAATCTTTCTTCTTGGAACGGTGAGGATTGAGCGAGTTCGCCGAAAGGTTGGTTGCACAAGCTCCATTCGTGTGGAAATCTCGACACAATGATGAAATTGATTAGAAGTGCCGCGATAAGATCTCGCTGGATATAGACTATTGAAAGCCACCGCCAATTGGATATCAATAATTTTACATTTATATGATGTAAAGGAGTAGTAATCGATTGATTTATTACTATTTAAGAGCGTTGGCCGTACGAAAACGGCCTTCTACACACTTTTTTATTGGCCTTTCGCTAGCTTGTATGCTGTTAACCCTTCCGAGGTGATTTATAAAACTACTATAAACATTAGCACGCTTCGTTGAAATTACATCTTAAACTAATGTTATTATTAACAACGCATTATAAGCACGAAAAAGTCATAAATAAAATATGGTGAACTATTACTAATAAAAATCAGGGTACTTGTTAATTAGCACGGCGCCACGTTAAAAAAACACCAATCGTTACTCCCCACTGCATTTCTCGTGCTGTTCAAACCCAAATCTAACCTCAACAAATTAACCAGTATACCGTTATTATATTCGTTTAGGTTAGGTTTGGGTTTGAACAGCAAATGGGCGTTTCGCAACTTAACAATTATTAAAAATAACATGATAGAATTTAATTTAACATTTATTTTCATGTACTTAAAGGAATATTTCTGACGGTCTTAAAATACATTTTTTTTATATGTTTTATAAAATATATGCTGTGGTTTTAAGAATGTATTTAAGCACGGTAACGGCTCATACACAACCATAAGTCAATTACCTCCACAAGCGTAATCTTGTGCAAAACACAATACTTTCGTGACGTGTGAGTGGTCAATTTACTATCGCTCCGGACGTAAATTTTGTTTCACGCGATAGGTTCTTAAATAAAATAGAGTATATATATATATATAAACACTTCTCTAAATTTTGTATAAATTTATTGAAATACAGATTCTTTAAATTTAATGCATTATCAATACTAATCGAATGTAAATATCGTTTTAATTAAACCTATATCCATATTTTATACATTATAGATTCCTTTAGAAATAGCCTGATTTGTTATCTTGTTTCAAAACGGCGGCTATAAAATAATTGTAATTTCTATATATTTTATATGTGGAGTTATAGAGTACGCTCTGGATAAAGATGCCGGTTTGTTATTGTGTGCGTGTATATGTATATGAGAGGGAGAAGCGATGTAGCGTGTACTTCGTTGTCTCGCTTTCTCTTTTAAGGACAGTCGCTGATTCGTCAATGCTGGTATTCGTCATTAAAGTGCAGTGTGGCACAGAAGTTCGATCTTCTCTAGTGATTTATTTTAAATAATTTTGTGTTGATATTGGTTTAACCCAGGTATGCCCACTGTCCCATGGGTAGGTCACTAAACTCGTGCCACTGTTTTTTTATTTATAAATGAAATTTTAAGAGAACAAAATTTCTTGGGCATATCTGGGTTTATTGATATCAAGGCTTCAAATATTCGTTCTCTTACCCGTGGATTAAAATATTTTAATTATTTTTCCATTAATCCGTACGTTGTTGGTTTTTTACACTATTCTATGTAAGGCTTAAAAAAGTTATTATTCTTATCGTTGCGCCAATGATAATTTTTTAATTTATTCAATGGACTCTAATTATTTAATAGAGTCGTCGAGCCATTAAACAATCTGCGAATAATTTCTTTCCCCATTTTATGTCTTTTTGCTTTTGAAGAATAGCTCAAGACTTCATTATTATTTTGACTAGTGAAAGATTTTGAATTTTGCAAATATTTAATTAATGACATCAATGTCTGGTTTCTTCGATTATATAATATATTTTTAATTGTCCGTTGAAATTTTCAACTTAGCTCAGATGCATGTATGTTAAATAAACATATATTTTCTTTTAAAATAAAAAAAATAAATATTCTGAGCGAAATTGTTTTGAGCCACACAGTTCACGCTCACAATAACAAACCGGAATCCTTATCCCGAGCGTACTCTACCACACTCAAGATATATAATAAATAAATCAAACACATATACATTTAAAAATATGGGTAGAGCAATGCAAGGATAATAATAAATAAAACATATAGATAAAACCATAACAATCAGTTTTTAAATGAATTTTCGTTCATTTGTTCGTGATAATTGCCATTTTTTTAGATTCGAAAACACAGCGAATCTGGGACAAATTTTTTATCGGTTTTCGGAGAATTTTTATGTTTTAATCATAGTGCAAGGGGCGATAAGATAATGATCATGGCAACTGTACCTCAAAATAAAAATGTCTTGTGTGCTAACACGTATCGGTACAATCCCCGCGGCGACCGACCAATCACAGGACAAAAATATCGTGCACTAACTCTTTGAAATTAATAGATCTCTCGATTCTTACCTCCTCAAATTGCACTGAATACATATACAAAGGGACGCATTTTCTCGCTTATTAATCGCAATCGCGAATTCACTTAATTATTTATTGAATCATCGACCTAGTTTCAACTGTCGCAAAGTAGACAACTATGATCGAATATAAGTTTCACAATGTATGAGTGTATCCTGTGTGGCATGGTCACTGTAAATGTTCAACTTGGCCTCTATTGTCTTTGTAAACGGATACTTTTAAATCTTGCTCTATCATAAATAGTTCTAATAATTCTAGTTTTAGTTGAATCATTTCTTTAGATAATTATTTTGTTACGAGTTCGATAAATACTTATTTATAGCAATCAATATGAGCTGCTAGGATTGTGTGTGTTGATATGGTTAGGAAGAATATAAATATATAAATTTGATCTTGCGTGCCCCGCACGCGGCTGACAACGCAATAGATAAAACTTAATAATAGTGCTATAAAAACATTATCATAATAATATTCTGTAGTGTAATCTTTATAATAAATCACTACGGGTTAACGATATTACATTACAGTGTCAAACGAGTGTAATTAAACTTAAAAATACAAATAAATATATAATTTGAATAGCAATTTAACTGATAAATGTAGCGATGCGTCATTATAATATATTTTTTTTTAGTTTTATTTTATATTAATTTTATCTTGGCTATGGCTTCAGTGAGTACCGTTTATCAAAGCCAATTATTAGTACGAGCGCTTTTTATATATACACATTTAAATGTGCATTGTAAATTAATGCGTGTTTTTTTTTCATTTAAATTGCGTTGGAACAATCTGTGGGTAGATTTGTGGGAAGCGAGTTGCGTTAATTATTATAAACTCGGCTCGTAGGTGACGATGTCCTATGTCGCATTATTGAATGGAAGGATTTTAAGATTTCCTTTTGCGTTTCATCGTAGGCCATTCATGTCCCACTGCCAACAACGCATATTTGTGAATATTCTATATTTGTACGTATGCATGTATAAGGCGCGAACGAACGACCGAAGACGCTGGTCCATCCCATTGCTCGGATGCAAATTCAATCAATCCCATTAGAGCTGTTATCTCGGCGCCGTTTCCAATGATTTTCTCGCGTGAATGAGCCAGTCATATTCTCTCAATGAATCGACCGACTGCCGCTGCCGTCCGTCCATTCAATGAAAATGTTTGCTTTAGCACTGGTTATTGAGCACACATGTTGACACGTCCCCAGTATTGTTTTCTTATCCTTATCATCGCGTGTACACAAAACATACTTGATCGAATCCTTATCCACTATCGTAGCATTCAATGAACGTTTATCGGAGCACTCTGTACTACTAAACAAACAGCGGGCAGGACGCGTGCAAAACGTCTGAAATATCAGTTTTTTTCGTAGACGAATCTGCGCACTTTGGTATTTTCGAAATCATTTGTACAGTTTATTTGACACTGATTACCCTCTTGTTTGTCAGCCCATCTATCTTATTATCTGACGTTTACATTATTTTGGCATCATCTTCATCCCTCTCTAGTTATCGGCGCTGGACAGGCATAATTGATTATATATTAACAGTCTTATTTTTGAGTGCGTTCACAGTTTTGCGCTCGGTTGTGCAACGAGAGTGAGATTTTTATTTTTGAGACAGGAAATCCTGCGTCCCATTTTCTTCACATGCCTCCGATTCCGTCTGGAGCGCGCCAATATGTCCTTGCTCCAATTATTTTTTCCTTTCTTTTATACTTCGTCTCAGTTTTGCTTTCAACGGGACTTTTGCTTCGATTCACAAAAAAGGATAATGCGTTTTTTTGTCTGTTCATATTTTTGGCGATCGTATAGTTTTAACGACGCGGAGACAACTACCGTTTTGATCTAGTCTTCTATAATAAATCAGTTTTTGCGACAACTGCGGCCTTGGCTACTGCCGTTTTATCAAGAACAGTAAACGCCTTCCTCCGACCAGCCTCTCTCTCTCTCTATACACATCTAACGAACGGCCAGATTGGTTCGGAAATAGAAGCTCAATAAACACGCGGGACTGAGTCATCCTGAACTTATTTTTAATTCTCCGAATTATAAGTTGTACACATGCTACGGAGCGACGATTGAGATTTGGACTCGGCGGCTATACACGCTTTTTGCGCGCTCGTTAAATTCGCCTTAAAAATCGTGTGTAACGAATACGAATGCACCGGGCGGCGCAACCGTTATTTCTAAAGCAGGAAGCTGCGCGTCCTTGCTAGCACGCGCCGCCACTGGTGGGCGCGCGTAATTACCGGATACGGGCCTGTTTTTGTGGCCGTCCGATTGCAAAACGCTCCGCGCTCGCGCTGCCGGGCCCACACTTTTTTGTCATGTCATTCGTAAAAAAGAACGTATCGTCGCTGGCCGCTTTCAATTGGACATGTCCGGATGGCCACGTCCGGACCGGTCCTATTTCGGATCGAAGTCATTGTGTTCCGCTTTTGATAGTACGCAATAGTTCACTGTTCTGTAAAAACACGCCAGCCTGCTCGTCAAATCCAAATTGATTTATTTAGTGATCTCTGAATTTGTGACAATTTACTCGGCTCGCAAATCAGTGTGTGTTAGCCAATCATGCTAAAAAATAGTTTTTTATGTAGTGTAATGCGATAATCAATGACAACTGGAATCACACAAGAAGCGTCCTAGGGCGATATTACATTTGTTGTACACGTATGATTTGCCATAAATTGCAACATTCGCAGATGGGCAGTGGGAAATAAATAGCGAATACTACCGAAAAACTTCAGCAATCAACAATTGGAGCAAAAAATGTAGAATAAAGTAGTTACATATCAACTTCACTAATAAAAATACAACACATTTGGAAATTGGCATGACCCTCGTTACATACGAGGCTCCAATAGCACGTCAACATCGAGCAACAAACTCCTCAATGTTGACAACTTGAAAAGACGGCGGAAGAGGACTAAGCCCTTTGAATTGATTCAGTTATCATTAGTGGAACTCATTTAGTATTAGTGATTGTGTAGTAGAACAGAACACTTTTGTATGCCAATATGTGAACATAGTGCTTTAAAAATATAGAATTAAAATCGTAAAGATCAGTTTTAATGTTAAAAAATAGGGTAGAATTAACCATTATTGTCTTGCATTAATAACTAGTTCTGGTTGTTTCTGAAGCAACGCATTAATTGCACGTTCCAGTTGCATAGGTAGATCTCAGTCGTAATTGTTTGGCCTTTGTCGAGAAACTCGTAGTCCATTGCTTTGAACTTGAACGAAACTCGCACAAACTTTTTACTTTTAATATTGTAGTCGTTTATCTATGACAAAAAAGTGCTTTTTGGCATATACGCGACATTAAGGACTTGAGAATAAAAATATAATTTGTTGACGCAGTGTTTGTTGGATACAATGGACTCTTCATTTCTCTTGCGAGTCGATTCGGTCACTGTTAAATTTAGTATATGCATGTTTGACAATAAAATAGCAATATGAATACAAACATGTCGCTTAGAACAAAGCTGTTTATTAACAATTAAATAAGAATAATTTAAAACAAGGGTTAACAATGCGATATTATAACAGTATCGATTTAAATCGAACTGACGCAATATTTTTCTACTTTAATACCAAAAAAAGTAACAAAAAATTTATGGATCTATTGCTTATATTGTCTTATATTCCAAATTTAAAAAACACTAATTATAGGATATCTTTTTTTATTAATTAAACATTTGATTATGAAAAACGATATCAATTAAATGGCCGCTTCTGGACATTTTACAGCAGCCGATAATTTTTTCGTACATTTCGGGCGGTATCTCGGCTATAATTTGGCGGATGTTGGTTTTTAGGTGCTCAAACGTTTCGGGTTTGTCGGCGTAGACACGACTCTTAAGCGTAACCCCACAAAAAAATTCAACGGCGTTAAATCGCATAATTTTGGTAACATCCAAAACGTGAAATAAAGCGATCTGAGAAAATCATCCAACGTTGTACCCAATGTGTAGCAAGTTGCGCCGTCTTATTGAAACCACATCAATATATTCGATTTCGTGCCAACAATAATCGGTTATGCGCATTGACTGTTACAGTCCGTCCATCATCGTTTTCAAAAAAGTAAGGCCCAATGACGCTGCCTGACTACAATGCGTATCAAATAGTTACTTTTTGGGCATGTAATATTCTCTCGTGAATTGCATGATGATTTTCCTCGCCACATATACGAAAATTTTGCATATTGATTGACAGAGAGGTGAATTTGTGTCACTAAAGAAAAAGCTTTTTTTTTTAAATCAGCATTAACTGCTGCTCTAACGCCCAATCTGCGCAAATCTTTGCTGTCTCTAGGCTTCAGTTATTGTTTTATATAAATTTTATATTGGTGTAGGTCAGGGGACGTCAAACTCTTGGAACAAAAGAGCCAA
This sequence comes from Plectrocnemia conspersa, assembly GCF_051122295.1. NCBI lineage: Eukaryota > Metazoa > Arthropoda > Insecta > Trichoptera > Polycentropodidae > Plectrocnemia > Plectrocnemia conspersa. The sequence continues at coordinate 25,236,714 of NW_028277169.1, forward strand.
ATATGAGTAGCACAACGATTTAGAATTTTCTCTAGAGCCATAAATACATTTTTACACATACGATTGATTTAAATGAAGATAATTTCTTGAATTTACATGCATTCCTTAAAATTATTGTAAACAACGATCTTGTGTTTCTTTGTACAGTTTCTGTATGTTTGGTATGTATGTAACTTGTAGTTTTTAATTTAAGGTACGACTTCAAATTCTCACTGGTTATTTGGGTTCTTAAAATGTTCTTTATATATTTCATGTTTAAAAATGATTGTTCAACTAGTCATATGAGTTTGAAATGCAGTTCCAAGTATTAAAATCCAAAGTATCTACTACCCTTTTTAGATTTTTAATTGATTTGTGAAATTAAATTGCATTTCTCTCTCTTCAAATCTTTAATTTTAATGGCAAGACCTACAAATTTAGGGCTCCATAAGTCTTTACTCGGTAAATTCATTAATTGTATGTGCAAAGCACAAGCAAATGTGCTCGTGTCAATATAAAATCGATAAAAAATGAATTTGTATTTAATACAAATTCTAGTGTTAGGGTTAGGTTTAAAAGATTCCCTTATATTTAATATTTCTGTCCTAAAATAATCACAGCTAATGAAGGCATTGCGGCGATATTTCTACAATTTTTTGACATACTTTTTGCCCGATCGGTTGAAATCGACAGGATTTTATTTATTGCAAGATGAATTTTTTACATGCATTTAGTAACAGCTTTTGCTATGACCTCTTTGCGTGTATGTCCCTTAATTGACAATAATTCTAACATATATTTTTTAGGACTCCCAGATATTATATAGCGGATACAAATTAAAAACTTGAGCTTTGTTCTCTATGTTTAGCAATTTATAAAGAAGGATACAATGTTATATATTGTTATATTTAAAGACATTTTACAAGTTCTAATTTTCAGTGTTAAATATCGAACAGATAATAGCAGTTTTTTAGGAACTTTTGCATTGTTTTTTTAAACCAGAAAAAGCAATTCCGGGTCTTCGGCCACACTTTTACTTATTCTCGGCTGAACGGGCGCTACGATGATGCACAGGCCTTACCATATATCCAACGCTTCCAGTCTCTTCAATTTTTTTTGGCTACGTTACGAATTATTCGCTCAGTAGAACGATGAAATTGATGATAATCTTTCTGTAAATTTCGATACACAGTTCGTACAGAATTGTTATTTCTGTAGAACAGTTGTACAATTTTAACGCTTGGTTAAGCGATCCATTTCGTGAATGTTTTGTTGTAAATTGACACTGAACATGCGTGATTATTGACAGATGTCTCGAATTGGATCACCTGTAGTATGTTTTATGTTATTTGTTGCTCTATATTATGGATAAGTTTGACATTTATGGCATATTTATCCATAATATAGAACCCATTTATACAGTTAACGCGGTATCTAGATGTATATTTCGGCATAATTTGCTTTGACCATTTCTTTAAATGTCCAAATAATGAGTCATGTTTAGTCGGAGCTTTGATTCCACTAGCCATTTAATTACTCAATAATTGCCTCATATCAATGTTTGGTATAAATTGCCGGGTCTCGATAAGGCTCACCAATGTTGTTATGGTTTGAGTTCTTAATTCCATATCACAAATTTATTAATAATTGTTATTTATACGAGCTAGTTGGGACTCGGGTGACGATCGATATTATCAGTGTCATGACGGACTCCTATAGAATCCTATATAATAATGCAAATAATAACGAAGTAGACTGTTGTCTTAGTTGGAAAAACATATTAATGCCATTTAGGTATTTGCTCAATACGATCATTTTTATATATTTTTGGTTCGACGGAGGTCGTCGAACGAACAAAACGCTACCGTCTTGCAGTGCATGCATAAGTTGCATGGCGCGAAAGGCTTTCGATTTTGTTTCTTTTTTTCGATACTAGGAAACGTTTTACAAACGCGTCGTAACGTGCCAGATCACGTTTTAAGTTTTTCGACAAAGCGCCACGCTCAAAGCACGCGATGTCGCGTTTTATTTAATCCATTGCGTCACACTTCGAGCAATTGTCGGAAGCGTTTTTTGAGAATTTCCCAAAAAATAGCAATACACACATACGCTCACGCACCTACTTGGATTCCAACAGTTCGCCGCTATTTCAAGTTTTCGGCGACAAGTTGCCAAGATGCGACCGCGGGCGAAAGCGAAAAGAGTCGGAAAAATGAAAAACTCTCGTGCCGCTTTGGCACGAGCGGTCTCCGCGTGAATGACTAACGGGAAGTCCGACAAGAGATGCATAATCGTTCGCGTACTTGAAACGAATTCGCACTTGTGCCAAGACGCCAGTGTGACGATTCGGTTCTCTCGCGTCTCTTCTCTCGGTACGCACGCTATGACTAATCCGAGTGGACAGTAATAATGACAGTCGGCGATAAGCGCCAATTTTCGCGACGTGCATAATACCGTCGTTCTTTTACATAATACCTGCATCGGGCGCGAGCGCACTATCGCGTAGGCGCGTTTCGAGCAGGGTTTGTCGCTCGATTCGGGTACGTTGCTCGTTCGCGTGTCGCCCGCGCCAGTCTCTCGAGATTTCTCTCGTTAGTAGACGCAGCCGCTGCAACGCCGGGTCCCGTCAGCTCGCATGTCAATTGGACATCTCGTGTGACCACCGGCCGCGGCCTGTCATGCCATATGACTTATATATAATCGCAACAGCCATGACTGATCACCACCGCCGGTCCAAAAGCGACGACTTCGCGAAAATGGGTCAAAGCGGCCACCAGCCTTGCGAAGGTCATCATACTCGGAGCGCACTTTTAGTCGTACAAAACCCATATTTCTATAAAGTAAATATAATGCTGTTACATGATATGTTATGACTATGTCAGACACATCAACAATATTTTAAATTATATAACATAATTTGTACTACATTTTTAACGTTTTTTGTGCCATAATGTTGATTCTACGACCGCAATTTTTAGATCAAAAAACAGATCATAAACATTTGGAAATCAGGGTTGATCTTCTTCACATCCCTAAAAGGCCTCAATGTCGTAATTTTCTTGATGTTTCTAAAACTCGCTATGCTTCTTCATAGATGATTCTATAAACCCATCGCGGCTCATCTATTTTTTATTAGCGTAAATAATTGCTTCTTGCGAGAGAAAAAAAGTTTTGCGCGGCACTAGTGTCGTGACCGCATCGAGGGACAAAAGTCTCGCGCGGCATTGAAAATGTTAAACGATACAATTTGAATAGTGTTGATAACATATTTTTTTTAAATCGCTTATTTTTATCAGCATTTGTGTTATCTTCTACCTTTATCTATCATAATATTTTTTGCATATAATTATGGCGTATAAAAAACGAAATTCCTATTATATACTAGTTAAAAAAAGACAGATAAAACATATTGGTCCATCAGTGGTGGATTTCGTGAATAAAGATATCTTTTTCATTTCCCATATTTATTATGTTTGGCATATAGATCTCCAAATAGTGACTCAAATTCATTCTTGGAATTCATAAATAATATTTTAGAATGGAGCTCTGTTAAAATTATGGATACCATTTTAATTTGAGATTGGAATTTTAATTGGAACAAATGTGAGGATTCTTATACTTCAAATATAGAAAAATAGGCAAACATATCTGGATTACGATAATGTGTACAAAGGACAACTAATAACTCTTTTTACCAATAGTAAAAGAGTACAAAGTAATATAAATATGTACAATAATTTTATTGTACATGTTTATATTACGGTAAAAAAATATGAGATAATTAAAAAAGTAGATTTTAACAAATTAAGAATAGTATTACAAAAATGTGACTGGATTGAAGATAACAGAGTATTGATTCTACCCAAAGCTGTGGTTTAATGATGATGTTAAAAATGCTTTATCATACAAAATATTTTAAATAATAAAAACGTTTTAAATGAAAAATGGAAAACGTACCATATAATGTATAAATATGGTAGTCGAAGCATTAAGAATAGCTTTAAAAAATGGTATGAAAAGTTGATAGATGAAATAAAAAAATGACTGATTTAAATATGTATAAAGATCATATGATAGCAGAACAAATGCATACTAGTCCAGTCAAATAAGGCGAAATAAAGGCTGAACCTCGGAATGAAAGATAACAAGCTGAAATTTTGCACAGACCTTCGTTTTGATGTTCTAAGAACAGGGTAAAAAGTCTCATAAAATATCGTGTCTGCTAATCAAGATATCAAAGGTCAAAGGTCACAAAATTTGTGTTTTTGCAAATATCTCGCGTTTTATGCGTCGCACGTCATTAGATGCTTAACAAAACTTGTAAAGCATAAAATTTTCTACAAGTTTGGTTATAATATTTGTTTTGTATCATTAACCGTTTTTGAGATACATCGCGAAGAGTGGGAGGCGTACATCCGTTTATAGAATCCAGCGAGTATTTCTACCTGCTTAACTTGGTATAAGCTTTGAAAAAGTAAACAATCGTGAAAAAAGTGGTCTCGGCAAGTCGTTTGAACAATAATTTTATTACTTTCTTCGTTGTATTATTAGGAATTAAGAATGAAATATTGCTCTACAAGAAATTTGTGCGAAAAAATTGAAAGAGTTGAGAGATGTCCTTACGGAGTATGTACCAGATGATATGAAGATCATTTCCAAATTAAGAGAAAAATATTTAACTGATATTATAATTACAACGAAGATTGGATCATTCCGCGATGCTCAAGCTTAAATTTTATCCATAGCTTGGTATGAAAATAAAAAAGGCACTTCGGAAGAAGAACACTTGCGCGTAGTGGAAGCTGCTGCGGCGATTATTAGAGAAGATATTCGATCTTCTGTTGTTGAGACCAAGTCCTATCCGCCCCCGAGTAAAATATTAATGAAGAAATTCCGAAAACTTAATTATATTTTCTGCAAGAAGTTATTATAAACAACAGAAAAGGAAAGACGGGGCATTTTAAAACGAAATACACGGCTATAAGTAATGCTATAATGACTTCCATACGAAAACGGTCCTTTTTTCGCAGTTATTAATAGGCCTATCTGTATTTCTTCATAGAAGAAATATAGATAGGCCAAACATCCAAAAAGACTTTTGGATGTTTTGTCAAGTTTAGGTTTTTTCGCTTCATATAGTGATACTGTAAAATGTTAAATTTCAGCTGTTTATCACCCACAGCCTCGTAATCAACCATCAGAGTCAAGTGCTTTAGTACATTATGCAGCGGATAATGCAGAAAAATATTTATACTTTTGATGGCTATAATACTGTTCATATAATGGGAATGATAAAAATAATAACTCCAAAATCTGAAGTTATATCCGATGACCGCATAAAGAAATTTACAACAAAACCAAGTGCAAAGGAGTTAGCAGCACTATCACATATACCCCTTCTAGTGTATGAAAATCATGTCGTACCCAGATTGAGCAAGAGATTCAAGTTCAAAATTTTAATGATGTAGAAGAACTAACCGAACAAATATTTAATGTAGTTGATTTGTTGTAGATGTACGAAAAGTGGAAAAATATCTCACCGTTGCCAGGGTGGAATGGATTTATTGAACAACTTACAAAAAACAATGAGAACGTTGTAACTTCTCGGATTCTGTTTCTTACTTTTATTCATCATCCTGCGAGTAATATTGACACAATTTACACCACATTACAGTGTGCTATAAGCACTGCCAAGAAACATGTACAAAGAACATGCTTAATAACTTTTGATCAGCCATTGTACATAAAAGCACGTGAAATCGTAGCAGCTTCAGATGCTAACTCAAACTTGTCCAGAGTAGTTGTGAAACTAGGAGGCTTTCATATGTTTATGTCTTTTATTGTATGCATAGGGTAATTAATGAATGGAAGCGGAATCAAGGAAGCTCTCAGTACAATTTATGCTTCGAATTCTGTCGACAAAATGTTGGATGGTCACGCTTTTGCAAGAAGTATCAGAGGCCATACGCTATTACTTTTTGCATTATCGATGATGATTTTTGAAGATATGGAGATTGAAAGTTATAATGCTTTAGATGGGTTCATTCAGCAGATAACAATTTGCGATGTTTCCTATGAAACTGTGGAAGAATGTGCAGGTAACTCTGGCTCCGTAGTTTACATAGCGTTATCCTACAAACGGATGCGCGCTTCCCACTCCCCGCGCTATATCTCGAAAAACATTAACCATACGAAGAAATAAACTATAACAAACTTGTAGAAAATTTTATTTTCTATAAGTTTTGTGAAACATCTAATGACATGCGACGCAAAGGAGGCGAGATATTTGCAAAAAAATGATTTTTATGACCTTTGACCTTTAATATCTTGATTAGCAGACACGATATCTTATGAGACTTTTCACCCTATCTTTAGAACGCCAAAACAAAGGTCTGTGCAAAATTTCAGCTTGTTATCTTTCATTCCGAGGTTAAACCCTTATTTGACTGGACTATACGTACTAAATTGAGAGTATAGAAGAGATTGTGGATTGAATACCATAGTTTAATAAATTAGTACAATACAATAATGAAACATTTAATGTAAAATTCGGAGAATTTAAATCAGTATCTTAAGAGTAAATTCTCAATATAATTTGTAAATTAAAAAAAGGAAGCAGTACTAATAATTTGGATGTAAATATAATTAAATTATATTATTTAGTAAGTAAAGCACTCTCCGAAGGAGAAATACCTGATAATTTAAAGATTGATACTATTATACATATACCTAAAATAAAAAAAATATTAAGTGGTTGAGAAAATGAGACCAATTAACATGTGCCTTCCATAGAAAAGGTGATGGAAGAAATAGTAATCAAAAAATTAGAGGATTTTATTATTTCACAGAACATTCTGTGTGAACAACAATCAGGATTCAGTGATAAATGATTGGTTGTTGGCCAAGGATATGAACAAAATCATTCGAAACAATAGACAGAAGTATAATACAATGTTAAAGAAAATAGAGATTATATGTACAAGTGAAATACTTTTAATATTTTCGCTAATTATTTTAAAAAAATTATGCTTATTCTAAAGAGAAAATAATAATCTCACGGTGTACCACAGAGTCCAAATTAGGACCATTGTTGTTTATAATATATATTATATATATAATTAATAATACATATAAAAAATGTAAAAATGTCATTTAACATGTTATTGCTCTGTTTAAGATTTAACTTCAATCAATAGCTGTTTCATTCTGTACAGACCAGTAATTTTTATTATATGATTATCTTACGAATCGATTATGAGTAATGATTCTAAGGATTATGCTATACCAGTCACTATATTATAACCGCATCAAGTTCAATACATCAATGAGGTACTTGTATAAGTATAATAAAGCAATCTTAATTGCTTTTTATATAAACACGCGGATGTTTGTATAATATTTGAGTCGAGTGTCATTTGCTTTTCCCACGATCGTTACAATATCGACCTTAAAAAAACATTATGTATATATTAACAGTGAAAGAAAATGCACATTTAAAAACAAAAATACCCTCTTAAGTTGAGATGGAATTCTTGGAATGCTTAGATTTTCAATTATACTTACAATTCATAAGGGCATAAGATTCTGTACCGAAATATCGGTGACATGACACAACTTTAAATATAATCATTTTTTATCCAATCCTAAAGATTATTTTAGATTACTTATACAAAGTATACTTAAAATAATTACATAAAAGGTAGTGCGTTAAATCATTTTAAAGTTTAAAATATTTAGGAAATATATAATAAATAATATATGAAATTATGGAAAAAAAAAATTAAAAGTGTCTTTTTCCAGTTTACATCCGAAATTAAGTATGAGTTTAATTTATTTACAATGCTATAGAAGTTTTCATTAGTCGCAGTTTTTTTAATCATTTGTGAGACGTGAGACTTTTTTGAAGTCCAGGGAAACGAGACAAAAACATTATAGAACATCGCTTAACGAGCACCTCCCATAACGAATATAACAAAAAAATGATTCGCTTAATGAGTGACGAGGAGAATACCGGAAATCCTGGATTGTGCCAAAACCGTTCTGTAATAAGGCCTGTGAGTTGTCATCGGTTAACTAACTGTCAAACTATACCTCCTGCTAGACATTAACGTATTTTACATTGATTCATATGGGAAAAATTGTTTCGTATTACAAGTAAAATTCTGGAATAAAGGTTCCACTTGTTGGCGATGGTTTTTCATATACTTAGCACACCTGGCAAAAACTTAGTTCCTCCCACTCTCACATATGTTTAAAACACGAGATGATATTCATTAAAATATCATACAATATTATCTTTCGCAAGTAATTAAAAAAATTATAGACCCTCCAATAACACGGTAAATTGGGAAAGTGTTATTTGGGTGCGTTAGTTGGGGGACTAGAAAAAACTTTTTGTGTTATGTGTACATACGAATCAGATGCGTGTGGTGAGATATCCTCCCTTTGGCTCGCTCACCCAAATTTACCGTGTTATTGGGGGGAGGGAGGGGTATACTGTATATTAAATCAAAATAAGTACATAGTGGTTGTTTATTGAATTATAATTTTTTTTATTCAAAATTATAAAAAACAACTGTATGGTGAACAAAGAACAAGGAATATAGTAGCTAACCAAAGTGTGCACAGAAGAGCGACAATATGATTACCATGGGACTATTATCGAGTTGCTGTACTATAAGGGTTTAACTTTTTGCTATGCTAACATTAAAAATATACCGTTCAATTTCAGTGTAATCTTTTTGTAAAGAATATAAAATCATTAGAATATATTATTCAGTTTTCAACATTAATAGAAATAGTGTTTTTAGAACCCCATTGCGATTGACATGTTGTCGAAAATAATTTATAAGTAAGTTCAACATAAAAAAGTAGAAATAAATAAAGGTTATTTTCAAATGTCATCCGCTAGCGTTACGAAATAATTTTGAGTGTTCTCTTATCTAAGTTTATATGTATTTTAATTTTTTTTTAGCAATATTGTTTGAACAATTTTATAACAAATGTTATGCCTTTATTTTGATTTTTTGATGCCCTTCTGGAGCCTGCTCTTCGGCACCTTTCTTGAGTACAGTGACTAAATTTCTTAAAGCTAACCCTTTATGTACTAGAAATTCGGATTTAAAAAAAAATAAGTGCTAAATTAATTTTAATAAAAAGTCACATAATTAGTCAATTATATAGTAAAAAATAAAATTTAATCCTGAAGGTGAATATAGATGTAGCGTAGAATGAATATAAACATATAAAAAAATCTCAAGTGAATCTTTAAATTTTTATGAAAATTAATTCAGCACTTACAGGGATAATCTGGCATTCAGGTTAGTGACTCAGTAATATTTTATCATTTTTTTTTAATTTTTTAATTTTTTTTACTTTAAAAAAACAACCCATTTATATATATTTTTACCATTAAAAGTATGAAGATGAGGATCATTGATTACTAAATTTTATCTTTAGCGATTAAATTTATTAAATCAAAAAAAATATCTGTTACCACTAAAAATACATCTCGATATTTTTGTTTTAAAATAATCTTAATTGGTGTTATAAACAGTCAATAATTTCATGTTGATAGTTACGTAGAATTTTTCAGTTTTCAGCTATAGCTCAATACTTGCCCAACTCGTTTGAAGTGATTTATTTTTATGTAGAAATTTTTTCTTCGAAAAGTCGCGAGTAAATGTCTGCATTTTCTCGAGAAAATATGCCAGATTCTCTCGATCAAATTCGTGGAAAAGCTCAACAACAATAAATAATAATCGTATTATTATTTGGGATAGCGCCAGGTTAGTCAGCGTGCAAGGGAAGACTAGTGACTAAGTAGGGAACGCCTCTATCTATATTCGTATTTGTGTTGAAAAATATTATAAATAAACAAAGCGAACGAGTTTACGCGGCACAAACATATCGGCGGAGTTCTTTAATTGAGACGAAATTGATTTGGCACACGGGATGAAGATGACTCAGGCTCCGCGATCGAATCTAGTCGTATACGCGAGATCAAAGTGCACCGTCGACCTATTTGCGCGATTGATAAGCCGTGTTGTTTGTTTACGTTGCTGTAATTACGATATTATGTATTTAAAGGTGCCGCGCATCAAAACAAACGCGAACGATCAATGAATCGTTTGCGTATAAGACGCTTTGTTTATTATTATATTATTGCACATTTACGATACAGATTGTGGAATCTGCGCATCGTAAATGAGAGATGACGTTGCAAATGCATAATCGATCTGAACATGACATTGACATATATATTTTACACCTTATCGCGAAAGCTTCTTAATTGGAAATAATCGATAATGTTAGATGTTGACATTTAGAGAACAATGCACAATTATAGCTTATTATAAACTGTACTGTACGGTTCAAAATTCTCAATGTTATCAATTTATTTTTACTTTGACCCGGACTGGGATGCTAGTTAAAATATACTTACTGCCGGCCAATGCGGATGTAAGCGCAAAGTGCATCGGTTAATTTATTACATTATTTTTTTATTTATTTTTTGCCATAAAGATGTATTGTTTTTCATGTCAAAAATCACTTTTAATCATTGTTAATCGCGTGCTGATAATATTGCTTGATATCGATAGCCTGTATCAAATAGTGGTGGGGAGAGATGTGTACGTCAGTGAGAGCTCGGTAGTAGATTTTTTTCGCATATTTTTTATATGCTATGCTTAAACATTTTTATGTTGCACAAAATTACTAAATTGAATTGATCTTTAAGTATTTTTTGAAATTGCGGTGAATTTGCATCGCACAGCAGCAGCAGCAGTAGTAGCATAAACTGGTGTGTGCCGGTGGTGGTCCGTCTACTTTCATGAATAATTGCATTTTGAACGTGCGCTTGCAAACATAAACACACATACATAAACATACAATGCATATGTTTAATTAGCCGGTGCGATTGTGAACATTTCGTTGTTGTTGTCAGTCGTCGTACGAAGATCCAGAGTCGATGCAGTGGAGCAGACGACTCGCTCTGATTGATCCACGGTCGTTGATCGCTCGGATGCGATCGAATCGCATCCCTCTTTGATGGATCTATGATTTTTACCAAGTCTAACGTCCATACGTACATGTGTAACGATATCGCTTGTGTGTACGTTTATGTTCGAAAAGCCATTGACTCATTGAGAGAGGGCAAAACGGGTTAAATGGCATCCTCTGTGGGCTCTTTGTTCAGACGCTGCGGCCGGAGCCGGTCCCTCATGCACCCAATCACTATCAATTATCGATAAAGCATATTTTTTATGGCGTCTGCGCGTAATAAAGTCCTCTCCTATTGATTTACGACCAGATGGAGTTTAATAAATGTCAAGCTGAAATGATGCGCGTTCTTTTTATTAACGATTTCATTTTTGTCTGTTGCAGGTAAGTTACGTGCGCGGGTTCGAGGCTAAAAGATGATTCAGGTATTTTAGCCGCAACCGGTTGTTCGGTGGAGCGGACGAGCGCGGTATTTTTTTCATTTATTTTATATATTTTTTTGGTGTAAGAAGTCGCGGGGTTAAGCCAGGTTCACACGATTCGATCGGAATAAAAGTTACCGAATTTACGCGTGAACCGGGCTTTATGTCGGTCGCGGCGATGGCGTAATTCAGACGTTCGACCGGATAGGGTTAGATTAGTGTCTCGCGTGTTGATAAAAAAATGTCGCGTGCCCGCAAATAATGTACGCATATGGTTAGTAGAATTCAGACTGATTTCCGAATCGGGAACTGGCGACCGACTAGAGGTCGGCGCCAGAGCTCTCGTTACTCATGTTTTTTCTCAGAATAATACTCACGCTTATAGTTCTTTAGTTTATTTCTCAACTTTGAGCGTAATGCCAATATACTGATAATTGAATTAAAAATTAGATTGGTTAGTCAGTCTTTGAAGATCAGTTTGATTAGATAGCGCATGAGATATAACTCAGTGTAATGAAGAAAATTGGGAAAACCCGATTGTATCACAAATCACACATACTTGTCAGTATGATTACATTTAGTTATCGATAGATCTAGCTGCGAAACCAATTTCAATGTAACTAAGAGTAATTGTTTATAATATGAACTGATGTTTGCTGTGCAGACGATTAAGTTTGGCGCTGGTTAATTAATGAGGACTGACTTGCTAAACTAAATTTTATCAGTAATCCATCCATTGTTGCGTATTTACGTACGTCAATTCCGAACCACTTCAGATTGTGTATCGGATAAATTTAAAACACTCGACTTATCGAGTCACACATGCTTACGCCTGAAAATTTGTCAACAAAATCGACGATCGAATCTATTCCCACGATTAGTTGCTGTTATTGTTGTCGTTTTGATCGAGCCTCGTTTGAATATCCCTGGCTCGATTGCGCGGCTTTGTATATTACATAAAAAGAGCATAAGCGAGCACATTACAATGTATGGGGGCCGGGGTCTGTGCCCGTGCGAAGGTCCTTAAATTTGGTCCGCCATCGCCTCGGGGTCTTTTTGTGTGGCCCGTCTGGCCTTGGGGCAGGATTCTTCTGCGGCCTCTTCTCGGAACCCTCAGCCTCCCTCCTCCGCCCTCTCCTCGCCTCCGCCGCGTCAGTTCATCTTCTCCGCATGAGAATCGCTGGCGGGAGATAAAATTCATTGCTTCTCACTAACTATCGCCGTTCCCATGCCTGCGGACGGGGAGAACCTTTTTATTTTACGAATATAAATTGTGAGTCGGAACTTCTGACTTTTTATCTTAACACATATTGGGGACACTGGGGGAGACTTGATCCTCAGGATGTACACGCACTGGACAATTTTCAATGATGCTCTAAATTAAGTAGATGTTGTAAATCCTAAGATTTTTAATAATTTTCTTATTTATTTTTCAGATTAAATTTTATTTTTATACAATAAAATTTAATCTGATTAAGTTATAGGCTTGAAAGCTCTTCTTTTGATAATGATATCTAACCCTTCTTTGGTCGCACAGTCTCTCAAATTAGGGAATTCAATCTCGAGCCACAAGATTTTATGTCGTGCAACTGGTTTCATCGCAATTTGTTCAATTGTTAATGATTAAGAAGACTCTCTGATATATGCACAAGTTATTTAACTAATCTTTCTATGATAGTTTTTATTGTTTCCCATATAGTTTTACAAGTTGTAAACATGATACGATGATTCAAATTCATTGCATCATATTTTTCTACATATTTTTAAAGCAATTATCATGTCTTTTATCAATACTCAATTACTGAAATGCGAATTTAAAAATTGCTAATTTTAGGTTTTTAAAAATTCACCCAGTCAATGTCACGAAAAAATCTCTAAATCTGATTGCATTTTATATGTAACGGGTTTCTTATGTTGGCAGCGCTGTAAATCAGACAGCTGTCAATAATCACGCATGTTCCAAGTATCATATGTTAATTTACCACCGCTCAACGCATTAAAATTCAATTGTTCTACGTACAAAACGTGTATCGGAATTTACAATTTTATTATTTTATTTATAATAATTTTTATCGTCCTATTGAGCGAATAATTTGCAACGCAACGCAAACGTTGTAGATAGGGTAAGGCCTGTACATCATAGTGGCGCCCTTTTGGCAAAGAAATGTTTTAAAACATTTTTTTTTTCATTTAAATTTTGAATTTAGGATAAATTCACGCGGATTTTATTTTTAACTGTAAGAACATGAATTCTGTTTTTGCTCTTAATACTTATTCACGTATATAAGTGCTTGAAAAATCCAGCAAATGTGTTTATTGCAATCCTATGAATAGTAAGATACTTTTCTTTTACTAAAAGATCCGGAATTGTCGATTCATCGGCGTTCGCAGATTTCGGACTTTTCTTATGGACTTGCACCTACACCCGTATTAAATTCAGATAACATAAAAACTGAAGCGCAGAATTTATGCAGATTGGTTGTTAGAGCAGCAGTAAGTTGATGCTGATTTTTTAAAGAATATTTTCTTTTCTGATGAAACACATTTCCACCTCTCTGGGTATGTTAATAAGCAAAATTGACGCATTTGGGGCGAGGAAAATCCTCATGCGATTTACGAGAGATCATTACATGCCAAAACAAGTGACTGGTGCATATTGACCTTACTTTTTTTGAAATAGGTCGGACACATTTACTTATTTTCTAAAATATGGATTGCTTTAGTTTTAGTCTAAAATAATAAAAAGTTTTTTACGTGCTGATGTTAAACCTCATTTTAGTGAATGATCTATATATGTAGCTCATACAGTCAATTCTTAGGCTAAAAAGATTTTCAGTTTCATTATGAATTACTTTTTACATACATCAGAAAATTAGTTTAACTTAGTTTTATTCAGAGCATTGATCCGAAAATTGAGTTGGATTTTTGTGAATTTTATGAGCGATGCGCAATTGGTGTTCTGGCGTGAAGTTTTCCAACGCGTACCACGACGCCTGCACCGTCTGTTAAAACTTAAAATATATATACTAGATCATCACGCAAATAAAAAACGGTGCTTTTCCATGCGTTTCTTCTGTAATTCTATATTACAAATTTGTACAAAGGCCAACTTGATTGTACTTTGAAAATCAATTCTATGTTTTATTAATTTAGAGACTCATAGTGATTGGATTGCTTAGTTCAAATCTATACATTGGTATTAAATAAGATATAAATTTACAGAAAACCGATTTTATGTCATACAAGTAATCTCGATGAAGCTCGCGATGTCACCGATTTTATGTTGTAATTTTGCATATCGTTGGTGAATTGATATGGTTTCAAGAACGGTCTGAAGTCTTGATTAGTTTCACAGTTCTTCTCATTTATAAATTTATTGATAAACTTATTGCCAAAACATAAAATAATAGTTTTCACTACGAGCTAGCTATCGATATTATCACTGTCATGACGGACCGTATGGTACGGAATGTTACATAATAATACCACACAGAACAAATGAGGGTCTTACGATAACTATTCAGCGTTCGTTACCCATACTATGAGTTACCTCTGCATTAATCCATATACATATATGTATATATGTAACAGTAGTACTTTGCCATTTATTCGCACAATGATTTAATATACCTACGTTATTTTTCTTAATCGGAAATTGTCATATACAAAGACCCCCAATAACACGGTAAATTGGGGACGTGTCGTTGGGGGACTAGAAAACACGCATACATTTTTTTGCAATACGTACGTACGAATCAGGCGCGTGTGGTGAGATATCCTCCCTTTGACTCGCTCACATGTAAAATAACGGGCATCCAAGTAGCACGTCCCCAATTCACCGTGTTATTGGGGGGTCTACTGTACATCGGAAATTTAGTAGTGAGATTAGTTTTGCTGCGACGCATCTTTCTGCATCATTTCAACATTTTTATTTTGCTAAAAGTAGAACAAATAGGATGCTTGAATATATTACAGATTGGCCACAAAATGCTAGTAGAAAGCAACTGGAAATGACATAAAATTTTATTAAAATCTTAATCGGAGTACTTAGTTTTTACGTAAGGTTGCGTAAACGTCATATTTTCCTCAGATGTATTCTTATTTTCAATTTTAAAGCTACAGGGCCAGTGGTGGTTTGTCCAGATGGGCTGCGGGGCTGCAGCCCTCCCAGTAAAAATGAATGTTCCTGTTTTAAATATTTTTCGTAACTTAATAAATTATTTTTGTTTAATAAAATATCTTATATAGTATATATTTTATTTTCATTATTTAAATCTTGTTATATTTTTAACTTTTATTGCTGCAGCCCAACTTCAAATTTTTACGGGACCCATAACTTAGTAGTTATGGGTCCCGTAAAAATAGAAGGTTAGCGTGTACTATAATTTCCAATATTAGAAAGACGCTGTGATTATTAATGTTATTAATAAGATATTGTAGTACTTATTTTAGTATGCAAAACATGCATTTTTATTTCTCGCCCTTAATTAAATCTTATTGTTTAAATTTGTTCTGTAGGTTCTGCCTCGATATACAATTTGTGTAGACTTAAATTTCACACCAGTCGAGATATATACATATTTTAGCACTGATTTTTAAGAAGTTCTGGGTTTTTAATATTATATATAACTCGGTCCATGCTACACAATAATAAAATTAAATATATAAAGATTTCATACTACTGACACATTGACGCAGTAACAAGTTCTCAAATTTATTGACCTTTTCAAGCATAAGACGTCAACGATGATCTTTGTTTAGCATTCTATTGTCCGTACTTTTCATTTTATGATCTTTAAAAAGGGGAACTAAGTATCCCCAGCTCCCCCTTACGCGCATAAGAAACAGAGAGAGGTGACCCACGACAATGCACCCACGGTTGCGTGATTCGCAGCGGCACTGCTCACCTCCTCCTCGGCCGATTTTCGATAATCTGTTATTCAAATGCATCTCGCAGGGTTCGCCGCCCTGCAATTTTCATCTTTCACTCGTTATATCATATCACGCGATAAGTAGGCCCTCGCACGCAAACCGCGTTGTCGAAGGATTAGAAACAGTTAAAAGGCATCGATCGGTCGATCGATCGCAATTACGTAATTGGTGCTCGTAATGGGGCAGGATGTTAATTTTCTCGAAATTGCGAAACTCTCGCGTTTTGACATTGGCGGCGTAAGCCCGCTCGAAACGTAACCCGAGCCGTAAATTGGATCGACCTACCTGTGCGTTTGTTGCCATGTGTGTGTGTGTGTGTTGATAACGGCCGCGGATGAGACAGGTACACCTCGACCGGGGCGGGCCTGCCCAGGTACTTTTCCGAGAAGGTTCATCTCCCGCACCGTCGGCTTCTCTTCTTCTTTATTCACCTGTGTGTGAAGCAGGTAGTAAATGGCCAACTTCTAGCGTTATGTTTATCGTCCTGCGTATAGCGGGCAATAATTTTCTGAATTAATAGCCAATTTCGTATCCTTCGTCTGTTATTATCGCAATAATAATGTAATAATTTCATTTTCGATTTTTGGGTCTGTGTGTATGTATGTTTATACAAACGCACACTTTCCAGTTTCGTTTGAAAGGTGTATTATGGAGTGAATAAAAAGAAAGAGAGGAAAAAACGTGGTCGCTCACTCGTCGTCGGTCAACATGCATTTATGCACTTAACGAAGAACTTTCTAGTAATCCGTTAAGTACACCTGTACCGGTATCGCACCTGATGTAACATTGCGGGCGATAAAGCGGTTACCTGGCTACACGTCAGTGAAACACCCCTGCTTCTCAACGTGCAGCTCATCTTTAAAATTTTCACCCTTTTAAAAATCTATTTGGAAAAAAAATTTCACCTTATTAATTTTATTATTAGACCAATGTGTGACGTCTCAATTATTACAAAAATAATTTTGATGCAACATTTCTATGAGGCGCCCGAACTACTAAAATAACAGTGTAGCAAGGTTTTTATTTTAACACTTTTAGGACGTCATTTAGGGGGGGGGGGCAGGTGGGGCATTTAACCAGAAGAATGTATGTCATTTATTTAAATACTGAAATATTAAAAAATGTAGAAAAAGTTGAAATGAAAAAAGATATTGTCATTTCAGTGAAATCATATCGGAATACATTTTCACCGGTAGATATATATTTTTATCAGTGAAAATATAATTTATCTGACAGGTGTTGGTAAATAGTAATACAGTAGAACCTCGATTATCCGCACTAATTGGGGATAAGGATAGTGCGGATAATAAAAAATAAAAAAATATAATCAAAAGGAGATTTTATTGAAATATGTATATATGAACATTCATTTTAATTATTGCGAATTAGAATAATCAATGATTTATTTTTGCTTAAAATTAGCTTTTCTTTTAGTCGCCAAATCTCGTATACTTTTGAGGCATATATAAGTTGTATTAGATTACATTCTTCCTGTCCATTCATGGCGACATCTAAGCACTGAATGATTATGTTCATTATTTTCCTCCTAATCGACAATCTCCTCGTTGTCTTAGTCTTCTGAGGTTATGTCAAATATTTCATTAATTATTTCCTCTTCATTTAAAATTTGGAATCCAGGATCGTTCGTATCACAATTTTACTACTCCATTGAGATCTTTGTCGCATTTGCTACATATTGAAATTTGCGATATTGTATTTGTGATGTCTAGCCGTAACAGCGAGATCTGCTTTACTATTATTGGAACTCACCTATGGTCTTTTCAAAAGTTTGTTCATGATTATGTCGACATATCTATAGAATCCCAACTTTGCTGCCATGTAGCAACAGTCGAAATGAGGTGCAAGTGCATAAATGCAGACTAGAGAAGGGCATGATTGGCCGGCGGGGAATATTGAGACAAACTATTGTAATTTTAATAGATGGCGAAAAAATTAAATGAGGTTCTACTGTTACCTTTACATACTTATCATTATTTATTTACATGCGATGCATTTAATATTTTCACTAGTGAAGCACAAATACACTTTCACCAGTAGCTATATATTTCTACTAGAGAAAATATGTCATTTAAATTTGAAAATATGTCATTTGGTGAGGTGGGGACTTTTGCCTTCTCTTGAATTAGGCCAGAAAAATGCATTTCATTCACTTAATAAATACCATGAATAATATAATGAAATCGAAATATTAAAAAAAGCTGGAAAAATCTGAAATGACGACAGAAATTCTCGGGTTATCCCTAAAAAAAAATCTAAAAAAACAGTCAACTCCGAAACCGATATTTATATTATCAAGAAAAAATATATTTTTACTTTATAAACAGCTAATTATACAGGTAAAAATATACGCTTTTTGGGCTTGGAGTAACACCAGTAATTACAGTTTTAAATCACATAACTTAAACATATTTATAGTAGATTTTTAATACCATAAATTTAAGAACAATGTCATAAACATACCGAAAAATATTACGCGAGATCATTTTAACCCACTAATGTCCAGAGTCAGTGACTACGACAAGACCATACACAAATTTAAATATTTAGTTTATTTTTTTAATAGCTCTAAGTTTTAAAATAGTTCGAAATAAAAACATAATCAATTATTTTTTGCCTTGTAAAAGGTTTTCTATTTTTTGTGTCGTTATTCTCATAGAAAATGGTTATAAAACAATAACTGAATTTTAAGGTATATATTTCCTGTATTATTAATCGTAATATAATCGATAATGGCGACTGAATATAATTCAAAGTTATTTTAATACATATATTAATATTAAATAAACGTGTTCATTAAAATTTGACAAAAACAAATCGAACGTAAATTTTCCCAAAACTGTTTCGACCAGGTTCATGATTATTAAATGGCTCTAATTCTTTGAGATTAAAGAAAAAATTTACTAAAAAAATCATATTCTATAGAAATTTTCAACAACCGGTTCGCGCAAACCGGTGCAATCTGACTTCAATTTATTGTTGACTTTGACAATGATAGTTATTTCATATTTATCGATACCTGTTCTTCAAATCCGCGTATCGATGTGTATGTTATTTTAGTTTATCTCAATATGGATATATATATTTTTTACGTACGTATATTATTAGAAATGACTCGTGTCCTTGAGAAGATAACGATAATTAGATTGCTGCTTATTAATCACCGCTGATCTTCGCTATCGTTTAGTCACACTCGAACGAATTTACTAACTCAGAGTCACTGTTTGCACACCTGACAAATGTTTATATCACCGTCCGTTCACTGTTTTGTATACATGTACCGCACCGAAAAATGTCAGGTTTTCATCGGGACGCGCGCGGAACGAGTTTTTCGACGCGGTTCTTCTCTGTAGGAACAAGTGCATTTGATACACCTGTTGGTTCGCGCTGCTTTATTATGTATACACACATATATGACGGCGATGACGAACGCTCGAAATAGTCTTCTTCTTAAATACCGGTTTGTGCGCTTAATGTTATCATTTCCATTCAAATCGCCAGGAGAACATCTCCGGCGGCCGCGTGAGAATCGCCAAGTGTGTGCCTTTTCGGCGGAATACAAAATAAATACGTACATACGTGTGTTATAAAAACCGTTATGGCAGCACAAAACCACTCGGCGAGTGTCGAAGCCGAGAGATCGAAAGGTCAATCGAAGATGTGCTTTGAAGTCGAGGCGATGGACCTAATGATCGTCGATCGGTTCCTTTGATGGGAATATGATTTATATAAATAGGTATTGTGCTTATCGCCGCTCACATAAGATTGTATTATCCGAGAAGGTCTCGGCGTACGAAGTTTTATGATGTTCGACGAATCGCTCAGAGAAAAAGTTTTAATCTCGTATCGAGTGGGTCACGAGGCAGTCGAAGGGTTAACAGTCTCTTGTTGCCGATCACCTCGCAAGGCCGCTGCCGTTCAGACCGGTCGCACAAGGATGTCGCATGCCCCGAAGCGCTGATTTAACCTTTTACCGAGAAAGATGTCATCGATCGTGCGGCAGTTTTTAGGATTTTCGGCCATATTTTCCTATTGAATTGATGAAAATATTGCACGCGAAAAGAACAATAACAGAAAAATCATCAATAATCAGAGAGAAAGCGAGACATTTAAACAGTTTTATGAGCTTTCTATCCTTCCTGCTTTTTTATTTACTCTAAATGCCTCTGTTTACGAGTTTAGTATTATTTAATACCATCCAATCTAAAGATCATAAATTTTTATAAACAATGGGTAAATACTTTCTGATCCATTTATATTTTTAATACTAATTATATCTTATCTAATCTATTTTTATATAGTCTATTTTTAATTTGTTTACGTTTGTCAAAGGTAAGAACTTATGGATATTATATTGGACTTGCGATGAGGAATGATAGTTTATCTGATTTATTAAATTATTGCAAAGCAAAGGCTCTTTGTATATAAATACTTGCATCACGTTTCTTGGGTTTTTCCGTTTCTTGTCTGCTTCAGCTGCTAAAACCAGTTAGCCACATTGTCGCCTTTTGAAGTCCACTTGCAAATTAGTTGAAATTGCTATTGAACATAATCTAATAGCGACTAATATTTTGTATATACAACTGCTTGAATCTTTAAAACTGTATTCTAACGAACTATGTTTAGCTGTCTAATTAGCACACGAGAATCTAACTAGATTTTATATTTTTAACCTATAACGTACGGAACAAAAAAATCGTAATCTTATGAACGAAATACTTTATTAATCTTTACACTATAGTTTTGAGCACAGATCTCACTACAGGCCCACTTACTCTAGTATTGAAAAATAATATTTTTACAGTGCTACTTAAAAAATTAAAAATACTGGCGGCCCTCGACTTTCGCACATACTTGGTTCCTTAAAAAATGTGTGCGAATGTTGAATGTTCGAAAGTCGAGGGAAGTACAAAAATTTTAAATTGTGTGTATTTTAAAATATTTATTTATCAAGTAAATATAAGATGTTTAAGAGGCGTTTAAGTGGGGTTTGCGGGTGTTTCCTTTGTAAAGTTATCAATAGTTAACTGTTTTCCACTATTCTTTTTTTTTTCTTCATATAGTATTTTATAACATGCTATGTTTTTATTGATCGCTCTACGCACTTGAGATATGCGTTCTCCATTGGGATCACAATTTTCCATAATATTTAAAAATTTGTCAAGGTGCGTGAAGGCTTCATTCATATTTTTCATTTTTCAAGAGTTTTACAAAATAAACCTGTCTCATCTACATTAAATATTTGGCTAGAGGAATATTCTACATCTTCAATAATTTTGGATAATTAGGAAATAAATTCTTTTGCAGCATCTTTATCCGCATCAGCCGATTCTCCAGTAAATTTAATATTATGCAAATAATACCTCATTTTAAAATTGTAAAATCAACCGTTACTTGCTTGAAAAACCGTGTTAAAATCTTTTTTTAATCTATCCTTCCAATCTTTGTGCAAACTAAGAGCTTTTGCTTGAATAATTGAAATAGTCAGAGGGACATCTTTTTGATGTTGGTCATCGATCTACGATGACAAAGATTTTCCATTTCATCCATGTTTTTTTTTTGCTGTGTTTTTTTGGAAACATATCATTAAAAATTGTGGAAATATATCTTTATTTTCCACAATTTTGAACGTATTCTTTAATTATATTTTTATTTTGCAAAATTGAACATATCGTAGACCTGTTTGTATCATACGAACGTCCGATTGAAGCAAAAGATTCATTGCTATCAGAACGTTTTTTAAAAAAAAAATTGTTTTTTTTTAAATATGCGAAATAGCGAATTGTGCTAAAGTCGAACGTTCGAAAGTCGAGGGCCGCCTGTACTATTTTTATTTAATATTAGATACTTATATTAAATATTTGCTATTTATAAAAGTATAAAAAGCGATTAAAAAGCGGCTACTTTCAAAAGATCTAAAACTTCATTATACATATAAAATGTCTAAAACATTTTCACACATTATTTTTTGAACAAAATACTTTTTGCCTACTTGTCGGTCACCCTCCATGGCTCCTCCATCGCCCACCAAATTCCCACGGAGCCAGCATTGTGCACCGAAATTCATCCATCGCTGACCGGTGGGCGATGTTGCTCACTTTGTATTTTTATAAATAGGCACAATAACGCATGAATTGAACAATGCACCTGTCTCGGGCAAGAGAGTCAAAAATGACCATATTTCGATCACTGAAAAAAATATTATTTTATATGTGACAAAATATATTGAAGTATTGTAAAATTGAAGAGGGTTATTTTTATATTTTTTATCGTTTAACTGAGACAGAAAATATAATACAAACCGGGAAAAAATCGCCACCGTTTTCCGGCGTAGTGTGAACGCTCGGTTAGTTAATTTTTTTTCTACTACATATTCTTAAACAAATTGTATTTAAAAATCGCTATAAAAAAAGCCATGTAGCGAAAAACGTATCGCTTTTTAACAATTTATATGGTTCCGAATATGTCAGGTGTGCTATGTTTTTGATCATATTTTGGACGACCTTTATATCGCCAAGTTATGAAAATCGAATCGTGTGAAAGTCTGAGCTTTACATCCCGTTCGAGCGAGTGACGCTTTCCGCGGAGCCCTTGAACTTTGTAGCGTAACGGCAATTTCGTGTTTATATGCAACTGTTTATCTATCGTTGTTTGTTTATTTGCCTGTCACCGGACAGGTGATGTCACTGTGACTCAACGGCGCCGCCTTTTTCGGTGCAACGTGCGATTTTGTAATCTTTTCGTCGGCGGTGATTCAAACGCTGATCCGAGTTTTTCTCAATTTACTATCACGGGCGCCACTTATCTGTCGAGTGCGCGAGATTAGGCCTTGGCCGTCCTTGCGTTTAAATTGAACGGTCGCTTTTCTTCCGCGTAAGAAAAGTGACTCGATCGCAGCTACTGTCGCAATGTGATATTGCATTTGTAATGCATCGCCGAGTTGTCACACGATATCCTCGCCGGCCGGTTTCGCCATTGTTTTTTGGACGTCTATTTTCGGGTTATTATGAACTTCGGCTATTCTCGGAGCGCGTGTGCTGCTTGCTGCTGCTGCTGCTGCTACTGCTGCATCATGTTGTGTTTACACTTTCATCGCTCAGCTATGCTTCCCAGACGCAGACGTTTCCTCCCGAGGAGTGTCCGAATCGCTTTTGTGCACTTTGTTTCTATCCATCTCGCGTATTCCAAAATTAGACGGGGGGCAATTGAGCTGAGAACACGTGTCGTGTACGGTTAACGAGTCTTTATGAAGCGTAATTTTATTACTGGAGATCCTTGTAATGATACAAGTAAAACGCTTTCGACGTATTTAGGACACTGAATTATTGGTCATTGGCTCGTTGATGACTTTACGTCTATAAATAAAGCGCGCTGCTAATGAACGCTTTATTAATATTTTCCATCTATGTCATTATTACTATTTTTATTATTGCGGTAATAGTAAGAATTTATGATATATAAAGCGTTTTGGTGAATTGTTTCGTGATGCGACGCGTTAAAAAAACATGTAATAAAAAGACAATAACAGTGTTGATTATTTGTCAACTTTAACGTTATTTCACGCTTCGTAGTTCAGATGATTTATATGAAATTATAGCGGAACCACTTATTCTTAATTGATATTGGGAAACTTCTCTTTGTCGAGTTTTCCACACACTGTATATTTTAAAAATATTTATGAATTGCATCGAAGACAGTGGTAGTGTATTATCATTTTTCATTCAACGCCTCATCTCGTTTACATTGCAGAGAATATATTTACGCACCGGTCGTGAAAACATTCGTTCGCGGAATACATCATATTGTCGCGAATTTAGGCGAATTTCTCGTCGCACAGGTGAGCGGAGCCGAGTGCTTGCAGTCTGCGGCGACTCCGCTTATTTGGGACGGCCGTTCGGCGGAGATGTGGCGTCGTATCATCATCGTGCATCTAAAATTATTCCGATCTCTCATTATTCTATAAATAGGGCGGGCGCTGCGCCCCGGTGCCCCCACACCGCCCCCGGACCATCTTTATTTAGCACTCGGTTATTCATCATAGCTCCCAACGGCCGGTTGATGGTTGGCGGCAATTAAATTTACTTTTAGTAACGTCACGAGACAACCAGGATTTCGTCTAAGCTGGCCGACTCCCGCCAATATAAATAACCGGCCACTATTTCTGGTCCGATTGATGTTTTTGACCGTCGCCGACTCGGTCGCAGTCCTTGTGTTGTGCTCCGCCAATGTTGCGAATATTGGAATGACGATTTTCTATGCGTTCTTAGAGCAGAGGGGTTTGACTCGAGTCGTTGCGTTGAAATGACACTCACAGGAACGTATTAAAAAAATATACTCATAGATTGTAAGCAGTCTGTAACTACGAGTCCCAACCTTAGTATTCGAATATTCGTCCGTTTTTACACTATTCGAATATACGAACAATTTTGCTAATATCGAGAAAAAATATACTGACATCACAATCACGTTCATTTGCGGAGTAGCTACTGATTAAAATGATAATATCGACCGAAAAAGAAAGTTCAGAAAATTCAGATCATAGACATTTTAGTGCAGCTTTTCGCTAGTAGAAGTATATATCTACTGGTGAAAATGTATTTAAACTTTACTAGTGAAAATAAAACTTTACCAAAAAATATACATCGGATGTAAATAAATGTAAATTATATTACTTCATATGGAAAAGTTGAAATCTTTTAACTTTACTAGCACCTACCAGATATGTAATTTATATTTTCACTGGTGTGACACTTCAACATAAAGAAAAAATATATTATTCCACAATGGTATAGAATTTTTCATTGATCAATTAATGCTCCATTTTTTTCTTCTCACCCTTGAAACTAGTGCGTTGTCGAATTCGTGTGTTATTTTGCTTATTTATAAAACATGTCTAAAAGCAAAACAAAATCAGACCGTAATCGGATAATGTGTACGGTCTAAAGAAATCGGAGCCAGTATATGTTTTCCCTACTACACAGCTCTGCTTAATCTCAAAACTACAGCTAAATCATTTGAACATTTTTTTTAAACAAAACATATATGTCAACAACGTTCTAATCCTGTATTTTAACACAATCTTATCATAAATGATATATTTGGCTCTAATAGAAAAGTGCAGTTTACATTACTATTCACTTAACTTGCTGGTTCTATATCTTCTTGTAATTTTCGAGAAATTTTAGCCTAGTCATTTATAACAATTTTTTGAAAGAACGTCGTTGTGGTGGTGTCTTCACATAGTCTATGCATTGTTTTGATATAAAATTAACACGTGTCTTAAAAATAATTGAATATGTTTTTATTAGCTACTTATAGTCCAAATGTTTATAATTACGTGATTAATTACGTATAATTAAGAGAAATTCACGGGTTGCTCTGGAAGGCCAGTTTATCAGCTGTTCGCCTTGCGTTCCAAAAGTGTCGGTCTCGGTTCGTCTACTGCTATGCTGATGATCCTTGTGCACGTCAAAGGGTTTTGCGAGAGGGTGGAAGTTTCAGGCAGGCGTTGGAAACTCGCTGACGTAGGGTGGACTTCAGTGAAGTTACTTGCTCATGTCTCAATGGCGAAAATGATGTGATTTTGTATGGGAACTCCAACCCTTATATACCTTATATTGCGCAATATCGCCCTGTTTCCCACACCGTGCAAGGTGCAATATTATTCATCCCGGATTTTATTGCAAAATAATCCGTTACGTATTAAAAATAAGATGGCATTTCCCTTTTTGAGACTAGTTTATTTAAATAAATCCAGGAAGACGTCAAAATTTTATCTCCCCTATTTCTTGGTCACGCTTAATTCATACATTTGTGCGTCAGCAAAGTGTCAATTTGATATGGGAGAGACTCAAGAACATTATAATTATGGTGTTTTGAAATAGTTGTTGTCTATCGGTGTTCCCACTTAGAGATTTCCTTATTGCATCAGGATCGTCTTTATATATTATAAAAATGTTTTATATGTATTGTATTGTATTTATCAATAAATATCCCATATAAATTCTTGGAGATGCTTGTAGTTATCGCCGAAAACATCTTTGTGTCTGGCAAGCTCGTTGGCTCAAAGCGAGTGCTGATGACCTGGCCGCGATGGTCAAGAATAAGGGACGCGATTGCGACTCTAGGGGAGCATAGCAGCTAAAATCGCTTATCATAAATATATATATTATGGAACAGAACGATATTTGTAATATCGTACCGACCTCTAAATATTTAGTTTGTAAAAAATAAATAAAAAAAGAAAATTCGAATTTAGATAGTTATGATTTAGTACAACAACTGTATGTAATGTATCGGAAAGATAGATGGGAGATTTTCCCAAGTTAGTCCTTGTTCTTCCATGTCTTTGCATGTGCGATTTTATTGTTGTGCGAAACTGATACGTAGACGTGCGGTCGTGGATTGTTTTGCATGACTCGTCTGAGAATGTCATGTCGCGGCAAGGATCCGATCCGAATACCATATCTGGCTTATCTGTCCTTTGTTTTCGTGCTAACGCTGCACGATCGGTCGTCGTGTTTCAGCTTATGTCCAAATCTCAGATTGTCTTGTGAAAAACGTAAACAAGCAAATAAGATAAATAGAAAGCTGAGACACTATGCTGTGGTCAGATACATTTGATACGCAGGTGCATTATCAGTGTGTGAATGTCAACATTAGAGTAGGTTTTAAAAAAAAGGTGTATGATTATTATGAAACATTTTTTTATCATACGCTTGATCAAATATCACGATCTTAGCTATGCTTTCATGAAATAATTTGATTGATTTATATGTATTGCGTTATAAAATCGATTTATAATGTTTGAATGCGTACGTGTGTTTTAGAAATATTTTTGTATAATACAATGGACGTTTGCGGTTGCACATTTATGCGATTATCGTGCTCCGTCACTCCAGAAGGACCTCGCTACCTTTCATTGTTAGCTTTCCTACCCTGTCTCGTCATGCTCATGCCAGGCCACGACCATAGTGTCGAATGTCTTTCATTTTCGGAACGCGGTCGACACGTCGCTCGTGTGTGACCTTACGGATCACCTGGATCTCGACTTCGCCTATCTCTCACAATATTCACGTTATGAAACGCGCGTTCTGGCACTCTGAGATTTGTACTTACGTAAGAACACAACGAGCGGTCAGCCGTCGAGATGTGGAACTGCGCTTTTTAAAAAGTGTGCGTGTGTATTTGCTTTTTGACTTGCGCAACCGAGAAAGAGCCGCGTGTGCACGGTCATTCCGAGACAATTTTCGCTCTTGCGACTAGTCGTTGTTCCCACGTCTGGCTAAATTTAAACATCCTTCGAGTTTCGTCAATTAGTGTTTAATCTGGTTTAATTGCTAGCGCTCGCACTTTCGCTGCGAGAGGCGTCTGTGACGTCGGATTCGAACAGTGGGTTTGGAATCAATTCAATGGCTTTCAAAGAAATTCCTTCGCAAAGCATTTTTAATCACATATTTCAGGACGAAATCTTAAGTCTGATTGTATTAATTTTCTACTACATTACTAAGTAATTAGACAATTTTTTGTTCTCCTTTAAAATTGTTTTAAATCCATACAATTGGTATAATATATATATACATATATACACAGATCCGTTTACTTTAGAGCATGGTTTCCCAAACTATGTTCCGCGGAACACTGGTGTTCCGCGGATCCAAAATAGGTGTTCCGCGGAGCCTAAATAGATATTTCACAAAAATTTAGAGTAGATTAAAAAAATTGTTAGTCTTGCTAATACATAAAAATTGTTCATAAATCTGATAAAAAGGCTTGAAAATGTGTGTTAAATATTCAACATTAATGTGTATAAAATCTGGAGGGAAAAGTTTCATAAGTCGGTGTTGTTTTTTTTAACTTTAAAATTTGATCGTATTTAAACAATATTTTTTTTGTTAATTAATCCCACGATATTAGTGCTTATTATACGAATTTTATTTATGTGACTAGATATGCTACTAGCAGTCACTGTATTTTGCATAGGCATGCACTGTTAACAAAAAAATTCCACAAATTTAAAAAATGTTATGAAGTAGCCGTGAAAATGATAAACTATGTAAAATCTAGACCACTTTAATCCAGATTATTTAAATTTTGTGCGATGAAATGGGTAGTGAACATGAAGCACTTTTATTACATACTGAAGTGAGATGGCTATCCAGAGGAAAAGTACTATTAAGACTTTATGAATTTCGAAATGAAATATTAGTCTTCTTGAAAGCACAAAATAATTTGCAACATCATTTTATAAAATTTTTAACAAATCCTTCCTGGTTGATACATCTGCATATCTGGCGGATATTTTTACAAAGTGAAATGATGTTAACTTATAATTACAAGAAAAAAGTATTACAATTTTTAATTATGAGAGATAAAATTGAATCTTTTGATAAAAAATTACAATTTCAGATTTTATCGGTTGAATCTAATAATTCTGATTGTTTTCCTGTCTTGGATATGAATGTTTAAATGAATTGAATTTTCAAGTAGATAAAAAAGTTTCACAAGTATTTTTAGAACACCTATATCACTTGAAAATAACTCTTTCGGAATATTTTCCGAAAACTAGTAAGGACGATTCCTGGGTTCGGAATCCATTTTCCGTGACAGTAAAACCAGTGGGCTTAAGGGATTATGAGAATTTAGTTAATGACTCTGATTTGAAACAAAAATATCAGCAATTAAATAATTTCTGGGCGAGTCTGACTATTGAGTTCCCCAAGGTGTCAAAACAAGCTCTGGTTTGTTTACTTCCGTTTTCCACGACGTATTTATGCGAAGTGGGATTTTTTAAGTATATTGCAACAAAAACAAAATACAGAAATAGACTCCACGCCACGGCAGATATGAAAATACAACTAACCAAAATTGTGCCTGTTATAAAAAAATTGTTATTTAAGAACTTAAAATCATCAGTCATTAGGAGTTTTATTTATTTGTATTTTTATGTTTATTAAATAAATTTAATAACATTTCTTTAATTACATGTTTTATTTTAATATGAATTACCCAGCCTAAAAAATAAGCTAAGTGTTCCGCCAAAATTTTCGGATTTGCCAAGTGTTCCGTCGCTGAAAAAGTTTGGGAAACCCTGCTTTAGAGTGATATGTAAACATGACATGGGGATGGTGGCTATGATCTTTCCAGTGCAACTGAGCTAATCTTGGAACGTGTGGCATTCAATATAATACACATTAATGTTATGGTAGATCCATACATATACACAGGGCTTTTTTAGTCATGTAACGCAGTGGAATGGTGGTGGTTAAATAAAATTGACAATCTGCATTACATTTCATTTCTTTATTTTTAACGTAAATATGACGTTATTATTTTTAAGTGTAAAAATTTAACCCCAAGTTTAAAAATTAAAAAAAATCCGGTTTCTTCTTAACCGCTGGTCCCACTAAAAAAAGTATGACAGCTATCCATATCGATATTAGTATGCACTTCTATAATATAAAAGAGCTGATCTAAGTATTTTCAAACTGAATTTTGTCAATAAGAGGGCGCAAAAACAATTATCACTTATCAGAAGTCAAAAATTCACGTCAAAAGCAATAAAAAGTATTAAAAGTTTTTTAATAAACTACAATTAGTTTTAGAACTTTCATTAGGTTATGTTAAATTTGAACAGCAAATGGACATTTCGCAACTGTAAAAATTGAGTTTCATAGACATTTTAGAGCAGCATATTAGCGCCTATAAGTTAAATTATATTTTCGCTAGTAGAAATATATATCTACTAGTGAAAATGTATTTGGACTTTAGTAGTGAAAATATAACTTCATTAACAAATACATTCGCTGTAACATTTATACATCGGATGTAAATAAATTTATTAGTACATATATTAAAGTTGAAATCATATAATTTTACTAGCACCTGTCAGATTACTGGTAAAAATATATATCTACCGGTGAAAATGTATTCCCATTACTGAAATGACGTATTTTAAAAAAATATTTTTGGGATAGATTCGAAATGTATTTTTGACGTGAATTTTTGACTTCTGAGAAGTGATTACAGGCAGCCCTCGACTTTCGCACATAATTGGTTCCTGAAAATGTGTGCGAATGTTGAATGTACGAAAGTCGAGGAAAGTAAAAAAATTGAAATTGTGTGTATTTTAAAATATTTATTTATCAAGTAAATATAAGATGTTTAAGAGGCGTTTAAGAGACACGTTTAAGTGGGGTTTGCGGGTGCTTCCTTTGTTTTATCAAGAGTTAACTGTTTTCACTATTCTTTTTCTTTTCTTCATATAGTATTTTATAACATGCTATGTTTTTATTGATCGGCCCCACGCACTTGAGATATGCGTTCTTCATTGGGATCACAATCTTCCATAATATTTAAAATTTTGTCAAGGTGCGTGAAGGCTTCATTCATATTTTTCATTGTTAAAGAGTTTTCCAAAATAAACCTGTCTCATCCACATTAAATATTTGGATAGAGGAATATTCTCCATCTTCAATAATTTTGGATAATTAGGAAATAAATTCTTTTGCAGCATCTTTATCCGCATCAGCCGATTCTCCAGTAAATTTAATATTATGAAAAGAATACCTCATTTTAAAATTGTAAAACCAACCGTTACTTGCTTGAAAAACCGTGTTAAAATATTTTTTTAATCTATCCATCCAATCTTTGTGCAAACTAAGAGCTTTTGCTTGAATAATTTAAATAGTCAGAGCGACATCTTTTTGATGTTGGTCATCGATCTACGATGACAAAGATTTTCCATTTCATCCATGTTTTTTTTTGCTGTTTTTTTGGAAACATCATTAAAGATTGTGGAAATATATCTTTTTTTTCCACAATTTTGAACGTATTCTTTAATTATATTTTTATTTTGCAAAATTGAACATATCGTAGACCTGTTTGTATCATACGAACGTCCGATTGAAGCAAAAGATTCACCGCTATCAGAACGTTTTTAAAAAAAAAATTGTTTTTTTTAAATGTGCGAAATAGCGAATTGTGCGAAAGTCGAGGGCCGCATGTATTGTTTTTGAGCAAACTTCTATTTGAATACACTAAACAATACTCTCAAATCAATAAATTTTGAAATAAATAAATCTCTCATATACTTTTTTTATGCGCTTCGTGGCATAGGAAAAGCTGCTTTAAATTTAATTTAAATGATATTTAATATAATTTTCTTTAGTAAATTGCTTTACAAGAAGTGAGTTCCGGCACCTTTTATGTTTAAAAAAAGCCCTGCATATAAATATACATATATCGATATACTAACAGCCTTTGTTCAATAGAATCCTCTCACAAACGTGCACATTGCGTTATGAAACATCTTTATGCAACACAATCATAATCGCGCCCATTTACCTCATTTCGAGTTGATCTCGCTAAATTTTCCCGTGTGTGAATTACATTACCGCACGGCCGTCGGTTTTAATTGCGAATTAGTACAATACGTTATTCCTAGCGAGCGCTCGAGGAACGTGACTCAATCGAGAGCAAAAGGACATGACTAACACTATCGCTAACCGATGAAAATGATTTCGATATCAAACCGATGCGATGAATTGTTGCGGTCCGAGAAAACCGCCAATATAAATAAAACAATCGGCCGCGGCGATACACGATGACAAATTGCGATTGTTCCTCTCGAGATTCTATTAATTTTATTAGTCCAATTACACGCTCCGTTCGCCGTGACACCGTAAAAAAAGTTCGCTCACACGTTAGAAATTCGCGAATCATTACTACACGACCGCGTCGAAATTACAGTATCTATGGCTTGAGAATCAGAGTGAGAATGATGACTTTTGGGCATCGTATTAAATGAAAAATCGAGTGCGCGTGAAAAAGTGCATCTGTGCATCTTATTTTACACTAAGGACGTTGACTCGCAGAGAAGAGATTTTCAATTTACTAAAAAAAATATTTTTACGCCACAGCAGCACCGCCCAGTCTGTGCGCTATACGGCGCAGATGTTCAAAACAATAAAGCACACCAACGCGGAAGGTCAATTCCGATTCGGCAGGCAGGCAGGTGCTAAACGTAAGCAGCCAGTCACCTGAGCTCTTATGTTTACATTTTCCGCGCATGCCGGTTGGAGAATTTTCCGACGGTGACTTCAGTTGTTTACAACTGGCCGATGGGCATTCATCGACTACGTAGGTGATGCTCTTGTCTTTGCGCTTCAATGGTTCACTATTATTTTTGGCCCTGGATAGTTTTTGACGTAGTCGCCCACGGGCGGTATGGCCGGGAAATTTTTAGCTCAATGGGCGTCGGACTGCGTGGCTAGCTTGGAATTCTCCAGTTGGCTCTGTTTAGATTATTCTCTAAACTCTTGTGTTGACATCATATTATACAGGTGGAAAGCGACTTTGTTTTAATAAATTATAATGTAGTGCTTTTCCGGCATTACATGGAAATACTGTTGGCGTTGAATTATTATATTGCTACAATTCTGTATAGCGCCAATACAATATTCATAAGTCACTTTTAATACCTTTTTAAGGTTGATTTATTTACTGACATTTTTTTACCACTGAACTCACGATAGGCTTATTAGAGTTGAGGCACACCGCTCTTATTAACACAACATATATCAACTTATTATTTCTGGGTACAGGCGGCCCTCGACTTTTGCACATAATTGGTTCCTGAAAATGTGTGCGAATGTTGAATTTACGAAAGTTGAGGAAAGTAAAAAAAATTGAAATTGTGTGTATTTTAAAATATTTATTTATCAAGTAAATATAATATGTTTAAGAGGCGTTTAAGTGGGGTTTGCGGTTGTTTCCTTTGAAAAGTTATCAAGAGTTAACTGTTTTCCACTATTCTTTTTCTTTTCTTCATATAGTATTTTATAACATGCTATGTTTTTATTGATCGCCCCACGCTCTTGAGATATGCGTTCTCCATTGGGATCACAACCTTCCATAATATTTAAAAATTTGTCAAGGTGCGTGAAGGCTTCATTCATATTTTTCATTGTTAAAGAGTTTTCCAAAATAAACCTGTCTCATCTACATTAAATATTTGGCTAGAGGAATATTCTCCATCTTCAATAATTTTGGATAATTAGGAAATAAATTCTTTTGCAGCATCTTTATCCGCATCAGCCGATTCTCCAGTAAATTTAATATTATGAAAAGAATACCTCATTTTAAAATTGTAAAACCAATCGTTACTTGCTTGAAAAACCGTGTTAAAATATTTTTTTAATCTATCCTTCCAATCTTTGTGCAAACTAAGAGCTTTTGCTTGAATAATTTAAATAGTCAGAGCGACATCTTTTTGATGTTGGTCATCGATCTACGATGACAAAGATTTTCCATTTCTTTCATGTTTTTTTTGCCGTGTTTTTTTGGAATCATATCTTTAAAAATTGTGGAAATATATATTTATTTTCCACAATTTTGAACGTATTCTTTAATTATATTTTTATTTTGCAAAATTGAACATATCGTATACCTGTTTGTATCATACGAACGTCCGATTGAAGCAATCAGAACGTCTAATAATTTCCATCTTTTTCTCGAATCGTGTGCAGTTTGTGAGTCCTTGATTTCTTTTTGTTCGTATCAACACTGAAGTTTTTCCGTTTCTCACTCATGTTTATAATTTTTTTTAAAAAAATTTAAATTTAAAAAAATGTTTTTTTAATTGTGCGAAAGTCGAACGTTCGAAAGTCGAGGTCCGCCTGTACATAAAAAAACACAGATTTTCAGGACCTCATACAAAATATTTGGATTTTTTTTTAAAAAGTGGTGATATTTTTGCCATCATTTTTTTTAATGAAAATCGTGGTTTTACGATTTTTTCTTAACGGAGCTTGTAGAGAATGACCAGCACTACCCATTTCGACAATAAAACATATAAAGCTAACAATAAATTCAGATATCGTGTCGGCCTTGTGGCTATCGGTCTTTTGGGTTAAGTCCTTATAAAAGGTATTATAGTTACAATTAGAACATTTCCTCATAATAATATTTATAACATAAATTTTAATTTGCTAATAATATAATCTATAAGTATCGATACTTGCGGCCGTTAACAATAATTTATGCCATTTTTAGAAACATGAGTTATTCAATCGTTCTTATAAAATAACAATAGTAACATGAAGCGGCTTTTTCTCAAAATTGTTTGAAAAATAAAAACGCGTTGGTGGTGTTTTGTGTATGTTTTCCGGAACACGTTTCCTGCACCCACTCGTATAGCGCGACACAATGTTTTTTCACGTGGTTTTCCCTCTGCACACTGATCTTTATTATATTTTTACCGTTGATTGTCTAACAAAAAAATGTGATATGTATATAATAATTAATAAAAAAGCAAACTCGCGATTATGAGTTTGGATTTATGACCGCTACCGTTTCGTATTGTTTCACACGAGCGGTTTTCCCATTCACCACTTTTAGCACCTGAGATCGCTTTACGTGTGCCGATTCGTGTATTTTTAACGTTTGTGTATTCACGTGCTCTCTGTTATAGACGCACATTCTGCATCATTTTCAATATATGTAGTATCAACAGATATAATTTACGTCATCGACCGAAATATCCATATGTGCGGTGGATGTGCGTATGCGCTATTTTTCCGTCTGTTTTACGCGGCCGGAGCACGTGGGCGTATCGACTTTATAATGGATCGACGTTTTATGATGTTGACTATAAATTCGAAAGCTATTTCGGAAGGATAACGAAAACGGCAACCTGTAGGCGCCGAAGAATGCGCAAATAACTCTTTCTCTCGCGTGATATAACCAATATCTGCGATACCACCCCCCGCACGTTGTATCTATGAGCGTGCATGTGTGTTTCAGTGTGTGCGGGTTACGTGTTGATCGCTAGCCTTATCTGGCCGTACTAAGACTCGTTTGACTCGTAGATTTCTCAATCGTGTCTTTTTAACGTCTCACCTGTCCGATCGTAAATATTGCACGTGCGCTCGTTTTCGTGGAGGAGGAACGAGCTTGTACTTACTCGATATGGTCTGCCAATTTTTATAAATTCGGTGTATATCAGTTATAAAAAGTCAAACTATGAAGTTAGCAGATATTAAATTGTTGATTTTTTTATATTGAAATTAACAATGGACCAAGATTCAGACGTAACAAAGTTGTGTTTCTGAAATTCATTGCTTATGGCAATGAACAGGCAAATCGATGTTGTGAATTTAAAGCAGTTGGAAGCGACATTCGTGAAGGTCTAGAAGGCCATACATTGTCACTGATGAACACATTTAAAAGAATTGAAGAAATACACGCTTTTCTAAGGCGTTCAATCTGTGAAAAAAAAACAGCAGATCTATTGTGAATTTGTTAATAAATATACCCAAAATAAATTGTTTGTATCTTTACTTCCATCACAGATTGATCATTGTTAATGATGTATTATACAACAGAATAATGGTGTCAATTTTATTTTCTAATAAAGACGGTTAGAAATCTCTCTTTACCATCATCAGTATGATTGTAAATCGTGTGCTTGCGTTTGCCTGTATATAGTGGATAACTCGCTTTTATTAATACCGCCTTAAGGTTGTTGAGAAATTTTAATAGCGAAAATTACGAAGCTCTGCCAATTGAGCAAAAACAACTGCGAAGACGAATATACGTTTTGCAACGATTCGATAAACCGGCTGCTTGTTTAGCGTGTCTTGAATCTTAAAACGCGTAAAAAACGTTTAATAAATCTTTTATGTTACGGTGAATATTGTTCTTGAGAAACACTTTTCTTGCTTGTCTTTCTCGAAGCTCTTGCTTGAAACACGAGTGAAAGATAAATATTTGATTCACGTTCTCGTCGTCGGCAATTAAGGTTGTAAATCGACATCGTAAATACTAATTGCTTCTTCTACGAAAGGAAAATATTAATTTAAATTATTTGGGTGTTGCTAAGTTGCCACAACTAGTTGTGTAGATATTCATAGTTTTGTCAACAGTTTTTAATCCTTAATTTTTTTACACGATTGTGAATTTACAATGAAGTTTAATAAAATTTAATAATTAAATCGTTATTAACCTTTCAGCATCAAAAGTATCATCTGATTTGTGTTTTATTTCAAGCGGAACAGGAATTGTTCCTAGTTGTTATTAATATTTAAATAGCTAGGTGTAATTGTGCTCCTTGTATAATCAATTATGATATGAGTGAATCCATTATTTTTTCAGTGTGCTTTTTACTTGTACTAAATTTACATAACCCGATTCTAGAACTCAGTTTTTAGGAAGCCATATAATTTAAAAATAATAATTCATAAAAATACATGAAAAGCCTGCTGGTAAGCATATCTACAATTCAATGAGTAGATACTCTACTATGCTACTCGATTCTCGACAAACGTCTATACCGAGAATACGTTTAAATATTCGCATTTTTTACTCTCGTCACGCTCGTCGAGTGCGTGCGTGCGCGTGCGTGTGTACTTTTTCTCCTGTCCAGACGATCGTTATTAACTTATTATTAATATTTTTTCGATTTATCATAATGCGATAATATAAATAATCGTCGCGTCCGTTCGTGCCTCGGAGACTGCGTCTCCTCTTCTTCCACCGTGCACTTTTTGTGTCTGGCAAGAAGAGAAGACGTTCGTTATTTATCTCGACTGAAAAAACAAACGCGTGCTGCGCTGCTGCTCGATCGTCGTCGCACTTCTATTCCAGTTGCTGTCTGTCTGCTCGTCTCTCCTCTGTCTGCCTACCTCTCTTTCCGGCGAGAAGACACGGCAGACATTTGCATACAATAAAAGGGATCGTCACGCCGGCCGCCAGACTGATCGTATATACGTAATGCCTTTATTTGCGGCCGGAGTAGATAATGCGATCTGGTTCGCAATATGCGCCAGGATGACACCGCCAAAAGAATTTAACCCTGTGAGATCTGATGTGTTTGATATTAATTCTTACATCAAAAAGCATTGATGCAGTATTGTTATACCGCACCCGCGACAGGCGCGCGAAAATGTGAATAGTTAACGGGTTTTTATACTTATCGCCATTTTGCAAAAAATGACACATTGGATTTTGCTGGCAAACCTATACAGAATGCTTAAGAATTCTATACTGTCACCAAAATTCAGCTTTAAATATGTATAAATAAGCGCACACTGACCTTAACTATATTGCAAGTCTTATATGCGTATGTATGGTGGGTCGATCGACTCATAACACTAAACGTGTTTTGGAATTTTTTTTTTTTTTTAAATTTAAATTTTTTTAACGGTATTATAAGTATATTCGAAAGCTCTATTTTGTATCAAAAATTCAAGTCTATATCTTTAAAAGGAACCAAATACTAGCGTTAACTATATGCCAAGTCGCATAAAAGCTCGTATGGGCGCCCGGTCAATTTACCATAAGACTCGTTTTTTTTTTAAAAACAATAATTAAAAATTATTTTTTAAATGCAAATTAAGCTTCTGAACACTTTTTGCATACGATATTTTTCAGTATGATTTCATTTTGCAAAGTTATGACACTTTTTATTTTTACATTGGCCGCCATTTTGTAAAAAAAATATATTTTTTTCATACAGAACGTATAGGGGGCTCTATACGATACTAAAAACTTTATTTTTAATCTTTAAAACCAAGCAGTTAAGAGTATACCAAAGCCCAATATTATTCGGAATATAGAAGTCATTATCTTCTCTGAGATTTTTAATTTTTGAACTTATTGACGACATCAATTTTATGCTTTTATTTTGCGTGTCGTTGATGAAACCTGTAGTTGTGAAGGGGAGGTCTTCCATTTAACCGTTCTAATGTCACGCGCCACATACGGGGCTCAGTCGTTACGCGACTGTAATGCCAAGAGCCACATACATTTACAGAAGCTGATATTTACGCTACGAAATAATATTGTCATCTACGAAAAAATCTTTAAAATTATTACCGCTTTAATAGCTGTCTTAAAAATGGCTAAAATGAATGTGCTTATTTTTAACATCACCAGGGCTACCACTAGCCACTTGCGCCTTTGTAATATATGAGACGTAATTTATAAAAACAAATAATAATCGGTGTAGAATTTGACTAAAAGTATTTTTGTTTCTCAAAGGCAAACGTCAGTTTCTTGATCATTTTTTTCAGCGAGTGCAGTGATACTGCTTGTTTTTCTTAAAAAAAGTCCAGGTTTGTTTGTACAATTTGTTGTTTCTTTTCTCTATAAATTTCATAATCACACGCAAGTGCTTGCTGAATAAGGCCGTGTACCCTCGAAGATCTATCGATGTCTTTGTCCATATTTTCAAATTTATTAATAGCATCATTGATTTGGCTAAAAGCTGCAGCCATGTCTTTTAACACAAATTTTTTTGGTGGTTCTTCGAGTTCATATAATTCTTTTAGCTCCATTCATTACATTTTTTTCTGCAACTCGTTGTTCCTCAATCTCAATCAAATCTTGGTTTGTGAGTTCCTCAACATCATTTTCCAAAAGATGAATTACATCTTCATTATCAACTTCCAGATTAAGTTGTTGAGCACATTTTACAATAATATTTGCTATCTCATCTATTTCCTATTCTTTATTAAAATACATATTGTCATTATATCTTTTTAAGAGTTTGTTCCATATGCCGTTCATACAATTCGTCGTTACTTTGGACCATCCTTTTGAGATATTGTTTATTCCATGAAAGATGTTGTAATTTTTCCAAAATTCTCTCAATGTCTTATGTTTGTCTGTTCCTGCAATTGCTTGCGCAAAAGTGATTCTTAAATAATGGGCTTTGAAGTTAGCAATAACCCCTTGATCCATCGGCTGTAGAATGCTGGTGGTGTTTGGAGGTAAATAAACCACTTTTATATTTGGATGTGATTCCTCTAAGTGTGGAGGATGGCCTGGAGCATTGTCAAGAATCAATAAAATTTTAAAGGCTATGTCGTTTTCAACACAGTTCTTCTTTACTTCTGGAATGAAACAGTTATCAAACCAGTCTGGAAATTATGTATATGACATAAAAAAAAAAATTTTTTACAACTTTTTTTTTTCGTCGTAATTCCGAATGGTCGTAAGTCGAGGTGGTCGTAATTCGAGAACTGCCTGTATTCTTAATTATACTTTATTGCAGTTTTCTCATCTGTTTTGGAATCGCTATTTCCGTTTCTAAGAAAATTACAGACCTTGCTATGTTATATATCAGTCATGGCGAACCTTTTTGGGTTCGCGTGCCAAATATTCTTAAATATTATTCTTCGATTGTGTAGCGTGCCCAAGGAGTAAAAAAATAATTAATTATTTTTTAAAACGATTGTCGTTTATCTTAGAAAACATTTGATAATTAATAAAATGAAATAAATAATAATTCACGGATTATTTAATCAAGATTTTAATTTCTTAAATTTAAAAATTAAAAAAATATTTTTGAATTTGGAAATCATTCGCGTGCAATCCAAATTCTCAAACGTGCCACCTCGGGCACGCGTGCCCTAGGTTCGCCATGCCTGTTATATATGATTTACTTTTTAAAGTAAGAAGCAGAAACAGTCCGGTTTTTAACATTTAAATGTTTTTGTTCTTCTTTCAATCGCGTTGTAAAAGTGATACAAGTTAATGTTTAACAATAATATTTATTTATATTTAAATTTAGATTGATCACTGAAACTTGATATATTTTGGATAAAATACGCACAATAATAATAATGATTTTTTATTGTGTATCCTTCGAATACGAAATTATATATATAACTAAAAACCACAAGCTCAGATCTTGCGTGTTTTTTTTCTCAAATCGTCATCGACGAGACCGAAGGGTGGAATGTTTATTTTTTTCTACCATTGATTTATGATAAAGCACGCAACGTAAAGATTTTCGCGTCCGAAATCGACGCTCGCTCTGTTTGTTTTGCTGATGTCGCTCTCGCCGGCGCCTCCACCTGCCAGTGGCGTCTTGCGACAGAGACGAAAGCTAATTATAAACGGGGCGAGCTTTAATAATAAACACGGGAGATAAGACATGGGACGATTCGCATGGAACGCCTTTGTCAAAGGCGTCCGAATGTTTTTTTCATTGATAAAATACATATTTATGATGTCTTTGTGGAGTTCTACACAGCGAGATTATCAATCGATGACATGAGGTCACGATCGTCGTTATCTCGTTCTCTTGGTAGATACTGATGGCGTGATATGACAGATTGAGTACATAATTAGCGATGGTCATCTAGAGAGTTCGTGTTAAGTTCAGTGATAGTGTACATAAGTTAAATCTAAATGTAATGGTATGTCGTTATAGTTAATATGCTATAGTAGTGACAAATGATACATGCATTTAAATTTTATTCGCTTAGACAATGTCATTGAGCACATAATAAAATAAACGCTCGCCCTTCGCTTTTTGCGGTTTTTATTCGGTTTTCCTGTGCTACCGCTGTACGTGTAAGAACACATTTGAGTCATTATGGACTGGATCAGCATATGTAACATTATTTTTAGTACAGAACCTTCCAAGCCTTCCAAATTTTTTGGAAATTGTTCCTGTATACTTGGCAGGTACTTGAGGGACAGTTCATCTTAATTGCGAATGCTTATCTCAAATCAGCGAATCAGCTATACGATTATAATAAAGCTTAGTTTTTTTATTCGGAATTTTAAATAAATAAAAATTCATATATTACTCTAAATTTAAAATTACAAATAACTGTGTTTCAAGTATG
Source organism: Plectrocnemia conspersa (assembly GCF_051122295.1). Lineage (NCBI taxonomy): Eukaryota > Metazoa > Arthropoda > Insecta > Trichoptera > Polycentropodidae > Plectrocnemia > Plectrocnemia conspersa. The sequence goes on from NW_028277169.1 coordinate 25,277,707, forward strand.
TGAAAATAGTTTTTTATATTTCATAAGTTTAGAATTGTCAAATTGCCGTTTTAGTGGGAAAAATGATGTATTAGGGTTCCATTTATAAATAATATAAATATGTATTAAATAAACATAATAGGTTAGTTTTAATTTAATGCAAAATTAATAATCTCTGCCACATTCTGAGTTAGTGTGTGTGATACGCATAAATTAATTGGAAGGCTTGTCTTGTACCTTGTCACATGAATATTATATTAGTTCTATGAATATCTGCGAGGCGTTAGTTTGCCATTTTTTTTATAGAACAATTAGTAAATAATAAGGCGTGGTTCGTCGTCGAGACGCACAGGTGTGTGTTGTTGATCGATTGCTTTACCCCTGACCGTTCTTCGGCTGTCTCGGGGCTTCTCAATCTGCCGAGGGAATGTCATAGAGGTACTCGCCAGTTTTGTCATTCGTCGCACGCAGCAACGGCTATTTGTACCGGCGGACAGTGACCCGCCACAACGAAAGTGAACGAAGCTCTGCAGACACAACCTGCTTCTTCGCTCGACGCAGTCTCCTCCTCGAGGAGATCTCCCCACCAGAGCGGAGGAGAGGCGTGGGAGATGTAAAAAATAACGAAAAGAGGACTATCGGAAACAAGCTTTTATAACTCGGTACTACTACTATTACTGTTATCGTAGAACCCCTCGGAGAGAGTTGATAGATTTGCGAAATCATAAACGTGTTTTACTGTACTTTTTGTATCCGCCTCAAAGACATCTAGAGCTTGAGTACTCGTGATTATCATAGCTCTGAAACATTCACAAACGCGTCATCCTACAACTAAATTAATATTTAATTATTTTGAAATGTATGTCATATAAAAATGATATCGCGAGGCCCTATAGGGTTATATCGATTAATTTGTTTTTAAATTTATGAAAAAAACAACCGGTTTCGATAAAATATTTGCGTATTAATATTACAAATTAGCATATCATTTCACTTCTACAGCGAAAATGCTAAATAATTGTATTGATTACACTAAACAAGCGTAACATTTCTGGTTTAATTCCGGGTCCAGTGTGTTTGTCGCCTTGGTGTTAATTTAATGATTGAATTTCAACATATTTACTCAATAATAAAATTATTACGAACACTGTAACCGTTTGATAAAATCATGACAAATAATAGTAATAAAAAAACTACCCCGGAATTAAATCGCGGATGAGCTTTATTGCCCTGTCGTTTAATTTGTGGTCGTATCGTGACACATGCGCGTGTATTTTATGACTACACACGTTATGTTTATTTCGTATTAAATTGATAATAAGAGGGCGCAGTGGACGAGTTCCCCCATTGCGCGGTCGCGTGTCATAGGTCAATTGCGCCCCGGGCGCAACGTTCAAAAGCCGTCATCCCGGTGTGACACGACAAGCCGGCATATCGCTAACAGCTTAATTACCCTCGTTTATTGCGCTTTGACGCGAAAATCGAGTGATACTGGAGCGACCCTCGGGGAGCGTTTATCGGCCGTTTGTCACGGCTACGGCCGCGTCGAATTTTCGATACATTCCCGAGAAAAGCTCAAAGGGGAGCGTCGAGTGTCCGAAGCACAAGCGGTCGGTTATTTTCGTTGAAGCGGAGACAAATAGTTTTTGAGAAAACGCTAATTGGCGCCATGTCAAATGTAAGCGTTTTCAGAGAAAAGTCTATAGAGAGTTTTGATATTCGGCAAGATCGTGGAATTCAAAGTTCTCCGTATGACATTTTTGGGACACTGCTTTATTAGCTCGAATAGTTTTCTTCAACAGACGATCAGAAAATCGCATTACAGGTGGCCCTCGACTTTCGCACATGTTTGAAAGTAGCGCGAAGTAAAAAAATTTGAAATTGTGTGTATTTTAAAATATTTATTTATCAAGTAAATATAATATGTTTAAGAGGCGTTTAAGACACATGTGGGGTTTGCGGGTGTTTCCTTTGTAAAGTTATCAACAGTTAACTGTTTTCCACTATTCTTTTTCTTTTCTTCATTTAGTATTTTATAACATGCTATGTTTTTATTGATCGCCCCACGCACTTTAGATATGCGTTCTCCATTGGGATCACAATCTTCCATAATATTTAAAAATTTGTCAAGGTGCGTGAAGGCTTCATTCATATTTTTCATTGTTAAAGAGTTTTCCAAAATAAACCTGTCTCATCTACATTAAATATTTGGCTAGAGGAATATTCTCCATCTTCAATAATTTTGGATAAGTAAGAAATAAATTCTTTTGCAGCATCTTTATCCGCATCAGCCGATTCTCCAGTAAATTTAATATTATGAAAAGAATACCTCATTTTAAAATTGTTAAACCAACCGGTACTTGCTTGAAAAACCGTGTTAAAATATTTTTTTAATCTATCGTTCCAATCTTTGTGCAAACTAAGAGCTTTTGCTTGAATAATTGAAATACTCAGAGGGACATCTTTTTGATGCTGGTCATCGATCTACGATGACAAAGATTTTCCATTTCATCCATGTTTTTTTTTGCTGTTTTTTTGGAAACATATCATTAAAGATTGTGGAAATATATCTTTATTTTCCACAATTTGAACGTATTCTTTAATTATATTTTTATTTTGCAAAATTGAACATATCGTAGACCTGTTTGTATCATACGAACGTCCTATTGAAGCAAAAGATTCACCGCTAACAGAACGTTTAAAAAAAAAAAAATTTAAAAATCGTTTTTTTTAAATGTGCGAAATAGCGAATTGTGCGAAAGTCGAACGTTCGAAAGTCGAGAGCCCCCTGTATGTTACAGTTTCAGTGTTGAATTTCGAAAAAGTATACATTGCCTAGACAAAGTATGCACTAACTGTGAGTTTTAGTTAAAGTTTACAATGCTACATTTAGTGTATAATTCTACTAATGTATGCTTTAACTAGTGAGTGTGTGAATTCTCCGACGTGAGCTAGAGTTACATTGTCAATTAACAATATTTGACAGACGAGCGTGTTTGCTAACCAACCTAATCGTAGAGCTAATAATAAATAACGTTGGAGCGTGCGTTGGCCAGAAAGTGAACACCCCATAAATAACTCGATGCAACGAATCTATTTAAAATGAGGATTATATTTATTTATTTATTAAAATTATAACCATCGTGAATAAAAACATTAGCTTGCTACGAAGGCATTGTGTCGTCAGACATGTCTGTTTATGAAGCCATTTTATGAAGCCATCGACATCAAAATAACTTCTTTTTTTTATTTACGTGACTCATTTATTTTTTTAATATTTTGAATTAATTAGTATGTATAAAAAACTACAATTTTTATTCAATATTTTTCCTCTAAACTAGTGTTTTTGTTAGTCCTTGGTCCCATTTAAATATGCAATGTTTTATTACCTCGACTTACGCCATTTTTTTGGACCCACCATCGCGTAACTTTGGGGTATTACTGTATCATGTAATTTTAAAGTAGATTTTAATGTACATAATATATATTTTTTTAATTTGAGGATGTAACATACGAGTTTTCTTCTTTATGAATCGTTTTTATGTTCTTGTATAGCCTGAGTTAAAATATTAAGAGGAAATTTGCCACTAGCGCAGCGGTTCAAACATAGGCCACTTAAAAATCTGTAAACTTAGGTAAATAAAACATTAATCAAATCGGTATTTTGGAACACAAGAATTGCACATATTAATTACAACAGCATATAAAATACTTTAACCTTTTTTAGCATTGAATAAGCATTTCTTGTTTTGTAATTATCAGACGGTCGCTTACAAATGGTCAGCTTAAAAGTTACGCTTATACTGAATACGGAGCTAAACAATAAAACGACTGGCTCTAAATTAACCATCACTCCCATTGATTCAAACTATTGACACTCCAACGATCCAATGATTCAGCTAACGAGCACTCGACAGACTCAAGTCTCATCAATCAGACAGGGACGTAATTTTAGATTTTTACGGGGGGAGGGGGGGCAAATGACATGCATTTATCTGGCCGAATTCAAGGGGGAGCAAAAGCACACATCTCCCCAAATGACGTCCCTGGGACCAGAGCGACTCAATTTTCATAACTGCAATGATCCATACTGATACCTGATTTTTTTGAATAACATAAGTCATTTACCAATATAGCAATTCTGAAAATGCCTTTCGCTTTTGATGTTTCTTTGAATGAAAAAATTGTAAAAAATATATTTTAGACTTGATGTTTCCTCCCGATATTCAGAAGCGAAAAGCATCAAATATCTGCCTATTGTTTTCTCTCATGCGTTAAGTTACCATACGTATAAAATTATGTATGTATATACAAAAAAAAAACTTGTTAAATTGAACCTTCAACTACGGAAGAATACAGATTGTAGATAACAAAATAAAAATTATTATTATTAAATTTGTTAATTAATTATAATTGGCTCATTATGACATCACTGTCCATCTTGTACTTTGGCGCTTTATAAAACAATGTTTTTTATATAATGCTTAACAAATTATCTAAAGCAGATTTCACCAAGACGTTGGTGTTTTATTGTACTTGCTTCTGCTTATCTACAGTTGAGATTTATGGTTCTGAAATATAGTTCGTATCGGCGATTGCATTTTAAGTGATATATTAGTCAGGAAGTTTTAACCGCATTTTTACAACCACATCCACTTTTTCCCACAATTTGTCTAATCACGATACGGAAATTTAAATTTTGTCTAGCGGTCTCGTCCTTTCCGGTCTTATTGCCATTTCAATTCGGAGCAAACGCATCGTCCAATTTGTTCCGCAGGAGAGCTTTCGCAATGGTAATTATCTCGTGATTTAGTACTCGCGGAGGCTGGAAGGATGGTGGGTGAATAAAAGCGATTGTTGACAAAGCGAAATTTATCGGATTCTGGCGAATTTGAACGTGTTTTCTAGTAATGAATGACACCGCTACAATGATTAAGCATAAGAGGAAGGGAAAGAGAAGCAGAAGGCGTCGGGACGCTGGAGCCGAGCCAAGCGCTGTTATTTCTGACACCGGCGCTACGGCGTCGTTCCCTCTTCCTCCACAACCGTTTCATTAACACGATGACACGTTACATACACACAATAAAATCCGCTTGTGTACACGCGTGGAGTTTTCGCAGTCGGAAAATTCGCCACCGACCGCAGCTTCCTGCCAACTGGCCGAAGAACACGCGAAGAAAAAAAGGCGAAATAGAAAGCGGTTTTCATCGTTTTCCGCGAATCGAAAGATCTCCCCGAGGTGGTGGCCGCGTCACCGCTGCTGCTCCATTCACATAAAATTAAGCGATTCTCGGAAGCTGCGGTCCTTGGTTCTGGGGGGCGCCTACGTGTCAAGATGAGTTATGTCATGAATGTCATGATATTGTAATACTCGAATCTATCGGAACGAATCTATATATTTGAGAACAAGGTTAGGCTTGTTCATCATCTATGATGAAATAACTTATGCGATAGTACGCACAGATTAATTCACATTATAGATTGTTTTTCTGTACTAATATATTAATTTTATTTTATTTTATTTTCAGTCATACCACATGCAGCACAACATGGGAAGACCCACGAAAACCCAGAGCAAGCGACATATTGCCTCAATCAGTAGCCGCAGTACAGACCACACAGTCGACGACGACGGGTATGCAACGACATTTACTGATTAACAATTAATCGATTAGTTAGATTATATATATATATATATAAACACACTAACTGAAACACGGATATTTAACGTATATCGCACTGTATGTACACAACATTGAACCGTTTGTTTACGTTTTTTCGAAAGCAAAGACCTCAACCGCTAGTCATAGACGATTAATTGCCTGTGTTAATGTTGGAAGTAGTAATTAATAGCTCGCCTCTTTGGCGAAAAAATATGCGTATCCTTCAAACGCGACGCGCGCAATTTCAATTTTAGTACGAGCGAATTTTTGCCAGGTTCCGAGTTTTCTCAAGGATTCTCAAACTGCTGGGGTTAACGGCCTCCTATGGTCGAGCTCGTCGAAACGAGGCCGTTGTGTTTTTTTAACGATACATAAGATTGTTACCAACGTTTATTCGATTGATGATATTGGCGGCTTAGGTGTTTGGTTATCGATTACTCGACTCCTCTATCCACTCCACTAGAAGATCACACACAAAACCTTCAAAGCTTGCATGATATTTTTAAATATTGAATCGTCTTTTATATAAAGTACGATCATCATGTAATCGAAAATTCATATACACAGACGCGACAATATGTAATAATTGAGTAAGAAAGCACTGAAAGAGTGCTCGACCACATTGGGCCACGTGACCGAAACGGCATTCGGATTGGACCAACCCCGGAATGCGAGAAACTCAAGATGGAATAAGCTGCCGAGTTTAAAAATAATAATGCGCGTTTTTAGAGTCGACTTTGACTCTCTCTGCGTTCCGAGTCTTCGAGGACGTTCGTAAGGGTTTTCCCAGATCGCGTGACGTTTCCTAGCCTGCGAAAGGGACCGTGGCGGCACGCCACATGGCGTTTTCGGAGATACTATACAGTGCTTGTTTATGATGACATTATGAGCGAAAAAAACACGGAAGCGCATCGCGTAACGACCGTTGATAACAGCGCTTCTTTTCGCCGAAAGTGTGTTAACGGCTATCGATTATCATCTGCGATTATGCGTCTTTCGCGGTGTCTTTAGATGTTATGTTCGAGTTTCTCATTGAATTGCCATTTTGACCCTTTTTGAAGAGCGGTGCTTAAGTTTATTGTATCGAGAGGCCTACAGCAGCGCCTTACGGAACTCGATCTTGGGAATTTCACCCATATTTTGATTCGTAATTGTATGTATCGTAACAAAATAAAACGCTAAAGTCAAGTGAAAACGATGCCAATGGGACGAGGTTCTACCTTCCTAGGTAGAACCTCGCTACAGCTAAGTCTTCAACCCAAAGAGTGTCTAAAACAATTGATTCTCATATATTTGGATACATGATATAACACTACAGGCGGCCCTCGACTTTCGCACATAATTGGTTTCTGAAAATGTGTGCGAATGTTGAATCTACGAAAGTCGAGGGAAGTAAAAAAAATTGAAATTGTGTGAATTTTAAAATATTTATTTATCAAGTAAATATAAGATGTTTAAGAGGCGTTTAAGAGACACGTTTAAGTGGGGTTTGCGGGTGTTTCCTTTGAAAAGTTATCAAGAGTTAACTGTTTTCCACTATTCTTTTTCTTTTCTTCATATAGTATTTTATAATATGCTATGTTTTTATTGATCGCCCCACGCTCTTGAGATATGCGTTCTCCATTGGGATCACAACCTTCCATAATATTTAAAAATTTGTCAAGGTGCGTGAAGGCTTCATTCATATTTTTCATTGTTAAAGAGTTTTCCAAAATAAACCTGTCTCATCTACAATAAATATTTGGCTAGAGGAATATTCTACATCTTCAATAATTTTGGATAATTAGGAAATAAATTCTTTTGCAGCATTTTTATCCGCATCAGCCGATTCTCCAGTAAATTTAATATTATGAAAAGAATACATCATTTTAAAATTGTAAAACCAACCATTACTTGCTTGAAAAACCGTGTTAAAATATTTTTTTAATCTATCCTTCCAATCTTTGTGCAAACTAAGAGCTTTTGCTTGAATAATTTAAATACTCAGAGGGACATCTTTTTTATGTTGGTCATCGATCTACGATGACAAAGATTTTCCATTTCATCCATGTTTTTTTTTGCTGTGTTTTTTTGGAAACATATCATTAAAGATTGTGAAAATATATCTTTATTTTCCACAATTTTGTACGTATTCTTTAATTATATTTTTATTTTGCAAAATTGAACATATCGTAGACCTGTTTGTATCATACGAACGTCCGATTGAAGCAAAAGATTCACCGCTATCAGAACGTTTTTTTAAAAAAAAATTAAATTGAAAAAAAATTGTATTTTTTAAATGTGCGAAATAGCGATTTGTGCGAAAGTCGAACGTTCGAAAGTCGAGGGTCGCCTGTACTCATTTGAGCTTTAGAACCCTGAAAGACGTCGATAGTAGGAGTGGGACAATTTAAAATACAATTAAAGTTATTTACGACTAATTAATGTTTCACGATATTGCCTTAAAAATCGATTTAAATGTATCATATAATAAAAACCTTCAAATATTCATTTGAAGTACAATTTTTCTTGAAATAAAATAGCACTGTATGAGTGAAATATACAAAAAATTGCTCTGCGCGGCTAAGTGTATATCTGCATTTTTTTTAAAACAAAATATAGATTTATGAATACTGGTTCATTAGTAAAATGTCTCAATTTATGCGCTGTACTGCCACTTTCTTACAAAGAAATATCAGGTTATGTATACAATATCCTAGTAAACATTATTTCGATATATGGGCAAATATTTCTATATCATTTTCACACACTTTATTTGCGATTTTATGTAAAATACCTAATAAATTTCTCTCCATTAGTGAATTTTTACTGTTTGTACTTTATACCTATGCACCGGCACTGGACATATCCATGCATACATGTTACTTTTATAAGGTTCATATTTTGCTTCATATTTTGATTAAATATTTAATAATTTAATTTTTGCCTTGAATTTTTATTTATAAAAATACACTATTATTAAAGAACAGCATTAGCTACGAAGTACCACCTATATATTGTAAGCTGTAATTATTAAAATACAGATTTGTTTTAACCCTTTTGATGCCAGACCTATTTAGGTGGTGTATACTAAATTGCGTTAATACAGTCAGTTCGAGAGCTATTCATTACATCAATATTCATAATTGAGAAAGAGATGGGATTTCGTCCCTACTATTAGCTCCAAAGTACACGATACGGATATATTCGATATACTTATCATTTTGAACAATTTTTTTAAAAACGTTTTTTATATTTATCAATAATATATCGAACGTATATCCGTATCGTGTATTTTAGAGCTAATAGTAGGGGCGTAAATATAAACATCTCTTTCTCAATTATTAATAATAATGAAATCGATAGCTCTCGAACTGACTGTGTTACCGCAAATAGAGTATTTGAAAAATATGCATATACTTTTTATTGTTATTTGAAAAATACATATATCAATATTTTTATAAATAATTTGAAATAAAACAAAATTTATACAATTGAAAATAGTAAAAAATAATAAATGTTTTTAAACCATTTTTTTAAATTGTAGGGAATTCCTTTTTTGCCTATGATAACTTACATTCTTATGTTTTTAATCACATGCCGTCAATAAAAGTTAAGCTTTGTTGCATTTTGCTAACTAATTTTTTTCACGCGAGTCTAACAAATCTCATTTTTTTCTTTTCTTTATATAGGCGAGGGTGTAGTGTATATGTATTGTGTTTCACGAAGTTTTACTAAACAAGATATCAGTAGGCCGATTCAATCGGTCCAAGGCACTTTTCGCTTATGCACGTAAAGCCGATGAATCGGCCCCCTGGCACTAAAAAGGCGTTTTAAGTTATTCACCACTTACTTGTAGGCGTTGTAACATACTGGGCTCGCGCCTGTTCATTTTAAAAAAATAGCTGTGGGAATTTTTTATATTATCAATTAATCACTGCCATATCATTTATGGCAACCCTATCCATGCTACACTCCTTATTTAACCTTTTCGTTGCCGAGTTTTGGTTATTACTATCTAAATATTGATTACTAAAAAAATTTTAATAAAAAAAATATATAATTGGAAAAAAGTTTGTGTTTGAATCTAATGCCATATATCTGATTTTTTTAAATATGCAATAAATTATATTAATTTTAGGGCGATAATTTTTTTTTATTTCAATTATAATAAAAAGTTGGGAGTATCTGTAAAACTGTATACATTAGAAATCTCATATTTTGTGTGAATCGCCAAAATTTCCTTATTTGTTTTCAATAAAAAAACTCGTCGACCTTAACAAGGTTGAACATGGGACATTAATTCAAATCTGTGATTTTCTTCGTTTTGTTTTATAGCATCGTTTTATAGTTTTTTTTCCATTTCGATTCGAAATATTCTCTGGTTAATAAGAATTCTTCGGAGAAACCCGAGAAAAACAGACGACACAAATCCTACGCTTGTCATTTACGATCTGTTTATGTGATTTATAAAAGAATTGCAATTTTAAGCGAATGACAGTTATTAGCGCTGTCACAAATTATAATCAAAACCGAATAGTCAATTCGTTTTTTTCCGTAGCTTAGTGACTTTGGCAAAACCCAGTTTAGTTTTTTATTCTTACGAATGTTACGTGGGAGGTTTTGCATCGTTTCGGCGTGCGAATAATTTGTGTACAATCATCCATTAGAAAATCGAAGTTGAATGCAAAATATATATATAAAAAAAACACATTATACACAATAATAATATATTTCAGAAGAGATTAAGAGATCTCTTCCTCAAAAATGGGCGCAGCATGCAACGGTACAAATTGACTACAATGCTTTTAGTCGCGCCCACACCTGAGACTATTTGCAATGTCATTCGCAATGGTTTTATCAGTATCGTGAGATGATTGTTTGTCGTATTTTGCTACATTTCAAAATTGTTTATTGCCGTGGTCTATTGGCAGTTATTGCCATGAAACAGTAGTGGTGTGCTTGTATTATTGAGTAGATATGCACTATTTATGCACATGTAATCGGTCGTTCCACACGATTTGTGTATATGCACTTATAAAAATATTCGTCTGGTTAGATGTATTCGCATGTATAATAACAATTTCGATTGTTGCACTAAAATTTTCAATGTGTAATTAACCAAATGTTAGCATGGCATGAGTTAGATAAAGCATTCCATATCTGAGCATTAAATGATAAGACTGCTGTGATAAGAACATCTTAAAAATATGTAACAGGAAAAAATAAAAAAAATCTAGTTTTTATTTTCTTATCAAATTCTTGCGAATCTCTTAAGATTATTTTGTGTTTCTTTGTTATTTATTGTAAAAAAATATTTAATAAAATTGCTTTCATTGATTTGAATTGGTGATTCTTCTTAGCCGTTGAAAAACACAAATTGTATAAATTAACTGTTTCTATGCTCGTACGAATATTTACGAATTATTGTTGGATATTAATAAATCTGATAGCTATCAGATTTGCCACAAATTTGTCTAGATAGCTATCTAGGCAAATTTACCTAATCTTAAATTTGAACGATATTTAATTTTTGATAGAAACGAAATCCTGATGAACAGTGAACAGTGTTTATGGTTACATATTGCTTGAACACTTACAAGTACAGGCGTCCCTCGACTTTCGCACATAATTGGTTAATGAATATGCGCGAATGTTGAATGTACGAAAGTCGAGGAAAGTAAAAAAATTGAAATTGTGTGTATTTTAAAATATTTATTTATCAAGTAAATATAATATGTTTAAGAGGCGTTTAAGTGGGGTTTGCGGGTGTTTCCTTTGTAAAGTTATCAACAGTTAACTGTTTTCCACTATTCTTTTTCTTTTCTTCATATAGTATTTTATAACATGCTATGTTTTTATTGATCGCCCCACGCACTTGAGATATCCGTTCTCCATTGGGATCACAACCATCCATAATATTTAAAAAATTGTGAAGGTGCGTGAAGGCTTCATTCATATTTTTCATTGTTAAAGAGTTTTCCAAAATAATCCTGTCTCATCTACATTAAATATTTGGCTAGAGGAATATTCTCCATCTTCAATAATTTTGGATAATTAGGAAATAAATTCTTTAGTAGCATCTTTATCCGCATCAGCCGATTCTCCAGTAAATTTAATATTATGAAAAGAATATCTCATTTTAAAATTGTAAAAACAACCGTTACTTGCTTGAAAAACCGTGTTAAAATCTTTTTTTAATCTATCCTTTCCAATCTTTGTGCAAACTAAGAGCTTTTGTTTGAATAATTGAAATACTCAGAGGGACATCTTTTTTATGTTGGTCATCGATCTACGATGACAAAGATTTTCCATTTCATCCATGTTTTTTTTGCTGTGTTTTTTTGGAAACATATCATTAAAGATTGTGGAAATATATCTTTATTTTCCACAATTTTGAACGTATTCTTTAATTATATTTTTATTTTGCAAAATTGAACATAACGTAGACCTGTTTGTATCATACGAACGTCCGATTGAAGCAAAAGATTCACCGCTATCAGAACGTTTTTAAAAAAAAAAAAAATTAAATTTTTTTTTTTTTTAAATGTGCGAAATAGCGAATTGTATGAAAGTCGAATGTTCGAAAGTCGAGGGCCGCATGCACATAAAAACTAGTGATTCTGAAGTCTCGGATTTTTGAAAATTCCCGATAATCATAACTTTTTTGTTTATTGTTAAAATCGTGGCGAAAATATATTTCTGATAAATATTTGTATATGTGTAAAAAAAAGCATACATATTAATTTATTAAAAAAAAAAAAAAAATTAAAATGCATATTTTTTGTAATATTTACTTATTATTTATACCAATTACAAAAAACGCAATTTTAACTATATACATATAAGTATATATACAGAACAGGAATATTATAAATAATATAATACATATTTATTTGCTGAACAAATTAAGTTTTTAGATAGACCAAGGCATTTATGGACGATATTTTTTATATTTTCGTGGAGAATATTCCTACCATTGAGAATACTCCCTCGTTTTCCGTTGATGTTGGCATAATTGTGAGCAAAAAATATATTTAGATTTTGAACTACATTTATTAATTTTACCGAATAATTATTTAGTTATTTTTCGATTATCCGCATCTTATTAATATAATCGTCGTCAGTATTCTCTTCAATTATTATTTCAATATCCGATTCCGAACTATCTAAATTACAAAAGTTGTTCTAATAAATCTTCCCCATTATTCTCATGTATTTTTTTTGATAGCGACTAAGAAAATAGTTTTCATTGGTAACAAAGTCGGGCTTCTTTTTTCAATTTTTGATTTCAGCGATGCCAATAATTATTTATAGTGATAAAGCTTAGACGACTTCTCAGTAGATAATCAAAAGTCTGGATTTCCCGGGAATAAATTCCCGAGTTTTCTCGACACAGTATCACAAATAAAAACACATATTTAATAAAGCATATAAGTAGTAGGCTCTGTGTGCATGTTATAATTATCGAGAAAAGTGTTAACCGCAGTTTTCCGCTCTACATCTGATTGCATTTGGAGGCTGCTCATCATCTGCGCGCTTCCACTCTCGCGTCCACCAGAGCGCCCTTCGCTTCAGCATGCATTTACCCAATTCGATCGGCAAAAGTGTGTCATCATATTTACGTTGCGCGATAGTCGAAGAGTTGCCGTCGTCGTTCTTGCTCAGAGAGCACACTCGCACGCGCACATGTTGTTGCCGCAACCTTTTCCAGGCGGTTTACCACGCCGTGGGCTTGTCTTCTATTTCGCAAATCACATCCGGGTCATTGTGTTCCGTGGCCCATTTGTCTCTGCGATCGTACTTACAGCTAGCTGCCTTCAGGTTCTCTCGGCTGTCGCTGATGCGACCTTCGCGTACCTGGTAAATGTCGCCGCCGCCGCCGTCTCTCCTTTACCTTTCGATTGTTCTCCGTGCGTCTATCTATAATACGCGGCCGACTTGTCAAAATATCGCCTCGTGATTTATAGACACGCCGAACTTCCTCCTCGAGACGTTATCGACAATGCCTCTTTTCTTGTCGAGCTGATACCGATCCGCCTTCATTCACGCTTTATCAGCTCGAATTTCGTGCATACTGAGTCCTCCCTCGCTCAATGTTCAGTCTCGTTCATATCGCATCAATTGGTTATCTTTGAGCGTTTGACAGGTGAGCTAATGGAAGCGTCGCTATAGTGGCGCCTGTGAAACGTCTAGTAGTTAAGAGTTTCATTCAAGATTTTCACTTTTATCATTAGAGGTTGACAATGTACGTACTCGACAGACTCGTATTTATCTGGTGACAGTGCGTATTTTTTGTTGTTATACTTGAGCGATATACCTTAGATTAACGTAGTGCTTTTTTATATTGTTTTAAAGTCGATTGATTGTTTCTAATGACAGTTTTGTTTTGTTTTAAACAGCAAGCAAGACTGCCGCTGTAGGCGCGAACCCGACCGCGACGGGCGCCACTAGCGACCCTCTGGGACCTCTTCCAGAGGGATGGGAACAGGCGGCCACCCAGGAGGGTGAGATCTATTTCATCAATCACGCGACCAGGACCACGTCTTGGTTCGACCCGAGAATACGTAAGTCCTTTTTAAATATTTAAGTATTTAAGAGCGGAAAGGTACTATCGCGATTCTCTCACGCGTCGAACGTGCCCGCCGGAACGGCACCGGCCATTCATTGCCATCCCGAGAATTGTCATTGTCCGCCTCCCCTTTGTCATCGAGGCTTACCTGTTGTCGATAAGCGGACAAATCTCCCTCGGGAGACAAACGCCGACGCTGGATTCCCGGAATTTAATGCTTTCTCATCCACCCGCTTCGACGAACGCTTTTGATTGATGTCGGCTCGGTCTTAAGGCTTCGATTTTGACGTACGGAAACTTGTCTGTTGCTGGCGCACGTTCGCTAAACGCCTTCGGTACTAGACTTGAATACGCAACACGCAAATCACGAGTTTGTGATGAAACATTAGTTTAAATAGCTACATAATGCATATGGGACTTATCGCTAAATTGTCACAAATGTGTTATTTTTTCCAGATATTAGCTGTGGTTATTGAATCAGTATTTATCAGCAGTTTTTAAAGATACCAAATGGGCTGTCATTTAATTTTAAAGATACCAAATTTAATTATTCGGTTAATTTATACTACTAACCACACGTATAATAATGCTTGAAGAACACGTTAAGTAATTCCTAATAATTAATATAGGTAAATAAGTAAATAACATAAAATAGTTTTCGAGTAATAAAATATATTATAACTTATATGCGACAAAAATATAAGTTAACATGTTCTTGCATTTGGTCTTCAGTTATCTTAGAGAGGCTTGGCATCATAAATATATGATTTCAAAGTTGAAATTTAACGTATCAACTATTTTTAGAACGCTTGAGAAACTTGCTAATTACATACAAGGCATTGGAGTGTGTATCCTGAATAAAACCAGCTTGAGGAATGCTTAGCATTTGCATATTTAATTATTTTCCTCTTCTTCCATGTCCTACCACCACAATTCCTACTGTGAGCTTGTAAATAGAGATACCTGAATTTGTATAACAATAGATGTAAATATTTTGGATCGAATATTTGCATTATGTACTATAAATATATTTAAACCGTTAGTTATTCGAGTGCTTCTATAAATTGATTAATACAAGATTATCCATAGACTTCAGATTGGTTTCACGTATGGTATATCGAATCGATTTTTGCTCATTTTATAACGGACACGCCCATTTATCTCAAATAAAGCTTGTAAATATTTACGTTTACGGAAACTATTTTTCGCGGCGCCTTTCTCGCTTTCTACCATTTTCCGTAACTTTGCTTGTAAATAGTTTCGGAACGGGCTGCCCCGAGCTCTGGCCCGTCTTGTCGGACATCGGAGATGGTACGAGAATGTCAGCTGAAGATTGTTTGTGCAACGAGGTGGTCGGCGGGCGTTCACCTGTGCGGCCTCACCTGTGACGGCGGCCTTCCACCGACGTCGCAGATTACCGTTAATTATTTCTTCTTCTTTGACTCGCATGTCACACCCGCGACTTAACCTCTCGTTGGATGATATATATAGTATGTCCAGGAAGGAGCTGGCTGGCGGACAAAACGAAAAATTGAATTTTTGCTATGACGTAATGAAATATTAACCCTTTTTCTACGGCTTCGCACGCATTTTTCTCTGAGCTATATCGTATCCTTAAATTATTTTCAACTGCCAGTGAATGTTTTAGATGCTACATAAAATTGATCACGAGAGAAGCATTCATCTTGTTATTGAATCTGCCAAAGTGTTTAAAATCAATGGAAATACATCATTAGTTTTATCATGCAGGGTATAGAAAAATAATATATATGTCACACGAATCACAAATAAATTCTTAAATAATTTACAGTTGTTCAAATTAAAGCTTTCCTTATAATACAATTTTCAACCTTCTACAAGTCTGCAACTTTATGCTGCAGTTTATAAATCTGCGTTGTCGGTATAATTTTTTTTTAATTTACGTATTATTTTCCTTTTCACAACCAATCGCGTTTCATTGTACTGTAGATTCAGGGAATTTATTAACTGGTCCATTATCTATTGAGTAAAAAAAAACGTGCTACAATTGGCATCGTCTATTGAATCGCGAGAATTATTTCATCGACTTTTAAATTGTCACTCGTTTATTAATTCCTAAAAAACATCTTAGTCCTTTCATTTTTGATCATCACATATTTTTAAAGGACAAACAATAGATTGACAAGTAGTGGTATGTTATTTACGCTAAAATTAATTTTGAGTTTTAAATTACATTTCACACTGCACCATCCACGTATCACTATCTTGATTTAGTTCCCATGCTTTGGATTAATTTTCCTTTCAAGCGTCATATTTCATTATGAAATATTATCCGTGTAACATGAAGATGTTACGTTATTATTAGAGAGTCCTGTGAGAAATGCTTTTTTAACATACGGTTAAGTTTATTATGCAAAAGGCATGAATCATACACCGTAGTAGTATTACCAGGGGATCAATAATTGTGGGAATTACTATGAGTAAGCACTCGTGAGGTCATTCTTATTCAGTACGTGTATATACTTTATATTTGTTTTGTAATTACTCGTTTAATAAACGTTGTTTTCTTTTATATTTTCAGCTCAGCATTTGCAGCGGGCACCGGGTGCCAATGTCGTTCTACCCCACGGTTGGCCCACTGCCTCGGCCAGCGTTTTACACGCTTCACAGAAATTACGCTTGCAATCACTTCAGTTTGAACGAGAGAGACTTAAGAAGAGGCAAAATGAAATCAGAAAACACGTACGTATTAAATAATATTCTTATATTAAATATCAATCTATTTTAATTAATGTTATATTTTTCTTATACAGCAAGAACTCATGGAGAATCGTCTAATTGCACCGTACGGCACTTTGGATCTGCCCATCGATCTCTTACCGGGATTATCAGAACACTCGCGCCAAGAATCAGGCGACAGTGGATTAGGAATGGGTGTGTCGCAAACATATTCGATGCCGACCACCCCCGAAGACTTCTTGTCTAATATAGATGATAATATGGACTGTACTAGTGAAAATGGCGGCGTGACTCTTGATGCCAATGATATATCGATAAGTGAAAACATAGATTCTACAGACGATATTATGCCATCGTTACAAGTAAGCGTATAATATTGCTTTTACATGTATGTATATGCTATTATATATTGACCGTTTCGTTTTTCATTTTCAGCTTGGTGAAGAGTTCTGTACGGACATTTTAGACGATGTGCAATCGTTAATAAACCCAATAACCACTAGGTCAGACAACGTCTTGACATGGCTCTAGGAAACTCGTTCGTTTAGAGATTGCCATGCAATACACGCGATTTTTTAAAACTTTTTCAATATGCAACGCAACGTACTGAAGAAAATGAACTGAATGGTTCTTGTGGCTGTTAAGTGACGTCGCAACTACCAGAAATTAAATAATATTTTATTAAAACTTGATGTGATCATTTTATTAAATAATTGTGGTGCTGAATGTATAGATTTCAACTATATTATATATGAGAGGCAGCGTGTTATGAATGATCCGGCAACTATTTTCAATCGTTGGATTGCCACTAGACTTTGGGTGCCTTAAACTAGTGCCTGATGAAATTAAGATACTGTATATATTTTTGTCAAACTAAAAAGTGCCGAAATTTAATCATGAAGTTGGTATAGTGATGAGTGCTAAAAATAAATGTCTGTATGAATATCGATCATGTTATGACATATTGGGATAATACCAATTGAATGACCGTTACATTAACACTAAGTCACATTTATGTTCGGGAGATTGAAAATACAAATTATTATCAAATGCAAAATTACATAGAAAGTATTCTGTTGCGTCATTTTTTTTTAAACATTATCGCACTGTAATTATTGAAACTAAATAATCAGAAAATTAGTTTTGGATATTACACAAGTTTATATATTAAAGATGTAATGTTTATAAAAAGAAGAAGATAACATTATTTTGTGGTAAAACTGATGTTTCAATCCAAAACTTAAATTCTGAGGATTGAGTTGTGACTGTTTGCAAATGTTCATGTTATTGAGAATGGCAAAACTTTTATTATTATTTTTTTCATTCATTTTCTCATGAACTTGTTCAAGTTGCCGATAGTGAGGGGATGTTCGTTGGTCTCTATAGATGCGGAGTGACTTTTTGGTGTAATATATGAAGTGTTGAATATATTTTAAATCAATAATGTGTTTTATACATTAATTTTTACTTAGGATGCCTTAATTTTCTTCCAATTAACCTTGATTAGGATAAGTTGATGTTTAGTTTATTATCGTTTAGTGTACTATGGTTCAATCAATTGCTCATAGGATTATAAGACCACATTAATACACATCCAAGTAAAATATACATATCAATACATACAAATAAATATATATAATATATATATGTTTAAATCAGATCTTGTCAACATTATTAATATTGAGAACAAATTATACATTAACTACATAAAAATTAAAGCGTATAAATGAAAAGAAAACACCAATATACATATGTTATAGATAGTTTGTATAGCATGTATTAAATAAATTTTGAGATTTTGTGCCTTATTTTACTTAATACGTATAAATTGTTATATATACACATATTATTTTGATAATTACACATATTTTTAAATATACATATCTCATGTAAATACGAAAACTCATTTTTGAGACCCTTTTTGCCTTAAAAAATGTTAGCAATGTATT
The DNA here is from genome assembly GCF_051122295.1 of Plectrocnemia conspersa. Classification (NCBI taxonomy): domain Eukaryota; kingdom Metazoa; phylum Arthropoda; class Insecta; order Trichoptera; family Polycentropodidae; genus Plectrocnemia; species Plectrocnemia conspersa. The sequence goes on from NW_028277169.1 coordinate 25,296,567, forward strand.
AACCGTCCAGTCGAAATTAATATATCTTATGTAATATGAAAATGATATTTTAATATACAAGTCTTGTTCAAATTGCTTTGGAATAATGTATATGAAGCAATATTTTTTAAATGTCAATTAAGTATTATTATATTATATATACATATTATATTATATATTGTTTCTATATTATTATTATTATTATTATTATATGAAATATGTTTAGTATCAATATTGTAATGATATTGACAGAAATTAATTAGATTTTCCTTTTGTATTGAATTGTGTATAAATACAAACATTCTCCATTTTAGGGTCGTTATTTTTTTGGATGAATAATCACCGTTATAGTTTTTGTATTTTAAAATGGATCACATGTAAAATGGAGTATGCTTGTATAGTGTATGTGCCTTATTTTGTAAGTTTTTTAAGTATTACTTTTATAGAAAAATATATGACATATTATATACTCACCATTCATTGCCTTGTTAAGCAGCTAAATACGTTTTATCTGAAAAATTGGTGCCTTATTTATATTATTTTTTGTAATTGTATGTATATGGATATTTATGACATGTTTATCTCGATCTTGATCGTGCACTCGATACTCTGCGAAGAGTATATGTTGTGTTGCACCCGCTATTTAAAATCTGAGATTAAAGCTTTGCGTTTCCAAATGCACATTTGGAAGTGGCACAAGTTCTTGTTCCGTTGCATAAAACTTTCAATTGACGATATTATAACACAAGGTTGATATATGTAAACTAGTCTGTCTGCACTGAATTTAATTTTTAATTTTTGTGTCTTGATTCTTCAATATTGACGATACTTAAATATTGGCTTTGTTTAAACATGTTAAAATGTTGTTGGTTTTAATTAGACACGTTCTGCTTGGCGTTACTGTGATATATTATAAATCAATCGATTCGAGTCGAATGTTACAATGCATACAGTTTAATTTGGCTCTGATTTGTTTTTGACTATATTAAATGTCAGATTTTTTTATTTAACGAACGTTGTCTTGAGATTTTTCATGCAAGTGCATTTCGATTTTGTATTTGTTGGTTATTCGAGATTGAATAACGCAAGTTACATCTTATATTTTATATTTTATTCAATCGACTTCATTTTATTATATTATATATCAATATATTTTTTATTAATTTTACATTGTTAATGCGCGGATTCGAGTTTTCATTGTCAATTCTGCTATCGAACGCAAGAAAATTATTATACGATATATGTTGTTGGTGTTGAGTTGAATCTTAGTATGCTTTTACCAGACTGAACGCTTTAGTCGACCAGACGAATCGATTCTGAACGCATTTTTAAAGTTTGCAACAGATTTATATGCATGAGATTAATTATATTTTATATATACGTTAATGAGATTTATCAATATTAGATACGCTTTTACAGACTGAATCTAAGAAACGATTTTGCTGTCTGGAAGAGGATTATGATTATGTTTAATAATTAAATCGCATAGTTTTAATTTTTTAATTTCACTATTTATATTTTATGTAATCGTACGGTGGAAAACTTTGATATTAAGAAGTAACTTGTACATTATGATTTACATTGGAAGAAACAAGATTATTTATATGGAATATGCACATATTATTTTAAAGAATCGGAATTTATTTACAAGTGACAGCAATCTACATTATATAGAAAAATATAATTTTAAGTTTGAGTCAGTGTTGTTACAATAGTATGACAAACTGACCTGTAAATATTCAAACGTGTCTATGATTATGAATTGTAATAAAATGAAAGAACTTTTAATATTGTATTATTTTGTTACACTGACTTGGTCCTTCCTATCCATGTGATAATCTGTCTTGATCCTTGTAATAAAAATATCTTAAACAAACTTGTTTTTCATGCTCTATAGAAGCAGAAAATTAAAAATACTGTGTTGAAATTGTTCCATTATTTTAAAATTAATTAAAAAAAAGCCACTTTTTTAAATAAATAAGTAGATAAATACAAAATATTGTAGAGATTGACAATTACTCTGAAGAGAAAAATATTATAGATTGCTGGAATTAAAGAAGCGGTTGACATAAATTATTATATACAGAAAGATAGAAGCGAAAATCATATATGTGAGCGAACAAATTACTATTGTTATTATTGTCAGGGTCTTGACAATACATAGAATCATCACAATTGTTCTACTCAATTGATTCAGTAGCATAAGGTGACCAGATTCCAAAGCTTCAATCTGGGACGCAATATTTTCAATACACGTTATGTTAAAGACGAAGAAGAATCATTTAATTTATCCAAATAAGTTGTAATAATCAAATGCTTATGACATAGTCTCGCAAATATGCAAATCAGCTTAGATCAGTGGTCGCCAAACACAGGAGAGCGCCATTACTAATAATATTTTACGAATTTTTAATTTATTGTATTGACTAAGATCAAATTCAAAAAGAAATGCCACGTACAGCCGTCAACTCATCAAGAGCAAATTGTATTAAAATCTTCTACTGGCGGAGACTTGAATGACAAAAAACAATATTATTGTTTTACCAGTTACTCTCTGATCAAAAAATGGACATTCGTCAATAAAGACCACAGATTATTTATAGTCGTTAAACCCCATTATGATCAACCGTATAAGAACCACCGTTCCATCAACCTAAAATGGTGAAGATCCTCTATTGTACAATCAATATGAAAACATTCTCACAAGTTTTTAAGTAAGTTAGGCTTGGGAGCCGAGTGTGTAATTGGTTAGCTAAATGAGACGCTGCAGGAATTTATATTGTGAAAAAGTAAATTAAAAAAAGTAAGTTAAAATATTGACACCCCAGAGAAAGCGATCGTTTAACCAGGGTGTCCAAAGAACAACAGCAATTAATTAAACCTCTATAAGCTGTGGTAATGGATTTAAAAGTTAGTGGTAATTGTGCAATCCTGGGTGTTGTTTATGATTTATATTTTCATTGTTGCGCTCTCGTTGTTTAAAGCCACTTATTATCATTCGCGTAAGGTCTACATTAATCATGGACGACAACGCTATTTCCGTCTTAAAGATCTCTAATACATTGTTAAATGCTTTAATTGTTGTTAATCTAATCTCTAAATTAACCATTGAGACACCTACACTAATTTAGACATAAATTCATTAGAAACATTAATTGCAATATTTTCAATAAATAAAACTTGCAGTTATTACTTGTGATTTTATTTTCAATAAAATATGTATTTAATTTCAAAATAAAAACTGTTTAGTACTTGTGAATTAGGTTTTTTTTTGTATTATGGTTGTATATATCATACATTTTTTAATTTTAATCTATAGTGTATTTTTATAATGGCGTGTACTACAATTATTGTGTTTTGAAATATTCGACAGCAAGCATAAATATAAATAATAATCTAATATTAAAAATGATAGTATTCGAAAATTAGTTTAATCTTTAAATGCTCGTTTCAAGGATAGCTAGATTTGAAGATTTATCCAAATATGTGTAGTAAACATTTTTTTCTACATGATTAAGATTAGAGGACTGCGACATTCGTTAACAATTAAGAGAAATAAAACAATATAGTGTAAAGGATGGGACCACACAAAGGCTTTCGTTACGACTAGAAAAAAGGGCCACATATGTAAATAGCACCCAAGGATTCTCCGGTACATTGACAGAATATTTCTGTGTTGCGAAACGCTCACGGGAAACAATATATCACTGGAAAACAAAAAGCACAGTAAGGCAGTATTACCATTGCACCATTCGACTTCGGAGATGTCTATCAAGTAAATATCATTTTCTATATACATATTTCGTTGTTCTAAGAAGCGAATGCAAAAATTGAGGAATGTCTCTAATGAAGAAAGGGCAGACACTAACAGGCTAAATGTTAATAATAATAAGACTGAAGTTAATAATAATAACTGATAAGCAAATAATTGTATTTATGGGTGGATCGTTACACCTGGTACCCAAAATTAATACAGCTTAAATAGTAGGTAGTTAAAAATAATGTGAACTATATATTATATTTGACTGTAAAAGGGTAATAATACTGGATATTTGGCACGTGTACCAATGGTTCTTTGTCTGGTATTTGAAGCATTCATTCGATACTATTATAATTATCTCGCACTAGAACGCCGTTTTACGTCGTGATGAATTATTGAATTGTCCATATCATTAATTAGACTTTAGTAGTCAGTTCACGCTTAATCGCCGTCAGTGTAACACACATATATCAGACTGATAAGAAAATGATATTTATATTTTTGTGTGTTTTCACGGTCATATTGATTGGTTGTCATTTTTCGATACAAGGAACCAGAAAGGCAAAATTGATTAATAAAATACCAGGGCCCGCCCCTTTGCCAATTGTTGGAAATGCATTTGATTTCATCTGCAATCCAGGTTAGTTTATTAATACCATTTAATAATATTTTAAACTTAACCATGACATAATAATTTAGTAAACTGCAGTTTGAAGTCACTAAAAAATATTAAAATTAAAAAATAAGATTTTTTTTTAGTTTAGATAAAAAAAATATTTCATTGGAAAACTGTCATTGATTATTTTAAGTAACATGATAAAGTAAATTTATTTGGGCAACCATTAAAAATCATCGCTAGTCCTCCTTAGATTTTTTGCACAATTTAGATGTCATTAGTTGCAAAAGCAGTCATATTTGCTCAATCAGTATTTTATAATTCGCAGTATAACAACATTCCATTTTAATAACATGATTTTTATTATTTTATTTTTATTTAAGTAAAAATTTGGATATATTTCATATCTGTATAATTACATTAAATTATATATAACTGGTTTTCAGCGAAATTTTATGGTGTCAATCTATCGAATAATCTAATATTTCTGTTATATACGTGTGTGAGATATACCAAGTAATATTAAAGAAAAATAACAAATGGTTAAGGCGCTGTCTTATGTAATATTATATATAATGGAATTTACCTTTTTAACTATCGCTCAAATTAGTGCATTAATTTCTTAAAATCATAGGTTATATTTATATTTTATAAGCTAAAATAACACGTTAAATTGATATAATAATATCGAAAAATTAAAGTCTAATCGATAAATAGCTTTGATTTATTTGAACTGACCGCAGCAAGCGGTGACCTCACAGTCGCCTCTACCGCAAAACACTCAATCATGGTCATTGCGACCAATGAACCTCACCGATGCTGTATCACCGACGGTCTTGAAACACTGGCATTTATCATGATCAGCTTCTGATCGAAAAATATATTGTGTTAATTGATTATAAAAAAATAAATAAAAATATTAAATTAGAAAAAAAAAATATAAAATAAAGAACTATTTGTCTTAATTTACTAGTATGATAGACCAGTGGTTAAGTGAATCATAAATTCATTAATCATTTCCAAAAATGAATTCAGTGACTAATTTTTTAAATATTATATATATATTTGGAAAAAACAACTCTTCTCATCTTCCAGGTTCAAAATTTATCGAAGAGGTTTTGCGTTTTTTTAATTAATCTTTCGGTAACTTCAGATTTATTGATAAACCTATTGAAACGACACGAAATAATTGTAATCTCTAGGAGCAAGCTACGACTGAAGATCGATGTAATCACTGTCCTGACGTACCGTATGGTATAAAATGCCATATGATAATACTTCCCATAGCATAGTTAATTATAATGTGTTGAAACAGACGTCATTTTGTCTTAAAATATTTATGCAGCGTTCGTTTGCTGCCTAAAACTATGGATATCTTCCGAATAAGCCCATATATAACAATGTATATAAATCTGGGCAACTAATTATCTTCCAATTCCAACACAGTAGAAATTTGTTCGTCACTATATTCGATTGAAAATTGGTATTACTTAGTATGAAGCATAGCAGTTCAATATAATAGTATTAAAGCACATTAGTATTTATTATAAATAACATTAGTAACGAATTATCAAATCAATAACTAGTTTTGCACCTTAAGCTAGTAAAAAAATCTTGTTTTTCGTCTCCGCTAAACTCTAACCTTGACTGTTGAAGACTTTCTGTTCGCAAACAAAGAAACATACTAATATATAATTTTTTTGTGTATTATATTAAAATAGCAGATGACCATTCATGATTTATTTTTTATAAATATACAAATATCATTATATTTTTACAGCCGAATTATTTTATAAAGCGCGATGGATGGCCAACAATTTCAGATCACATAACATATACAAGACTTGGACTATATCAGAGCCGGTTATCAATCTCTATGACCCCGACGACTTCGAAGTAATATTGTCAATAAAATTGCGATTAATAGTTCATATTAAAAAAAACAGTAATTTGACAATGTGAATTTTAGGTTGTGCTGTCGAGTTTTAAACACATCACTAAAAGCAAACTGTACAACTTTTTACATCCGTGGTTGAATCAAGGACTTCTAACGAGCACAGGTGAATTAATTTGCAATAAAATATTTTATCATCACATGCACATGCTTAATTAAGTCCGTATTATAAATTTAAATTACGTCAACATCTTCTTAATATTTCAGGTGATAAATGGCATGCAAGACGTAAAATTTTAACACCAACTTTTCACTTCAACATCTTGCGACAATTCTGTGGAACGTTTAAAAATGAAAGTGAAAAATTTGTTCAGCAATTGAAACCTGTGGTTGATAAAGAAATTGATATAATGCCATTTGTTGTCAATTTTACTCTTCATACGTTATGTGGTAAGTATGTTGATGATTGTTTGATAAGAATACATAATTCACAAGTGCAGTTGATATCTCTGAAATGTTTATAAAATACTCATAAAAATATATAAATATTTTTATAAGTATTTTCTAAATTATTTTTTGTACCAGTTTGAAATTTGCCAGTAAAAGTTGTGCAGTAATGAATAAATATATATATACGTTTTTATTACCTATGTAGTACTGCGTCATGTAGTTTCCATGTCGTATTGAACTTTTGAAATTCAAGTGACTGCTTTAGTGTTTCATCTTTACCAAGGATCGTCTCGTTCAATTCAGCTTGGCTCTGCTTGGTACGAGTGTGTTAATTCTAAGAAGTACGTTCCTGACTGAAATGTGTGAAAGCTGAATTAATGCAGCAGTGTTCTTCTTTATATACCCCTGGAAATGGTATACCACTGTTCTTGTTTATATACCACTGGAAATGGTATATAAACAAGAACAGGATAGAAGGAACGTTGATAAATTATCTAAATCGATTTTAATAGTGATTAAAAATATCTTAATACTTGCTTAGGTGGCAATAATAAAAATGGAATAAGGCTATCAGTCATTTTATGGTTAAGGCTATCAGTTAATTTTAGTGTTGTTTTACTTTTTAAATGTATAAGATTAAAAAATAAAAATAGTTTTATATGTCATTGATAAGATATGTTTAAGTTTCTAGTATGTGGTTGGTATTCTTTCGATTCTATAACTACACTTTTCAATGCTATTATCTATTTTCGATATATTTACAGCAATATTAATATAAAATATAAGCATTAACGTTTTTATGAACGTCTAAAACAGTTAGTTTTGTTTCATGAAATATAAAAAAGCAATATGTGAGGCGTTATAATATTTTTTAAATATGATAATTTAATATTACACAATAATAAGCAATAAAATTGTTAAAAGTAAATATATTGAAAAATAGACATGAGTCTAAATTTTAACTATGATATATTTTCCTTCGATTTTTCAGAAACAGCAATGGGTATCAGCCTTGATTCGATACAAAATAATCAAAGTTCTTCCTATCAAAAGGCTGTGAAAGACATGTCTAAATATTTCATACATCGCCTTGTTCGATTTTGGGTGCATTCGCCCTTACTTTTTGCAATGTCAGCAATTGGAAAAATGCAAGAAAATACATTGTCGATTTTGCATAAATTTACAAATCAGGTCATTGATGAAAGGCGATCGATGAGAGTTTTGACTGAAGGCAATTTCGTTGTGGAAGACTTGGACGACGAAGAAAATATAAAGAAGCTTAAGAAGAGACTGGCGATGTTGGACTTGTTGCTTTCTGCTGAAGCTGACGGAAGAATAGATACAACTGGAATCAGAGAAGAGGTCGATACGTTCATGTTTGAGGTTAGCATTACATTTGTTAATAATAATAATTTTAGTGATCAATTAAGAACGTCAGAAAATATGAATATGTGTAGAGAGTTATTGAAAATATGTATGATTATCATCAGGGTCATGACACAACAACTATGGCAATCACATTCTGCTTGATGGAACTGGCTAACAATCGACATATTCAGGTGATTATTATCATATTATATATAAATTATATAAATTTAAAATAAATGTATTTTGTAATAAATATGTAATTGAAACATAGGATAAAGTTGTTGAAGAATTAAAAGAAATATACAGAGACGATGGAGAAATGACAATGGAGAAATTGAACAAGATGGATTACTTAGAGAGGTGTATTAAAGAAAGCTTAAGATTATATCCAAGTGTCACAATGTTAGGAAGATATATCGGCGAAGAGATGCAATTGAGTAAGTTGTTTTATGGTTACATTAATGCATTGGTTATGTAACTTATAATATGGGATTATATTGTAGAACACTTTTTAATTCCACCTGATACGACTTGCCATCTCCACATATATGATTTGCATAGAAGGGCCGATATTTATCCGGATCCTTTGAAATTCGATCCTGAAAGATTTACGAAAGAAAATTCTTTAAATCGACATCCATTTGCATATGTACCATTTAGTGCAGGTCCCAGAAATTGCATAGGTATAATAATTTATTTATTAAGCATTTTACTAGTTCACATACATTTCACAAGTCTACATACTATTTAAGTCTGGTGTTTTTACAACGTTAAATAGTAGCAAATTCAAAAATAACAATATGTATATAAATTTCTAGGACAAAAATTTGCAATGCTGGAATTAAAAGCTGTTATATCTTCAATAGTTTTCAACTACAAACTGAAGGCTGTCACGAAACCAGAAGATATAATTTTAACTGCAGACATCATTTTAAAGAGCAAAGATCCAATAAAAATACAATTCGAACACAGACTCTTATAAAATTATTATGAAAGTAAGGTATTTTACTTTAAAACTTTATTAATTTTATTTTTTATGTTAACTGGTTTATCATAAATATTTTTTTTTAATAAATTAACACTCGTGTATATGTTTGTATAATTTAAAATATATTTGTTGTTATTCCAAAGATTAATAAAAATATATATTTGATTTTATTATTATGTATATTTAGATACATATTATACATATATGATTTTAGTTAATATATATTAAAATAAAATGAATATGTAGTAAAGTACTTCATTTTGTATGCAAAATAATTATGTTTAAAATAGTATTACCTTTTTTTTAAAAAAAAAACTTATGTACTAATTACTAAACTAATAAACCACTTTAAAACTGTAAGTCTATTGTATAAAAAGTATGGTTCATATTAAACTAATAATTATTAATTTAATAAATAAATGACTATTTCTATATATTATTGTATAATTATAAAAAATAATAAACTTTATTTCCTAATATGGGCATTAGACTCTAGACTCTAGGTTACTTTAGAGTCTAGAGTAACCTAGGTTTAATTATCTGAAAAAGAATGTTGTGTGTAGATACAACATATTTATTTTTCTAGTAGATATATTGCTTATCTCCAAAAAATATATCTATAATGTTAATGTAGTTGAACTATTCTATACAATATATAATATTTAAAAATTTAGATTTTCTGTTTTAGCTTACAAATTGCAGAAATTTTAGTAAAAAAAGCATTTTGATTGAATATAAATATATTCAATAGTAGAGACATCTGGCGGTGAACAGTTAAATTATTATGTCAAACATTATTTCATTATTATATTAAATAGTTTAATTAGGTTTAGTGATTATTGCACAAATGAAAATATTTCAAACAACAAAAATGATCAATGTACACATATATGTATATTTAAGAATACGTCAATATATATAAAAAATATGTATATACATACATATATAGCAGATACTCGTATTTCCTATAATTACATAAATTTTTACTTAAGAATTGAGTAAAACATATAGCAGTAGGAATTATTATATTTGAAAATGTAACAATCACAATCGAAAGTCACCCTTAAATTAATATTGTTGCTAGTTATAATTTAACATTCATATAACCTCTATATTATTTATACAGATGTATATCAATTTTATTTAAGAAAATCGTTATTAATCTAACAAATAAGGAACATTTAGATATAGATAATCTGATGTTTTTATTTTTATTTTCGATTATAATCAATATTATAGTAATGGAACACTTTTGTGTTTTTAATACTAGTAAATACCTAAATAGCCTCAAGGCAGTAACTTTTCGTTTATTTTTAGATAAAAATAGAACAAAACAGGTTTATGAGGATTATTTACTTCACAACACTAAGCGGTTCACAAGTCGCTTACATTTTAAAATTTAAAATACCTTTATCTACCTCTAGTATACACAGTATAAAACAGTGCTTCTCAGTTAATTTTTAAGAACTTATGTCACAGAACAATTTTATTAAAAAGAAAACAATAAGGCTTATTTAGTTACGTAATGCAATACGTACCTATATATATTTTTATCAATACTATTTTATATTTAATTAATTTTTGTGGATTATTTTGGCTGTGCAGTACAAAATTTTCGAATATGCTAGATACTAGCAAATTACAATATGACTTGAGAAAGAGTGGAAATATATAATAAATCTTCCGAAATTCCAGAAAATACTTATCAATTTACATTCGTTCAAATAAATAACATATAAACAATAATATTAATAAATATAAATATGTGTCAAATTTATAAAATATGAATAGAAAAAAATGTTTCTAAGATCGTCAGAAAATATTGATTTGTGAATAATAAAAGTTATTCGTATACTTATTAAGAATATTATTAAAACGAAGTTAAGACAATGTAAGCAATTTCTATATATAAATATGCAAATGTTACTTAAAAATACTTACACCTGATAATGCAGGTGAATCTGATGATGCAGGTAATAATTTTTTCGTAAACGTAAATAATACTGAATATTTGCACAATAATCTTCTTTCTTCTTGTATATTATTGTTCTAAGCCGTTGCTTCCGCCGGATGCGCTTTAATTACATTAAATTCTCAATTTTCTCCTTGGAAATCGTATCGCTTTGTATGAACGGTGTATAATAAAACACGTAAACAAAGGAAATATATTTAATTATAATTAATAATTAAATATATTTCATTGGCACGATGATTTTCGAGCCTCCGCTTATGTATTCTGTTGTTTCGACCAATGAAAAATAAGCATTCAAATATAAAACAAGATGGCCGACATTACCGTGACAACAGTTTTAAATAATAAAATTTTTCTACGCGACAATAATTTTCATTAATTCGTCATTTGACTGAATATAAATAATCGGATTGCAAATTAATAATGTGTGTAAGGATTATAAGAATTCATTGATTAAACTAGATAAACAATCATCAAACCGACTTCGTAATGAAATCTTCAAATTTTGAATTCCCGTCGACGAGCTCCGAGGCCGACAAGTGAGTTTTTCCTTTTACAATATCTAAAAATTATCATTGCTTCTGATTTAATAAATACATAAATCATAAATAAATTTCAGTTGTCAAACTAATGCGATATTTGCTGCTGTATATGTGAAGCCAGTTAAAAAATTCGAGGAGGCGTGTTACTTAAGCCTAACCCCACATTTGTTTCAAAATTTGCTCTTTTTATTTGCTTTGCTTTTATATTTAAATAAGTGGAAAATCCATATTTGTATCCAAATGGTTGTTTTTTGGGCACCTTTATGCCTGCATTACACTCTCTGGAACTTGGCCAAGGTTGGCCAAGGACGGAGAATATAGTGGGTCACTTCGGTCGAGTTCGGTCCTGTCCGCTCTAAGATCTCTCGGAAGTTGTCCGAGGTTACCGAGAATGGGAGGTAAAGTGGGGGGTAATTCAGTCGACTTGGCCAGCTTCAAGCGCTTCCGAACATTATCAGCATTATTTCCGAGTCAAAGGGACCGAAGTCGGAGCTGCTCTTTCGAGCGCGAGCGGTGAGATACTTTCGCGTGTTAAGTGACGAGAGTGAAAGAGATAATGATATGGTGTTTCGCAAACTGAGATAGAACGAGTAACTCGGTTCAATTTCAGTATGCGCGTAGGCGTCCTATGACACTCAACACGCATGACGATCACGTGGCCTAGTTATAATACCACATGCTTATCGGAGACTTCAACAGACTCTTACTGATATCTTTGAATATTTTAGGGCACCAAAGGAGATTAATTATATTTTTGATAGTATATTCTTCTAACAGATATCGTGATTATATTTTTTTTCATATAAAATTAAATAATTTAAAACTTAAAAAAAAAAATCGTTTCGAATATCCTTATGTATTTTCCTAGATCGGTTTATATAAATGTCCCACCATAACGAATTCTTATTTAGAATCGATGGCGACAAATTCTACGATAGTCACAGATGTGGTGTTCGTATTCTGAAGTATTTTTATGCCTTATGGCATTTTGCAAAAGCCGACAAAGATTTTGCGTAAATTGAATATTTACGACCGAAAAGTTTTCATTGATATTGTATTGGTAAGTGCCCACACAAACTTTTATAATTATCAGTAGCGTAATTTTAATAATATGACAATTTAAAAATTGTGATTATTTGGCATTTTATTTGATAACGCGCAAATATGCCGTCTGTACGTGACAGAAGCCGCCATCCGGACATCATTCACGGCGGGTTTTCCAATTTGCAACGCGAATGAATGAACTGAAACCAGTTTCATGACGTCAAAAAACTTTCGTAGTATGTTATAGATACTTTGTTTCTAAATGATGTTTGAGTTTTGAAGGTTTTAGATATTTAATAATAAGAACAGCATTACATAAAATGCATTGTGGTTTAGAAAAGTTATTGCTGATGATTCTAATGAAGCTGAATTTCAGACCTTCGCCACGATTCTGCAATTCTGTACTACAGGCTCAGAACTTCTATTTTAGTGCAAAAGTATGTATTATAAAAAGTATATACGTATTTAGACCACTGTTACTTGGACTATTTGTATGGCGGACCGGTTTTTTAGTGTATTCGGTGACCGGCCGGTGTGTTGAAACATATATTGAATAAAAATGATCAACTAAGATATTTTAAAACGTCCATAATATTATTCAGACCTAATTTTTACATATTTAAATGATCACAAAACAATTTTAGATTAAAAAAAAAATATTACGAAGGTGGTGAGAATAATACATTATTTTCTTCCAAATCAAAGTTTTTGTTTAAGCAGTATTAAAAATAAGCTAAAACGAATATTATATAGTAAATTAGTAATATATCATTGAGCAAATAATTTAAAGTAACCAATATATTTCCATAAACTTATTTTAATGCAACTTCTTTAATGAAACATTTGATAGCGTGGAGTCAAAAAGTTAAACATCTTAAATCGTGTAATTATGCATTTAATTACTGTCAGTGTCATCTAATATCACGTTCCAACGAGACCTTAATTTCATCACCACTTTCATTACTAACAGGATAATATTCTTTATTGTCTTCTGTCTGCATTTCTTCTTGAATTTTATAATATGGGGTTTGACATTTTATAATTGTTTTTTTAATTCGGCAGATCGCTCTGTGGAACAATCGTATTGAATAACTTATTATATTTACATGGGTTTTACATTTAAATTTTGTATTTTAAAATTAGCTAAGTTTAGAAAGATTATGTAGTATTTTAAATGCACTAAAACAAGTTTTATATCATATATCTAAATATATTTTATGATTCATTGTTACTTTTTTAGATTTGTAATAGATATGTATAACATAATTAAATATTTTTTTTATAAAAAATTAGAACCCCTTGAAAAGTGTAGACATTATGTATTAAAATAACATGTACATTAATTTGATTGATCTTATTTTTTTCCATAGCTAGAGATAAAGGCATGCGGTCCACATGCCCTTATTTTTCACACACTCTCGTCACTCAACACGCGAGCGAGCGAAAGGGAAAGTATCTCACCGCACGCGCCTGGTATACAACTATACATAAATATTTTAAAACTTATAATAATTTAAATAGCGCTAATCTAAATGATTCCTTTATTGGTAACCTACTAAGAAATAAAAAAAAATTACAGTTAGAGCTATTAATTTTGTAATAAGCTATGTTATTTAAAAATAAATAAGCGACACAAAAATTTATTGTTACTAATTCAGAAGTGAATTAAAATTTTGAGTAGGTGAAAAATATTTTACATTGTTATCGTTTTTCGTTAACGCTCTAGCTATGAACGTTGCACTGTTGTGTATTGTCATAATTACTGAACAGATTTCAGACTTTGTAAATAATATTCAACGATTCTTCCATTAATATTTCTTAGTAAAAATGTTTTATGGACAATCTTATAAATACATTTTAAAAAATATACATATTTATTGCTTATAAAAAATTTGATTAACAATGCATTAGCATTTTACTAAGTAAAAAAATTTAATTTAATGTTTCTTTATACTTTATACGTCAGTTTAATTTCATCTATGCAAGTGTGTTGTAGTACACTCATCTTTGATAAAAATGTTTATATTATTATTGTGTTTTGTTATATTCATATTTGTAGGAGAATTGTTATTAAAAAACTCTAGAAGTAGCAAACTTTTGAAGATAATTCCTGAACCTTTAAGATTTCCATTGATTGGTCATGGGCTATTTTTTAACCATACGCCTAGTGAATATAAATATAATTTTATTGAGTTTTATTACTTACTTATTATTATTAATAACAAATCATATTTCAGCTGAAATATTTTATTTGACAAGAGCATTTTCGAATAAATATAAAAGTGCGTATAAAATTGGAGTAGCTCATATGCAAATTGTCAGTACATTGGAACCAGAAGATATTCAGGTATCTTACGATATGTTTTATTATATATTTATAAAATGTTATATTTAAAAAAATATAATTATGTTTTAGATAATATTGAATAATCCAAAGTGTTACGATAAAAGTTTAATTTTTAAATTTTTGAGACCATGGCTAAACGATGGATTATTATTATCTACAGGTTAAAGCATGGTTTCCCAAACTATGTTCTGCGGAACACTGGTGTTCCGCGGATCCAAAATATGTGTTCCGCGGAGCCTAAATAGATATTTCACAAAAATTTAGAGTAGATTAAAAAAATTGTTAGTCTTGCTAATACATAAAAATTGTTCATAAATCTGATGAAAAAGCTTGAAAATATGTGTTAAATATTTAACATTGATGTGTATAAAATCTGGAGGGAAAAGTTTCATAAGTCGATGTTGTTTTTTTTATCTATAAAATTTGATCGTATTTAAGCAATATTTTTTTTGTTAATTAAACACACGATATTAGTGCTTGTTATACGAATTTTATTTATGTGACTACATATGCTACTAGCAGTCACTGTATTTTGCATAGGCATGCACTGTTGACTAAAAAAATTTCCACAAATTTAAAAAATGTTATGAAGTAGCCGTGAAAATGATAAACTATGTAAAATCTAGACCACTTCAATCCAGATTATTTAAAATTTTGTGCGATGAAATGGGTAGTCAACATGAAGCACTTTTATTACATACTGAAGTGAGATGGCTATCCAGAGAAAAAGTACTATTAAGACTTTATGAACTTCGAAATGAATTATTAGTCTTCTTGAAAGCACAAAATAATTTGCAACATCATTTTATAAATTATTTAACAAATCCTTCCTGGTTGATACATCTGCATATCTGGCGGATATTTTTACAAAGTGAAATGATGTTAACTTATAATTACAAGAAAAAAATATTACAATTTTTAATATGAGAGATAAAATTGAATCTTTTGATAAAAAATTACAATTTCAGATTTTATCGGTTGAATCTAATAATTCTGATTGTTTTCCTGTCTTGGATATGAATGTTTAAATGAATTGAATTTTCAAGTAGATAAAAAAGTTTCACAAGTATTTTTAGAACACCTATATTACTTGAAAATAACTCTTTCGAAATATTTTCCGAAAACTAGTAAGGACGATTCCTGGGTTCGGAATCCATTTTCCGTAACAGTAAAACCAGTGGGCTTAAGGGATTAGGAGAATTTAGTTAATGACTCTGATTTGAAACAAAAATATCAGCCATTAAATAATTTCTGGGCGAGTCTGACTGAAGAGTTCCCCAAGGTGTCAAAACAAGTTCTGGTTTGTTTACTTCCGTTTTTCACGACATATTTATGCGAAGTGGGATTTTTTAAGTATATTGCAACAAAAACAAAATACAGAAATATACTCCACGCCACGGCAGATATGAAAACACAACTAACCAAAATTTTGCCTGATATAAAAAAATTGTTATTTAAAAACCCAAAATCATCATTTATTTATTTGTTTTTTTATGTTTATTAAATAAATTTAATAACATTTCTTTAATAACATGTTTTATTTTATTATGAATTACCCAGCCTAAAAAATAAGCTAAGTGTTCCGCCAAAATTTTCGGATTTGCCAAGTGTTCCGTCGCTGAAAAAGTTTGGGAAACCCTGGGTTAAAGTATTATTTGTATTTATATAATTCTGTTAAAATGAAATCTATTATTTTTTATATTTAGGTGATAAATGGAAGTGTCGTAGAAAATTATTGGGTGCAGCTTTTAATTATGGCAGCCTTCAGGATTATTTAAATGTGTTTAATGAAGCAACCGAAAAATTAATATTAAATTTGAAGAGCGTGGAAAAAGATACAGAAGTTGATATCATGGATATGGTTCTTGATTGTGCATTGCATATTATTTGTCGTAATAATTATTTGCTTAAATTATTTATTTATACTAATATATATATAATGATTATTTTAATTTTTAGAAACTGCAATGGGAGTAAACTTTGATAAAATTGACAAGGATCAAAAATATGTTTATAAACATGCTGTTAAGGAAATGTCTGAATGTATAACATATCGCGCAATGAGATTTTGGCTTCATTTAGATTTTATTTTTGAATTAACAAGCGTTGGTAAAAAGCAAAAAAAAGCGGTAGACGTATTGCATGGTTTTGCATCAGAGATTATCAGACAGAAGCGTGACGTCAAAATAAATAATGTGACGCCAAATTATGACGAAGAAGATTCTAAAAAAAGATTGACTCTCTTGGATTTATTGTTAAATGCTGAAAAAGAAGGAAAGATTGACAATGAAGGCGTGAGAGAAGAAATTGACAGTTTTATATTTGGGGTAAGATATTTTATGTAGTAGATATTAGTGCTTTTTGATAGTTTAAACTAATATATACTTCATGTTATATTAACCATTGCAATTAATTCGTCGATGAATATTTTGGTTAAAAAGCAGCAGATGTGAGAAAATACATAATTTACATATTTCTTATTAAAAATATAAAGGCGCCTATGTTCATTTATAATGATATATCTGATCTGTAAGACTAGTATTTATAAATGAAACTAATTAACCAGTTAAAATAAAATTGTTTATTATCCTTATTAAACACATGCCAATATAAAATATTAAATTTAGACAAATAAAAAATCAATTTACTTTGAGTATAAAACGCTTGGTAGCGGGCTTAAAGCGGGATACGAGGATGAAACATTTTTTGTACTGCAATGTTAAGATTTGCCTATATGTTGTCGTACATGTTTAATATTTAGGCCAGGAATCTATTATACAAAATAAAGCATAGTGAAATAACATAAATCTGGTTAAAATACATTTATATACATTTTTACTATAAAAAAGTTTTGAATCTATCTCTTTATTTCTTACAAAGTCAATTTTTTACCGTAAATAATTAATTAATAAAATTAAATTGATTAAAATAAAATGCGATTAAAATTATGATCGGCACGTTGAGAAATTATGACTGATTCATTATGAAGATGAAGAAGATTTTATTAACACTTTGTTTTTATTTTCGAAACTTTTGGATCATAAGTTGTATTTAATAACTGTTAATTACTTTTTATGATTAATTAAATCAATCCGCATACAAGTGTTTATGGGGTTTGTTTGTTTTCTTGACACCATTGGTTGTTATTTCGATTATTTACTATTTTAGTTTTGTTAAAAGAAATGTCTGAAACTAAAACTCAAATAAAAAATTATATAAGTATATCGTTTCAATATCAGATCTATATAAAAAAAGATGAAAAAATATGAATGATTTTTTGTATTGTTCAGATCATAATAATATTTTTTTATAGATTATAATAAAAGGCAATTGCTAGATGCATATGAAATATAAATATGAAATATTTTATGGAACTTTTTGTATGACAAATATTAAACGTGGACTGACATTGAAATTATCTGTTATCCAATTATGGCCGTTTTTTAAGCTGTCCTGAGATTTGTGTCAGGGTGCTTATTTTTACAGGACAAAGATATTTAGTTTATGAATGGTTCTTATGCAACAAATAGCTTTGTCTGCGTCTTAAGGACCCAGTCGCTTCCAAAGATCGGGTTGAACTCTGGATTCTGGACATTGGGCAGGAGTAAAACATGTAATTTATTTACTAAGCATATATATATAAAGCTGCTGAAGTTGATGTCAATTATAATATTTTATTACAATTTCTACAATATAAAATGTTAATTGTTTTAGCCTAGTATTACGTTAAGCATATATGTATATAAACAGCGCAACTATATTTATGTATGATATTTTATATTCTTATTATTAAATGTTGCAAAATTTTCAGGGCCATGACACTACTACATCTTCCATAAGTTTTTGTTTGATGTTGTTAGCAAATAATACTGAACATCAGGTATATTTTTGTATTTTATTTCGACAGTTTTCAATAATATATGTTGAGTAGTTTTTTATTATAACCATTTGGACATTTGCATATTAAAAGTAAAATCAAACCAGTTTGTTATTTATATAAAAATAAAAAAATACTGTTGATATCAATATTTAAGCTTTGTGTACATGTGTACATAATTTAATAATACATTTTATTATTAGGATATAGTATATAACGAAATTATGGAAGAATTTGGCGAGAATTCAGAGGAGCTGACAATAACTAAATTGAACAAATTATCACATCTAGAGCGGTGTATTAAAGAATCGTTGAGATTGTATCCAAGTGTGTTATTGATTAGTAGATTACTCAAAGACGATGTTAAGTTTAGTAAGTATATACCAACATGACAAACCATATCAATACTAAGTTTATTACATTAAATTTATTTTCAGAAAAATTTATGCTGCCAGCTGGAACTACAATACAGGTTTATATATTCGATCTGCACAGAAAGTCATCTATTTATATGAATCCAGATAAATTTGATCCATATAGATTTTTGCCAGATAATTGCAAAAAGAGACATCCATATGCTTATTTACCGTTCAGTGCTGGACCAAGAAATTGTTTAGGACAAAAATATGCTATTTTAGAGCAAAAAGTTATAATATCGTCTATCATTAAAAATTTCAAGCTAGTAGCTGTTACTAAGCCGGAAGATTTAATATTACAATCCGATATCGTATTAAGGCCTAAACATCCAATTAAAATAAAATTTATTCCCAGATCTTTTATATAAATATTTTATTATTTCAAGTAATGAAATTAAATTATTTCTGTGTTTGTTTAATAATTGCAGTTATACGTGATAAAATTCACGCTAAAATAAAATATCACACCTTACTTTAATATAACATAGAAGAACAGTGACGCCAATTTATTTAAGCTAACATGTAGAAAGTATAAAAGATTACTGCTGTCTTGTTTTATTAATAAAAAAATAAATAGAAAACAGAATTACTGTTTTTTTTGCAACACCTGCGTATCCTTTGGAAATGCTATTGTAAAAACCAATTTATTTTCTAACTGTGCGTGTGTGATTATTTTTAAGAACAGATTTTCATATTTTTAGGTATTTTTATAGTACGCTCGGGATAAGGATGCCGGTTTGTTATTGTGTGCGTGTACATGTATATGAGAGGGAGAAGCGATGTCTCGCTTTCTCTTTTAAGGACAGTCGCTGATTCGTCAACGCTGGTATTCGTCATTAAAGTGTAAATAATTTTGTGTTGATATTGGCTTAACCCAGATATGCCCACTGTCCCATGGGTAGGTCACTAAGCTCGTGCCACTGTTTTTTATTTATAAATGAAATTTTAAGAGAACAAAATTTCTTGGGCATATCTGGGTTAATTGATATCAAGGCTTCAAATATACACTGTAAGTTATTCCTTCTCTTACCCGTGGATTAAAATATTTTAAAAATTTTTCCATTAATCCGTACGTTGTTTGTTTTTTTACACTATTATCTGTAAGGCTTAAAAAAGTTATTATTCTTATAGTTGCGCCAATGATAATTTTTTAATTTATTCAATGGATTCTAATGATTTAATAGAGTCGTCGAGCCATTAAACAACCTGCGAATAATTTCTTTCCCCATTTTATATCTTTTTGCTTTTGAAGAATAGCTAAAGACTTCATTATTTGTTTGACTAGTGAAAGATTTTGAATTTTGCAAATATTTAATTAATGACATCAATGTCTGGTTTCTTCGATTATATAATATATTTTTAATTGTCCGTTGAAATTTCCAACTTAGCTCAGATGTATGTATGTTAAATAAACATATATTTTCTTTTAAAATAAAAAAAATAAATATTCTGAGCGAAATTGTTTTGAGCCACACAGTTCACGCACACAATAACAAACCGGAATCCTTATCCCGAGCGTACTCTACGTATATTACTTATTACAGGATATTTGAATTGCAACTTATTATGAAAAATAAATAATTGAGTATTGAATCGTTTCAAGTTTAAGTACAGAGAATTGTTACTACGTTTATCCATTGTAGAAACCACTGCCTGTTCCAGTACTAAAGGCCCTACGAGTCCAACCCAATGGGTGGCATCCAGATTTTAAGGGCTGGATGAGCGGGAGCCACCCCCCGTAGTACTACGTTATTTGATTTAGAGTGTTAGTAGTGTTTCTCTCGAGTGAAATTGGGAAACGCTCTCCTGACACACCTGCGTACTATTGCTTAGCTTTGGCCTTGCATTAGCTTTACTTGCCCCTGCGTTCCTATGTTTTATCCTTGGAAGACACTTTCGTGTTTTCTCCGTTCCAGTTTCGGCTCCTGGACCTTTCGGTTGGGACCTTTTTAGCCTGTTGGTTAGAAACTGCAGTGCTTTGCTCGTCATTGGTAGTCCAAAGGATGCCACCTCGGTTGGGTGTTCACGAGTTGACTTCCTCTTGAGGGCTAGGGGTTTTTCCAGTCCTCAAGTTTAAGGACAATTTGGATAATTCTTCATAGAACTTTTATTCGTGAAATACAAGTTTTCTTGAAAAAAACGTCGATATTTAATTGGGCACGTATCGCCAAATTTCTCCAAAGAAATTTTGAAATTTTAATAAAATAAGTCCCTCTTAAAATACAATAAAATTTGGATCAAGCAGTTGTTCACGTTATGAAAATCATACGAAACACTTACAAAAAAAGAGAACAACAAATTATCTCTACTAGTTAAACAAGAAAAATATATGGGAAAAGAAAATGTGAAAACTAACAAGGGAAACAAGCATTAAAACAGCACAACGGAAGCAAAACAAAATAGCAAAAAACCACAAATAGAAATACTACTCATGCAACTAGAAAATGGAAAATGGGTATGAAATAATAAATAATCACCTAACAAAGTTTTCGAACCATTTCCAGCATCCAGCAGGAAAAAATACACTTCTGGAAGCAACACATCAACTCAAGAACAAGAAAATAAAAATGAAATAAGTCAATTCCATAATTAAAAATGACTTAGGCATCAAAAAACTCCTGGACATGATTTAAAAACAGAAAAGCTGCTTAAAGAACTACGGGAAAAGAGCATGCAAATAATTACAAATTTATGAAAAGAGCATACAATTAATAAAAATTAATTTCAATGCAATAATAAGACTCATATATTTTCCAACACAATCAAAAAGGCACTACCTCAAAATATGTATGAAATAATATAGTCATATTTGAGCGATAGATCTTTCAAAGAAAAATATCAAGACAGGGAATCCTCTATCTGTCCAAGAAAATCTCGAGTATCTCAGGGCAGTGTAATAGGGTTAGTACTGTACTTAATTAAATGGAACAGTACTTACTGTTCCATTAAATTTGGAGAGAAACCTGTTCATGAACTTGTACAATTTATAAAAAAAAATAATCTTGAGTCAGGTTTTCAGGAAGTAGATAAAATAGCCCAACTAATATTAGCTCTTCCAAGTAGTACTGCTTCATTTTTTACTCTGAAAAGAATCAATACTTGTTATCGTAGTACGCAAGGCCAGAAAATGTGGCCTAAGTTTGATTTCAATGGAAAAATTACTCCTTCGAAAGCGTAATTGAAAAATTTATGTCTAAAGAACGAAGAATATAATTAATATAATAATATATTCTTTTCACTTTTCATATACAGCACACCAAATTTCCACACCCACAGTACACCACTGGACCTTAGTGCCTCCAAAAATTGCTTTCACCTTGTTTTTACAAACAGGTTTTAGGTACATTCTTACGGTCGAGAAACTTTATTTAAAGATTTAAAAACCGACGATTAAACCATTATATAATTAACTATGTATGACATCATCAGGTAAAATTCATATATTGATTGTTTGTATATCCATTGAGAAACTCATTAACAGCCTACTGCGAAGAATACATTTAAATACAAAAATCGCCTTGTGAGTTTCTAATTTTTTTTCTCTCAGTGTTGTTTAGGCTTTGAGAGAGTCTTGTACATATCTTACGATCTGCGTATCTGTTATTGAACATGTTGTTTTTGATATTATGTTTTGTGATATTTATATGTGTCGGAGAATTACTAATAAGGAATTCGAGAAGCGGCAAACTTTTGAGCAAAGTTCCAGAACCTTGGAGATTGCCGTTGATTGGCCACGGACTTAGTTTCTATCATACAACTAGTAAGTATTATTATTTTTATTGTTTTTGCTTATTTAAATCGTAATTATTACGTATTGCTTTAGCTGAACTATTTTATATGGCAAGAGCATATTCTAATAAATACAAAAGCGCTTATAAATTTGGAGTAGCTCACATGCAAGTTGTTAATACATTGGAACCAGAAGATATTGAGGTAAAGCATTGCATTATTATTAATTAAATAGTTTATTTGTAAATTATATTTAATTATATTTTAGATTATATTAAGTAATCCAAAATGCATTAATAAAAGCTTAGCATACAAGTTTATGAAACCATGGATCAATGATGGATTGTTATTATCCACAGGTTAAAATATTTTTTATAAATTTATTGCTATTTAAAATAAATAGTTATGTTGTAAAAAATATTTTTTTAAATAGGTGATAAATGGAAAAATCGCAGAAAAGTTTTAGGTTCAGCTTTTCACTATACTAGTCTGAAACAATTTTTATTCGTGTTTAATGAAAATAGCGAAAAGTTAATATTGAAATTGAAGGATGTGGCTGAAGATACAGAGGTTGATATTATGGATATGATTGTCGAATGTGCATTGTATGATATTTGTGGTAATAATCCTGTGCCTAAATAATTTATTAAGAACGTAAATCACTGAATTAAATTATTATATTTACTTTTCAGAAACTGCAATGGGAGTAAATTTGGATGAAATTAACATCAAACAAAAAAATGTTTATAAGCATGCTATAGAGGAAATGACCCAATATATGGTTTATCGCGCTATGAGGGTTTGGTATCATTTGGATTTTATTTTTGGACTTTCTAGCATTGGTAAAAAACAGAAAAAGACACTGGACGATTTGCACGATTTCACTTCAGAGGTTATAAGACAGAGACGTGAATTAAAAACAATGAATATGTCTGAAAATTTTAATGAACAAGATTCTAAAAGAAGGTTGACACTGTTGGATTTATTAATCACTGCTGAAACAGAAGGAAAAATAGACGACGAAGGAGTTAGAGAAGAAGTTGACACTTTTATGTTTGGGGTATGTTACTAATTAAATAAACACATTTTCTTCTGTGCAAAAGAAGAAATTGTTATTTATAATATTTATAAAACAGCTCGATAGAGATGAATGATATAGTCGGTGACTAATACCCGAAAGACCAGGGCTCGAATCCCATATAAAATGAAATTTTTAGTCTTGTTCAAGAGATTTAAATAAGTGATTATTATATAATTATAATTCCGATAGATGTTTCTAATCTCACTAATGAAAATTGTGATAATTAATTCATATCGAGCTAGATCGTACATATTAGGTATTACAATTTGTATAGTACTATTATTTTAGCTTACAGACAATATAATGTATGTATAAAACGGTTTTTGATATCAAATTCGCAGCAATTTTAAATAACGTACAATTTGTGTATTTACTATATACACGTGATGTCCAGGGTTGACGTGAAGAGGGAAGCGGTTGCTTCTTCGGCCCCTATTGGTGCAAGTTCAGATGAGTTAGTGTGTCCTAAGTTGGTTGTATATGATAGAATTTATTGATAAAGGTCGGATGTAAATTCCGAATATAAATTTCTTGAATTTCTTTATAGTTACGATTAGGGCGTGAAATTCGACTTGTTTGCAGGATCAATGAAGTGTGAACAAGTTGACATTTGGCAACACTACATTTTCGCATTGCATCTGCTGTCGGCTTGTGAATTCCATAGCATTATGTATTGTAAAGGTACTGAACAGCCGTTGCTAATGGTCCATTTCTGGAAACGTAAATCGTTACATCACACAGCATAACAAAAATAAAATGCATTTGTCGATGAGTCGTTAAGACTGATATATTCAAGTTTATTTTTATTTTAATGCGTATGTGCGACATGTGCTTTCTCACGGTCAATGTGTATTTTCGTTAAGTGGATTCTACTTTCGTTACTTTATTACTTTTGGACAAAATATGCATATTTTGCGGTGCGTTGGCAGATCTCTCGGAAACTGTGGAGTTTTTTTATGTGCGCATGACTTCTAAATTTGTAGTTTGTGTGTTAAATTTGAAATGTGCACAGGATTGGCAGGGTATTGAATACGAAACTCAAAAGATGGAGTAAACCTTATACTAAAAAGGGGTTAGCGCATTTGTTTACTTTTTGTATTTTTATTCTGTTGGCAAACAATGTTAAACGAATAAAAAGTTAAAGTTGCGCTTTATGGTTCGCGCATTTTTTTTTTGAAATAAAATATTTTTGTATGGTGGCAAAGTCCGATCGAAGACCGAGTTAGCCCTTGTAGATTCGAGTAGCTTAGTGAAATTGACTTCTTAGTGTCATATCGATTGTTTTGTCGTAACTTCGTTTAATACGAGATCGGTTGAACTTTTGTTATTCAAAGTCAGAAGCGAAGTGTTAGTTTTTAGTGAAAAGTTGTGAGTAAAGTTTAAGTAAAAATCTTAAAGATATTGATTAAAGAAGTTTAAGGCAAAGCGTAGGTTAAAATAGCGGTTTTTATGCAGATTTGACGCATTGTCTATCCCGAATTATTTACGTCATAAGAGTTGTTTTATATTGCTTACAAGCCGTTCTCAGATATGCTAACAGGGTGTTAGTTAAGTAACGCAATACTATTGTGAGCTAGAGCTTTTGTCAAAAAACAGTTGATACTTCCATTTCATAATAATTTAAATGGCTGTTTGAATAACCTTAATGTTAATGGTGCAGCTGGTTGGATCTCCCACACATTTTAAACTTTCCTATTTTATTTTAATTATATATATACACACACACACACAAACACACACACACACACACACACACACACACACACATATATATATATATATATTTTTTTTTTTAACTTTTTTATTTTAGTTTCATTTAACACTATACAGGCCGATGGCATAAAATGTGTGTGTTGGCCTGTTACGGTCACGGTCAATAATATACAGTTACTATGTGACACGTTTTCGTCAAGCTTTACTATTCATTAATCTATGACACAACCCATTATATTTTTTTTATAAAGCAGGGATACTCAACATTTTATCTAAAATATTTATTCAAAAATTGTTTTTATAAATATTTTCTTATTTATTCTCTAAATGAGTTAATATCGTCTGGTGAAGTTTAGTTGTGTAACTGTGCTGCTTGTTTAGTGTAAATAAATATATAAGGTTAAGTACAAACAAATCTAGTTTTTTTAATCAGAAAAAAAATATTTCCAAAAAATATATATAATATCTATTTCATTGATAGAGATAATTTTCATTGCTATTTATGATATTTTTCTACTAGTTGTATATTTTTTCGATGTCTCTTTTGCTTTGTCGTGTTGTAAGATGTGTCGTTGATTATTAAATACATTTTATTTTTAATATTTACGTATTTAATCTCTCCAATTGAGTAAAATAATGTTCGGCCGTGAGGGCCTAACCAGTTTTTAATAATTCGTAATGAATAACACCCGAAATATTCTACCACATAAAAAAATATATTTAAGGTCAAATATGGTCGACGTATTAAAACTGGTGTTTGTCCTGTTTTTTTTATGTGGATTGCTTTAAAAGATCCATTTTTCGTCTCCAGTAATAAATAGTCACAGAAATGGATAGCTTTCATACATGCAAAAAGTGAAGAACAAATTAACACACATGGATCTAAAGCCGAAGGCAATAAACTGTGTGGAACCTAAAATCTGCCTATGTTTTTTGAATGGTATTTTACAGTCGACTAAGGACAGACAATCTCTTCAGATAATTTATGGTTTTGCGCAGATTTCTTTAACTTTTCTAATTCTTGCTTTACTTACTATTTTTTAACGAAGCTACGAGCTTTTACTAAGCCGAGATTTAATTAAGTTATATTTTTAGTACAAATGTAAATCTAATATGATACAAACTACGATAGTTATCGTGTCCACAAAAACCCTTAAAATATTTTTTTAATATTAATTTCTATTTTAAAATGTTTTTAACTCTTTACTTTCCTAACCAATGTTACGATTTTTAAGTTTTTGAATAGACGCTATTTTAAAATAAAATCTCCTAGTGAGTCGATGATACTGTGTTAAAATAGTCACGTCATGAATTATTAAGAAATCTACCGAAAATGATGTTTTTTTATAATTTATAGAATTTGTATCTTTACTTTCAGATTAATTCTCGTACAATTTGTAGTATTTTATACATTTAATGTAATGGAATTTATGTACCAACTGATATTTTTTTATATGTTAATAGGGCCATGACACTACTACATCTTCTATAATCTTTTGCTTGATGCTACTGGCAAATAATCCATCACATCAGGTATATTTTACAACTAATTTTATCAATGTGTATGCATAATTATAATCATATCATAAATAGGACATTGTATATAACGAAATTATCGGCGAATTCGGGGACGATACAAGCGAGCTAACAATAGCAAAATTTAACAATTTATCTTATCTGGAACGATGTATTAAAGAGACTTTAAGATTGTATCCAAGTGTGCCTTTGATTAGTAGATTAATTAAAGAAGATATACAACTCAGTAAGTTGATCTAAAATACATTTATAGCATGTTTAAATTACAATATGAAAAATATTTCAGCAAAATTTACGTTGCCGGCTGGAACAACGTTTCAGATTCACATATACGATTTACACAGAAAGGCTAGTATTTATCTGAATCCAGATAAATTCGATCCAGAGAGATTTTTGCCAGAAAATTGTGAGAAAAGACATCCGTACGCATATTTACCGTTCAGTGGCGGACCGAGAAACTGCTTAGGACAGAAATATACCATATTAGAGCAAAAAGTTATAATATCGTCCATCATCAAGAATTTTAAATTAGAAGCTATTACTAAGCCTGAAGATGTCATATTCACAGCTAGTGCAGTTTTGAAGCCGAAGTATCCTATTAAAATTAAATTAATACCCAGATGCTGATGTATCTAACGTATATGGAGCGCTTCTGACACAGATAGCATTAATTTTTATTTAATTACGAATTGTTTAGATAAGTTCTGTGTGTGCTTGGCAATTGCAGTTATTAAACGTGTTTATTATTTATATTGATATTTTTAAATATAATAAATATAGTTATGATTACAATACTTGTGACTGTGGTTGTTATTTTATATGCTATAAATTATTTAATTCATAACACTAAAAATGGAAAGATTTTTGATAAAATACCAGGAGTCAGAGATTTTCCATTGTTGGGAAATGTAACTGATCTTATGAGTGAATCAGGTAGTTCAAAATATTATTATTATTATAAAATACAAAGTTTTTTATACTTTATTATTAATATTAAACAGTGCCGTTATTTTACTCTGCAAGGCTTTTGGCAAACGTGAGCAGGTTTAAAGAAAACATTTGCAGAATGTGGATGTTAAACAAGAAGGTTGTCAATATTTATGATCCAGATGATATAGAGGTATTTTGTATGAATACAGATCTATTGTTTGTTTATTTAAATTAATAAATAAACCACAGTTTCAATCTGCTTTTATTGTTTATTTTAGGTATTATTATCTAGTCCAAAATTCATAACAAAGGGATATACGTATCAGCTCATTGATGTTTGGATGAAAGAAGGCTTATTGACAAGCACTGGTAATCTTCGTTTATATAAAACTATATATTTGATTAGTATTAAGTATGCTTTATAAATATTTTTAGGTGAAAAATGGCAAATGCGCAGGAAAATATTAACACCAACCTTTCACTTCAATATTTTAAGACAGTTTTGTCGTACGTTCTTGGATGAAAGTGAAAAGTTAGTTAATAAAATATTGATACAAGAAGTGGGAAAGAACGAAACGGAAATTTTACCATATATCACAAATTTTACTTTACATTCAATTTGTGGTAAGATAATAAAACTATATATTAATATATAAAGATTGTACGATTAGATACCGTATATTATAATTAAGTACTGTGTTTGTATGTGTGTAATTAACAATATTTTTGATATATACATACAAATTAGTAATTAGTATTTCGATTGACTTTATTTCTGATTTTTATATATATAGAAACAGCAATGGGTTGCAATTTGGATACAGAAAAGAGCATAGTGAAAAGTTACAAACAAGCTATTTACGACTTACAAAGTTTTTTAATTTACCGCTTTCCTAGACTGTGGTTGTACCCACATTTTATTTATTACAACACACCTACTGGAAAAGTCGAAATGACAAAGTTAAAAATTCTTCACGAATTTACTACAAACATCATTAGAGAAAGGCGGTCAAATTTAAAAGATTTAGATACTTTAGACGACAGTCAAGATGAAGACTTGGGTATAAAGAAAAAACGTGCAATGTTAGATCTTTTATTGAAAGCAGAATCTGAGGGACAAATCAATGAAGATGGAATCAGGGAAGAAGTTGATACATTTATGTTTGAGGTAAAGTTACTTAATTATTTATTTAATATAGACAAATAATTGTAATTTCATTTTTAGGGACATGACACTATAACGATGGCTTTAACATTTTTTTTGATGGTGATAGCAAATTATGCAGATATACAGGTATTAAAATAAACGATGTGCATATTTTTATATAGTGTAATTAATAAAAAATGGATTTTAGGAACGTATTGTTGCTGAATTAAATCAGGTGTTGGGCGATAATAAAAGTAGACCCTCAATTGAAGATTTAAATAATCTGAACTACTTAGAAATGTGCTTTAAAGAATCGTTACGATTGTATCCTAGTGTGCCATTTATCAGCAGACAGCTATATGCAGATATGCAACTCAGTAAGTCTTATTATATTATTAATGAATGTGTTAATATTACATTTATTTATTTTTCGTAGAAAAATATTTAGTACCAGCTGGAACAGAGTGTTTTCTTCATATTTATGATGTACACAGAAATCCGAATTTATACCCTAATCCGGATAGATACGATCCTGATAGATTTTTGCCTGAAAACAGTCGTGATAGACATCCATATGCTTATATACCTTTTAGCGCTGGACCAAGAAACTGCATCGGTCAAAGATTTGCCATGCTAGAAGCTAAAGCAGCAATATGTGCAATTTTAAGAAACTTTAAATTGGAACCAGTTACTCGTCCAGAAGATATAATATTCTGTTGTGATATTGTTCTAAGACCAAAAGATCCAATCAAAGTGAAATTTTTGCCTAGAGTGACAATATAATTATTTTATATTTTTACATGTTCATATCAATATATATTGTACCGGATACATTTTTATTATTATTGTTAATAAAAAATGATAATGTATATACTGCTTTATTTTATTCAACCTTCAAGTCAAAGTTATCATTTTAATTATCACATTATTAATAATATAACAACAAATCTCAAAGGTCAATTAATTGTAATCTCGAAAAATATTTTGAGAGAAAAATCAGTGTTATTCCAAATTTTGTCGGTACTAGCAGAAACGAGCAAGATGTTTGCTATACTATTATCTATTGTGTTATTATTATGTTTTTGTTTATATACTATGTTTTATTCTAAGAATGCTAAAATTATAAACAAAATACCAGGTCCTAATGTACTACCATGTGTAGGAAATAGCTTAGAATTTCTGCATTCACCTGGTAAAAAAATAAAATAATAATTAATAATTAATAAAACTTGGGCAGATTATCTTTTAAAATATACTTTTTTAGTCTGGCTATTTTATAAAGCAAGAAGTGTTCTAAATGAGTACAGATTTAAAGATAATATAGCAAGATTTTGGATAACTATTCTTCCAGTAGTCATAATTGACGGTCCAGAAGATTTGGAAGTATGTATTTTTTTATTATTTAATTTATAAAATACGTCTTTATTAAAAAAATACCAAATATTTTAGATTATGCTATCAAGCACGAAAAATATTAAAAAAGGATACGTCTATAAATTTTTGCATAAATGGTTTAAAGACGGTTTATTAACATCGACTGGTAGGAATGCAAAATTTAAAGGAACGGTATTCTTAATAAGTGATAATACAATATATTATTTTAGGCGATAAGTGGCAACAGCGTAGAAAAGTATTGACTCCAACATTTCACTTTAGTATTTTGCGTCAATTTTGCGTCACATTCGTCAGTCAGGCTGATACTTTAGTTGAAAATTTAAAACCTGAAGTTAATAAAGAAATTGAAATATTGCCATATGTTACAGGATTTGCTTTAAATTCAATATGCGGTAAGTGTTTTTTTAATTAAAATAAAAAATATATGTTTATCTTATATATTTTTAAGAGACGGCAATGGGAACTAATTTGGATTCAACCGATGATGACATAACTAAATACAAGAAAGGGATTTATGAAATGGGGGATCTATTAATGGACCGTATAATTAAACCGTGGGTTTATCCAGACTGGACTTATTATAATAGCAAAAATGGAAGAAGAGAGCTTAGCACGTTATCTAGAATGTTTAATTTCACTAAGAAGGTCATCAACGAACGACGCGTTAGATTTATTCAATCAAAGTTGAACAATGCAGAAGATGTAGATGAAGTTGGAAGCAAAAGGCGAATGGTCATGTTAGATCTTCTTTTAAAGGCTGAAGCAGAAGGTGAAATAGACATGGAAGGAATCAGAGAAGAAGTAGACACTTTTATGTTTGAAGGTCATGATACCACGACTGTGGCTTTGACATATTTTTTGATGTTGTTAGCCAATCACTCCGATATACAAGTATTAATCTGTGATTACTGCAATTATATAATAATTTATCAGTAATTATATATTTATATTGATAGGAACGCATTGTGCGAGAGATTAATGACGTTGTTAAAGAATCTGAAGGCAGTTTAACAATAGAGGATTTTAATAAAATGTTCTACATGGAGATGTGCATTAAAGAAGCACTTCGTTTATATCCGAGTGTTCCAATAATAATGAGAAAGCTGACTGACGATCTTCAATTCAGTATATAAACATACATTTTTAAATGTTTATATTGAAAACAATCTCATAATATTAATACAAAACTTTTTTATAGCAAAATATCTAGTGCCAGCAGGAACTCATATCGCTTTGTTCATATATGATATCCACAGAAATCCAAAATATTTTCCGGATCCGGATAGATTCGATCCTGAAAGATTCTCACCGGAAAATTCAAGGAATCGTCATCCTTATGCTTATATTCCATTTAGTGCTGGACCAAGAAATTGCATTGGTATTGCTTTATATATAATATATAATACATACATATAAACATTATTTAATTATATATTATTTTCAAAGGACAAAAATTTGCTCTTCTTGAAGAAAAAGCGATGGTTACTGCAGTTTTGAGAAATTTTAAATTGGAAGCTGTGACAAAACCAGATGATTTATTATTTAGACTCGATATAATTTTGCGTACTGAAACACCTGTTAAGATTAAATTAATTCCTAGATATTAGTTATCTTATAATTTGTTGTATGATATATAAAAAAAAATATTTGGAAATTTATGTGATTTAAACGATCTCTTCGAAATTATTATTTTATTTAATTAAACTAACGATATTGGATTTTAATTATATACATATATTTTATATTAAATGAGAAATAAACGGAATAGTTTATAAATGGTATTTTATATTAATTTTATGGGTAGATTGTATTAAGATAAAATATTTAATAATACATAAAGATTGTAATGTTGCTTTTGTATTTGTATAATAACGCAAATAAATCAGTTTATAATTTACAATTTTTTAATTATAACAATTAAGTGCCAATGAATTACTAGTAATAAAAAATAATATACGTGATTAAGATTAGTGTAGTGAATATGTTCATTTTGATTTGTGATAGTATTTTTCTCAAATCTCTTTGTTACACTAGTAAAATCCATTCATGATTTATGTATATATATATAATTATTCATTATGGCATAGTAAAAAAGCTATATTAGTGAATAAAATACCAGGACGTCCATGCAAACTGTTTTTAGGGAATTTATTAGATATTTTGGGAACTCCTAGTAAGTATAATTTGTGTTAATAATAAGTTATGAATATAATATTAAGCAAAAGAGTCTTGACTAAGTAATATTATATATTATTTGGTATAATAATAGTTCAATATAATAAACTGGTAAAAAGTTTTTTTAAGATTTGCCTTTTATATCAATTTACAAAATATAAATTATTAAACAAAAAAATTATTGCTAGAAATCTCGAAAATAATAAAACCATAATATGTGTAAACTAGTGGTTTCTAAAATCAATTAAAAGTGATCTAAATGATATGTTAAAAATTCAAATAAAATCGTCTGGTACGATCTTCTTATACAGTAGACCCCCCAATAACACGGTAAATTGGGGACGTGCTATTTGGATGCCCGTTACTTTATATTTTATGATATCTCACCACACGCGCCTGATTCATATGTACGTATTGTATAAAACTTTCTAGTCCCCCAACTACACGCACCTAATTAAAGCGTCTACAATTTACCGTGTTATTGGGGGGTCTACTGTACTACTATTAAAATATTGTAAAAAATTAGTTATCATATTGTAAAATCAATTGGAAAGCTATTTCCAGATTCACTAATTAATAACTACTAATTGATCTTATAATAAATAAATAAATTATTAATCCTACATATGACGCAAAACAACGTGTAACGCGAAAATATATTGAAAAAACAAA
Organism: Plectrocnemia conspersa; assembly: GCF_051122295.1. Taxonomy (NCBI): domain Eukaryota; kingdom Metazoa; phylum Arthropoda; class Insecta; order Trichoptera; family Polycentropodidae; genus Plectrocnemia; species Plectrocnemia conspersa. The sequence continues at coordinate 25,330,198 of NW_028277169.1, forward strand.
TGCAAACAACTTATTTACAATGAAACTTCCAACCCGTTACAAATAAGTGCAATGATAGACGTTGTTAAATAATAACTTTATTTTTCAAAGATGTATTGATGGATTATACACAAAACAATTTGTATTTGGAATTAAGAAATGCGTATCTTCTGGACCTTTAGATAATCGAGTCACTGGAACCATAATGAGCACAAGACTGATCAGCCAGAAAATAAGACAAATTCTTGCTAAAAGATACCGACGTAAAACAGAGCACAATGGCGTAATGAGACTTTCTGCCCTCAGCGCAGGATCAGGTTTTGACATTTAAAAGTTTGCTCACCAATCACAATCATGAAACTAGCCAATAAGTATACGCTTTTAGGAAGTGACATTAGCTGGATGGATATCACTGAGGTTGAATTGTGTAACGGGAATATTGTGGCCATACGGTGTTATTTGTATACCGGTGATATATTGTGATCGCTTCGTAACAAATAAATATTCATTCAATGCATCAGAGAATACTTGCGTGTTATTTTTTAATTTGTGTGATTGCACTGTTGTCTAGTTAATTTTTATTGATAATTAATCACTTTTGTTAAGGATAATTAACGCGAATTTTATATTTATTGTAATAAAATTAAATATTTTTAGTTAATTCAAATTATATGTTTTAGGAGATTATATCTGCTAAAACAGGATGCAAAGTCACCGTTTTCGATATCCGTAAAAATCCAAAATATTTTCCTAACCCTCTAAAATGCGATCCTGACCGATTTTTATTGGAAAATATTTAAAAAAGGCATCCTTTTGCATATATACCATTTAGTGCTGAACCAAGAAATTGCATAGGTGATTCATATAGTTGACAAAAAATTACTAATATATTATAAACTATATTTTTAGGTCAAAAATTTGCATTGTTGGAATTAAAAGTAGCTACGTCTTGCTGAAAAACTTCAACTGGAGCCTGTTACATGACCTGATGATATTGTTTTTACGATAGATATTGTTCTGAGCATCAAAGTTAAATTTATAAGAAAAAATAAAGCTGATTAAAATGCATTTAATATCAGAAAACATAACATAAAATAAGCGTTATCAATCAATCAGCATTGTGTTAATACTATCAAGGATAAATGCACAGATAAGCAAAATTGTTATTATTTTAATTAAATATTATAACTTACGTTTGTATTTTAATTATATGTATATGTCATATTTAATATCTACACCTAAAACTCCTAAAAAAGTTTAGACTTTTTACTATAAATAATTATAAGCATCACACAATTTCGATAATATGTATTTTTTATAATAATTTTAATCTATACTAACGTCGTGATTGTATTTGTCTTCATTGCCAGAAATTGACTTAGTTTTAATAATATTCCTAAACACGTCAGCGGATTTCTTCTTATATCTTAAAAGACCAGGTTTAGTTAAATCGACGTAATAAAATCCAAATCGTTCGCTAAAATATTTACACGTACATTAAAAGTTTATAAACACACACATTCACTTAAGTATACTACCTGAAACCTGCTCTCCATTCAAAATTGTCCATTAAAGTCCAAGCTGTATACGCAGTTATATTAATGTGATCATTGTAAATGCACTTCAGTACTTCAGCTAGATATTCCTAAAACGTACATATGCAAATATAAAGTGCTACACGTGCAACATAATTTCCACATACATTATAATAATTTATTCTGTCGTTATCCTCTAGAGTTCCTCTATCAGAAAATCCATTTTCAGTAATTAAAATTTCTGGATTGTTATATTCTTTATTAGCCCAACGAAGCATATCGCCAAAACCTTCAGGATATACCTAAAATAAATAAGTAAATGTATATTGAAAAAATAAAATAAAAATAAATGTCAAAGAGATTTACTCGAAGCCATTCTGAGGCAGAATCTGTTCCAATTTCCGTTGAAATAATTGCTCCTAAATCTCTGACCCATGATGGATTCTTACTAGTATCAGAAACTCCTTTTTTGACTATCAAATGAGTGGTGTAATGATTGATTCCCAATGCATCAGCAGATCCTCGAATCATATTTTTCCAGAACTCCTCCATTATTGGTAAGCGAGATATTCTTAGACCTTCTTCATTACTTCTCTTATCAATACGTTCAATCATCTGTTTTGGATATCCTCCTTCTTTAGATAAAATCGGATGAGCAAACCATCCAAACTGCCTCAAAAACATGATATTATTTGATTTTCATTTCTAAATTCATATACATTGATGCGTACCTTGAATTGATTAGCAGCTTCAGCCGATTCCACAAGTTCTTCGTCTCTTGGATCAGCTGCTTTATACCAAATTGAATTGATGCTGATCATAATTCTGCCTTTTTGAGTCGGTCTAAACGTTCTATTGTATAAGTGATATGATACAGCATGAGACTTCAGCAAATTATGACCGCATAGATAATCTCCTACACCGTGACTGTTCAAAGCTGGCGCTTTTTTGTCATCTCCGTATCCATCTTCGCATATCTCCCAAGGCTCGTTGAAAGTGATCCAAAATTTGATTCGATCGCCAAAACGTTCAAAGCACACTCTGGAATAATCTTCGAAGTACTCGATCATGATTGGATTTGTCCATCCACCAAGATTTTGAAGCGTTTGAGGCAAATCCCAGTGAAACAAAGTCACCTATAGATATGAACAAATACATATACAGAGTTATTTTGTAATTTATAAAACACTCACAAGTGGTTGTATGTTGTTTTTCAAAAGTAGATCAATTAGATTATTGTAATAATCTATGCCTTCTTGATTGATTTGATTTATACGTCCAGTAGGTAAAATCCTTGCCCACGATAATGAAAATCTGTAAAAATCTACACCCAGATATTTCAAAGCTTCTACATCTTCTGAATATCTGTTGTATGAATCAACAGCTACATCTCCAGTTGTTCCATCGGCTATGAGTTCCGGTCTAGAATGTGATAGTCTATCCCAGCAATTTTCGGTTTTTCCTAAAATTAAATAAATAAATAAAACAAAAATTTATGGGTTTTTATAATATAACATGCTTTTTACCTGATAGATTCCAAGCACCTTCGATTTGGTGAGCTGCTGTGGCAACTCCAAATTGAAAGCCATCTGGAAATTTTGTGTAAGGATATTCTGCTCCATAACTAAATAATGTAATTATATTTAAATTATTATGTAATATAAGTTTTATAAATAAAAATAACTCACGTTGTACGTAAATAAAAAATAATCGATAGAAAGTTGAAGAGTTTCATCATAATGAACGACTTGGTTGTACCGCATAGAGAAGATAACTGGTTTTGAGAGAAGCAAACCTGAGTATTTATACTATACATTAAAGTTTCAAGTTCTACAATATAAGTTCCACTATACATCTTTTTATTATTTACTATCATGCAAAAGATAACAATGCATAAACTGATACGAGTGAATATTTGCTATACATATATGGTGCCGAGTTTATTATTATGCTTAAAAAACATTAAATCACGTAAATTTACAATAAAAATAAACACATATAAAAGTTATTGCATTAAAATTAATATAAAACTGATTTAGACTCAAAAATAATTTGTAAAAATACATATTTAATAAAAAAAAAAAATCATAATATTAGACAGTAGGTAAAGTTATTTTGTAATACTTATTCATGCTGTATATTTGTCGGTATTACTATTGTAAAACATATTTTATATTAAAGTCAACAGATGTCGATACAACATTACTTTGGTTTCATAATTAAATATTAAAAAAACCCAACATATTTTACACTACATAATAAAATATACATATTGATGAAAGTAAAAAAACTTATGGTGGCTAATCTAAATTTTCCGAATTAAATAATAAAATATATTTGTGTATTGTTAAAAAATGTCTTGTCATCTAGCGACCATCATAAGTTTTTGAATTTAGTTATAGAGGGATTAAATCAACAGTTCACAAATATTCAAGACATATTGGCACACGAAGCGTTAAAAAATACGTTACTAAGTCACAAACCTTGGCAGGTAAATTTGCCTTATACCTATTGCCTTTGTAAAAACAATTGGGGTAATATATACAATACTTTTTCCGACCACTGTAATACATTTTAATTTTTAAGTAAGCCCTACACAAATATTCTCACTTCGCAACAAATTGAAAAAATGGCTATTTATAATAAAAAATATACAGAATATAAACAAAATTTTTATGCGTGGTAATAGTACCTCTACATTTTATTTACAAAAAAAAGCCGTTAAAAGTGAAAAAAAAAATATTTTGTACTAAGAAGCAAACTAAACTTCACTTGACTATATTTCCTGTCCATAAATTGCAAAAGTAGCTAGCTTTAATGCGTATTTTTGTATACAACTAAGGCTTACACTACACTCTCTGAAAGTTGTCCAAGCCGAAGTTACAACTGAAGTCGGCCGAGATCTACGACTTCGAGTAAGCGACCACACTGTCGCAAATTTCATATGCCGTCTGGACGGCGGCTTCTGTCACATACAGCCGGCATATTTGCGCGCGATTGAATAAAGTGCCAAATAATCTCAATTCTTAAATTGTCATATTATTAAAATTACGCTACTGATAATTATAAAAGTTTGTGTGGGCACTCATTAATACTATATCAATCCATAAATATTTAATGTACGCAAAATCTTTGTCGGCTTTTGCAAAATGCCATAAGGCATAATAAATATACTTCAGAATACGAACACCACATCTGTGACTATCCTAGAATTTGTCGCCATCGATTCTAAATAAGAATTCGTTGTGGTGTGACATTTATATAAACCGATCTAGGAAAATACATAAGGATATTCGAAACGATTTTTTTAACAAAATCAAGTACCACTAATTCTTTTTTAAATATTTAATTTTATATGAAAAAAAATATAATAACGATATCTGTTAGAAGAATATACTATCAAAAATATAATTAATCCCTTTTGGTGCCCTAAAATATTCAAAGATCAGTAAGAGCCTGTTGAAGATCTAGTTTCATAAAACATGTTAACATGCGTCCCACTGTAGCATGTGGTATTATAACTTGACCACGTGACCACTATGCAGCGCTCGTCATGCGTGTTAACCATAGGACACCTACGCGCATACTGAAATTGAAGTTTGCGAACCACCATATCATTATCTCTCTTATTCTCGTCATTTAACACGCGAGAGAGCGAAATGGGAAGTATCTCATCGCTCGCGCTCGAAAGAGCAGCTCCGACTTCAGTCCTTTTGACTCGGAAATATGCCGACAATGTTCGGAAGCGCTCAATGCTGGCCAAGTTTACCTCCCGTTCTCGGTAACCTCGGACAACTTCCGAGAGATTTTAGGGAGGGCAGAACCGAACTCGACCGAAGTAACCCTGAAGTAACCCACTATATTCTCTGTCCTTGGCCAACCTTGGCTAACTTGCAGAGAGTGTAGTGCAGGCATAATACTTAAGTATATGACCGTATATTCTTAAGACGGTGTTCTTTAAATATTTTGCTTTATTTAATATTATTATTAACATAAAATAAAACTATCTAGATAAGTAAATAATATAATAGTTTTTTTTATACTAATATTAATTTAGATTTATTTATTTGTTACTGCAGGATGTATCACACTTTAATCCATCGCCAGAAATTGATTTACTTTTTATGATATTTCTAAACACGTCAGCAGATTTTTTCTTATATCTTGGAAGATCAGGCTTAGTTATATCGACGTAGTAAAATCCGAAACGTACGCTAAAATATTACCTTTTTAATAATAAACTCTTCTTATTACATTTAAGTGACGTGTGTATTATATAAATTACCTGAATCCTGCCCTCCATTCAAAATTATCCATTAAAGACCAAGCTGTATAAGCTGTTATGTTAATGTGATCATTGTAAATGCACTTTAGCAATTCAGCTAGATAGCCCTAAAACATATACATGCAAATATAATACGCTATACACATACCATCAATTTTACGTACATTATAGTAATTAATTCTGTCGTTATCCGTTAGAATTCCTTTATCAGAAAATCCATTTTCTGTAATTAAAATTTCAGGATTGTTATATTCTTTATTAGCCCAACGAAGCATATCGCCGAAACCTTCAGGATACACCTAAAAAATAGGTACATATAATTTATTTATTTATAGAATAAGATAAAAATTAAATGTCAATTAAATTAACTCTGAGCCAACTTGAAGCAGAATCTGTCCCAATTTTTTTAGAAATGGTTGCTCCCAAATCTCTGATCCATGATGGATTTTTAGCAGTATCATCAACTCCTTTTTTGACTATTAAATGGGTGGTGTAATGATTGATTCCTAATGCATCAGAAGTTCCCTTAATCTTGTTTTTCCAGAATTCGTTAATAATGGGTAAGCGAGATATTCTTAGCCCTTCTTCTTTGCTTTTCTTATTTATACGTTCAATCATCTGTTTTGGATAGCCTCCTTCTTTTGAAAAAATCGGATGAGCGAACCAACCAAGCTGTCAATTTAAAATACATATTTATTCGATCGGAACAATGTTATAATTATACTAATATTGATTACATTGAATTGATTGGCAGCTTCAGCCAATTCCACCAGTTCTTCGTCTCTTGGATCAGCTGCTTTGTACCAAAGTGAACTGATGCTAATAATAATTTTACCTTTTTGAGTTGGTCTGAAAGTTTTATTGTATAAGTGGTACGATACGGCATGCGACTTCAACACAATATGACCGCATAAATAATCTCCGACTCCATGACTGTTCAAAGCTGGTGCGTTGTTTTCCAATCCGTATCCGTCTTCGCAAATCTCCCAAGGTTCGTTTATAGTGATCCAAAATTTCACTCGATCGCCGAAATGTTCGAAGCACACTCGGGAATAATCTTTGAAGTACTCGATCATGATCGGATTTGTCCATCCGCCAAGATCTTGAAGGGTTTGGGGTAAATCCCAGTGGAACAAAGTCACCTGAGGACAAATATACATATACAAAACTATGATTGATTGATTTTGTCATATATGCAACACTCACAAGCGGTTGTATGTTGTTTTCTAGGAGAAGATTAATTAGATTGTTGTAATAATCTACGCCTTCTTGATTGATCTGATCTATTCGTCCAGTCGGTAAAATCCTTGTCCACGATAAGGAGAATCTGTAAAAATCTACACCCAGATATTTCAAAGCTTCTACGTCTTCTGAATATCTGTGGTATGAATCAACAGCTACGTCTCCATTTCTGCCATCAGTTATGAGTTCCGGCCTAGAATGTGAGAGTCTATCCCAGCAATTTTCAGTTTTTCCTAAAAGTAAATTATTAATTTAAACAAAAAATAATGTCATTTTATAGCATGATTTTTACCTGATATATTCCAAGCACCTTCGATTTGGTGAGCTGATGTAGCAACTCCAAATTTAAAGCCATTGGGAAATTTTGTATATGAATATTCTGTCCCAAAACTGGCAAAATATAAATTATTATTATTGATTAGTATTTTAGCGGTAGATAAAGCAATGCTGTACAAAAATATATATGTTCAATACATAAAAAACATAGCTTACGCTGTATGTAAATAGAGAAGAATCGATAGAAAGTAAGGTTTCTTCATTATTTCAAAGAAATAACGAAGAAACTATTCTAAAACTAACTATAACTTGAAACTAACTATATTAAATAATTTCAGAGAAACTAGTCAAATGAAAACAAACGCGTGTATTTATACTCTACATTTCTCAAGTATTTGTTTTGTATGACGATAAGTTAAAAGTTGTAAGAAATTATATAATCTATTATATTTTTAAAAGACATATCTATAAAGCATGCGATAACATTACTTTAACTAGTACGTGTAAATAATACTTTAAGTAACATCGGAGTAGAATAATCTCTATTCCTTTAAAATATAAATATTTATTGATTAATATTACATTTTAAAAATCAAGGATATTTAAATATATTTAAAACTGCTCTCTAATTAAATATATATTTTTATATATGTATGTATATGTATTTTCTAAGGTCTTACTAAGAATTGATATGTGTTTTTTTTCGATATTTTAGATACATATGGTACTTACTATAAAAAAATTCAATAAATAAAACACTATGGAGTATATTATATGTGGAATAATATTACATTTATAATATAAATACAATATATTTTTATAATACAGCGATAGATGTCGATAGTCATAGATAAAAAAATATTAAAAACAATTGATGATAATTTTTTGGTTGATGGTCAATAGATGTCTCTAATATTATATTAGATTTGTGTTTTTTTATTTATAATGTTATTTTTGTATTTTTGAAATCTTATAAATAATACAATTATTTGCTTATTATCTAAATAATAATACATATTTAAATTTAAACTATAACATCACATATTTATAAATATAATGACGAATTAAAATATAAATTAAAAAAATAAAATATAAATTTGGTATTTAAAACCGATTCTAAATAATTTATAAAATTTGTTAAAGATATGTTGCTATCAACCATTAATTCAATTTTAATGAAAATTGTGCTGCATTTGATACAGTTTCAAAAACAATTCTGTATAATTACTTCAGAAAATTCCCCAGCTGTTCATTAAAATAGCTTCATAAAGTGCAACGAATGAAGTTTACCTCAAATAAATCAATGAATATTTTATAATTGATATTAAACTAAGCTAAATTTATGAATATATGTGTTACAGTGAATGTGTATTAACAGTTAAGTTATATTTTCACCGGCGTTTCAGTGAAATCATATCTGAAAACATTTTCACTAATAGATAAATATATTTTTACTAGCGAAAATATACGAAAGTTAGTTTTCTGTTTAAACCTAATGAAACTTTTAAAACTAAGTATAGTTTTTTTATGTTAATTAAAATAGGTTAGGTTTTGGGTTGGTTTAATTTATCTGTGAAGCTAGTGTATGAATACCGAACCCTCAACTTTGTGGGTCTTAAATATTATTTTCGCTTCGTTCAGAATTTTTTGAATATATTTTTAAAGTAAATGGTTGAAATATGACATTAATATTTAGGATTTTCAATGATAGTCAAAATGGTTAAATCTATAAAAAACAACTTAACATTTTCAATTCATTTGAAATTAGGTTTAATAATATAATGCATGATATTATGACTAAATTATGTTTTAGATGAGTAATTAATTTAGTTGATATTAGTTTTTCAACAAGTGCAGTACAAGCTTTTAACTTATACTTAATTCAGATGAAAAGATAACTATTTCTAATTTAACCAATATTAGTTAATTGAACATTCGTATGTAGATTCTTGCGCATATCCTCAGTGACACAAACACGCCAATCTTAATATGTTTGAGTAGGTTTCGAACCCAAAACCCGCCGGCTCTTTTATTAACTGGGTTTACTTTGCTCACTGACCCTTTTACGAGGGCTAACTTCCTAAAACGTGGGGAACCATTAACGTTGTCGACACCAGCGCCACGTACATGGCAAAGAGAAAAAATAAACACTCATCATTTCGATCGCCTTGGTAGTAACTATTAAACGCTATTTATGTGGTTGTAAATATAGAAATATTCGATTCTTTTATATTTCTCTTCCTTTATATACGCAGTAAATAGTTGGGTTAGGAAGTATTATATTTTTGTGTTGGTTTAGATTTTGGCAATACTCATGTGTTTGGAAACGGATCGCAATTTTTCAATCGTTTGACGTTTATTTGGCAACGTGCGGAAATGTTGTTATTCGAGTAAAAATTTAACGTTCAAGTGTAAGAAATTAATATTTTTAAGTATATTTTATGTTCAGCCTTTTATTTTACAGAGCGGTTTCCTCAGTTGGCACTTGTATTAGGACTTGTGAGATAAAGAAACAAGGGGCGAAGTGAAGCTAAGTTAATGAATATATTACAAAAGTAAAATTAAAAAATAGATTATCGGTGCAGTTCTGATTCTACAATAGATTATCAAAATAATCATAAGATATCAACAATTCTTATTCGAATATTCTTATACTTCACTGCTGAACTAAAGAATAAGTTTTCTTTATTGGTAAAATAATTAGCACCGTCGTTGGATCCCTAGACAATATATAACTATAAGCTTACTCCGAAAGAAAGATGTCTACTTTGTTCTGTCAGATTTATCAACCGTGCCATGAAAGGACATCCGGTTGATTATTTCACCCCACAGTTTTCCGGTACCATAAAACAGAATTTATAAATTCACGTTTCGCATTTCTACAAAGGAAGGTCAATAAGTCCTTACAAAACAATAGAAAAAACACATTATTTTGGGTTGATTCATATTTATTTCTCGACATAGTCTCATTTGAGCTTGATACATTTCGCCCAGCGTTTTTTCAACTTTTTCAAGCCATACAAAAAGTAAGATTTCGAAAGGCCCTCAAATTAGGCTTCTGTTTCAGCGATGACCTCTTTGTTCGACGTAAATATTTTTTCAGCGAGCAATTTCTTCATGTTTGGAAACAGGAAAGTCGCTGGGGGTCAAATCTGGTTAATACGTTGAATGCGGCAACACTTCGAAGCGTAATTAATGCATTCTCACATTTGAAACTGCAAAAGTGTGTACCTGTGCATTGTCTTGATGGAAGAGCACTTTCTTATTTGCCAAACGTGGACTTAATTTTTCACTCAACCGGTCCAATAACAACGTATACTACTCTTCATTTGTCGTCCGTCTTTTTTCCAAATAGTTAATGTGGATGACCCATCACCTTGCCAACCGATCTCACCATCTTCGCCTTCTTTGGAGCCAGATCGTTTCCAGAAACCCACTGTTTCGACTGTTCCTTTGCCTCTGGAGTGTAGTGATGGATTCAGGAATTTGTTATGATTGCGAATAAATCGACACACAATTGCGTTTATTTTGTACTGTGAGCAAACGCAGCACCCATCTTGCCGATATCTTTTTCATACCCAATTTTTCGTGCAAAATTAAAATCACTGAGCCATCTGATATGCCAGTTGGTCGATCACTCAAGACCATATCGTGGATATTGTCGATCATTTCCAGCTTAGTCATCTCAAGTACATGTCCCGAACTATGTTTATCACCTGCGGATGATAATTTAAACGTTAAAACTAATTGTAAACAGTTACTGGTGCATGAACTTCATTCAACTCGGATTTTTTTTGCCTTTCATATGAATGTGTTTAATCACTTGAAAGACATTTAGAGTGTTTTAATTATTTTTATAAACATATTTTTAGCAATATTCGTGATCATCTTTTAAAGTACTATAAATATAAATTCTATATTATCGCTCTCTCAAGTTTCCTTTTAACATTACGTGCAAATTTTCTAGAAATTCTCGACAATACCTCTTAAAATTCATATTTGATGCGCCGCAAATCCTCTACAACCGCGTATCACCTTTTATAAATTATTAAATGCTCGCATTAACACGGAACTTCCGCGTCTCGGGCTTACTCCATAGCTCTCTCATTCATATTAATGTTTCAAATGATTATCAATTTCTCCTCATTCTCTAAATCGGCCTATGAGATACCGATTTCATCCGAGTAACGTAATCCCGGCAACGTGACAAATGAGCGCGGACAAATAAGCGTGCGTCAAAAGAGCGTTTACCAAAGTAGCGTACGTCAAATACGCAGACAGTCATAAGAGCACTTGTCAAAAAAGAGCGAGTCATAAGAGCGCAAAAATACTTAGAGAAAATCAAGTAATGAATATTTTAGGAATTGGGTATAAAAAATATTATATAAGTATATAACAAAAAATAAAAATTCACGAGATATAGGCGGTAAAATTAGTATTTTATGTGCCAGAGCGTAATGACTTTTAAAATGAGTAGTCAATTAAAACATTATTATTTATTAATTATTTTGTGCATACGAAACTATGGCTCCCCATCCCCACACGTACGATATACATATATTTTTATTAAAATGAACCGCTGATTTTGAATTTATCATTACATTTATTCTATAATATTTCATTAAATTAACAAATAATTATCGACTTGACTTGCAATGAATGCGTACAGTTATAGGGCAGGTATATGGCCCGCTAGATTTTTTTTCATTTATTTTAGACTACTACCCTTTTTTGTGAATGGCGAAAACAAACAAACGCAATATAAATTTTAAGCGCAAAGTGTAAGATAAATAAAATCAACTGAAAATAAATGTGATTTCAAAGGGTTAAAACAATAACTTTGCCGAATTCATTTTAATCATATTGTATAATTATCAAAAAGGGAGTTACCTATGATCAAAATCAGCGTTTCATTTTAATACAAAATATATGTATATCGTATGTTTGGGGATGGAGGAGCCATACTTTCGTATGTAGATAATAGTTAATAAATAATAATGTTTGCATTGGCTCATCATTTTAATCGTCATTACGTTCTGGCACATTAATTTTACCGCCTTTGTAAATTTCTCACAAATTACTTATATTTTGTATACCTAATTAAATAATATTTTTCATATAAATAAACTTGAAATCATCGACATTATACTTTTAGCAGGTCAACAAGTCAACAACAAAGGTGACCTTCGTGTCACTCTCACATTAAAATAAATCGAATGAGAAATAGATATTCTAAAAATAAACAAAAGACTTGCATTAAAATAATTCGAATTAGAGATAAATATTTTTAAAATAGACAAATTGTCAACCTTCGATAAAAAATATTTTTTTTGTAATCTGAGATGCACGACATTTTAATCGTTATGGTTTATATGAACATAACACGAAGCATAACCATCTCGAAATATTTAAAAAAAATTCAGTAGCTATATGACAATGGTCATTAACGGTCGTGTTACATTTTTGTCGAATAAGTGTTTTTATAATAAGATACCTTTCGATGTTTTTGATTATAAAGTGATAGTGTAATTTAGTGTATGTGCTAGAATTAAGCAGTGTATAATTCAAATTAGTGTGCAAGGCCGTTGCAGTGCTTGCAACGGATGCGACGCGTCCCTTTCCCCGCGGGCCTCGCGGGGGAAGGGGCGCCGATTGACGCCCGCTAGGATATTTGCAATTCTAGGCATCGTGCGGTCGACAAGGTAATGTCTTTCTAATTTTGTGTGTCTTTCGAATATAGTTAACCCTTTGTGCTAGTAACTCGACAATTGGTCGACAGCGTTGCACTCGTACGTCGACGAAACTTGAAATGCATTTATAGGCTTTGTGTTCGACCTAATTTTGCCAATTTCAATTTCTTAATGGTAAAAAAAGTTGTGGTAAATACATTTTAGTAATATTCAATTTTTAACTTATGCAAATAACTCAATAATAAGTTTATTGTAAAATTTTTCATCGGAACATGGTCATTTCGCGTGGTGTTAAGACCGTGGTGCATGACGCGATACTTATACGCGATAAAGAGCGAGATGCAAGCAGAGCTCGCTACTTCGCTCGCACTATTCAAATCAGCGATTGACAACTATCGACATATTTAGCCGCAACTCAAATAATAATATTATTTCATGTATTTTCGAGTTAGTAAATTACTAAATTATGTAAAACAGAATTAGTAATCTGTGTTTTAATTATTTATACATACATCTGTATATTGATTTATTTTTAGAAATTATCCATAAAATTACGAATGACGATATAATAATGGATGTTTAAGGAAGTGACGATCAATTTAATATTAACCGTGTTATTATTACTGTGAGTAATATTAGTAGGAATGATATCTAACCACTTAAAAGAATATGGATTATGCCAATATTGTATGTAAACAATGAATATGAATTTTATTATAATCTTAAATATTATGACATTAAATTGGTATGGTGCGCCAAGTACATATTGTTAACCTAATATAATACCTCTGCACAAAGAGATTCGTTTACTGTTTAGATACCCAGCGACCCGAAACTATAGAATAATATATCGATTTATTGTATAAAAAAACACTAATCAATTTACTAAGAGAGATTAGCGTAAAAATTTATTATTATTATTTATAATCAAATAAAAATATTGTTTCTAAAACAAGTTTATATATGGTCCCCTTTTAAAATTATAAATCCTACAATTTTTTTAATATAATTTTCAATTTAATTTTTAATTTTATTTATACTATACACTTTCTGGAGTGATAGTGCAGCAAGGGCATTTAGTACATCATAGGAAATCAAATTTCTCATATGTATGATATTTAATGCGATTCAACGACCTGAACGAACGTTCAACATCACATTAGACACGCTCATGCTAAGACTATTTCTACCAATTTTAAATCCTGTACAAGTTTCAAGTTTTAGAATAATCTTTCAATGTAATCATTTTTTATGATCAATTTAATTATTTTTTAAAAACTGTTTTAATAAATTCCTAAATATTTTGGTATGTCCAAATATGGTTTTAATTTCAAATATCATTATGGAATAACAGTATTTTCATATTTCCAAAGTATCGGGTGTTGTAATAAGAAATTACATTTTTTGTCTTCCACTGAAATTCATGTATAATTGTCAACTGGAGTTTGGTAATTTTTTTTAGAGATTTGATCTTTTCATTGAAAAATGTTTGAAAATGTTATAGTGCTTGTTCAGCTGTTATGTAAGTGTAATTATTTGATTGCAAAACATTTTATTATTCGATTTTAGTGATTATTTTTAATACTTTTCTTAAAAACCACAAGATTTTATGTCTATTTTTGTCATCCAAATTATGCCTAGAAATACTGGGGCGATATTCAAAGCTAGTTATAGATTAAAAGGATATTTTGTCAAATATTGTAAATCTTACAGTATTATTTATAGTAATCTACCCGCATTATTGCTTTAAGATTCGATTTCGATTTCCGAAAGATATTTAAAATACAGAATTTTTTGAGCGACTGCATTTTATTACAAATTGTGTAATTAAAATATTATTTTTTAATACTAATACATTTGCTCTAAAAAATTAAACGCGTAATTGTTAAATCAGTACAATACAGTGGCGTGCGGTCCATACACGCGGTAGATGCAGCGCATGCCTTGGGATTGTAACACGATTCTAAAAATGAAACATTTTTATCATTTATTCATTTTTTTAATTTACGTAATTATGAAACGCAAACGCTTTGATTGACTAATCATTTTATAGTCATTACGCTCTGGCACATAAAATACTAATTTTACCGCCTATATCTATTAATTTTTATTCTTTGTAAATTTCTCACAATTTACTTATAATTTGTATACCTAATTCCTAAAATATTCATTACTTGATTTTCTCCAAGTATTTTTGCGCTCTTATGACGTGCTCTCTTTTGTCAAGCGCTCATTTGACGTACGCTATTTTGTTACAGCGCTACTTTGGTAAACGCTCTTATAACGCAGCGCTCATATGACGGCGCTCATTTGACGCACGCTCTTTTGACCGGCCGCCCGTAATCCCTTAACGACGTTGACCGCAAGGGGTTTATTTCGACAAGATATAATATACACTAATATATATCTACGTCCACCCACGGAAGAAGAGCAAATTAACTTTGAGGCATCGTCGGTTATGTAATATATGACACGATATATTTTACGATGAAAGCAATAAGTGTCGATAAACTATTCGCAGACGCCCCCGTTATTTATTGCGGGGTCTTGATTTATATTGCTAATTGTGTTGCGATGCTGTAATTTCAATGAGATCCTTTTATGGAGCAATAAGGGACGACCTTGCTAAAATCTCGCTTCTATTGAATAGCATCACACCCTTTTTGCTGCTAAACACACTCTTAAAACTGTCAATGGCGGACAAAATATTGCCAAGAGGAATAAAAGCGAATAATGTTGCTTTATAATCATTAATTTTATTAATTAGACTCAGTAGAGAGATAGTATTCAATTCTATTTTTATTTTATTAGTTAATGAGCGGACGACAATAAATCTTTTTTAAAAGTGGTATTACTTATGAATTTTCACGGACATGCACTAAAGGCAGACGAAGTGAGAATTCAAAGAATAAAAAGTTCTATATATATATTTATTGTTATTAAGTTAGGAATATTGTGACCCAATGTGTCACAATATTCCACAATAAAAAAGAAAACATCGTAAAATGTTAAAATTAAATGATACAAATAGGACCAGCTCCTCGTAGCTGACATTAAACATATTAAGGCGTTCCGGAACCCAAAACTGAAATTCCTCGAGTATAGTTTAATTATCGACAGCATCCTTCAATTGTTTGAAGAAATGCTTAGTGACATAAAACTTTCTGCGAGAACTCAGCGAATCGAATCCTAACGGCTTTCTGAAGAAATTATGATTTTATGACCATGCAAAAAAATGTATAGGGGAGGGGGCGGCAATTTTAAGGATCGCCCCGGGCACCACATACCCTAACTACGCCACTGCATAGAAGACAACGTCAGAGTGAAATGCGGTTCTCATAATAAAGTCGCAGTATTTATCGCAGACGGCGTTTACGCTTAGAGAGAAAATTCACTTGCTCTCGAAATTGATTCCAAGATCTGTAGTGAAAGTTTCTCTAGCCAAAATGTTTCCACCGAGATCGTAGGAATATTCTGGTTTCGAGATAATGACACAGTATGAAACTTTCCGACATTAAATGGCAGACGGTTGATGAGAGTATATTTCCATAGATAATATAAATCACTCTGTATAAAGGAGAAGAAAATTTGAATTTGTAACTGCCGTATTTATGTCATTAATAAATAACGTAAAGAGCAGAGGGCCCAGGTTGGACCCTTATATTATATACCACAATGTTATATAATATAACACAAGTAATATAATAAAGTAGATATGTATCGAGTGAGTAATAAGACATATAATAGGATAATTCTGATTAGTTTGAAAATCAAATCAAAATACTAATCATTACGGATCAGTGGAAATTGTATTCCAGGTGTACTTCCTCGAATTGATTATTGTGTAAGATATAATAAACTAGATTTGTGTTTGTATTATTATACAAAATACACGAGCTTTAGATAAACTATGATTTGAAATTAGCTGTTATGTTTTGAATAGAGAATCGTCATATATATTACAGATATAATAAGTTTGAGTTGTGACGCTGGATTAAGACGCAACATTTACATTATATAGGAAAACATTTCTTTAATAAAATGCGTCAGCCAAACTCATAACGCTACTTAACGCCGTCGAGTTTGAACGCGAGATTTGGCGTTATTTTTTATTCTTTATTCCAAACTTTGATATTAAAACGGGAAACATTACATTCGTATGGAGCGAACGAAGCTTTTGCTCAAATATCATCATATTTCCAGACCGTCCCCGACGTAATTTCATTTCTGTGCCATTTCTGAGGCAAGGGGCGAGTAAATTTCAGGCGAAGCAGCAAATAATAACTTTCGGCTTTTATCTGGCAATTTTTCACGGCCGCCCTGGTTACAAGGACAAGGGAGCGTTTTCCCCTTTTCTTCGTCTTCTTCGTCCTGAAAAATGCTCCGCGAGGACAGCATTGTAAAAATTACCGGCCACCCTAATAGGAGGCACTACATCACCGAAAGAGAGACGAATTATTCATCACACATCATCACGCACTTTTATTTTGTGGGACGAATGGAACGCGTTGTTCCTCTCTTTTATTTTCTTATTTTTGTTTAACTGAAAACGTTCACCGAATTCGTTTAGTTTAAATTATACGCGTCGGATTAAATAAACGAGTTTTATATTTCAAAAGGAACAGTTTCAATTTTCACAATAATGATTTACATGTCAATCATTATTTATTATTAAAGCGAATGCCATAATGATAGACGCTTCTCTAAAACACACGAATGCCTAGATTATTAATAATACGATAGTATAGGTTAATAACATTTTTTTAAAATACGATAGATCTATGTTTATTTGTTACAACCACATATCTTTGCCTTCAGCCAATATAAATTTCTTCACAAAAAGTGCCTAATAGACAGAATATTTTCTCCATAACTCGACGTAAACTTAGCATTTAATTGTTTTTATCTTCAGAATTATTTAAAAGTGAAATCCATTTTTTCACAGTTAACGTTTGTGATTTTCAAAAGACTTAACTTTTCTTTTAGCGTGAGATTCTTGGTTCAAATTAGTTTGTGTCAATGGCTAGTTTGTTCTATTCAATTCGCCTTTTCCCCGTGGGACTCCCCTTTCTTAATCAGGCATAATTTAGCAAGTCAGCGCTTAGGCAAAAGGTCAATTTGTTCCATGAGATGTCTTTGAGGATTATCATCAAAATATAATAAATCTGTGACAGTGGTTGTCAATAGTTTGTCCCCACGTTTTTTAAATCTCGATAATCCACATATCAAATTCATAGGAATGTTTTGTAGTAAAACAATTATTTATTATTTCAGAAAAAAATATTGTTTTTTAAGGTTTGGTAACCCTAAAGAGTGTGTGACTTCACAGCCAGTAAGTCGCAGGTGGTAACTAGTGAGAATTTTATTAGATTATATTACATATTGTGGCGAAATGTTTTCTTCATGTAGTGGTGAGGAAGCTGGCTGAGGGATGATGTTGGTGGGAGATCCTCAGAGGTCTTGTAGGTGGCGTGGTAGCGACAGTATAGCGGAAATAGATCTTTCTCTGTTACGGTGCTCGTATGGTGAAGTTATTCTCAGGTTGTGAACCTCCATGATCATATGTTATTCGCAGGCAGACAGGCATCTGCTAGTCTTTTCGAGTGTCTGCCGGAGTCTGCCAGGTGACTACCCTCATTTCATTAGAGTCGACCCTTAAGTATTCAGGGTTGCAAAGCTTGCTGAGCAATCACAATCATGCAGCGATCATCTGCTTCTTAGAGTTTCGAAATAAGTATACGCCTTTAGAAGGGGACATTTGCTTAATGAATCTTGTGGTTTTTGTCTTCCGGTGATATATTGTTTCCCGTGATATTCATTTAATGCACCAGAAAATTCTTTCGTGATATTTACGCGACCCTTTTGTGATATTTATTTTTTCTAGTGGTAACCCTTTTTTCTAGTAAGCCTTTTCATTTTTAGTCACAGTCAGTAACGCAAGTTTCAATAATGAGATCCACCACAAACGAGAGCCTTTGTGTGGTCCCATCCTTTACACTATATTATCTTGTTTATCTCAATTATTGCTGAATAATCATTTTTGATCACAGATTTTAACACGAGTTTTAAGAATAGGATCCCCCATAAAACTACTACCTAGCGCTGCGCAAACTACTATTGTTATTCTACCCTTCAGTTACCGATCGCCAAAATGGCCATCTGAACCCTAAACTCATTTCTTGGGTATGTTCAAAAGCAGTGGTTTTTCTGAAACATCCTTATTTGCGATTCACGAGAGTTGTCTTTAGAGAGTTGTCACAGAAGCTACGGAGTCACAGCAGCAGAAACGAATCAAGAGACCGCATCGACATCAGCGAATCAGCGAATCGTTCAGAAAGCGTCGCGAGAACACATTGCGCTACCGAAATTACAGTCGACAATAATACAACTCGGCACGCCTGCGAAAACTATTTTTTTCTAGTCGTAACGAGGGCTATACTGATGAATGATTATTTTCGGTCATAGATTTTAATGCGAGTTTCAATCTGGTTGGTCCCCACACTTCATCTTAGAAAATATGAAAAAAACAAATTCTACTATTAAATTAAATTAAATTATTAAATAAATTAGGTGATTCATAAATAGAAGATTAAAAAAAATTCATTCAAAACTTTATGATTCTTTCAAGTTTATTTTCCGCGAAAGTTGACAATGATCGGCACTTACTAAAGTTTTTATTAATTTTTTGACGTATAGTACAAACACACTTTTATTGTGAACAATATATTGGGACGGGTGAGTCATTTCATGTGTTTTTACGATAAGTAAATTCATATATTAAAATTATTTGCTGTAATATAAGTTATCAAATTATTTATCGGTTATTCTACAAATATCTTAAAACCGATCAATTTAACAGCCATAGTAATTTTGTGAAAAACTTCCCCCTTTTTTTACTAATACAGTCTCTTATTA
Organism: Plectrocnemia conspersa; assembly: GCF_051122295.1. Classification (NCBI taxonomy): domain Eukaryota; kingdom Metazoa; phylum Arthropoda; class Insecta; order Trichoptera; family Polycentropodidae; genus Plectrocnemia; species Plectrocnemia conspersa. Next base: position 25,350,120 of record NW_028277169.1, read on the forward strand.
GCATACAATCAACAATTATTATAAATGTAACATTTTTGCGAATCTTATTATCAAATACATAGCGTACTGATTAAAATATGTAAGAATTGCTCGCCGAAATTTCCCAATTTTTACGAATACATTCAGCAAAAAACATCTATAACTAATATTTTGTATCGATCCTCTGATATAATATTTCCCCCCATAATTTGTTTAATATTTTATTGCATTTTCAACTACAATTTTTTACGTACATTTTCTTTGTTCACTTATTATTCATGTCCTAGAATTTTATCGACTTTCCAGTTGTCGAAACGAGTGACTATTCAAGAAAAGTGGGGAATTGAAAAACCTGCATTTTATACATTATCACGTTTTATATTTATATCCGGTTTGCGCCACATTTGTGCACGTACAACGCTACTTCAAACGACTAGATTCCAACTCTGGTTTAAATATTTGTAAATATCTTCAGCTTATTTAAAACATAATTTTCCGTACATTATTCAATGATACAATTAATTAAAAAAAAATAAAATGTCCTGAAATCAGAAACACAAGTTAAGAGTTTATAACTAAATACACACAGAGGTCTACATAAATCTCTAATGAATCTACTATTGTTCTAAAACTCAACAAAACAATCATCTCGCGTGGTTTCAGAAGTTCGTGCGTATACGTATATACCTATAAATATACACGCGGCAATTAAAGCTTAAGTGCTTGCGTGAAAGCCCCGATCGCACGATCAATGTTGCGTGATAGCAATCAAAGTCGCAATTTGCTACGTCTCCCACGGCCGTAGATCTTCGGCCGTAGCATTCGTAGCGCCCGCACGCATCTCTACGAAGAAGGTGGTGGTATTCTTTGATCCCTTCATCCGACAGCGGTCGAAGAAGACCACTAACTGTATTGGATTTGTAATGGGATTGTCGACCCGGGGCCAGAGATGGAACGAGCAGCGTTTAACCAATTGAACTCTGCCGCTGCTAGTGTGCAATTAATCTTCGATACGTGCCAAAAGACCGATTCGTTTCGACCGCAGCGTGTGCCGAGGATTATGCATATAAATACGTGCGGTTTTGGGACCGCTCAATTTATTAGCGACGACTCGAGATAAAATTCGGCAGCGGTGCTATATGGCGAATTGCGACCTTTTAGATACTAATCTACGTAAATGGGTTGCGGGATTTTAAAATGGTTTGTAAATATAGATACAGGCCTAACAAAGTACCCGCTTGAATCAACATTGACGTATTATCATCCATATATGTTGATAGTAAATTTAGGGGAAGTAGCTATTTATAAATTTAAAAGCAATCGACGTAAAGCGTAAAGCTTAGTTTTACGCGCCGTTATTATATTATCACTTACAAGATTTTGTTACATAAGTAATAATATTGTAGGTTAAGAAAAATCTGTTTCCTAATATTTATTTAGTAATTTATTAAAGCACATAATTTACAAAGGTTTTTATCTCTTTACTGACCCTCTACAAGCTGGGTGCCCGCCCATAGGGTTGGACTCGTAGGGCGCAAGTACTGGTAACGGCAGTGGTTCACGCAACGGATACCAAAGTAGATATACACCTGGCCTTCAACTTGGTGTTATTTAACACTTTTGGATTATTTTCTGTGGGATATGTGTAGTCGCTATTGGCGCCGATAAACCAGAGATGATGGACGACTTGGAAGCTGCTCGAAAAAGTTGTCGAAAATTGGCCGTCATCTTTGTGGTTTACTTTTTATAGTATATGTAACAGCAAAGTGGTACATAATCTTTATATAGTAGTGATTAATATTTTCGGTTCCTAGAGTTATTAACTAAAGATCATATGGAGCATTTTTTACTATTTAATATTTTCGACCAATGATCTAAATATGTCATTGCTGAACATTATTGCTAACATAAACATTTAACGATCACTTATCCAATAATGGCGTTGACAGCGAATATTTTCACAGTATTTTCGCCTCCATTTCTCCGCAGAATTTTTATTGTTCAATTTATTTAACGCCCGGTGACTCATTTTTCCTTATTGCGTTTATCGTGAACCCTCGGGCAATCATATCGTCTGGACAAATTTTAATTGTGCCATAACAAATTTACGATTCAGCTGCTTTGTGCCAAACCAAAATATACATATATAATATATGTTTATTATATTATAATATACGTTCACCCCTAGAGAACGTAGAATTTTATTGTTTAATCTAAAATCTAATTACGTATTTAATTAAACGCGTCGTATGAATTAATTCCTCTCGCTACGTATATCAGTCCCGAGCGGACTCGAAATTACCAGTACCTCAGCCGGAAATGTGTAAAATGCATTAGTCGGATTAGCAAAAGTGCAAATTTGCACACAAAACTACGAAATCACTCGTTCCAGAAACGTCACGTCGACATAACAAGCTACACGTGACTGTAATTGCTCGAGTAGAATGTTAAATTCTGCTTAAACGCGACAGGAAGGGAGAACTCAATGTTGTAATGATTAAACTATACGGGACGGGTGAATAGACCCGTACTAGGAATGTTACAATTTTAACTTATTTAGGTATTATACTTTTTAAATAAAAATAATTGTATTTAATATCATTTATGTTAAATTTTTAATTAAAAATATTAAAAAATATAGAAAAGGTTTACTATTTAGTCATTATGGTTGACAACCCTTAATATTCTATCAAAATGCAATTTCACATGATTTGTCATTTAATTTTGCACAGCTTCAAACATCATCACTTAATTTGGAGTGCCGAATGATGCGACAATAAAACCTGAATATTATTAATTTATTAGAAAAACATGGATTGATTTGGGCATTAATAAATATAACATAACACCAGTTCTTTTTTCCTTAACTTTAGCTTATTGTGAACTGTATATATTTGTACATATATGCCATTTCGAATTGTTACCGTAGATGATAGCATTTACCGAAATGTCTCATGGGGCAAAATTTCGTATTTCACGGTGGGGTAAAAGTTTGCATGGGAAAATAGAGAGAATTTGTCTAATAGTGAACCTAGCTTGTCAGTTCTGAGTCGAGTGTAAAGCCATCTGTACTGTTTCATGAAAATTATTAATAGAATGAATCTGATGAAACATATTCAGAATATAATATAGGATGTTCTTAAATCAAATTAAATTTTTCATTATACAGTAATTAATTAATTAATTTATTTGGGAAATTGCATTTGTATTGATTTGTATTTGTCTAACTCTTTTTATTTTATATGGAAATAGAATATTTCTAAAGAATATATTAAGAATATATATATTTAGATCAACTTTACGTGCTTATCAAACAGGTGATTATATATTTTTAAATAAATAAGTAAGTAATGTGCTGCTAAAAAAAATATCTATTAAAAGTAAGAAGAAAATATTTAAAATAAAATTTCAATTGGGAATATTTTATTTATCTTCCGTTGTAACCTAAAGTCCAATGCGTAAGCCCAATGCATTACAAGTAAGTTAATAATTACTTAATAACCTACAAGTAAGTAATATAATTTATAACCAATAAATGTCACTATAGCTGGGGCCAGATATTATAATAGCGCATTTTTTATAAATGTAGATTAGAGTGTTGCTGCTGGGGCTCGAACCCGCAACTTCAAAGTTGCTAGTCTGAGACGTTACGGACTACGCTATTCCATTATATTAGAAACAATACACGACCCATTTCAAAAGCAATATAAAATAGTTAATTTAATAACAAAGTGAAAGGATTGCCTGTCTCAGTTATAATTATATCTTAATCTGGGCTTTCTGAGGCTTAAACAATATTAATTAAATGCTTTTTATTATTTTAAAATAGTATGTATTAAACATCACATAAGAATATAGTGAAAATAGATATTTTGCTTTAACTAGCATAAAAGACCAGTGGTATAGTTTATGACTAAAACCCGAAAGACCTGGGTTTGAATCATGTATGAATTTTAGTGCTTTTTTAATTAATTTTCATTGTGTCTAAGAGATAAAAGAATATAAAATTACATTTCCGATCAATCATCAGAGATTAGGTTTTCTTTGATTTTCCTAGTCTCACAGATAAATATATTTTTGATTAATTTAAATCGAACATAGAAGATTGTTAAATAAAACGATATAAAACGATACTAACAAGCTATTAAATAATTAAATTTTTTCACACATTATGTTTCAACAACAGTTAGAATTCAGAGAAAAACATTCTATGAAGACTGTATTAAAATAGTGATAAGTTGGTTGTTGTCTAAGAATAATTTTAGAGAGCTTTTGATACAAATTATAGATATAGTTTCAGGATAGTTTGATTTTTATTTAAAAAAAGCATCTAAAAAAATTAGAGAATGCCTCTAATTTTTTTATAAAATAAGTTTTAAAGAACATTGTAATTACATATTCAAAAAATTGGTACTTTATTTAGGATAAAACATATGTTTGGTGTAACTAAAAATATACCGTAGTTTTATATTGCTTCACTTTAATTATTTTATAAGCAATATTATATATGCCTAATAAGATTAGACATAGTTGAAAAAATACATAATAAGGCAAAGAAAGCAGTTTAAAAAATTTGTATAAGTTGTATAAAAAAACGAGAATGGATGTATATTCGAGAAATATTCAAGATAAATGTATAGTTTTACGTATATGTTAGAAAATAATATGTTATTATTAATTTAAAAAAATTAAATAATCAATAAAAATATATAGATTAAATACTAGAAATTAAAAAATAAAGATAGTTTTATAAATTAATATTAATATAAAATAATCCGCAGAAATAAAAATAAAGTATGTTTCATTAATGTTATAAAGAAACACCTTTGCACATTAGGAGTAAAACTATAATATTAAATACTTTATGCAATTAGCTAAATTAATTAATATTTCATTAAATAATAATAACTATCAAAACTGATTATAAAAGGGCAGTATCTTATACAATAAGCGTAATCTAAATTTATTTCAATCATTAGTGCTAATATATGATCGCATTTAGTTTTAATAATTTTATTCTCGCGAAAGTATTATCCAGCTTTGGAAGCAGGTTAATGAGATTTTAATGAAATATTATAACAATGAGATTTTTTACTGCTACTCTGTTAATTACGTATTCTTTTTTACGATTTTTATTCAGTAATGATTCAACCTTACTTTCGGAATTTTAATACTTTTTTTATAGCAAAATATCTTCGCTTAATCCGATTTGAATATCGCCGACAGTAATAACGGTAATCAGATCAAAACACGCCTGATAAAATTTCACCCGTACACACTGCGGTAAATTTGCTTTCAATAAGATATTGTCGGAGTACAATAATAATGTTTTATTACGCCTATGGCGCTCTCGTATCTCCGAGGCGTAATATATCATAACGAGCAATCCGTTTGATAAGTTATCCGGATAAAGCGATTTATTCGTCCACAAAAAATAAATTTGGCTTTTGCCTAGGTGAATTTTTTTTGTGATATTCGAGGCAAAATAAAGCTCCTTATACACGCGATTTTTATTAATATTATGTATATGTATTTTTCAGGAAAATCTTGCCGACGAAGGGTCTTTATAAAAAAAACACGTACCGCCAAGATGGCCACATATAACCGCATAAAAACTTGCAAAATTAAGCTGCGAATGTATTCATAAAGTTTATGAATGTTATTCTTAAGAACCTAGCTTGTACGATACGGGAATACATATGGACATTAATGAATCGATACGTTGGATGGTCACGGAATCATTGGGTGTAATGTCGATAAAAATATTTAATTTATATTATGTTATATAAAAACGCAATTATTCATTAATACATTTAAACAATTTAATTTAAGAAACGTTTTTGACCGCATTATGCACAAAATGCAATCTTCAAAGCGTACTCGGTACAAATAAAACGTTCGAGTGCATTCTTTAAAGTCTTTCTTTGTAACTCGCAAAGAAATACGAGTCTTTATGTTTCTTATCCCTTTGGGATTGCAGATGAATATTCTTGTATGGATTATGTAAAAAATATAATTAAGTAATAATTTATTCAAAAATTTCGTCTGTTAAAAAATTATAAGGTAAATTCAAATGTGATGAAATTATGCTAATACATTTTTTAAGGCTTTTAGTAGGTATAGAAAAAAATATATACATAGCTATAAAATATATAACGTATTCAATATTGCCCAGCAAATTTTTATTTATTAATAGCTTTCAAGGAAAAAGCCCTAATCTAGATTGTCATGCCTTTTATTTTGGTCGTAGAATAATAATACAAATATACAATTCGATATACTTTTTATGTGGATTAGATTTTTACGTTAATCATAAGAGTTATATATGACTTTAAGTCTAGGAATCAGCTTATAAAATAAACTCTAAGATAAATATTTTTTAATATCGGCGAACGATATTCGATAATAACTTTTAATTTTTATTAAAATAGTATTAAGAAACATTAAAGACGATAATGTTGAAACATAAATTTGCCTTTAATATCTTAATCATCTAATTTGCTAATATTTTTCTAAGCAGTTTAATTAAAAAATAGTAATATGTTTCAAAACTTAGTCATTAACACGTTGATTAAATTAAAGAATAACCATAATAGATAATTATATGATTAAATTTTAAGAAAAAGGATGAAAATGTCAATTTTTTGGCAAGATAATATAATAACTAATATTTGTAAATATTATTAAGTTTATTATTCAAAAGCATTTTATAATAATATTTGATAATATTTTTGAGGCATATTCATAGTATATAACCAATAATGATTTATTAAGATGTTTATATTGATTAAAATATATTTTTTTATGACACACAGTCGGAAAATATAAGTAAAAAAACATGTTATTGAAATGTAAACTTTTCCGACGCGGGCACTCTTTAAACAGAAGTCGTAAATTTCGGAAAACGTGTCGACACGTATCTCGAGGAATCCTCTAAATTCCGTAAGTTTATTATGGTACACCTAAATTTTGGGATACCCCTACAAAAAATATAGTGGTGTTAAATCTGGATTTCCGGACCAATTGCTATCTGCCTTCTAAGAATTATTTTATATATATATCTTTCGCAAAATATTAGTAAAAATACATATTTTGTTAAAATTTTATATTTAGGCTATACCCTGGATTATACCAGGGATTAAAAAACTAGTTGAAATTCTTAGCGTGTCTTAAAATAATTAGGACAATCAATATCCATAGCTAATATTGCTATTATATACTATGCTACTTATGATTCTCATTCGTGGAATTTTGGATATAAATATTTTCATAATTTTAAATGAAATTTATATATAAAATATTATAATTTGTTTAATAAATTCTTGTATTAAATATTTTTTTGATAAATACCAATAAAAGTTTTACTTATGCCGTTGCTTAAAGTTGCATAAAGAATTATTTAATGATCACAGTCATCGAATTAATTGCTGTATTTTTAAGTTTTCTGTTCTTTGGCAATGATTAATTTTTGGAAGTGCTCAAAATAAATATTTCATTACATTCTATAAATATATAATTAAATTTTGAATTTATTGAGAGATTTATATGTTATCTCTAATAAGTATGATCCACTAAAATATTAAATGTCTGTGTTTTATACACATTCTATGGCATCATTAAATTAAAATATACATTGATCTTGAATAGTCACGCGTAATTACTGACGGAAGGATTCCACGATTAAAATTAATAGGATGTTTTTATTACTTACTGTGTTTGTGTTGGTTGCTGCTAAAGATTCTGTGTCGAGACAACCCAGGAATTCCCGGATTTTGTACCGTTTCGTGACCAAGAACTGAAAAAAAAAAATTAATTTTAGGCTCGAGACTGAAAATGTATGAAATTAACTCAAATTTATCACTAAAACTGTTTGCAGTGCAAAAATAAAAAAATAAAGAAATGAAAAAGGAAAAATAAGCAGTTTATTGATTGAATACATTTTTTACAATACTTATTTTACCATTGAAAACTATTTTCGAAATTGCTTGCATTGTGATATTTTTTAAAATGCTCCATTTGTGCTGTGAAATCTAGTTTATTTTGTTTTATTTTTACACATCAATTTTGTGGCAAGGTGTATAAATTTGGAGCTCTTTAGCTCGGTAAATCAACAAATTATATTTTAATTAAAAAAAATTAAAAAAATCGTCAGCTTTGGCACTGAGAGGATTTAAAAAAAAATTAGGGTTGCTTCACTATTTTTAAAATTCTTACAGAGAAGATTTCCTTATATGTTTTTAAGGTATCTATTTTTACAGATAATTAGACATTTTTTTAAAATAAATTATGTGAAAAGGATAAATTTATTATTGAATGAGATTACTTCTGCATGCATCGAAATCGTAGTTTTATACCTCATTGTAATTTATTTTCAAGGATATTAAGTCGCGTTCTACGACTGACAATTCTAATTAATAAACATCCTTTTTTTTAGACATTTTAAAATAACCCATTTTTTGTAAAGGATATTATTATATATGAAAATCGCTATACAGTGTACTTAAAAACTCGCGAAATCAAAGCACTCTTGATGTTGCTAATCTTGAATACCAATTTCATAACTTTTACCATTTCTTCTGGAAATCCATGTGTATAAAATACTTTTTTTAGATTATACAATTAAGCGTGAACTCGTGATTAAACTTTTTTTTAAAAAGTTCAACAAATCCTTTTTTAAACTTGTTATAGTTTTTATCATATCGGGTAAAATTTAAATAATTTATTTAATGGAAAGTAAATTCTTACATTTTATTTTTGACTTGAACCAATTTTACGAATCAAAAAAAAAAACATAATATAATTAATAATTATACAACTAAATAATTAAAAAACCGGTTTGGTGTACACCAAAATTAATGAGTGTGCTTGGCAATATCGTTGAAAAAGTGGATGGCTCGTGCAAGAGAAGTGCTAAAGCACTGGGATCCTGGCCGAAACGAGTAAGAATAAGGGACGTGATCGCGACTCTCTAAGGCACTCCAGCTCGTAACCAAAAGTCACCGAGCATTGACTGGTTGTCGACACCGCTCCTAAGCAAATTTAAAAAGTGCTTCCGCCGATAATAAATATGTATTCAGTGACAGCTTTTGCTATGTGCAATCCTTAATTGGCAATAATATTAAAAGTTCTTCTTTATGATCCCAAAGTGTTAACTGATAAAAAATAAAACTTGAGCTGTATGCTTTATGCCGCAATACTCATTTACTGCTATTGATAAAGAAAAAGTCAAAGTTATAAAATTGACTTGTTATAAGTAAGTCACATTTAAACACATATTAGCAGTTATATTTCACTGTTTTAGTAGAGATTTATTTAGGAATTTCTGCTTTGTTTTTTTTTTACATTTAATATTATTAAAGAGCTAAATGTGGCTCGCAAGCCGTGGTTTATAGTGTATAACATTATAAACATGGCAAATCTTAAGTAATATTCCAAAAGTAAATCAAAATATTATGTTTCAATATTAATATTTGTTTTTCTTACATTTCTATAATAATAATGTAATATGTTTTGTTTTATAAATACATATTTAATGCTGGTATAAATAACAGTTGCATAATTTATTACTTGTGAGTATCCGGCGATCTTGCACGTGACAAGTGCAGGTGTATCAAACATTTAAAATAGATTCATATATCAACTTGAATGATCTTAGCAAAAAAACACAAATTTTAGGCTTATATTTACTAAACCTGAGAATGATCAGAACGATAGACGAGTAGTATTAGTTGCCGACTATTAACCTGAAAGACCTTATGGACCTTGGTATTTTTAAATTTGTATGTCTGAAAGATCGCAATCAGTGATTATTAGATTTTATTAATCTCACTTGATGATTGAAAATTCTTTAATAATGAGCGACTTCATTGAGATAATATTATATGTATTGAGCATAAAAAAATTATCTAGGATCCCGAGTGAGTTGTGACTTTGATAAACCTTTGAAAAATATAGTATGTCTCTCTACATTTAATTGTATATTCATATGAATATAAATGCGATATGCAGTAGTAAATATAAACACAAGTCTGGTAGTCTCAGTAGAAGTAGTAAATTTATTATACAGGTGTAATAAACGTGCATAATACAACATTTAACGGCGTTTACTAAATTACCTTATTTATTAATTATATTTAAATATTAATCCTAATTTACACTCAGTTTTAGAATAACAAGTTTGTGATGGATCAACCTAATAATATTTTTATAAACATTTAAGGATATCATTTGAATATATGATTAATTTTAAACGTCAGAAATAAAACTTATATTCCCCGCGCACACCTTCACGTAGTTCAGCACTATGAAAATTTAGCTCTCTCGAGCTTTCGCTGTCGGTGTAAAAAAAAGCACATAAACCCCACGGGTCTCGGAGCGTGGAGCTTTACGCAGAAACTTGGCCAATTTACCCATACGTATTTACCCGCGGCGAAAGTTAAGTACGTCGACTTCGGAATTATTAAAACGGCGTTTTAAGTTGAAAATGGAAATTTTCGCCGTAGCGCTGAAAAGTGTGGCGAAAGGATTAGCCAGATTTTGCTATTGCTCGTATTAACAAACTGCCGACGCGCAACTTTCGCTCGCCGACTCTTGGCGGCAACATAAATATTTACGCCCAAATTATGAATTACCCGTCGTGGACTGGATGAGCGACTTTGTCTTGAATAAGTAACGAGCTTGTATTATACGATTATTTGGGTTAATATTTGGCAAGACGGTGGATTAGTAATGAGCACCGAGTTCTCCGCTTAGAGACTGTAAACATCTAAGACGACGCTTCACGCGAACCACCGACATAATATTTATATTGAGTAAAATAAATGTTTTACAAGTGTAATCTTATATGACAACATTTTCGTTAGATGTGTGAAATGCGTATAAAATATTGTTTATAAATAATTGTTAATATCATATTTTTCACACCATAACAATAAAATCAGTATTAGGGCGAACAACGTTGGATATTGACGAATAGATTTGTCTCTCACCCTTTGGAGTTATATACCTTGCGCATTTACAACATCTTTTGAATAATATGTATTTGATACGTTTATATTCAAATCATTAAATAATGTAAATCAGAACCATAGTCATTGCTACCAATGAATCTAACAATGCTGCTACAATGGCATGGTCAAGGAGTAGGCATCTAAACCTTATTAATTCTTCTATTCCGATTTCATTAACGGTTTATTTTAATGCATAAAATCAGCGACTCCCAGCCTGTGGTACGCGTACCATCGGTAGTACGCGAGTGGATAGTTGGTGGTACGCGAAAAATAATCAGTAATGGCGGACATAAAAAGTAAAAAAAAAATCAGTCATAAAAATATCATTTAAATTTTTCTTAAATGTAATTTTTCAGAAAAGCTCGATGACGATCTTTAATGTTAATGATAAAATTGAAAGTATGATTAAGAAATTAGATTTTTGGAAACAGTGAAACAATCTACCGGAAGTATTCGAAACTCATACTTTTTTGGTTGAAAATAAGGCTTGTCTCAAGATTTACGAGAACATAATAGTTTATTTAACAGGATTAAAATCGTGTTTCATGGAGTATTTTTCAAAACCGGAAAATAAACATAATAATTGGATTTCAAACCCCTTCTATGCATAAAATTTAGAAAAAACTTCATCGTTATCAATAAAAGATAAAAAAAATTTAATAGACTTATCAAGTGACAAAACTATACAAGTAAAATTCGAACGAAACAATATAATTAATTTTTGGTTAAACGTCGATAAAGAATATGTAGAACTTTCTGAAAAAGCTCTCAAATTCTTATTACCGTTCACTAGTATGGAATTAGTAGAAAGAGCTTTTTCTTCATATGTTTTTTAAAAAATAAGTATCGAAACAAATTGGACGCAGGTGTAGATTTAAAGGTATATCTCACATCTTTTGAAGCAAATTTCAAAAAATTATGTTCTTCGAAACAAGCACAAGGATCTTATTAAATTTATTTTGCTTGTATTATTGTGCTTATATTTTCGTAAAATTTGCTTAAATATTAAACTTATAACTTGATAACAATGTATTATAATCTTAAGCAACACTTTCATAACTATTATTTTCGGTAATAAAAATATTTTTAAATACAATTTCATTAATATTATTATATTTAAAACAAAAATTTCGCCTGCGGCACTGCTGTAAATTTGTAAAAATGAAAGTGTAAATTGTCTCGTTTTTATCAGAAAATTTTGTACATTTACCGTGTATATATTGCGGCGCATTTAATTTTTTTTATACAAATAATTTAATTTAATTCTATGTATTTTTTTAATAAAAATTAGTTGTTATAAAAAATACTTCTTTAAATGTCCTGGTTTTGAATTTCGACAAGAAATGAGCTTCGGAACCTTTTATTTAAAAAAAACATTGTGATATGTAAAGTTCAAATGTCTCATTGTTATCAGAAAAAAATAAAACCTTTGGTATTTTTTCAAACTTAAATAAATTGAGTTCTAGGAAATATAGTCACCCTATAAAATTTATAATTCAAATATAATAAGAAATTTCTCGAAATACAAGCATTTTTACGAAGTGGTACAATTAAGCGTGATGTACCAAGTGGTATGCGAGCCAAAAATGCAAATTTTGATGATAAAACTAATTCGTCATATAATAAGAAAATATATAAAAAATATACATAAAAAATACTACTTAATTTTTAATGCCCGTTTTTATTCCATTGAGGAAACCCGCTACATTTTTATTTTTTCGGATTTTCTTAGAAATATTATTGTAAAAATTTACACATCCGTACGATATTCCCCTGACAGTACTCGTTTTCTTATACTTATCTATCCTAAAATTATTTTTGTTTCTTATTATATACTAATATTATTTTCTAACAAATATTTATAAACTAAAACATTCATTTTCAATATTTCTTAAACAGACAACGATTCCAATCTTTCAATCATGCTTCTATAATACATTAAGTATCTATTTTTATTCAAAACTACTCCCATTGCCAAATTTTGTCATTTTTGCACCGTCGTTTTATCTAATATATTAGGCATATATTATATATTACAATGATGTGCTTCAGGATGCTGTTAAGATTATAAATTTTATCAAGAGTTATGCCCCTAACTCTGTAAGGATACGGATTCTCACTATACAAATTTATTATTACTAGCAGAAGTAAGATGGATATCAAAAGGTCAAAATTTAAAAAGATTATTGTTATTTAAGGACGAAATCAAAATATTTTTAACCGAACAAAAATGTGATCTTGCTGTTTTTTTTAAAATGACCAATGGCTATCCAAGCCAAGTGTTATCTATCAGATATTTTTAAGAAATTAAGCGATCTTGCCTCTTCAACGAAACAATTGCGATATATTTACTTCGAATGATAAAATTGAAAGTTTTATTAACAAGATCAACATTTGGAAAAGTAGGGTAAAAAAGGATTCGTTCAAAATGTTTCAGTATCGACAATTTTATAATCGAGAAAAATCATTGTAAAACTTATTATAGGTCACTTAAAAGCGCTAAAAACACAGTTTCGTAAATATTTTATATCAAATTTTGATTTCAAATCTTGGATTCAAAAACCATTTTTGATTGGCTTGAGTGAGATTGATCACTTGCCATAAAAAGTTTTAGTTTTAAGCTTTCGAGTGACTCAAACTTAAAACTAGATTTTCCAAAAAAGCCCTTGATTAAATTTTGCATCGGAACTAGAACTGAATTTCACACAATCTCTGATATGGAATTAAATGTTCTTCTGCCATTCAACACCACATATTTATGTAAAATTACTTTTTCTGCTTTAACACAAATATTGCACCAATTTAAATTTGTTATGTAGTAAAAAACAAGCAAATCGACAATATAATATATTTTGCTCAATATTCTTTTTTATTTATGTTATTGCAAAAATGCAGTTTTGATGAAAAATAGGGCATATAATTTTTATAACTATAATAAATACAATTTTATAACTTTTTATGCAATTTTTAATTTTATGTTTCTAAGCAAATTCTAAAACTATATTTTTACATATGTATGTATATTGTTACCTGATCAATAAATCAGCACAACATATGTATATATCTTTATTTTATATTTATCTGGGGTCGCGAAGAAGCTCACAATCATAATGGAGTCATGAATGAAAAACGTTTAAAAAGCCCTGATCTAGATCATTAACCTATTTTCTGTTGTTAAATGTTTTTCGAATATGTAATAACAATGTTCCTTTAATTTAATTTTTAATCTAAAATTACTAAAAAATATTTCTATAATAATTATCTATTTTTGTATTATTATACAACATATCTTTATAATTCGTAATAATACATTTAGTTTTATTAAAATATTTTTTTAATTTAATATCTGACCCGGATCTTAGCTATGAAAATATATTTTTTGTAGTTCTTAGATATAAATTTCAAAAAAGAAGATGTAAGGATTTAAAAAAACAAATGTTTTTTAGGTACTACTAGGATTTTATTTTGTAATACCGGTAGTAGCGAAGATATTTTTTTACCAATATCGGTATTACCGGTATTGCAATCCCTACACAAAATGTATTAAAATCGTTGTCTTATTAAATTACTACTTCCATACTATTCTCATTTCCTCAGCTTTTTTTACTGTTTTTTTTATTTTAGGTATAGGTATAATACGTAGTAGCAATTTTAAAAATATCAGATATTTATTCTTCAGAGATTACTTTGTTTAATAAATAATGTAATTTACTTCCTAGTATTTTCCATATTTCTTTAATTATATCATAATATTTACATCCAATTCAGTACTGGTTTCTTTTTTCAATTAACATATTATGTTTTAAATTTCTTCTAAAGATAATGATTTAAATTTTCCAAATTTGACATGATATGTTTCTTTATTGTTTTGCACTAATTTATTGCACTGATGTATTGAATTCACAATCTTTTGTATGCTCTCAATGTATAATCAGTATCACATAATGATCTTTCTATAAATTCTCACCAATCTTTTTTTTTTTTTTTTATTTTTTTAAATGTTTATTTCAAAAATAATTTAGTTTTATACAAGTTATAAATTACATGTTTCTGGCTTTTAGCCATTATCATGTTTACAAGCGAAATTACAATAGTTTAAATAAAAATAGAGGCAACAATATGCAATATTTAATAAGTAAAATTTAAGGAGAAAATACTAAAACCTTTATACAATAAGAAAAAGAAAATAAAATAAATAAAATATAAGATACATAATTAAAAATAACACTTACGAATTGGGGCTATTGAAGTCGCGGTTACAGATTTGCTATCAAAGCATTATGTGCTTAGGCATTTTATGTTTATACTTGAAATTTAGTGTGACTTTGTCATAGTTACCAATTTTTGCAATTAATTTATTATTATGTTCACGCGAGATATTTTTGTAATAATTTATCGTATTAGTAATAATGTGATTTTTAATTGTAGGTATAGAATATCGAGTGTGGAGTTTCTTTAAATTAGTATAATATGGGGTGTTATAAATTATTTTTACAGCTTTATTTTGAATTACTTGTAACTTATTAAAATTATTTTTACACGTATTACTCCACACTGGGCAAGCGTATGTTAATATCGGTCGTATTAATTGTTTATATAATAAAATTTTGTTTTTAATCGTCAACGCGCTTTTTCTGTTAAAAATGGGTCTCAGAGCTGAAATGGCGGCAAGCCCTTTAGACCGTACTTCTTTTATATGCTTTGTATATTTTAATTTAGAATCTAAGTGAAGACCCAGATACCTAACACTCGTTTTCCATTCAATGTTTTTGCCCTGCTCGGTTTTTAAAGGCGGAGGCAACGGTTGCCGGCGCATCGTAAAAATGATTGCCTCAGTTTTATCATCGTTTATTTTTATTTTCCACTTTTTTAAATGTTTATTTAAGTTATGCAAAGATTTTTGTAGTTTTGTTGCTATTGGTTTAAGACCATATGAACTAGTTAAAACGGCCGTATCGTCCGCGTAAATAGAGAGACTGGTGTTTTTTAAAATTGGAATATCGTTTGTATATATTATATAAAGATACGGCCCGAGTATGCTCCCCTGAGGAACCCCGGCTGGTATTTTACGCGGTGTCGAATTATCGTTATTTAAGGAGACGACATAGCGACGATCTTGGAGGTATGATCGGATAATTTGTATCAGATAGTGTGGGGTTTTGTACTTATCTAGTTTGTATACTAGCCCTTCATGCCACACAGTATCAAATGCCTCACCAATCTTGATATTTATTAAGTCGTTTCTCTGAGTAGAATTAATATTTTTTTAATGTACTCCACATCATATTCGGGTCAGGTTTTATTTCATCTATCGACTTTTCATTTCACTTTTATAGCTATTCTTAATGCTTTGACTGCTATATTTATACATTTTTGGTGTGTTTTTATTATTCATTTAAAAAGAATACTAGTTTTGTTTTTATTATTTAAAGTATGTTGTATGAATTTTTAACATATTCGTCAAACCACGGTTTTAGGTTAAAGCAATATTTTGTTTAAAAATTACATTAAATTTTTATTTTACTATCCAAAATATTATTGAAAATATTGTTCCATTTCATGTAATCATCATTTTAATCACATTTTTGTATTTTTTTTTAATTTGTTAAAATCTATTTTTTAAATTATCTCTCTATAATTACATTATGTATTTTTATATACACTGTTTGTCACAAATCCGCAAGGCAAAAACCATATAGAAGACGTTTCTGCAATATAACACTTAAATATGTACATCAGTAGTTCTTGGAGTTATTTTCACTTTACATTGTACTCTTTTACTCTTCTTAAAATCTTAATCTAATAATGTGCTCGAATTATTAAATTTCCTTGTATTTTTTTAAACACATTATTATAACCCAATTTATTTTTTAAGTATAAAAATCCTCAAATTTGTTTTAATTAAAATATGGATTAAAATAATTCTTGAATCATGATTCCAGTCTGCCTTGCTCATGGTTATTAATTTTACTTGTATCTTTATATTTGATACAATTAATTATAGTGTTTCGTTTCCATTTGACGAGATAACTTTCAGTTCTATGAACATTTAATCAATGGTTCCTTTGCTTGACTTAATTTTAAGTCAAAGATATATATTTTACATTCATTGGCTTGTCGTAAAACATAGTTTTTAGTGTAATCTTATCTTGTTTAGCGACGGCAAATCGTTGGTCTTAGACAGCACACAATAATATTAAAATTTTATTTAAAATTTTTAATGAAATATAAAATATTTTACTCAGATTATTAATAAATACGAATTTTATGTACGATCAAAATATTACTATAATTTTACATTATAAGCTGTTAGGCAATTTAAAAACAAATAACACAAGATTATTCCATGTCTGATGGCAGTAAATTACCTCACCTTTTGACACACAAAACACGCGTCGAAGTCGCTGACGTGGGATAGAGCTTATTGTGTGATTCGAGATAGTAGTTCGTGTGTCGTGTTTTTTCTTCATTTTCTTTCCGGCCCTCCTTTTGTTTGGGGTTGTGTTTGGTTTATGGCCCATGGCGGGAGATCACGAGTCCGTCACGAGTTTTTCACCGAATGTTTTTATGAAAGCTTTTAAAGGATTGCCGGCGCAGTGTCACCTGTCTTCGTCATTTGTTAAATTTACGACTCGACTCACTCGTGACTTGGTCCTGGCGGCACATTTTCTCTTCTTGGGGACAATAAAGTTGAATTTATAAGAAAATTGCGCGCGCAGTACTTTCGGCACGTAGCTGGGAGACGCGATTGCTTGTGAACACCAAAAGTAAAGTAGGAGTATTCATAATATGTGAGGTATGTAAACAAAAGAAAATATGACTCAAAACAGCGGTAAACATTTGGGATATTACTTTTACTAAAAAATACAACATCGACAAATTTCCAACACAGGTTATATTACATGATAAGCATTATGCATAAGAAGTATAAAAGCACTACCGTACTTGTCACAATTACTTATTTCAAAGTAAAAAAACTTTTGCGATTGAAAAAAATGCTGAGTAGTATGACTTGCAGCGAGTTAGGCGCCAGAATATATAGTAAAAATATATTATATATAATACAATTTACTCAAATATATTTATATAAATTTATAGTCAGTTCGACTAACAATTGCTGTGTTCGCCAATGATGCAGCTTGGACAAATATGAGATGAAGCCGATTGAGAGGCAATCGCCTTAGCGGCTGACCACACCTCTAAGAGTCAATCCCTTAAATGTGGTTCCTCGTTTAAGCGACCGTACGACAATTACAAAAGATACGTTCAACAATGATATTTGATACAAGGGCAAGAATATTCTTTCTATGCATGTGTCTCAAATCTAATAAAAATTAGGTTTTTGTGGTGCGATAATTGATAGCTTTTTAAAGTTTGTGTGGCTATTGTGCAATACTGAGTTCTAATCCAATTTATTATATTTATTTATGAATGCTAAACCATTGTGGTTTGCATTTTTTTGTATAAAAAATATTATAAGACTGGGTAGATAGATAATACATACAAATTTCTGGTTTATATAATATATTATAACCGTTTATAAGTTTATAAAAATAAATTAAATTGATAAAATAAGACAAAGAGTAATAAAACCCTAGATGGATTAAAAAAAACATTTTAAAAAACTCAAGACTATTTTAAACTATTTATTAAGTTGCGATCTAAAGCTACTAAAAAAATAATATATTCCTCACAAGCAAAATGTACTTAGGCATTTTATGTTTATATAAACTTAAATTTAAGTTTGGTCTCCCGCGATATTTTTATAGTATTTGATTAGAGCAATTTCCATTAATTTTTGCTATTATAAATCTACTATATAGTTTTAAAGTGAGTGTAAAAAGACGTGTTTTATAATATTTTTATCTCTATATTTTTGGACTGATTTGGAGCTTAAAAAATTATTAGTGTTAGTTGCTAATAAAGTAATTTTTAATTATTATTGTTATTGCGCTTTTACAGTTATATATCGGTTTAGGGAAGCAATGGCAGCAAGTTTTTGGGTTTGTATGATTTCTAATGTTTTGTTAAAACCCTTTCTTCCTATTTATATAATTTATAGCAATAATACAACATTTTATGTTGGAGATGATAAATAATATATAATACATATGAACATGTATTTTAGATTTTCACGAAAATTTTTTTAGTTTATTTTAAACTACTAATTACAAACCTAATATATTTTATTCAATTTTTATTAGATGTATTTTTACATTAAAAAAATAAATTATCACATTTTATTGGAAATGAATAGACATTAATAAAAATATTTCAAAGTGCAATTAATATATTTTTCAGTTAAATAAGTTTCAGTCAAAATAAATTATTTTATAGAATCATTTTAAAATTATTTTTAATCAAGAACATACGTGAATCTACAAAGCTAAATAGCAAAAACAAGTATATTATAATTTTTGTATCACTTTTTGTGATACAATTTGTATTTGGAAAATAGAGTGAGATCACATAGAAGTAAACATTGTCATAGAATAACAAAATCAATGATATAAACGAGATTCTTTAGAAAGTAACATAGATTGTACGTTAAACCATATAATTATTAATTAAGAGAAATATTTTCATAACCTTTGTCGCCAACATTTGAAACGCGTGGTTATTAAATTCCATGGCATAGTTATGCATTAGTTAAATACTTTATTTATTATCGTAAAGATCCGTTAAGCCACTGAACAAATATGATCTGTAAAACATTCACACGTCAGAAGAGTTAGCAATTTATTAATTATGTTACAGATACATAAAGCACATACTTAATTAAAAAGAAAAACACAGTGTTGACTTTACCTGTTATTATAATATTTTTTACAAAGGTATTATCGTGTATAAATAATTGTCGATAGATATTTGCAAGTATTTTTTTTTAAATTTAACAACTTATTTAACAACTACAAATTAAAATTAAAATAATATTAAATTAAACACAATTCATTAAACATAACATTATTCTAATTATTTGATAAGCATAATTTCATAGTTAAATATTTTTTTAATTTAGATTTAATATTTTACAATTTAGGAGCATTAATGGTAATAGTCAACTCTCAGATGTGTCTTACTCAAGTTCAATGAACGTACTAATTAATATAGTATATATATTTTCGTTCTTGAAAAGTTCCCGTTTTTAATTTTTGAAACTTCGCCATCAAGTCAACGGCGTTGTAATTGAAGTGGTACTTAAAAACTTTGCTACTATAAAACATTTACAAAATCTGTGTACCTTTATATTTATTATGAGAAAGTTTTAATTAGCGATTTTCTTGAAATTTTAAATTAATTTGTCAAGTGCTTTTAAGTGATATTAATTCGATATTATATTTAGAGTTAATTTATTAAAGTTGATTATTCAATTTTTGATCTTGACATTGTTGAAACAAATTATTTGTAAATAGAACTAACCTAACCTAACCTAACCTTAAAATTCCTATAAATGATAAAAAATAAGCAAAAGAAGTTTTTTTTTAGCTCTACAGTCCTGGATAGAGCCTTTACATTCGCCTTTGCTTGGTTCAGAAACCTAGGACATGGTCTACCTACTTTTCACCGATTATTTGGTTTGACAAATGACGGATTCTGGGGTAATGAATCTTGGGCAAAGAAGAAAAAAAGATACATCATTTTTTCATTCAGAATGTAACCATTGATACTATTGTATAACTATATTATTGGCTTCACTAATTTTTTTATAGAAATCTTTATTTTATTTATAAAAATAAATAAATATAATAATTCTTTTTTAGATTATGCTCTAGCTATGCCTATACTTTGAGTGTTAAGCTAATAGTTTTCTATACATGTTTAATATAGCATATATGTAATATTTATTTTCCTTTGACATTTAAAGTGGCAAGCTTTTCCACGTTAAATTTAAATATTTGTTTAAAAAGGTATTACTAGTAGTAGTATTACAGTATTTGCTTCGCGAATATTTCATCCTCTAACAGCGTTTGACCCTAGTATTTATCCACTTTATTCACATGTCGTGGCTGAGGAAAGTTGGACCTTTGAAAAAGTCCGACCTTCTCAACACTATTAAAATATTTATATAAAATTGGAAGCATTTCGGTCACGTCCCGGGGGGTCCCTTTCGACCCGCCTCGCGCATAATTTTGTGCCGTCCGAAAAAATCGGGTTCATGTTTTGGAAATTTTGAATATCTAATTTTTATATCGCATAATTTTCGCGGACGCGCTATGTTTGCGAATAAAATTTCAACCAACCCCTTTCCTGCCTGTTTGTTATTCATGTCCCAAACGGGACGTCCCGTTAAATGCGAGCGCTCATGTCGCGACCTTCATCAGATATCAACGCCACAACAGGAAAACGGGAAAGTTCGCAGCAGGTGAAATGTGCATTTTTCACGGAAATTCGGAAAACAATTCATGGCGATGATTTATGACATTTATTATTCGTCCGGAGCGTGTGTGTAATCCCACAGGATGGGCATGAGGAAATTGAACTTTTTTAAATATTGAAGGTGAATATTAAACGAAAGGCCAACCATCAACGGGGTTTATAAAAAAAATTTTGTTTGAGGTAGGAATAATGGGAATAATTATTTTATTTTGGCACAAAAAACACAAATATTATGCTAGTTGACTTTAATTAAAAATAGAATATGATATTTTAAACATATTGTATTGATATATTCTTGAAGGCATTCGATAAATAAAAGCTAGATCAAAGGTAAGAAGCCATCAAACATAATTGAGGACAAAAGAGTATGACTTTGTAGACAAAATAGATATAGGAAAAGCTGGTAACAGTTTATTTTATAAGTATGTATATACACTAGCACATATTTACATATATGGAATTCTAGATCAGTTGGTGGAGTTGAAATGACAGGTCTAGAAAGTCGAAGAATCTTCTAGTTGGGTTTTTTGAGATGATACTGGACGATCCGCAAACGTCTCTCGTGCTTTGACTCCATGCGTCTTTCGCTGTGGCTATGTTTTATAATGCTGGTTCAAGATATCTCAGGTGAATTGCAGATTACGACGTTTGCGGGTTAATAGCATAGGACACACCCACGAAATGTGTTTACGCCTTAAAAGAGAAACGGTTAGATCCACTTCGGCGATCGTTATCAAGGGTTTAGGATGGCGATAATCTTTTGCGCAGGATAAAACGCATTATCTATCGCACAACTTTTCCACACAAAGAGTAGTGTTTTTCGGCTATTTATGGGTCATTAATGTCTCGGGACGGATGTGCTATTAGGTGGATGGTTTAAAGAATGATTTATCAAAATGACCTCTAAATTTGTTGGTTAAACCTCTCATACTTGATTTAAAAATACCACTTACGGAATTTATACAATAATTTTATTTTCTGCAAATATTCCAAAAATAATTACTTATACCCAGGTTGACAACTTTCAATCTAACTAATATTTTAATTAGAGTCGCCAGCGATTACTTCAACACTTTATACGACAAGCATATTTTTATTGCCACAAAAATGAAAGGATATAAATATTAATATAAACTATATTCGATTGATTAGCTTTTAGTGCATCAATGTAAAAATTAGTCATAAACTCTTTCAAGTGCGTTTTAAAGAATAGTTCACAGTGTTTTCCCCCGTCTAAAATACAAAAATACCACTAGATATTAAACAAAAGGCCTATTCCTGGATGCCGACAATAATTTAGTTACAATTGAAGCAGAAAATAAGTATTTTAATCATAAGCTCATGGACATTTTTTATAACTATGTTTATTTTAGTATCTCTTAAATGGTTACATTGTCTGAGCAAAGTTAATTCCTAAAGTGTTTGAATAAAGTCTCTGAATAAGTTCTAGGATATATATTCTTAAGTCCACCGTCTTTTTCAGTTAATAACTATAATTTTAGATGGAAGTTCGAACCCAATTACTAATAAAAACTATTTAGTATGAATATATGGAATATCAATTTATCAATTATCAATTTATTTGATTTTTATTTATTAAATATTCTAATTAAAATAATATTATTTTTTATTTTTTACTGTCTTAAAATTGCGTAACGGTACTTTTTAATTATCGATATTTAACAATTAAATGAGATGGGAAATTGTAACTTCGGTAATTGTTCGGCAAAAATATTCACTAAATAGATTATGTTTGATAAACTGCAATTAATCTTAATCACGAAAAATCAACTATAAATAAATTTATTGCTTTTATTTATCTTTTACGACTATTTTTTTGATAAAGACTACGGATAGTTTTGACTAATAATTTTAGTTTCTCAATGTATTTAATTTCTCGAGAAACGAAAATTTATTTTTTCTAAAATTTTGATAAAAAATATATATTAAATATAAAATGTGATTATAATAAAACAGTATATCATCATAAAAATATTAATATTATTGATGAACAGAGAACTAGTTGATCGTTGAAGAGAACAAACTTTAATTGGATGATGATTTGATTGAAGGAGCAGAACGAATCGATCATATTCGTTTAATTACAGGGCGTTGACTTTCAAAGTAATTAGTGAATCGAATAGAAAATTGAAAAAAATGTTGTTGCTACTTTATATTTTAAATTTTTCGAACAAAGTAAAGATGAAAATTGTTTTTGAATAATTAAAAAATTAAATTTTATTTTGCTCTGGAATTCTGTGGAAAGTTCCCATACATTTTTGCAATCTGCCAGTTTCTTCTAATATGAATTATCTGTAAAATATCACATGTAGTGTTTAAATTACTCAGATAGTTTAAAGATAAGATCGATTAGAGTAGTTAATGAGGTAGTAAACAATTTTGTGCTATTTAAGCAATTTTAAATTCAACTTTTAAAAGCTTTCAAGAAAATAATCACATTTTCAAACTTCTAGGATCGACTCACCCTATTTATGCAGTCGTAAAAAAAGTGGTGCGGTTGTAAAATAATTAAAATATCCGTACAAAATTAATTTTTACAAATAATTAAAATAGCGGGTTTCAAGGTTAAAAGCGTCTAATTAGGTTATTGTAATAATGTATTTTGAGGCAATTTTTTGTAGACAATCCATTTTTAATCGGTTTTAACCAATCATTTTTTGCACTCAAACCAACACAATTTTGGGTTCAATATAAAGGCAAAAATGTTTGATTAATAAACCTTGCGTACAGATATTAAGCAAACTTATAGAGTTATGATATGAACCTTAAACAATTCATTCGATCCATTATTTATTTTGATTGCCAACTCACCGTTACGCTACCGTCGCTAAAATAATAAACTTAAATCCAAACAACAAATAAAATATCTAGAAAACAATGATGTAAACTGCTTACATAAAAATTAAAAAAAATACCATAACCCTAATTTTTAACATATAATTAAAATAAGCACAATTAAAATATATAAATCTAAGTTTTAAGTATTAGTTACGATTTATTTATTTTTTTGGGTGAATGTGTATTTTAAATAATGAAGTTCTAATAATGGGCTAACTTTTATTTACAAAGCAGCGTTTTCTTTGTTTTTAAATACAATTTATAGACTAATAAATGTATTGCTTTACATCTTTCCAGCAAAGTAATAAAAAACAGTGAAAAACAAACATTTTAATGCTTGAATTAGCTTTTATGTACTTAAAGATAACGTTAGAGATATAATTTATTATATATTATTTACTTGAGTTTTTGTTCAGAGTTCTATGCTGAAAATAAATATTTAACAGCTAAAATTTAGCAGATAAACACATACTACAATTTTTTTTATATATTAATTGAAACATTAATGCAAAGTTCATTCATTAAATATATTAAATAAAAGTATTTTTTATTTTTCATCAGGAAAATAATTTTACGTTTTAGAATAAAATTTATGCGTCATAATTGCTCATACGATTTATTAATAGACTGTTTTTATAAAATTTATGATGTTATTATACTTTCGAGAAGGATTATGCTAATGCTCTATGAATTTAAACATGTGTTATGAATAAATTATATTTTCATTGGATGATAAATTAAGAAAACTTTTAATTAATATAATTTTAATTCATTTTATCTCTCTTTATGTTTACTTAGATAAATTAACTAAATTATAATGTGATAAGTATTATTTAAAATGTATTTTTGTTGTATACTTTTAACCTAAAGGTTGGGTGGTTTGACGTGATTGATTACCGTGCATAAGGGGCCAAGGATTTTCCGAGATTTTTTCCATACTCTTAAAAGGTTGTTCTATTTTTTTTTTGCATTTAGTGGATGTGAAAAATGGTCGGTGAAAAGGCGTAGATCACATTTTAAACGAAAGCAGCCACAGCGCAGTAACAGATTGGGGTGATAAGGGGTAATTTATTTTTTTATAACCCACACACATAAGGTAAAATAAAAACAAAATATACTCGTTAAACCACTTTTTTTGAGAAATCTTTGTGCTATTTTTATATATTTATACTCAATATTTCACGAATCAGATAAGAACTGTATTGTTTTTTTATAAACATATATTTATTATATATTAAAAAAATTTAAATAAGAGTTACATTAAAATAAATAAAAAAACATTTATTTAAAATATATTTTAATTAAGAGTCGTTTCTTAATTCGTATTTTTATAAAAAATAAGAGACTCAATTAGAGGGCAGTTAATTAAAAGTGATTTTCGAGAAGACAATTTAAAACGAAGTCTCAAATCAAAGTAAAAACGTCGTTTAGGTGTTGTAATTAAAGGACCCTAATTGCACAGGAATTAAGATATGCTAAGTTGATTATTCCACAAATTAGACCGTAGACGTTGGCACAATTAAATTATCCAAATCGGAAGCCAAGTATTAAACGGTAAGATTAGCATGTGGCATAAATCCATTGATAAGATCTTCTCATTCATAACAGCCATATTTGTGGAGTTATTTATATCTATTGTAAATCACGAGACTACGATTCATAAGATAATATAAAGCGAATTAAGCGAAACGAGATGATTTATATCGGATGCGAATTTCGCGTTACCAACTTACTTTTTGCCGAAAAGTAAGACGATTCATTAAAATACTGAATATACCTGTCGAAGAAGCGAAGTTAACGAAGCAAAGTTGCGACAGACAATAATGAAGTAGTTACTGATTTGGTTAACTTTATGATATTTTAGCAAGTTGCCTCGTTAACCAAGTTTCTGTGCTTTAATTATGTTTTTATGACTAGTTATGAAATTTGTATTATTATTAATAATATTTTTTGCATAATATCTACATATACATATACACGTCTGCACTTTTGGTTCTCTCATAGAAAATTTTCTTTGTCTATTAGCACCTTTATGCTATGAGTTTTGCAGCTAATTAGTGGGTAATGGATAATTAACGACTATACGCTACCGACTCTGACATCTTGAAGAAATATGGCGTTTGAAGTTTGTACGTGTTGAAAGTGTTGTTGAAAACACGTGGATTAATTTATATAATTATTAGTATTAAAGCTCTAACCAGGCAGTTGGTTCAATTCTTACGTGAAAATTAATGACAACTTTAATCATTATTAATTAATTATTTTTAAGCTTCATAGCTTAAAGATTAATTTATATTTTTTTAACATCAAAAATAAATACATAATAAATTGAATTGCGTTATCCAGTAAAAATCACCGTTCCATACCGTTTGGCAAAAGCATATTCGCGAATGCCTAATTGAAACAAACGCAGCTTTAAATATAGTATTTTTCGAAAAACGTCAAAGCTTTGTAGAAACGATAACGACAAAGGGCGAGTAGGTATATAGCACACAGATTTTCAACGGAAACATCTGTCGTTGTGTACCTATGTGCGTATGTAGTGTACAGAGAGATCGCAATTACGTCCTGTTTGTTTTCCCCTTTACCAAAGCGTTTAAAACTGTCTCCAAGAATCGTTTATGAAAATTTTAATAACATTCCCCATCATCCTGGTAATAAATATAAAATTACTCTGTATATTTGTGTGTGTGTGTAGAGTGTATGCTTGATTGAAATTTTGGTTAACCGTTAACCGTTTGATATTGTCGCTCCCTTTGACAATTTGCTGTAAGTTCAAATTGGATTTGCTTTCCAATTTCATTGACCGAATGTGTTGGTGTACAAGTTGCGGATGTTTTGAAGCGATGGAGGTGACTGCATCGCAATCAGCGTCCGGTTGAAAATTTACCGCATTGTTGATTGAAACATACAAATATTTTATCTGACAATTTATGCGCAAGGTGGTTCGAGTGGTGGGCGGTTAAACTGAATTTTAATTACTTAACAAGCAAAATATTTATAAATAACGCTTA
Source organism: Plectrocnemia conspersa (assembly GCF_051122295.1). Classification (NCBI taxonomy): domain Eukaryota; kingdom Metazoa; phylum Arthropoda; class Insecta; order Trichoptera; family Polycentropodidae; genus Plectrocnemia; species Plectrocnemia conspersa. The sequence continues at coordinate 25,377,358 of NW_028277169.1, forward strand.
TTCAAAGTAGTAGATCAAAGCTTAGTTTTGTGGCGACCACACACAGATGACCATGTTTGAAAGGGTCTTTGTCTCAAAGCTTGCGTTAATTTACTGTGACCAAAATGTTCATCTATCAACAAGGAAACAAGACAATAGCGTAAAGGAATTAGGAGCACACAGCACCACTCATTTATTTATAAAAAAATCGCATTTATTTGTTGCACCAAATCACCAGATCTACAAGATTCCGGTTGCAATGCAATACGATCTTGGACAATGGCCATCAAGCGAATGTCGCTTTCTAACAGACTGACACGCATCTCACATATTGCTCCATATTTTGTCTACATTTCGATATTACATTACATTATCATTTCTTAGAAGGCAAAAATTCACGTCAAAAGCAATAAAATCGTGACGGCGACAGCCGTGTAAGCAATCTTTCTGTGACTAGTTGCCATGTGAGCAATGATCACGGAACCAAATTTTTATTTATTCCTATCTTAAAATAATCAATAGTGGATAGCTGTAAGTTTATTATAGCATGATATATTTAATATTTAATTTATTCTATTGAAAAATACATTAATCACAAGCACTTATCTGTGTTACCAAGTGTGCAATAAACATTATTTATATACTGATAATAGAAAAATAAAAAAACATCTTATATTGTGGTTATTGCTGCTGAATCAGTCTTTCTTTGGCTACTGTCCAATAAGAATTCATTTATGAGCTTCAATAATAAATTATATTAACCGTTAGATATACAATTTAGAAATGAAATAAAATTGTCACAATATGTTGAAAGTCATTATAGTTTCACAACGATTACATATTTTATAGAGACTTGATTTTATGTACCAAAAGCTTGTACGTACATATATATTTATAATTATATTGCCTATTGCGTGATTAACAGCATAAATAAAAAAATGCATACGGTTTTAATATTTTTTTGTCATATAAGGACTTATATTTTAGTTAGTTGCTTTTTGAACGACTTTAATATTTTTTAATGAGTAAATTTTAATACAAGTTATGCTTTTTAAACTAACGTATTTTTTTATATACAAATCGCACAAAAACTATAAAGACTCATTTATTTTTTTTCAATAAAATATTGTAACATACGTGTCATGCACAGGTGTAAAATTATAAAATCAAATTAAAAACATTTCTTAGCATACACCTGGGAGTAAGTTCATTTAACGTATTTTTTTATTATTATTTCTGTTGTTATTTAGTTATTAATTTACAAAAATATTGTAAAATCATGAATAAATATTTTGAGAGATGAAAAATTAAAATCAACTGAATTAAAACAGATGAAATTATAATATCACAAAAAATAGATAAACTCTGTCACAGCCACAATCTAGACAAAATAATCAGGACAGTTACATAAAATGGGAAACAAGCATTAAATACATCGGCTTACACCTGGAATTTAAGCTTAAATTTAATATATTTAAAACATATTTTGCAACTTTGCCATAAAGAGCTTGCCGCCATTGCGACCTATAGACTGATATTAAATAGAAAGAGCACGGTAAATGTTAAAAATAAAATTTTAAGCAACAACAATTAATACGATCCATTTTTACATTACGTAACACCAAAAATACTATTTTTTTAAATTTAAATTTATTTAAAATAATATATAATACACACTATTATACAAATCTTTAAAAAATGCAAAAATCTGGATGTTTTGAAAATCGGATTGAACACTGAATTTTAAACGTCGTAGCTATACTATTGTTGACGTAAAGTGGGAAGCGGCTGTGTTTTAGTCTCAGTTAATGCGTGATTTAACTTCGCTTTATTTGGAATTCACATTAAAGTCAGAAGAATCTAATAAACTTTTCTGACGGAATGAGATTTGTTATTTTCTGATAAACTTTGACAAACCCTTTTGCGTTTAGTCAGCTGGTTTATTATGTTAGTTAAAACAAAGTGTGTTATTAAATATTAATTATGTTGCGCAGCAATTGAGCAATGTGTTCGCGTGTATCCAAAGTGGATTTTCTCTGAATTCTGGACATCAAGCTGGACCAGTGAAGCGGCTACTGCAATCTTTGATTGCCTGAGGTTGACTCGGCCTTCTTTTGGTTGTAGTCCAAGTTGGAAGGCTCTGTAAGATTTAACGCTTTGAACTCTAAAGCGGATGTTTTAGTGTAAATACCAGAAGTGTCAAAGAAATCACTGTGGGAAAGTGATTCTTGTTTGTTCGCATTTCAGTATTTATATATACGGTCCCCTTTATGGTAGATTTTGATGTCCGCCCCTTTTTCGGTGAGATAACCAATCAATCAAAAACAGAAGGGTGGCAAGTTTTTTGCAACAAATTACTATGGCGTGTACCTTGTGACTTAAGCTGTTAAAAGGTTTCATTTGAACAAAGAAACTGTACACCATTGAAGTCAATAGTGACAATATTGGAATATTGCTCTGGTTTCGTATTTTTACTTTAAGAATATACCTCATATATATAATTATATTATATTATAGTTTATTTTCAATTAAAGCTTTCAAATATACGTCGCAAAATTCAATCAGTCTTTAATTCGATACGGACCTGAATTTTTTCGATCAGTTCATCCACTTTTTTACACATGCAGAATCCAATCACCGCGGGCACCGAATCGAGCTTTGAATTGAAAAGTGGCCAATTTTCGCATCGCCCAAATTCGCACGATGAAATACGCGAACAATGCACGCAACAATTTCTTCGCCGCCGATTCGGCAGGACGTCAATGGAGGAAACGTGGCAACTTTTTCGATTTATATCTTTTAAAAACGTAAGCCCGTATAAGCTCGGAAACAGGTTTTTTTCGCCGAAAAACCATTTATCACCGTACAATGCCCGCATACACACGAGGAAAGCTCACATCCCTGGGCGAAAGTAGGAAATTCGCACAGCGGCCCATTGTCGTTCTCTCGCCTTTATTGAAACATCCAACGCTGCAACATTGATAACGACTCAACTTTTTATATTGTGACTCTAATAGGATTTAATCGGAAAAGCGCACAAAGGCAGCATAATGTCTTACATACGCCGATAAACATTTATTGTGGCGTTTCCACACATACCCATAGATTAAGATATATTATTACTTTGTACAAAAGAAAATTTCATCTTAAGAAATTAAACACGACAATTTAAATATTAATATGTATTAAAGGGACAAGTTAAGAAGCGTGTTTGAATAGATCTGTTAGTGCATCTAAAATATATTTATTGCAGAATGCAATGCAATTTACACATTTCTTTCTGATAAAAGAGAAAATGCTGTTTAAGCAATTAACTGTGATCTTCTTCAGTATTTTCGAATACGCAATATTGCGTTATTTAATGTGGAAACATTCCGATGATAAAAAAATATGATTTGACCACAATCGTTTAAAATACAAAAACATATTTTTTTAATTATTATTTTATTGTTTATTTTTACGTATATGTTTCTGATTTTGGACTGGCAAATTGTGATAACCTAAATTTCCTATTATTTTTATCTCTCAAACAACAAAAAATTTGGATTCCGAAAAATCTCATGGATTTAATTAAAATATAAAACATTACTACGTATATCATTGAATTTTAATAAATGTATGTACATATGTAAAATATTATTTTTACAATTGAAATAAAATTTAACCTCTATTGCTCTGATAAATATGTAAAACAAATTTTGTACTTTTATTATACATATTTAGTGTACGATACATTTCTCATGGCAATTAAACTTTGAGCTCATTGTTCGTAGACGATCAATTATCGCACAAAGCAACGCGAAAGTTGGAAACTCGCTTTTCCATACGATCCTGTTATTTTATATGTATAGTACTGAATCTAATCGTTAGTACAAGTTTAACGATATTTACTGTTAAACGATTGTTTTAAATACAAACATTTAAGACTGTATAATTAAAAAGAGGCCATATTGAATATTTTCACAAACCTAGGGTTTTTCTGTATTTATTTATTTATACAACGATACAATATTTTTTTATATATGTTTGTTGTCAGTTTATAAATCAAATAGTTATAATATATTTTATAATTAATTACTCTATCATGCATAAGTTGAATAATGATTTTTTAATACAATATTAAGGTACATAAACATTACTTAATTTATTAGATAAATACAGCTATTTTATTAATAAAAATAAAAATTAATTGAAATGTTAAATTAAATTATAGCGAATTTAAAGCACCTAAAGATAAATAAAATTAAAAAATATATCAAGCTTTTAATTTGAACAAAATACTAATAAACAATTTTTAAATAGTCAAAATGTTTTTTATACAATAATAAAGCTCTATTAGTGATAAAGGTTATCCAAATAATTAAATTAAATTTATCTCTTATATTATTAACATATTTCAGTATCGGATATTATTTGCATTTTGTAATAATATCCGATACTGAAATACCAGCACAATATACAATTGTATTGCCATTTAAAGGTCAGTGATTATAATGTCACTGACCTTTCGTATCTGGGAAATAAAAATTAGTGATTATTAAATTAGAGTACTAAACATAAGAGATTATGGTTATATCGATTTTCAAATCTATTGAATGAATATCGTAAAAAAATGCTTGTAAGCTATATAAATGGTTTTAAATTAGATCATTAATTCTACGACTGATTTCAATCTAGTGCCTTACTATTCCTGAAAATTCTCATTTTCACTTCTCGATTTTCTCCAAAAATTTTGATAAAAAATATATGTAATATATAAAATATAATTATAAAAATATAGTTTATTATTTTAGATAAACTGATCAATAAGATGATGATTTTTTATATATGTCGCAAATAATCAACAGAACGTTGAGTTACGAAGGAATTTAGGGTTCCCGTATTTATAATCCAGTCGAAGAGAAAATTGTTAATAACAACTGTTGCTACTTGAAATTTTTCATATTTCGAATAAGATAAAGATTAAAAGCCTTTTTGGACTATTGAAAAACGAGATTTAAGTTTGCCGATAAGCAAATTTTATAGCGTAACTTTGTCGACAGCTCCTATACATTATGCTAATTCCCAAGCAGAGCGGATTTTTCTTATCTGATTATTGGTGTAGTCCTTAGGTCTCCACACAAATATAAAGCCGATTGGAATAGTTGGAAAATAGTTTTGAACTCTGTTTAATGCTTCAAAGCATGAATGCATAAATTCAAACATCTGGCTCAGACCCACTCTTTTTATGCAGCAATAAAAATATAAATATTAATATAAACTAAATTTTCAGCAAAAAAAATCAGCAAATTTTTGAGAAACAAGAATTCTCTATTTGCCATTTTTCTCAAAAAAAAAATAAGCCAACGAAAGATTTACGATAAATAAATAAATATATAATAATTATCCATACAATCTAAAACTGTGGTTTAATTATGAAGTTAAAAATGCTTTAAAGATAAGACATGAATCATACAAAATATTACAAATAATTAAAACAAAGCGAGTAGAATATAGTCTTAAATGTAAAATTGAAAACATACATACAATTTAGAAATATGGCAGTAGAAGCATTAAGAAATACATGAAATGGTATGAAAAGTCGATAGATAAAATAAAAAATGACGCAAAAAAAATAAAAATTAATTAATCCTACCCAGAAAAACGACATAATAAATATGATATAGATCCTCATATAATAGCTGAAAAATGAATACATACTATATTGAAATGAATTCAATACTTCAGTTTATTAATTTAGCACAATACAATAATACAACATTGAATGTAAAATTTAGTGACATTAATTCAATATCTTCAGAAAAAGTTCACAACACAATTTAGGAATTAAAAAAAGGAAGCAGTATACTGATGAATTTGATGTAAATATAATTAAGAGAAATACCTAATAATTTGAAGATTGCTATTATTATACCTAAATCTAAAACTAAAAATAGTAAAAAGGCTGAAGAAATGAGACCAATTATCATGTTGCCTTGTATTAAAAAGGTGGTGAAAGAAGTAGTAATCAAACATATACAGGATTTCGTTATTTCTCAAAACATTCTATGTGAACAACAATCAGGATTCAGAGAAAAATTTTCTAATGTTATTGCATTACAAGTAGTTATAAATGATTCTTTGTTTAAGGATACAAACAAAATCAATAGATCTGTTTTCTTGGATTTCAAGAGAACTTTCGAAACAGTAGACAGAATAAGAATGTTAAAGTAATTAGAGAATATCGGTATAAGTAAAGTAGTTTTAAGATGGTTTAATAACAATAAAGTGAACTCGATTAAAATATGTCACATCTGATATGTGAAAACGGTTTAGGCTTAGTTGAAAAGTTAAAAAGAGGTGTGTAAAACTTCTGAATATTCACTGTCTTATCCACCAGCAGATATAATGGAAAATAACTCAATCTATCATGTGTTATTGAAGCAGTTGTATCAGTGGTAAACTAAACAGATTTTTTATGAGAAATAAAGCCGAATATCAGATTTTCGAAACTCAGAAAAGCGATTGAAATTATTTTAACGAAAAATCTACCCTTAGCTACTATATTTGAATACTAAATGGCTTTGGAAGTTAGTCTTTGCTGGAAATATCATTGGATTTCTTTAGTAACTTGACTTTAAACTACAATATAAAACAGTGCTTATATATAAAACTTACACTTTGGTAAAGTCAATTCGAAAAGTCAAGGCGTTAATTGAATCATCATTCATGACAACCTGCTTTATGTATTTCTTGTAGGAATTTGCAGATATATTTTCTAAATTCCAATTCAAAGTTGATGCAATACATCTACAATACATTAAACTGTACAATTGAGAAACTTTTACTAAACCTTAAAGTGGAAGTGATTTATCTGTAAAGTTACGATATGTTAAAAGGAAAATTCTAAGAAAACAACAGAACTCTATAAATTTGTCAAAAAATAAAGTACATACAATCACAATTCCAGGTTAACATTTACAGATTTGCAATAAATTAATATGAACCCTAATTTGCTAAAAAAATACGCACTTCTATGTTTATAAAGCTCACTTGAATTTTTGTTTCTAGTCTGCCAAGCCTAAAACATTTCCAAACCAGATTTTTACAAAAAAAGTTTTTTTACCCTGCTAATAAAATCGAGTCTTTTTGTTTATTTTAATGCTTAACCATTAAATTATTAGAAAGATAGAGAAAGGTTAAATAAAATGATGGAAGTTATATTCGTAATCAACAATACCGAAAAAATGGATCTTAGGTTATTAATAGGTGCTCATATATTTTAAGAAATAATTATATGTAAATTTAATTAAGCTATACATTTATGATTAAGCAATAATAAAATATTTTCATTGCTATATTAGGCATTTTATTTTTTTTCGTAGATATTTGCGTTCTAAATATACATAGAAATATGTTTATGATTTTGAAATAAAAGTGAATATGCGTGCATATGCTACACTATAAAAGGCTAAAGGACTCTTGCTTCCCACTTAGTTAGTTGGATATTTTTTTTTATTTACTCAATTGACGTGAGTGAGAGATAAAAGTTAACACGAAATTGAACCAGACACGCGCAGTTAACAAATCGACAAAACGTATCAATCACGGAAGCAGATTACAGGCTGACATCCTCTTTTGCGCGTCTGCTCCTATAAAAGTTGAGATAAAATTGATCGAGACCAATTTCTCACGGGGAATCGTTAGAGAGGCGCCTGTAGGCAAATGCTCGAGTAAATGGCCACATTTTTCAACGGAGCACTATTGGATGGATGATGGGCGAAAGTGTTTTGCGTCGTAACTAATTTGTAATGGACAAGTGAGCACATGGATGGCTGAGCACGCAATAGCTCATGTTAATGCTAACGACTGTTACGGATTTATGATCATTCATTTCTCGCTGTAATACATGGGCTGAGAAAAAAGTTTGTGAACTTTTAAAACAACGTGCGAGCCAAATTGGTGCTAAATTATCACTGGGGTTTCTAGGTGCTTGCATTTTAAGCTGTAAAGATCATAACAGTAAAATAATTTTTAAAAATATTACACATTTATTTAATGAATAATTAAGGAGCGAATATAGTCGTATTGGATTCGCAAAGACTGCAATTGTTCACGCCTGACTACGAAAAATACCTCCAAACGGTTCAGTGAATATAATATATTCAAGTACCAGAATCTCTAAGTAGCAACTGCTAATTTCTCAGAAAGACGTTGCATCGCAAGACCCTCAAAAATCACTAGTAGCTATCTTCAGAGCTCACTGTAAATCTATGTGAGCAGTATGCCTTCAATTTAATTACAAACCGTGAACAGATAATACATCTCAGGTCAGATTTAATTGTAAATAGTAAGAAAAAATATATTGAAGCTGTTATTAAAAAATATGTCTTGAAAAAATAATTTGATCATTTCTGTACTTGTGTACATATGATCGATATATTAAGTCATCCGTTAGTATTTCAGAATGGTATTTCATTCGTTCGAATGTTACCGGAAATATTTAACAAATCGTCACTGTCAGACGTAAAAAACGAAAATACCCGCGAGCTTACTCTCATACATCACCTCATAGTTTGCGAGCGTTTTTCTCATTGTTCGCTTTCACAACAGGCGTTTTCTTCCATTACACAACGCGCCATATATCAAATAACAACTTACCCGAAGCAAACACGCACACGTATATTTGTATGTATTTCAGTTCGAACGTCGAAAAGCTCGCTCTCTGGAGGCGTAGTGCAGAATTTGAAGTTCTATGTGATATGCAGACAAGTACACCAGTTTCAGGTTACAGCAGATCATCTGCATTGTCTTGGTGCTGCCGAAATTTTGGCACGCTCTCTCGTTCTTCCATTGTGTCGCAAACTACTTGATACCTCTTCTAGGTTATTGAATTTCTAGCGTGCATCATACAAAGTCGAATACGATCGTAATTCTCAGCGCATTCAAAAGTTAACCGTGGAGAATTCGCATTAAAAAGCGTTGTATGTATTAAGCTCGACTTATACGGATGTTAAAAAAGTTGCTGAAACAGCTATTGGCATGTTCAAGAGTATGCTGAATTTCTATGATACAAAATAAATATAATTTTTGAATTTAAGTACAGTTTTAACAGCTTATTCAGCATCATAAAGCGTAACAATCAATACCTACAAGTTAGTAGTAAGGTACTATATTGAAATCAGTCTGTGAATAAGTGACATATACTTTAATAATTATAAACTCTTATTACAGTTGTAATTATTAATTTAGAGATTCCAGAGACGAGAATAGGTTTTCATCAATAACGAATTGAGAGAGCATGCAAACGATAACTTTAGCTTTAAAAAAGAAAACGTTAACAATTGACATATAAACCGCGTGGTACACATGGTATTGCACAATAACCACAAATTAAAAAAAATCCATTTAAAGTCATAATAAATTTAACTGTCGAAAATCACGTTTGAACCTTTCCGATGGGTATCAACTAGGGATTACAATACCGGGAATATCGGTATTGAGGCAAAAATTGTCATTCGGAACTACGGGTATTACAAATAGAATACCGGTATTAAACATACATTTTTTTAAAATCCTTACATCTTATTTGTTCACAGCAATATTTTCATGGCTTAGAACTATGAAAATGATGATACCCATATTGCTTAGAAACAAAATGATAGTCATTGTAGAGGAATAGTTTTATCAAGGTAGGATATAAAAGAAGAAAAATATTATTCCTTTTAGTAAACGAGTGCCAAAATAAACGGCCTACCCACTTATGGTAAAAGTCCAGATATTTCAGCGCAAATTTTTGAAATTAAAATATTTTTGATATTTTTGTATATGCGTGACGTGTCAAAAAATAAATACTTTTGTTCAGAGAAATCTAACGGTATTTAGCAGTTTCTAGTAATTATGTTATATAGCTGAGAAATGAACGCGCCTTTTTATGATAGGGATGGCTGGCGAAATGAAAACAAAAACAGGTATTGCGTACACGGAATATGCTTCAACATTAGTGTTTAATATTAGTTATAAGTAGGTTTCAATGATTATAGTAAAATAAAAAACTAATTTGAAAAAAAAATTAACGAAATGTATTTAAAAAAAAAACATTTTCATTGAATAATAATGCAATTGTTCATTTTTGTTACTAACTGAAGATACATTGTACTAGACAATGTAATTAATAATTAAAATGTGTTGATGGGTGTTTTTTTAATTTAATCTTGATTCATATTTTATTTTTTTAAGTAAATAAATATCAAAAATATTGTTTTTTATTGTTGTAAAAAACATTATTGCATTTTATTACCTTACATCACCGAGAGTACAAAAAGAAGGTTTCAAATTTTTAAAACAGAACAACGCAAAAAAAATGATTAATAAATCAATGCATTAGAAAAGCTCTGTTAAATCTTAGTCAGGGAAATTTGTATAATGAAATTAATTTTATAATTTTAAATAACGTAGTAGACGTTCTAAAAGCGTTAGAAATTGGCGTTAAAGAAATAAGTAAGAATAATATTAAAATTTTACAGGCGGAAGGATTAATTATTTTTCTATTTAAACAGTTAAAAAATAATGATTATACAATTGGTTGTGAAATAAAAAATACTATTTATGTGCATAATAAGACGAAATAAAGGGACAGTTTCCTTATTACAATATTTACAAACTACGACTCTTCCTAAAATAGTAGTTTACTCAACTCAGATATATATTTCCAAAGATTCCATAATTTATGATCCAAATAAAAATACTTTTTTCAGAAGATTATGAAATTGTAATAGAAAGAAGCGAATCATCTCGATCTAAAATAAATGCAGATAATAATCACATGCACTTAACTCATAAAAAATATTTTTTAAAAATTGAAATCCAAAAAGGTATAGCATTTATTATGACTATTCCGGAAATGAAAGACGTTACATTTCCGGAACAGTCATTTAAACTGCAAAAAGATTTTAAATTATTTGAATATACTAAATGGGGTATTGTAAATCTTCCTTATTAACAGTTAAACCAACGTTAACGTGGTTTTTGTATTGCAAATCATTTTTGTCACGACAAAATCTTTAATTATTTTTGGAGAGAATACATTTTCTAATAAAGTAAATTTTGCAATAAAATGTCAAAAAATAATTGAGTACGAACATTTGAGAATTTCTCTACTTAACAAAATAAGGTTTATCTGTCCGCTTAAATGCTAAATAAAAAATGCATAAAAGCAGAAATTAAATTTTACAGGATTATACTACTTTCCAAGCTTCAACGAAAAGGGGTCAACTGCTTTTAAAAGCTGTAGGAATTAGTACGAATATGAAACTAAAATATATGTGCAAATGCAACGCCGGTATTTTCGTATCAAATTTGGACCTTTAAACACGTACAAAGGCCAGACAAAGTCCACGATAACCGGACGTTGCTGAAATATTTTCACACCAGATTTGCATAATGTCCGACGTTCGCAAACGATATGCATTCAAATATAATTTTGTATATATGTACATATAAAACTAAGTAATCTATGTTTCAGTTTTAAATAATATTATTAATTTAATTTAATTGATAATTTATCATTGAACATACATAAAACATTTCTATTGGTAAAGCTGTCATATTGTTCCTTAATTACATTATAAAGAGCCAAATAATTAATGTTGTTAAAAATGCAACTTAACCAAAAAAAAAAAATTATAGACAAAATATCAAGTGTCATATCACTAACATAAAACTATAACTGCTTTGTTTACAAAAATTAGAAAACTATTTTTTATAAAATTATCAGCTATTTAAAAAGAGATGGTCAAAGTAGGTTAACTAAATTTACAGTGTGTTATATTAGTAATTTAAATTAAAAAATGTTATATTTTATTTTCAGCTCGTAAAGTTTTCCAAATGACTCATTTACTTTTAAACTGACGGAGACTTTGCTTTATTATAATATTTAACTTTTATTATTATTTTTTGTTTAAGAAAAATAAGCTCACTTTAAGCGCAAGTTCTAATGAGTCATAATACAAACTTTCATGTAATTCATCCATAAAAACTTGTTCGCGTGATAATCTACAACTCAGCCACCATCACCGTTAAAATTGCTTGAGATTCTCTTGTTGCTCGTCGTTAAGACTTCTTTTGCAATTTTTCTTTTCAGAAATACGTTCTAGTAACTTTTTCAGGGAAGGACGTGACCGTGAAACTTGGAAAAAAGTGTTCGAAGAATGAAAAAGAAAGTTTTTCTACATTATGTATCGACCGATGGTTTTTAACATTTTACAGAAACACTTTTGATAATAGTATGTAATCATTAATTAATGTTTACTATACAAAATTATCGAAATCGAAAAAACAACGATGAACTAACTTAACTGAATGTATTATATAACTTATCGATAAATAAGTTGGCTAACCCAACTATCAATATATAGAATATTATATATAGTCAAATAATATTATATATTATTTATAGTCTCATTCAAGTCTAACTCCAGTGGATATGAGCTCAAGGTAAAGGAGAAGAATCGATATTGCGAAAGGAGCAGCAGCAAAACTGTCAAATATATGGATTGATATAAACGGGTCGTGAAAAACTACAATGCGTCAAATAAAACCTTCAACCTTATCATTATTTTTATGTGGAACAGATTTCTGGATTATAAAAAGCTTAATATCAATCGAGAATAGATATATTAAAAGTAATATGATGGAGAATAACGATCTATTAGAAAAAAATGAGAAAATAAAACTTTTATCCGAATATCCAAAAACGCCACGAGAAATATTCTAGATAACATTTTTAATTGATTGATTAATAGTTATATCAAAATTGCTAGGTGCGAAGTCCAGGGGTAGTGAAAGTCAATATTCAAACTCTTAAAGTTTTTTCAAGGTCATATGAGGGTCCATCTCAAGACGTTCGTCATAAACTTTGATGGGACCTCTAGCGGTAATTACCGAAATAAAACTAGTTAACTTGCTACGAATTAAACTTGCCACACATTCACTCTATATTGATGTTTGTTCTTAATCGCTATAGTTACCTACTTCATATAACGTGTAGACTATTATTTATTATTTTTAATTAGGGGATGTTACATGACCACAGACAAAACGAAAGTGATTTAGAGCTAAGTATAAAATGTTCCTTTTATAGTTACAAAAATAACTATTCTAAAACAAGAAACGATAATTTAAACTTTCTGAAAAATGTTCCAATTGAACGGCAATAATTTTCACATCAACCCACTAGAATGCTAATGAAAATAATAATTATTAAATTTTACAAAATATTTTTTTTATGGTAATATCTAATAACTTAAAAATATTTATTCTAAGAAACACTCAATAATTATTTTCTAAATTTTGTTCGTCTTAAAAAATATGATTAAGAGTTAAAGTTCCCCAGAAAGTTAAATTAACAGCTCAACACCCGTGGACTCATGTATGAGTCTTGAAAGAGCAATGTAAAGTGGGGTGGACTCTTGCGTCATGCGTTTATTTTATTAAATAAATACTGGGATACTATCAAGTTTGCTTCTATACGATAATGAAAGATGGTAGTATACTATTTATACATATATATCAAATAAAAAATAAATTAAATTTTTTATAAATTTTTTGTAAAAAGAGTCGTATTATCCCATTGCGTCGTAATGCAATGAGTTGTCGCCTTTTTCGGGCACGTGACTTTTTTTATGAAATGTATGAATCACAATTATGTATTCTCTCTAAAAAATAATATTTTATATTACACCCCTTGAACAGAAATAAACTTTAGGGTCAAAACAGATTGGATAGGTCAACATAAAAACGTTCTAATTAAAAGAAATTAAAACATCACATCAATTAACAAAAATTTTCTACTTGAAATTATGTATATAATTGCAAAATTGAAAAGTACAAACGTTATGGTATACGTAGATAAATTAGATTTAAGACAAAGCATCCATTAACTTGTGTTTGTTATTTTGATATTTCCTCACCATTAGAAAAACCGCAATGATTCACAGATTAAATAACTAGGGGATAAAGCTACAATTCGAATAAATTATCGGCGTATTAATATTAAAGAATTTCTGAGGAATAAAATCATGAACGAATAAATATGTATTTTTTATTCCTAATATTTTGTGTAAATTGAAAATAGTTGTAATAGTGACAAACCAGTTATTTATAATTAAATAATATGTATGTTTAAATGCTTCGATTAATTTTTGTATGAACGATTTGAAAAAAATATCCGTTTATAATATAATATAATTTGCACTCACCAAATTTTTCGGCTTCCTTATTCTGCTTACAACTGTCACAGACACATTTATTTTCATCATTACACTTAAAATAAACTACACTATATTACTATTTATATTTATTTTTATTATTTCACTTTTTTTTATACGTATAAAAACACTTTTCAATATGAAGAGGAATTTCACAACTTCTGCACATATATGCTGTATCTTTTCTTATTCCATGTGCAAAATAAACACGACACTTTCCTCTCACATATTTCACCTCACTTTTTATTTTTATTGACTGGTGGTTTTTCAGCTTATTCAAAAGCCTTTCCGGTGGATAACAGCACGAAACCGTTAAAATTATTTCAGAATCAACAGATTCCACTGAATTCTGCATCCATTCTTTGACCTTACTCAAAAGAAAATCTTTGAATTTAATTTTGTCATTACGATTCTAATTTTTATAGACACTGAACGAATAAAACAATGCACATTAATATAAATAAAAAACCACAGTTTTTGTTTATTCTCTTGTTTTTCAAAATATGTATTAGGTAACTAGGCATTAAAAAAATAATAAAACAAGTAAATTTTGGTTCAATTAACAATTTTTAAAAGCCATGATAATTATTTTGTGTGATCAATATTTTTGTTTTATTTTTCTCACTACAATATTTTTCTTGACTTATTATTTCAGTTAGTTCAGTGCAAGAATAACCATAAGACGCTGATACACAAAATACAATGTATATTATTTAATAAATATTTTATTAAATAAAATATTTTTTATTTTAAAGTATTCCATGCATACGTAATCGTGTACGTGCGCCACAATTTATCTATAGAAAATTTATTTGGCAAATATTGCCTTTCTGATTTATCTCTATAGTAATGGCTCTCAACACATGTCGATCTTTGATGTATTCTTGAAATATATTTTAGAAACATTTTAAGTATAATCAGAGTGTTTATGAAATTTTCCTATTCTTTTATTTGCCATTTTGTCATAAACATTTCGTTTTTTTTGTTTATAAAGCCTGATCTTTTTTTATTTATCTGTATGGGTGTTTTAAAATTTATCATTTTTTAAGTAAATGAGTCCTGTTTCTTTGTGTAGTGATAAAAATTGTTGTGAAACACAATTTAATTTACGGCACTTTGCTGTTAATTTGTATGGATAAATGATGTATTTAATAATGCATGTGCTTCGTTGTAATATAATAATGCTCGGCTCCGTATTATCAATTTAAGATTTGCACTTTGAGTGTCTTGAACATCTACTGTACTCGCCAGATGTCTTCGGACCACTTATTAAAAAGACGATGGGATAAAAGAGGTTCAAGTCTGACTGAAGCAGTGCAACAGGCTGCGCAATATATTTTTTCTGGAGGTATCCATGCACTTTCAAAGCATTGAAAAACTTTTATTAAACGCCACAGAGACTATATATTATTATTCCTTTTTATTTAATATATTATAATATGAAAATATTTTTCGTTTGATTGCATAGAGCGTGAAAGAAAAACGATACCTCATAATGGGGTATAATCGAAGCAACAATATGAAAAGAAAGATAGTCATATCACAAGAAAACTACTACAGGCTCACTACTAACAGTAAAAGTATTTTGTTGCTGTTATCATTATATGAGATGCTTGATGTATTAAAACGATTAAAAATTACTAAGGGTCTTACGTGAATAAATAAACAATTCTGGAATAGATAAACTATTTTCATATACTAATATTATCAGTATATAAAGACAGTCAAATTGGGCAAATATTATTGTTGGTTATTTTAAAGATTTAGTTTCTGATATAAATAGAATGATTTTTTTGTTAGTATTTTCGAAGTGAATTTAATTTATAAGATTCGCTCCAGGATATGCAAAGTAAAAAGAAAGTCGGTGGGCCACTCTGGCGAGAAAACATGATTTATTTAGTAGAGCGCGAGAAAAAGCAACGCGAAAATAGAAAAGATTGCTCAGCAATATCAACAACCGGTAGAAAGAGCGCAGATAAACAATATGAAAGTTTTTTTTCCCTACAGAACCTGGCGAAAAAAGCGTTTCGCCATTTATTTGCATAACCGCCGCTCGGAGGGCCGTAGCGCTTTTAAAAATACACCGGGGAAATGTAAATGGCCCTGGATCCTTGCAGCGTCCTGGATGCGAATGATATTTTTAAATATTATCCCTAATCGAAAAACGCCGAATCTCTTTCTGCGTACGGGCAAATATATATCAGCGATTCTCAATATGCACTATTTTATAACTGATAAAGACTCGCAACATAATTCGTAAAATCATGAAATATGAATATAAATATTTGTATTGTCTTTATTGTAAGTTGTTCAATAGCATTACAATTTTAGTTACCGAGCGCTCCCACTGCAACGGCACCGACACGATTTTATTGCTTTTGACGTGAATTTTTGCCTTCTGAGAAGTGCTAATTGTTTTTGTGCTCTCCTATTCGGTTTTGAAAATACTTTGATCAGCCCTTTTATATTAGAAGTCCATAGTAATATCGGTAAGGATAGCTATCATATTGTTAAAACATAGTAAAATTTCGAAATGCTGACGAACTGTGGAACAATATGTAAAATGTGATGTCTGCCTGTAAGTTTGTATTTTGGATTTGACCTAATGAAAGTGCTAAAATTATAATTAGTTTTAGAACTTTCATTAGGTTTGGGTTTGAACAACAAATTAAGGTTTCGCAACTGTCAAATTGAGTTTCATAGACATTTTAGAGCAGAATATTAGTGCCTTTAAAAAACAGCACAATGCATACGTACCAAAATAAAAACATGAAAATAAATAAATAAATATTAAACACTGGAATAATTTATATGACAAATTTAATATAACACAATAATGGGAAAATAAAAAACTGTTTTTTTATTTTAATATTTGCGTTCATTAGATTTTATTTTAAAATAACGCAATATAATTATTTTTAATTTGTCAATTCCAATTATTAAAGTTTCAGAAAGTGTGAGTAAAAAATATTTGGTTTTCATTTTAAATATTGCATTTAAAATTAGCTAAGATCATACGTTTGTAAATGAAGTACAGTCAAAAACTTCACATCTGAATAGATTAAATACATAATTGTTAAATTTTTTTGCAGTAAATTCATAAATATTGAAGTTTTTTTAGTTATTTGTTTTATGCTGAATTACGCGTCAGTGATGTTGTGTTTTTTTTTATTTTATTTTTTACGTATGCATTACACTGTTTTGTCGCTGCGCTGTTAAATGTTGAGCTATTTTGTCGCGCTCTTTTGTCTGCGCTCTTTTGTTAAGGCGCCATGAAAAAAGCGCTGGGATACATAAACGGATAATAATCAGATATCTACTCTTACAAAAGTATCTTAATTTTTTTATAATTTAATTAGATTAAGAGGGAGTATTTGCTTATTTGGGAATTACAAATCATAGATATAGATCCAAGAATGCTGTGATATTAAAGTGTTATTTGGTTCATTATTTAAAAGCTTATGATTAATGAACTGATTTTATATTAAAGAGATAATTTAAAATCGTTTCATTAATTATTCGTCCTAGTGAATATTATTTTGATATTTTGGAAAGCATTTATAAGTAATTAAAAAAAAAATTGCCTATAACAAGCATTTTTTTAATTTGCCAATATTATAAAAAAGTCACTTACGAGTCTGCGAGCATTTAAAAAATGTGGCAATAAGAACGCCTAATAATTATTAATTTCACTCAGCGTAATTAATGTCCAGTAGTAAACATTAGTCAACTTCGAGTCAAATAAAGAGCCATTTGGAGAAATTTCATAAGGAAAAAATGACCCGAATCTAGTCCATCTAAGATAAGTATAATTACAATAGATAGTTTTATAGTGATAATATATAAAATATGAGTTATTTTTCAATCATGTTGAAAAAGCATATCCCTTATTAATATTTTATTCAATATAGAAAAATCTGTGTGTTTGTCTGTTCCCATTACTCTTAATATTCACCACCAACACCACAATCTCTTTTGATTTGCTATCTTTATTTTCATAGCATAAAAAGGAACCAATCTTCCGTCATCTCACTTTCAAAATTAATACACAGTATATTTTTAACCCAACACGGCTATAATCCTCCGATATTGTCCCAAGAACTTTTACAATCACACCACGTGCCTATATTTCAACGTAGCTACATACACACACCTACGCTCTTAGTAAAAATTCATGCCTGACTTAACCCGAACGTCCTGTCTCTTCCTTATGGCCAGATTAACTAATGCAATTTGTCCTCGTTGTTGTGAGGATACTGCTCGCCGGTATACGTCGTGCCGAGGCCACAGGAGCTTGTTAAATTTAACATGTACATTAAGTTAAACTCGGAAAAGTTTACTTCTTTACCGAGGCGAACTCTCCGACACTCACAGGCCAAAAACTTTCATGAAACCCAAATGAAGTATTCACGGCTTTGCGTGGGACACACTCTCGGGCGACAGCTTTATGTAAAAGCTTTTATATTGTCTAACAGTGGTTAATAATATTTACATTTTTTTTTTATAAATAAAACAAAAGTTTACTACATCTAAAGTTAAATACCTTAAGATTGTGATTGTCAAAGGAAGTAAAGCAGTTGCCGAAACGCTCTAGTTCAAGTGAACATCCGATGCAAACACTGCGAAACAAGTAGGTTGAAGTTCTCTCCATATGTACTCATTAAGCTTTAGGATAAGGGTAGCTCGTCTCTTCCGGTGGGTGCTTATGTTATAATTTATTATACAATTAAAATATTTCTGAACACTATTTATCATACAAGACTTGGTAAAATATTTTATGAAGGAAGTTTAAATTTATAAGAACAAAAATAAAAATATTTTGGGAATTTGGGTGAATTTTTAAGTTTTCAATTTACCACTCAGTGATAAGTCCTTTCGGGTTTAAAATTAATTATGCACATCTCATTAGAGTAATGTTTCATTTAAAAATTTTATTACGATGGATTTGCTCTAATTCTTTATTCATTTTTGATTAGGAAATTGTCGGAGGTGATTAAATTTAATACATAAAATATGGATGCTACATTAAAAGCACTTACAACTTTATTTCTTTCAAAACTACCATAGAAAAAACAAACACTTGTAATTGTATTATAATAATTTCAGATCAGATCAGTATTCTTTACGATTATTGCTACATTCCATATATCTGAAAAGCTCTGATGTTACAAAATATTTTATTTTTACAGATTTTATAATATTATATATAGGTAGAAGGCGTTTTGAAATAAATGTAACATATATGTTACAGAATGCAGTGCACAAAAATAATAGTGCTCACTTTTTATTTTTAGATAAATTAAGAATAGATAAGCCTATAATTTATATATAATATATTACATAATTTTTGCAAGAAATCTGGTTTTAATCTGTGCAATTTTAGAAAATTAAATAAAGACTAAATTGTCTTTAATTAAATTAATTAATTAATAAATAAAATATTTTATTAAATTATAAAAAATGTAACTAATGTGGTCAACAATTAAAAAAATAAAAATAAAATAATGCACTGAATAATTCTAATTTTATTACTTTTAACTTTATAAATAGTAGCGCTGAAAATCAGCTAATTTTTAAAAATTAATTATCTTAGTATGTAATCATACAAGCAAATTACAAAAAATACAACTAATAAGTGTTTTATATATTTATCTTATATTTGCGACAAAATGTTTTTGCAAATTATTGCTAATTCAAACGTGTATGATTATTTTTAAAGAATTCATTTTTTTAAACAATTTTTACGCCAGAAGATATTAGAAAATTCGTAAAATAATGATCACTTCCATAATAAACATATGTTTTAAACAAAGATCAAATTCTCACGTATCTAATGTATATCTGTGGGATATAAATATATTTAAAAGGAAACTTAAATCGTCTACTATAGTAAGCTTACTCAAAAGCTCACGTATGTTGTTGTGTAGTTTTTAAGACTATATATACGTATAGAGATCTGAAAATAAATAGTTGCAAAAGGCAATCTGAAGGGAGAAGATGCGATTTGAAGACGCAGCAATCCGTGTCGAAAGGAAAAAATCTGACGACAGGGTTTGATGTCTCCACGAGCCTTATCGAATGAAGACCCTTCAGTCAATTAGGGGATCCAAAGGGTTGAACATGTGTATCCTTTTCCGCTCCTTAGAATATTTCACAAACACGTCTGACGCCACGGAAAAGAAAAACATTATACATTTCGATTTTCTGGCAAAAAAGCAAACCCATTACGACGATTAATTAAAGGCTTTATTAGCGCCGTTGGTGTTTTTATGGCGTCTAATCCCATTTATATTCTGTGGGCCTGAACCTTCGGGGTTTATGTTGGCGTTTTCAGGTGAGGGCTGCTGAGGTGTACGCTTTCAAGATTTTCGCTTTAAGCTTTTGAAACACACACATACACAACCATACACTAACACTAACGCATATACTACCTACACAGACTTAAGTGTTTCACATGCGAGGGCGCACGGACGTTTCGTAAATACGATAGGATATGTTTTTTTGTAAACGACTTCGTTTAGCATAGCCTTTATTAGATACCGAAAAAATGTAAATACAGTAATAATTTACATTGAATATATTTATAAATTCAAATTAAATACAATTTACAGTTTATCATGAACCCTTAATATACAATTATTAAAAATATGTTTAAAAGGAACTTATGTTACCCGTTAATTTTATATTATGAGTAAAAGATATTCTAAAACAATCCAGATATATGCAGATGATATGTTTGTAAAATATATAAAAAAGATGCGATAGTATTCGGCAGTGTAATTTAAATTATTGTAGCCAAAACTAAATAGTATAGTAGCAATAGCAGATAATAAACAAATAGGACAGCGCCTATTCAAAATAACGTATATATTATTATTTCTAGAATCAATTATAAGCCCATAAAAAAATAAAATGAAAATAATAGATTGTTACAAATTTTACTAAAAAAAATAAATATAATAAATAAAGATGTAAAGTATGAAGTTTGTCCCTAAAAGGGGATCTTGAAATAATAAAAAAAGAGCATACCTAGATGCTGATAACAAAATGAGTTTTACAAAAAAGCAGCAAAAACAGATTATTAAATAGGCAGTAATCATGGTTGTCACATAAGTGGGCATAGAAAAATAAAATATTTACTATATGACATATATTTTATAGTGTTAAGTATGTGTAGTATTTAGTTTGTCCGTGACGAGACATGTTTATAGCACAAATTTTACATGCAATGAGTCCACAATAAAAGCTTGCTCTTAAATATTTTTGTAACACATAAAAAAAGAGAATCTGATGTACCTTGTCATGTTCTGTGCTGTTTGAAAAGTCAGGTTGGAAGAGGGCCGGATATCGGTTAGCTCTTGGGGTCGATCGTTAAATCATACCTTTTGCATTGTCAAAGTTTTGAATTTTAATGTTGACGAATCTACTATCTAAAACTTAATCTTATATGATTTGGCCTTTTGACTAATTAAAACTCGAAATAGTTTCATCAGTAACGCATAAAAATAAGGCTTATCATATGGCTTTTAAAAGCTCTTAAAAACAGGCGGTTTTTATTATTGCGTTACTGGTTATATTTTCTAAAAATATATCAAAATCACATCGTTCTTGTGCGGCTATTTTGTTTTTCCTACAAGCTTCTAATGGCCGTTAATGTGCTTATAAATTCGCGCTTTCATGTTAATTGTCTTTCGGTTTTGATTTTCGCTTCCAAGAATAAAGCACTACTGTTCCTTTTAGTATTTGATGCAATTACACGTTATCTTATTTACATGGAACTCTGTACAATACGGTATTTGGGTCTTATTAATTGGCTTCATAGAATCGTAAAATTTTGCTTGTTTATAATTTTAAGGAAGACATATGAGAAATATGCCATTTAAAATTAAATGCGTCCTTAAGTTTAAGCAAATACGATTTTTAACACATAAATTAACCTAATTTATGATTGTAGTAATCTGCTGATGTTTTTTGATTGCTTAACCTTTTCTTTGATAAAATAATACAAAACACCTTATATTTAAGATTAAAATAGATATTAATAAAATTTGTATATATAGTTCAAGTTTTGGACTAATTTTTTAATTGGTTTATAACCCTATTGTCATGAAATTGTCTACACAATAAAATAATAATGCAATTTAAAATTAAAAATCTTAAATATAACATTTTTGAGATATCAAAAAAAAAGTTAATGTATAATACAAAAAAAAACAGAAAGTAAATCTCATCTTTTAATATATATTTTTTATTATTAAGTATTATACATTAAGGCGTGTGATTTGTTTTGAATAATTTTTACTCGCAAAATTAAAATAATAAATTAATTTAAACCCCCAAGGATTAAAGCAATTAATTATATATAGCTGATTTGATTTAAAAATGTAAAACGTATTAAGCATTCAGCCAACTAACCTTTTATTCAATTAAGGACAGATTAAATACGTTGTTGGAAATATTTTGCAGTTTGTATGTCCATAAAATGATTAAATTATTTTTGGAATATAAAAACATTAAATAACAGTTTTTTCACTGAATAGCATTTGCATTGACTAACGAGGGGACTGTGTCAATGATTGATGTTCATTGAAGTCATATAGATATTATATATGTAATATATATAATAATGTATTTTGAATGTGGGTTTTATAATATTTAAGATATATTCAAAGAGTGAAAAAATATTTAGTTTGCACTCTTCAGTCTCAAATATGGTATAATATACTACAATTTAGTATGAAAGGTAAGAGCAATAGATGTCATATAGTTTAAAATAAACTTATAATATTGGTTAAACTTATTTCTGCGAATAAAATTACATGGCGTATATTTATTGCTTATTAAGTTTCAAAAAACATGCAATATATTTTTTTTAAATATTGTATATATCAAACAATTGACTGGATAATAATAATATATTGCCTCCAAAAGATAACAGAGGAACAATAATAGATAAATTTAATAAAAATGCAGATAAATATTATTAAAGATATAGATAATACAGCATTATATAATAATTAAAGAAAAAAAAAAGATCGAGAGTTAAAGACTGTGTTATAAATATTAACGCTAAAATTAATTTATTACTACAGCCACGAGAACTTTTTTCGCTTCTTCAAACTCTTACTAAGAATTCAGAACCAATTAAAAAATAAAAATTCTTGAGCTTCTCAGCAAAAATAAAATTTACATATTTTTGATACTTAATGCATTTATAAAAAAATTATTTTGCGACGTAAATTGTTCTTTGAAAATATCCCAGATTCTGAAAACACATTGTTTAAAGGTACGATGTAAATAAAGCTTTTTACCTTTGCCCGCTAAAAAATAAATTAAAAAACAATTATGCAAGCAATATGTTTATAAGGTTTTATTTTATATTTTCAGAAACATATATAGCCTAAGTAATATTAAATAAATATTTGAAAAGATGTTTCTATAAATTATTTAAAATTAATTTAATTTACAAATGTATATCATACGATTTAAAACAACTTTATAAAAAGCATATTATTTTAATGATACTCTAAGATAAATTTATACAAAGCTTTGTAATAAACAAATCAGCCATTGAAGAAGTTTTTTTTCATTCATTAAATATGGGTAAAATAGTTTCAATTTTTATAAAGATTTTTTGATATTTTACCATCTCCATTTCTCTGATACTATTTAAAATATGCCATTTATTATTACTATTTTTTAAACTGCAAACCTATTTTTGAATAATATAAAATGTTACTTTTAAATATTGTTTTTTAATATATTAAATTTAATATATTTTAAAACGTAATATAATTTTTAGTTTCATTATTATCTAGCTAAGTTTTAAACTTAATCTTTAACGATGTACAATATTTAGATTTATCATTAGATATCTAAGTTTTACATCTAAATTTGAATAATATAAAATGTTTTCTTCTAGAAATATTTAGCTAAGTTATAAACCTATTTTCAAATTAATTAAAAGTGTTAAGTAGTTTCTTATAAATTTAATAATTTTAATTCTCATTAGAAATCCTACATATTCGTCTATGTAGTGCGCAAATTTACGCAGTAACGCGGTAACAGTAAAAAATGCACGTGTGACCTTTTCATATCTATATTGAAAATCGCACAGCTATACAATAGTTTTAATGTCTAATTTCATCCATAAAATTTAAAAACCGAAGTAAAATAATATTTAAAACCCAAAAAATTGAGAGTCCAGTATTCGTACACTCACTAGCTTTGGTACCTAACGACAGTGAGGTGCCGACAGCTAGTTTATAATATTGTATTTTAGATTTTTTTAAAGAAAGATTTTGGTAGCGTTAATAAACTTTAAAGTAATAAATCTAACGTAAAATGTTGTCTTTTATATATTCCATAACTATGACTATTACTACGTCAATAAAAAGTCTAGAAAAAATTCGAAATAGAGCTTTTGTGTAAAAATGCTAATTATGGATTTAAATATGTTTCATAGTTTGCATACGGATTTTCATCTAATACAATTCTCTTAGACCTAAACAACGCAGTATCTCTTTATTCTTTTAATTTTATTTTATCCAGCTTTAAAAATAAAACAATTTACTTGATGAAGTTAATCATTTTCGATCGTTCAGATCGAATCTGAATAAATATTTCTTTTATTTGGCAAAAGTATAGAATGCATGAAAAAAAACTGGCATACATTTATGGCAACATATTTGTATGATACAATCGTCATAATGCAATGCAGATTCTGAAGTATTAGTGACTGGTTGAGTACATATTAAACGTGATGCATATGGTTGATCTTGAACTTATTTAATGATCTTAAACTAATCATAATCAGCCAATGAAAAAAGCTTTTTTGTAAAACCATTGAGTCTGATAAACTATAATTGCTTGTCAATTGTGCTTTGTCATTTCTCACAAAATAAGAAATTATAAGCGTCATACATTTAATAATTTCTTAAGATAATAATCCTATTAATAAATTCTATTTTTTTGTACTAGGTGTTGCATTATCATTTGTATTTTTATCGATAAAAAGTATAAAAATGGTAATAAATAACACTAAAGATATTTCTTTCAGGCCGCTGAACTATACGTGAAAAGATAAATACATCCATAACGAATCTTTAGAAAATTCGCACAATAAATCATAGGAATCACGGCAGTCGGAGCGGAAATGATGAAGTGCTTCTTCCACATCTTTGCTCCTTTCACGGCCTGATCTGCATCTGGTGCTTTTTCGGTGTTGCCAGATTTATAGCGGGCAGATGTGCTGGCCACCCTTTTTACATTTCAATTACGCGATTTTCTATCACGCGGACACTTTGGCTCTTAACAAACCGCCGGATAAAAACGTAATAAATAGCGTCCGACCAACCGCCCACCACCCCAAGAAACTTTTTCTCTTTTGAAGAGATTTTCACGGCGAATCCTTAACGAGAACCGTTCGTGTTTTTGTCTCAAAGATCGTTCCGGATTTACGACGTGTTTTTCGTTGTTGCACATTAATAAAAGTTTATTAATATTAAACAACGCCTTATTTATTATATACGCTTGTTTATTCGCAGAGAGGAACTCTTTACAGCGAAAGCTGTAAAGGCGGCTAAGTTTTCGTGTAAAAAATGTTCATCAGCATAACTCGGTGATAAAATTTTATATGTCACTTTTACGATAATCCGATTTATCTTTAAGGCGAAAATACTTTGATGATCAATCCATACAACGATATTATAATAAAGTAAAAACGTTTTCTTTATGTAAAAAGGGATACAAAATTAGCACAACAAGACATTCTTTTAACTGGTAGTTTGATATAATTTCATCTCTTACTTACTGATTTTTTTAAAAAGATCGCAATTTACATCGCAAAATACTTTGAATAAATAATTATCTTAATGTTTTTTTTTTGCTGTAATAACAAAATAAATATTTCACATTTTTTTAACCCTTCAGTACACGTTATAAAAAATCACAGACGCTCGTTATCTCAACTATATTTAACTTCGAGTTCTCCTTGTAACCTTTTTATGAGTTCAATCATTAAAACTTTTTCCCAAAGTCGTGCTTTTTTCACTCACACAAACCCATCCCGAAAATCAATTGAATCTTTCACGAATCTCACCAAATAATTTGATGACGTTTGTAAGATAACGTCTTTTAAATTATCACACAGCAAGTCGCACAAGTTAAATTAAATAAGTTTCCTAACAATAGTGCTTGTTCTTGATACGTTCAAAACTTTGCAATGTGTTTCTTGTGTGCGTAAGATAAAACAGTATACATTATATTTTATAATTAATGGATTTTCAGCACGTGAATTATTCATGGTGCTTAAAAATAGTTTTATGAAACTCGTGTGCAAATATGCACTGTAGTTTGAGTGCATTCAACGCATGCAATTGAGCGATACAAATATGAAAAGCATTAAACACTGCATTGTGGGCCAAAAATATAACGAGTTGTGTATAATGTAAAATTCAAGGCCTACTCTATGTATTAACAGAAAAAAGAAATTAACATATTTATATATATTTTCTACAACAAAAAGATGTGCTACATACATAGTATATATAAATACATGCATAATTATATTTCTTGGTATATCAAGATATTTGTATGCCTCAATAGGAAATAAATACAATAGGTTATATTGGCTTTAAAAGTTATTTTGAACGCAACTTCAATATAGGATCGTATATAATTGCTTGTAGCGAAATTACTGATTTTAAAAGTAAATTAAAAACAGCAATACTATACAAATTAGAAGTCAAAACAATATAAAGCGTCTTATTCAGAAAGCTAAGATTGACTTATTTATAGAAATTTATAATACGCCAATTATGGTCACTAAGTCATTATAGCTAACCACCCCTGATAATATTGAATAACGCACTCGCCTAGATTTGTCATGGGGCGTACAAAAATAGTAGATCGCTCTTTCAGCCTAATTATTCAAAATGCATTTTTAAAAGCTGCCAGACATCAATCATACAAAAAGGTTTTGCGCAAACACACAGCGTCTCAGACATAATACCTCCCATCATATTTCATTGATTTATTTGCTTAATAATATACATCAATACTTAACCAAGAATTTTTTAAATTATATTCTATGCATCAGATTTGAGACTATCAATACTAATAATAACATTCTATTGACTATAATATTTATATTGAGATGCAACTGAAAAAAATATTATTATAAAAATATTAAACGCTAGCAATTTTAACATTAGTGTAATTTTTTCAGCTAATTAGATGCCGGAAAACCTAATAACAATTATTGCATAAATATAATTTACATAATTTATATATATTTACATATCAGTATAGAGCTGCAGAGTTATATTGGCAAGTCTTGAGTGCCAGTTTTAAAAGTCACTCATTTGAGAGTCTTCATCATGGTCGGCGATGATACAATGGGTGATAAATGATTCGTTTCTATTTGAATCTATGTACCGTGGCCATCGTTAAATACCAGTAATTAGTTAACTAAATTGTATTAGACGGGGGAGTATTAAGAGTTTGAGGGTCTCTGTTGTGGTTTCAAGTTTTCCCCATTATTATGAATAATTCAAAAAATGCTGTTTCGATGCAAGGCTTTGAGTGTTTTATTCTTGACAAATTACAACAATTATATAAGATTTTGTGTTGATTGATGGCTTTTGAAAGTCTGCAATCTGCAAACCTTTCAAAAATGAACCTATTTAATCAAAGCTAGTAGGCCATTTGACGGCCGACCTATTAAGAATATTTCAAACAATGATATTATTCTTTAAAAACAAATTTCAAAGCTTATATAAAAAGAGCTTAGGGAATATTTGTGTTGATTGATAGTAAATGCTTTCAAAAATCTGTGTGGCTGTTGTGCAATTTTTGCCGATTTATAATATAAGTTAATCAACGCATTGTCATTTTGTAAATGTATATAGCCGGTTTTTTTATAATAATAAAAACAGTGCTTTTTCAAATAAATTCTCAATTTTTGATAATGAGTGAAACATTAAAATGGAAAATAAAAAATGTTGCAAAAGTCAAATATATAATTTAATAAAAAATATTATGTGTAATGACATATTTTAATTAAATTCCCACAAAGTGGAAAAAACTGGTATATGCCATGAATCTGTAAAATATAAAGGTGTAGATATTAAGGAATAAATAACCTTAGATCATATATTTTTTACTGTAAAAAATATATAAATATTCAAGATTGTAAAATAAAAACATCATTAGTTTTTTCAAATAAATTTTGAAAATTGTTTAAATTGCAATTCAAGCAATTGTTTTACAACAGACCAATTCGAAGATAAATGGCATTCGAGTTTCATCTAAGATTTTTATCCCAAAATATCAGATATATTTTTTTGACAATGACTACGAACACAACGCAATATCCTCAACGTTAAAAAAATACCAGATCTTTACTCGAAAAGTGTATTGAAAACAAAATGCACAACAAACAAAAATATTTTAAAAATGAACCTAAATTGATTAATAAATACATCTCGTTTAATTTGTAACTTAAAACGTTAAATATTAATTACTGTATTAATTATATATTTTTACAGCTGAAAGATCGTTAAAATATCCGTTCAGTTCAGTTCAACTTTCGTACCTATTAAAAATAATAATATATCATCACTAAGCTCAAAAAGGCGAATGAGTACTTTTTCACGTGACAACCAATATACTTTTGTGTGACAACCACGTGACAACCAACATCTTTTTGCACTAAACTTTAAAAAACGGGAATTAAGTAGACGACCCTAATTAAAATTGACTACATTATTCAATTTTTTTTCTAAATCTGTTTTTTAAACATATTTGTAGAGACTAATGATTCCTTGTGTACGCAGCAATGGTTTTAATAAAATAAATAAATTCATTTTTTTCTTGGCATTACACGGTCCTAATCAGTGCGAATTCTAACACATTTTTTGTTATAAAATGATTAAAACTATTAAATATGACCTCAGATGTGGTACGCGAATCCTCAAACAAATTTTACTAAATGCTAAAAAAATAGCATTATAAGAGACATTGGTGCACTCTTTAAAGTGACTTCTTAATACGAAAATTGCAATTCATTTACCTCAAATAGTCAATGTGTCAATTTGCCATGCGAAATATTGTGCTTTTCATATCACAAATTTTATGAAACATATTATTAATAAAAATATGTTGATTTAATTAAAATTAATATAAAGATATAACAAAAACAAGACGTACGATAATACACTAACATTACTCTATACAACTGAATAAATTCGTGCATATTGAGAAGATTTTACAACATATGTGTTGCTGCTTTATTTAAAATTCACAACTTCAATTTCAAGAATGCTAGCTCTGGAATGGTTGTTATTTCAACGACGTATTGTTTTGAATATGAATTTTCTGAATTTATTTATACAAATGAAGTATATTTTTCATTTATTTTTTCAAAGGTAAGCTTCTGAATGGATCACATGTATTCGACGTAAATATTTGTGATAAATTTGATTATGCATACCGAAAAATATTATTCTTATCAGTTTCGTATAGTGCGGGGGCGTATGGGAGCTAAATTTTGAATTATGATCTACGCAGAAATTGCGGTAAACTTTCCGGAGGCCTCCCACTGCTAATTTCCATGTTTCGGGTAAAAGCCCAAATGGGAAAGCGCCACCTGCTGGGAGCATAGATAACCAACGAAAACATCCACAGAATAAATAATCTCAAATAACTGGAACACACACACGCGCTCGTCGATCGGGCGTCCTTTAAACGAAGGGAAATTTTACAGCCCTTTAAGTGTGGGAAATTACGCCCGTCCGCTCGGAATAGTTGGCGTGAAAATTTTCCACAACGTCGCTCGGCAATTTGTCTCGCGGATTTTCGCGAGGGGAAATTTTCACTTTGAGGAAATCAACGTTGGTGATTTTTGGAAGAGCTCAAGAGTTATCGGAGCTAAGATTATTCATATTATTTCTCGGCGCGACAGAGCGACAGATCGGGGGGTGCGATCTTGATTTATGCCCGACATTTTTTCCCACTTGATCATACTTCGGCTGATAAAAGGGAGATTGGTAGGTACTGGAATCTCGTATAATTCGGATGTTTGCGTCGAATGCTTTCCTTTGTTAAAATGATTACATTTCCCGCACAAATACTATCATACTGTAAGTAAACTATTCAATAGTATATATTATTATAGGCGATACACACATATCACTACATAAATAAATTTATGGCAAATTTATTTATATAAGCTGATTAAAGAGTAGTTTACAATTAGTTCAATTAGTAAAGACCTTGTTATTAGTAGAGATTCTAATTTCAATATTCTAAAACCAAATATATTAATTCATTTATTAACTAATTCTAAAGTTTTTTTAAGGTTACACGTTAAGTAACCGTCAGATAATTACAAAGGAACATTTAAAAAATACTTATGTGATGCGATGCTAATAAATAAAATTTGTCCTATTATTCGGAAGTCATTAGTTCATATTCGTAGTGAAATTTTTTTTTTACTTTATAGATCAATATTGCAAAAAAGTCGCGTTTATAACAATATAAATATAAAAACACTTTGTAATAGCCAAAATTCCAGTAAATATTCATATTTCTGAGCCAATGTTATGCAGCTGTAGACTTTGTGCTTAATGTTTATACTCTATTTGCGTTAAAACAGTCAGTTCTATAGATATCCATTACATCATTATTCATAATTGCAAAAGATATGGCAAGATTGGGTTTACGCCCTTATATATAATATTTGAAAAAAATTATAGGTATTGAAATCATTACTGTATTTATTATATTCATCAATCAATCGGGAGTAATGCGTGCCTTAGAGCTAATAGTAGGGGCGTAAACCCAAACTCTTTCTCAATAATGAATAATGAGGAAATGGATAGCTCTCAAACTGATTGTGTTAACGCAAATAGAGTATAGCATTTAATTTTGAATTTATTTTAAAACAATAAAAACAATGTTTAATTTAAAGTCTGTCTAAAATAATTCATTATGTTCATCGTAGTTGCTGCAGTACAATGCAAAATAAAGCTTACATTAACAGAAATTAAATGAGTCTTTTCGGCAGCAACAATAGTTAAAATTAAATTTTGTACAAGTATATTTTAATATTTATTCGTTGATTTTTTATTATTGGAATGATCTATAAAGCGATTATTAAAGCTTTATATAATTTTATTTGATTGTATACGCAAAGGTGTAAAAACAAATATGGTGGTTTCATATAATTGCGAAGTTTATGTTGCAATGATACTGTTACTACCAAAAGCAAGGCAAAGTTTTTGTGGCATGTTTAAGCTAATAAGTTATTAAGTATGATAAAATAAGACTCCAGTCGATTCTTAAGGACAGTCTTATTATTCCTAAATTAGTTATACATCTAAATATGAACTTACTTTTTTGATTTTGGCAAATGTCTGACATCTTTTTTTTCGTTTTGTCACACAAGACATTTAAGCATGGTCGCGGACTTTCGAGTTGTCTGTTTAAATTTGCTTTTGACTTTGGTCGATTGTTAAGAGAAATCAAATCATTACTAAATTGGTTATAAATCTAAGTATGAACTTTATCTTGTCCATTGCCATTTGGAAAAGTGTCTAACATCTCATATCTTCGGTCACACAAGTCACACAAGATATTTTAAGCATAGTCGTGGATTTCCAAGCGGTATGATAAAGCTTGGTTTTCATTTTATTTAACTACATAGGTAGCCAAAACATTTTTATAATGACATATTTTCATTTATTGTTTTTTCTAAAGACTTTTTTGCAATCAACGGAATCCTATCTAAGTCTGAATTTTTTCAAGATTACTCTCAAACCCTCTAAGACGTTGCTTATATGGTCAAAGCTAGAGTTGTATCATAGTTTTTGTATTATTATATATATTGCTTTACTGCGTTTTATTCAAGGTTATAACGTATCATTAAATACTTTTTATTGTATTATATTTATCAATTAGAACATATAGATTTTTTAGAAGCTCTTGAAAATAGTAAGTGTAGTGAAAATACACTTTCATTTAAAAATACATATTTACTGTAACATATGATAAAATTAACTCTATTGTAAAACCTTTCAACGAGATAGCAAATGACTTGCCTAAATCCACCTTTATTTCTTCGCATAAAAAGCCGAATGAAAAAGAGTGCCAGGAATATGTATATAATACAACAATAAGCTTCACGAGACACATTATTTAAATCTTTCACAATATAATACGCAATAAGTGTGAAGAAGGCATGAGCGACACTCAGTTTGGTTTCAGAAATGGCTCGAGTACAAGATAATCTCTATTTAATGTTAACTGAAACACAAGTTATTAGAAACTAGAGATTCGACTTTTTTTTAATCAAGTTGATCCTTCGTTTATATTAACTACTGAAGCCAGTTATTGGATACACTTAACATTTGAAAAACATCGAAGGTAAATTAACATACATACATAGCTATGGATTACATCAAAGAAAAGTATTCAGATAAACCATAATTGAGATAATATCAGCATTGCTAAAGCATGATCTATAATAATAAATTAATACGCTATACCTGTAATATTTTGAATAATAAATCAGAAGCACTTTCCAGCGCATAATGAACAGCTTATTACCATGATATCACATTTCGAGCTCAACTCTTGCCGGGCACGAGCCGAAAACTCTCCGAATAACGAGTCCATAAAAACAGCGTTTTCAACCGCCTCATACACGCGTATCCTCTGTGGTAGTACTTGGAAGTGTATCTTAGTCCATTACTTGCGGGATTCGAGCAAAGTTCCCCTTCGTTGAATACGTAATGACCGGCCGGAGTGCTTTCGCGATTTCGTTTGCATTTCGCACAAAATTACAACTACGAGCCACTAAACGCCGCGTTTTCATAACTGGATTGCTATAGCAAGGATAACGTTAATTTGGCATCCGTCAAAAGACGGAATGAGGAAAAAAGAAAAACGAGCGAAAGGCTCGTTAAGATCCTCGTAGAGTACCGACTCGGAATTGGATCGCAAGACCGTCGTGCCGGATTAAATCCCTTTGTTTGGGGCCTAAGTGAATCTGACATAATTAGTTCCAAGTTGAAGGAGTATAATAGTTTTTTATACACAATATAAGAATCGTTTTATTTGTTTGCCTATGATTATTTTAATGAAAGTATAATACATTCAAGATATAATATGGTGCTTAAAAATACTTTTAACTATATGAAATAAAATAAACAGATAATAACTAGAATTTATAATGCCATAAAATGTATAATAATAATGTAGAAAAACTAAATTGAATTATAACTCCATAACGTCACAATGGAATACAAAGCAATAGGAGCACCACATACGGTCAGCTTCATAAGATTCCCATGTTGTCTGGACGAAGTACCGTTACACGAATAGCATGCTTTATCTCTTTAATATAGTCATTATTAAATGTGTTCCTACTATTGTTGTTACCAAAAGCAATTAAATATTTGTATTTATTATAAGAAAAAAGCATTATTATATAACAAAAATAAAATGGTAAATACATCCATACCTCGCTATACGGCCGCACTTTATACGGCCTTTCGCTATAACAGCCCTCTTCAATTAAGGCACATTTTCGATTTACGGCCTAAAATGTTTCGCTATAACGGCAAAAAAACTTTTTTTCGATGTCGATTTTAAAAAAAAATTAAAAATAGATTTAATTTGCATAATTTTAAAATGAAAGGTGAAGCAGCTAGCGCCGATGAGGCCGCATCTAAGGAATATCCCAACATTTTAAAGGGAATTATTGAAAGAGGTGGGCATAAACCTGAACAAGCGTTTAACGTAGACGAAACAGGGCTTTATTGGAAGCGAATGCCGCGGGTGATTTTAAGCTAAAACCACTTTTAATATATTTGTCCGAAAATCCAAGGCCTCTTAAAGGACTAAATAAAAATCAATTACCCGTCATATGGAGATCCAACAAGAAAGCTTGGATGACTAAAGCTACTTTAGAGGATTGATTCAAAAATCACTTTTGCACAGAAGTGAAAAAATATTTGCGAGACAATAACTTAAGCAGCAAGGATTTGCTAATTTTGGATAATGCACCAGGGCATCCTACTAATTTATCCGAACTATCTGAAGATGTCATGATTGAGTACCTTCCGAAAAATACAACAGCTCTGATCCAACCAATGGATCAGGGTGCAATAGCCACTTTTAAGGCATATTACCTACGCCGAACTTTCCGACAACTTATATGGGAAACCGATGGTAAATCTTCAATTTAAACATTTTGGAAAAACTATAACATCAAGGATGCTGTTGACAGCATCAGTGAATCATGGAAGGAATTAAAATTAACAACAATGAACCATGTTTGGAAAAAAATATGGCCAGAATGTGTAAAAAGTACTGATGCAGAAGTTAATTGCCTTTCTGAAATTAGGCAAAACATTTTGGATCTAGCACATGATCTCGGCTTTGAAGGTTTGAACGAATGTGATGTGCTTGATCTACTTGAAGCTGATAGGGAACCCCTTTCATATAAGGAACTCATTCAGTTGCAAGCAGAACCGGCATTTGATGAAGAGACAGAGCCTGTTGTATTCAAACAGCTAACATCAAAAAAATTGTCAAAAGCTTTTTCCTATTTCGAACAAGGAATAAACATCTTCCTTGAAAACGATCCTGACGTCAAACGTAGCGCTAAAGTTTCTCTAAGAATTTACTCAGCCATTAGCTGTTATTAATCAATGAAGAACGAAAGAGACAAAAAGGCAAGACTAACAACGTTGGACAATTTTTTTAAGCCAGGCCATCCTTACCAGCGAAAAATGAGAACGACAGTGATCTACAGGTTACCATTTCTTCATCGTCTTCAGATTAAAGCCATTTTAAAAAAAATTATGTATGTATTCATACACATATTTTATGTAACATGAAGTTGTTTCATTTTTGTTTATGGATTATTGTTGGTTTTTGGAGTCTGTTATTATTTTATGTACAAATGTATGTACTTGTTATGTATGTATTTTTTATTTAAATGAAATAAAAAGATAAAATGCATTTTAAATGATAAACCATGTTACATATTTGGAACCGATCCCATTGAATTTGTATTAATTTGTATTAGAATAATTGATTCGTTGTACGGCTTTTCGCTTTGTGGCCAAGTTTTGTGGAACGTATCTAGGCCGTAAAGCGAGGTATGGGTGTATTTCTTTGGAAGTGCAGGGTAACACCGCCACGGTGTATGGCTAAGAGGCAAATAGTAATGGATTCTAATTAGAATGTAACGGTAAACCGTCGAGCTCGATAGGAAATCTTATGATGCATACGGTCATATCTCGCAACTCCTTAACTCAACAGTTGGCTGTTTTATTATAGCGCATACTATAAAATTTCAGAGTCTAAAATTGTAAACTCGAATCTTAGCTCGTAAGCTGAATTAAACTAGACAACGGGATGTATTTGGCCGATCCTTGATCTACACTAGGAGATAATTTAATTTTAAAATGTTGATATAATAATATTTTTTTAATTTCGTTTTTTATGTTATACAATTTTATTAGATTAATATTTTAAACTTAATAATCTTTGCCTAATTTAGCCTAATTTTTTTAAATCTTTTTAAACGAAAAACTAGGGATATTAATATCAATAAAATAGAGTTTACCATATAAATTACTTGTTCGTTATATAATTGAATTCTTTTTACAATTACTGGTTTAAAATGAACATAAAATTTTACATATAAATAATGTTATAAGTAATCCTTACGTAAAAGGTAAATATGTATTATTTAGCTATTAAGCTTATCTATTAAATTCTTTTAACTTAAAAAAATATGTACGTTAACTTAGGTCGTTTATAACCACAACATAAATAAAAGTTGTTAATGTGTGTATGAAATGTGAAACCTTCCGATTTTAAATTCATTAATCAAGCTTATCCGTAACACACCGATATTGCGTAAGTTTCAAAAATCGATTACCAAATATTTGATATCGCATTTTAGGATGTTGACGATTTATTAAATCTCCGCCAATTGTTCAGTACTATCACGTTCAATATTTGGCTTGTACCAAAGTTAGCTCTTTTGTCGGAGGGGAAGCTTTAAGGATTTATGCAAAGTTTGTCAATTTCGCAAGCTCACGTCCGCCTCCCTGATCGGTGTCAATCAAAATATTATCGAAATTATATATTTATATATATACGCACATAAAACAATCTACATTACACAATAAAATATAATAGTATGCAAATGCGCGAAATGATAAAATATTATTAAAAAAGTTTTTAAGCTCTTGAAAAATACTTTCACCTTTTCAGTTGTACGCGTCAGGGTAATATATTATATTTTCACATAATTAAGAGTTGAAATATCGTTCGTTAACGCCCCTTAATGTGTAAAAATAGGCGTGAAAATATAATATATTTATAAATGGGTTGACCTACATGAACGGATATATTTCATCAGAAGTAGGCTGAAAGCTATTTTTTACGAAAACAGATGTTGCAAAAAAATATGTTTTTCAAAGTTCTAATGACATTCATAACAATAGAGTTTTATGTGCATTTTGAGAAATATTATATATGAATACGATCTCGAAAAATTAAAAAATATATTTCGATAAAGTTTATGTAAAACTTTAATTTTAATATAATGTATAATCGTAAAGCTGCGTTTCATCTGTAATTTTATTTTTATTTTTAATTAAAAATTTGACCAATATGACTTGAATGGTTTTCTTCAATTTCGCAATCATCGTTATTTTGAAAATTGTTGTATGAAAAAAAAAGACTATGAAAAAGTACCCGTATCCAAAAAACCCCAGTCAGCGTAAAATGAATTATTAGTACGAAATTATATATCATTTGCCATTGTAACAAGAATATTGAGTTTCTCTATCACTACATATGTTCATGTACGTTTATACGAACAGCAAGAATTACACACAGTTAGAGGCCGATTGTTTGAAAAGCCTTTTCCCAGGTGCAAGTAGCATTTGCCACAGCGGCGCAAACAAAAGTGTCACACTGTCCTTTGTGCCACTCGAGAGGTAAAAACCGACACTTCCAAAACACTATAAATACGCCACGAAGTGCGCTCATGAATTATGCATTTAAGTTTTTTTGACGTATTCACGAAGTAAATAATATCATGAATGAACTCGAGTCGAGTTGTTTATTACGTCAGTAATATCGGGATGTTATTGTAATAGAAATTCGGAGAGGATTCCGAATATCTTCCGGAAATATGCCGCAGAGGTGAAAAATGGACGGGACAATCTAATTATAAGCGATGGCGCGATGACATTTCTTTCTTCGATATCGTGCAAATCCCTCGGGCGTTGCTCCGTTGTGATTATTCTGTCAAGAGGCTGTGTACGGCACATTTCAATCGAAGTGTGAGAGTAGAATGTAGTATGATAGAAAAATATTATTTTTTTCTGACAGTGAAATATGGTTTGTTCGACGGCGGGTTAGAAATAAATATATAGAAAAAATATTATTTGATTGTATATGTCGGACAACTTTCCAGCTTAATTTGTAACGTATAAAATTTGTATAAATTTGAAGCCTTATTTATTTTAAATATAATATTTTACTGACACATTAAAATTCATATTATGATAGTACTGATAGCAATATTTAAAAAAAATGTGCGTGAAGTAAATTTTTGTAAGAAAGTACGATCCACAAAATATTATATACAAAAAGCAATACTTTAAAACATATGTAGAGAACGCTCGGGATAAGGATGCCGGTTTGTTATTGTGTGCGTGTACATGTATATACGAGGAAGAAGCGATGTAGCGTGTACTATGTTGTCTCGCTTTCTCTTTTAAGGACAGTCGCTGATTCGTCAACGCTGGTATTCGTCATTAAAGTGCAGTGTGGCACAGAAGTTCGATCTTCTCTAGTGATTTATTTTAAATAATTTTGTGTTGATATTCGATTAACCCAGCTATGCCCACTGTCCCATGGGTAGGTCAATAAACTCGTGCCACTGTTTTTTATTTATAAATGAAATTTTACGAGAACAAAATTTCTTGGGCATATCTGGGTTAATTGATATCAGGGCTTCAAATATACACTGTAAGTTATTCGTTCTCTTACCCGTGGATTAAAATATTTTAATTATTTTCCCGGTAATCCGTACGTTGTTGGTTTTTTTACACTATTCTCTGTAAGGCTTAAAAAAAATATTATTCTTATCGTTGCACCAATGATATTTTTTAAATTTATTCAATGGATTCTAATGATCTAATAGAGTCGTCGAGCCATTTAACAATCTGCGAATAATTTCTTTCCCCATTTTATATCTTTTTGCTTTTGAAGAATAGCTAAATACTTCATTATTTTTTTGACTAGTGAAAGATTTAGAATTTTGCAAATATTTAATTAATGACATCAATGTCTGGTTTCTTCGATTATATAATATATTTTTACTTGTCCGTTGAAATTTCCAACTTAGCTCAGATGCATGTATGTTAAATAAACATATATTTTCTTTTAAAATAAAGAAATTGTTTTGAGCCACACAGTTCAAGCACACAATAACAAACCGGAATTCTTATCCCGAGCGTACTCTAAGCTATTTATTAATATAGAAATCATACGACGTAATTAAAATAATATGATACACAACGAGAAATTTATTAATAATGAAACATTGTCAATGGCAACTAAAATATGGCACGTGAATTAAATTATGTGTATAATAATCGTGCAATTGTCAATAACAGATATTGCTACTTTACAAAAACAATATAAAACACCTTTATGGATTATCGAAATAGAAAAATAGTACTAAACCATTTTGCATTATGCGTATTTTCTTCTTATTGGAGCGGATACTTAGATCACCAAAATATAGATAAAGCCGCCGGCCGGCTAGAGTAAAAGAAAATCGCAAAAAATTGATAGTCATTCAAATAATTTTGATCTTCCGAGAATGTATGCATATTTTAGAACATCTGACACGAACGGTTTCTTATCTGAGTGTCATACTTAAGCAAAAATAAAGCGAGTTTGCATGTTAAAAATTTGTATACGATTTTTTGTCATTCCCAGATCCCTATTCCAATAAATATGCATATTAGACATAAACCAGCCTTTACATATGCAGCGTTATAAAAAAAGCAGTGGTTGTACACCTTTCAAAAATATTCGTACAAATTAAATTTTATATAATAAAAAATTTTTTGAGAAATCAGAATATCGATTTGCCATTTTTCTCGAGAAATTTTCATAAAATAATTCTCAGTAAGAAACACAAAGCAAGATTTTAGATTTACACATGACTGTCATTGAAATATGCTCTTAGATTCTGACAGCTGAACAAAAATATAGATAAGCCTCTTCAACTAGTGAAATCTATCAATATTTCGAGATTTGACAGCCCCTGAAACTCAGTTAAAAGCTTCATATCGATCTTCATAACCATCTTTCGTATTAAAACGTAAGCCATTTGCAAATTTAATTTTTTTAATAAATTTTGTGTCAATAGTTTTGGCAAATATTACCAGCAAAACAAATGTTAACTATCTCTACGCTGATTTTTATTCCTTATGGTCCTTTGATTGCTTCTTTGAATATGGTTTCGGAGTATTTATTATGCCAAATATTAGTCACTGTAGAATTATCATACGTACTATTTCAGAGTAGATAAGAAAAATACTATAATTAATTTGATGTTTTCCAAAGCTTTCAAAACCATTCAGTGATCATAATTAATTTTTGTAATGTCAAAATATAAATATAAAAATAAATAATGCCTTGATTAACACTCGCATTTTACATGTTCAAGATATTTTCGCATGTTCAAGATATTTGTGGTATGAAGTATATAAAAAAAATATCAAGATGAATCGTGATACAATGGAATATATCAAAAGATTAAATAATATTTATTTCAAGTAAATCTGACCCAACTAGCCAACTGTTTTGCCACAGTTGCTGGCTTTTAACAATCTGGAATAGCACACATAAGGCACTTAAGGAGGCACTGAACGATTCAATCTTAGAAAAATATTGAGGCATTAAGGGAAAGCAAGAGGTAGAAACCATTTCATTCCATCTAGTAAACTATGTTACGTTGAGCGTAACTTTTACTGGAATTTATTGAATAAATAAATATAATATTGAGAGTTATTGTATAAATAAATTTATACTATTATATATAAAAATCGACAAACACGTTTTATTTGTTTCTTTATGTCTGTATATTTTTTATCTCGCCAACTTAATATAATATATAATATATTATTAAATTCCTATATTCTATCATAGTATCATATTTTTTTAAGATATCGTTTATTGTTTTATTTATTGTATCAATTATATAAACTTTATCTATAAACCTATTAAATAAAATATATAATGCAAAGAGAGAAGCAAATAAGGCAAAATCACATAATATCCTATTATATATTATATGTAACGTCTAGAATATTTATAAAAAATACCTATAAAAAAAAGCATGGAATATGTTGTATATTGTTGGTTATTAAATATGTATATTACATCATATGTATTGATATTAAATATCATAAAATAATATTAAATGTATAATATGTTATATTTGTATTTGAGTAGTGGACATTATTTATGTATATGAGAATAGCTTTATATTTTATAAA
The DNA here is from genome assembly GCF_051122295.1 of Plectrocnemia conspersa. Lineage (NCBI taxonomy): Eukaryota > Metazoa > Arthropoda > Insecta > Trichoptera > Polycentropodidae > Plectrocnemia > Plectrocnemia conspersa. The sequence goes on from NW_028277169.1 coordinate 25,418,195, forward strand.
GCCTTTAAAAATGATGTTACTTGTATTAAATATTTTCCATTTAAAATTTTGTTGTAAAAAATATCAACACATTTAATGATTTACTTTGACATTAACTGCGTTTAAAAAAAATAACTTATAATAGATTATGTTATAATACATACTGCAACATTTATTTGATTGGGTAAGTATTGTTTTAAACGTCTTTGTATATTACATTTTTAAAAAATAGAACACTACCGTGAGAAAACATTTTTAAAAAATAAGTCGAAGTATCAGCCATGAATCAAAAGGATAACATGGGAATTCGGGGTTGCAATCTAAACGGCTGTTGGTAATCTGCTAATCAGTTCTAAAATTCACCACATTTTTGTAATTTTCCGTTTCACTCAAATGGGTAGAAAATTAAATCTCCTATAAAGAGGTGATATAGTAGGTATTAATACTGAAACGTAGGAAACCTGCGATGACTTATTCTGACCCTATCAAAAACTTTTCTTGATACTTTTATTGACATTCATATTTGACAACTGCGGCCGGATTTCATTTCACGATTAGTAATGATGGTGAATGTATTTATTTTAAAGAAAATATGAATTTAGTCAGATTAAAAATCTAATAATGTAAAATTGCTTGTTTCAACATATCTATATGTAATAAAACAATAAAAAATGGACATGTCTGATATTGATTTTAGATCAAATACATATGTATTGTATATAGAGAAAGGTGAAGAAGAGATATATGGGAAATACACGCAGCTTATGAGCTTGTGATCGCACATGCTGAAAACGATATTATTTAATTGCTCTTCTTTTTAATCGGACTTATCTGTTAATCCTGATTGATATGGGTGTTGTCAAGATCAGATTAGATGGAAAACACCACAATTTTTCCTACCAAATTATGGATGATTTATTAACCAAACCCAAGCTTAATACGTATTCGAGCTTTTATTTATCGTGTATGTAAATAAACATTACTTTCTATTCATATTCTTCTCAAAGCTCCCGGCGACTTAGTGACCGATCGCTGATCCGCATTATCCCTCGCAAAATCAACATCCTCGAATGATTTCCCTAGGGGTTGCTTGTGCAAACGCCCCATTACTATGCACGAATCGAGCTGAGTTATTTATTTATTATTAAAAATAAATCACGTCGGCAATAAGTAAATTGGCTCTGAGAGGCCGTATATAATTTTTAAAGCGTCGCGTGTGCAATCGACACATTATTGAGCAATTTGGAGCGGCGCCAACGACTCTTAAGAATTATTTATTACTTTGGAAAAATTCAAAGGATAATTAATTAATGTGTGGGACGAGTTTAGCGTTTATTATTGTTTATTCGATCAGTAAATATAATAATATAAAGGGTATATACGACGTATAATAAAACATCTGTTTTTAAAAATAGGCTGTAAGTACATTTTTTTATGTATTTTAAGAGGCACATTTCGCTTTGATGGAAAAATAAAATAGAATAGATATAAAAAAAGAATAGTAAAAATAAAAGTTTTAAAAATTACAAAGAGTAATAAAATTACCTCAAAAATGAACAATACAAGCTTTGTAAAAACACACTGGAAAAATTGTTCATTTTTAAGAAATATAGCAAACATATATTCATGTCAAATAAAGATAAATCTGAATTTAAATTAAAATAAAATAACGTCAGAATATTATTTCAGGATTTTTCAGTAAATATTATAGAAAATAACGATAAAAGTACATATGTATGTTATGCTTATTAATATATGATATTTTTTATTTATTTTACTTAAAAGTGTGGTTTATATATTTATGCAATCATTATTTAAGTATTTTTGTATTTCTTGTATAAAAACATATATACGTAATACGTATTATAAATGCAATGTTTGCTTACACGAAATTCCGTCTTATGCGAAAAACCGAAAAACATGTACAGACAGTAAATAAACTTTTATACCGTCTTCGGACTTTTGTACTCTTGCAAGGATACTTTGTGTGTGTGATATGTGTCGCAGCAATAAAACATATCGACAGATAAGAGGAAAATTTGGACTTGTAAATAAGTTTGGGATTTACTCCCGGGGGTGAATGGGATTAACCTATCAGAAGTAGTGGAAGCGTAGAATCAACAAAATGATAGACGAACACTCTACGGTACTGTATATAAAACGCTTCTTTGATTTATTGCTCTGAGTTTAGTCTTTGGGTTAAATAATGATACGGCAAGGGAGAAATTCATTCTAAACGTGCACACATTGAACGACTGCAATATATGAGTTTTGTAATAAATTTACTAAATAAAATTAATTATTTTATTTCAGATTTTACTATTTTTCATAGATCGCGTTTATTATAAGTATTTCATTAGCAGAAGCCTTTAAACTAACAAAAAGTTATTTTGTATAAAAAATATAATATTTAACAATACTAAATACATCTTTAACATTTAATGCTATATATATCGTTTTCCTATATTTTAATTGTATTTTACGTTCAGACATATTTTTGATTAATTAAAAAAAATAATATGCTATTAATTATTATCTTATTTGATTTTCTGGCAATTTATTTATAGACTATTTTTAAGACAAGGTCAATCTATGGTGATTTATTGTGATAAAATAATACAGTTTATAATAATTTATATTACGTAAAATAGAAAAAAGTTACATTATGACAGTATTTATATTAATTTAAAATGCATTGTTGAATTTAAATATCAAAAATTAATTGTAAAATAGGCAATATAATAATTATGTATTAAATTTAAAAAAATGTATTTAAAAACGACACTATAAAAATAAAAAAAACAAATTCCAGATAATGCAAACTTGGTATGTAAAATAAATTAACAACAACAAAAGCTATTTCACAATTAAAAAATAAAATAAAAATAGTCGTTTAATTTAGCTTAAAAATACGCTTTTCTAAATATTAGAGCTGATCTCTTATTAAAAAAAATACAATTTTTAGTAAAAAAAAATCAAATACATCTAACTTTATTTTTGAAGAAAAATTATATACATTTTCCATGATATATGCTTTGAGAAAAATACAATCTTTTTAATATTATGTAGAACATTGATATTTAAATAGTATTTTTTAAAGACTTGGGAATGCAAGGGTTTTATTTTGATATAATTAGAGAACTTCTGTAAAAATTACCTTTGCATAAAATTGCTTTTGGGAAAAATATATTTAGTTTGGTCATAAATACAATTTAAAGGTATAGAATTTCCATTTAAAAAATAAATATTTAGTTACAGATGGAGCTAAAATGGTATTGTGGAAATATCGATTGAAAATTTTCTCTGTATTTTAAGTAAAAAAACAACGATCTTTATGTATAGTTAATTTTATTAGTGCCTTGGGCTTAAATTATTTTTTAGTAAAATCGAGAGTAGTTACAAAGGTATAATCAATTAAAAAAAAATCGAATAATTGTTTTTAAGATGCACTAAATTAAATTTTGTTCAATTTTGGAGGCAATATTAAATTAAATTAATATTAAAGATGGCTTAATATTATATATATTATTTAAAAAAAAATTCAATCTAACTTAATAGCAATTAAATGTAAAAAATGCAGGAGAATCTTAAGATACTTTCTATAAAATATCTAGTCTTGATGTTGTATCAAGCATAAAATAGATTCTAATATTATATAAAAAATGGATTTAAACAAATATTTTCCTTGTCAAATGGTTAACTTTTAAATCTTCTGATAAATAATTTTCATGAACAAGAAAATACATCATTGGCTTAGCTTTTTAATATATTATATGTAGTTGCTTCTTGAACGAATATGACATGCGGTGATATAATGAAAGCAACACCTTTTAGAATACATAATAATTAGAATATGAATTAAAATATTTAGTGCATATATCATGATTTTTATAAATAATTATCAGATTAATAATGGCTTAATTTAAACTATATTTTCTTTAATTTCTTAATAAATACATACAAATAAAAAATAACCCATTTAAATATATATGATTTAGTATTGCTTTATAAATTTTTGTTTAAATACTTTGAATTTACATAAAATATTTTAGAAAGGATTAAACTATGGCTATTGTTAAATTTACGGTATAGGAACAAGATTTACAATTTTGGGTGATAGGTTTTTTATGAATTAAATATTAAATCTAAGGTTTAAATAATAGATTTTTATTTAAATTACGTTTTTTAAGAACAACATTTTAACGTTGATTAATAAATTTGTTTTAGATATTTTAAAAATTGCAAAAAATATTTATTTAGAATAATTTACTATTTATTTTCAATTTTAATATGTTTTATTCCAAAAAAATACCTAAAATCCATTGCTTATTAATATTTTTGTAGAATATAATTCGGAAACCTCAACGCAGTTATCCACTTCTCTAATAAACTAATTGTGCAAGTGCTTGACTGCATTAATAAAGAAGGCAAATATAAGTTGCAACTCTTCAGACTTAAGTCTAGACTGAATTCGGCGAAATACTAAAGAGCAGAGGGGAATAAAATATGCTGTGTTTGTTTATACATTTGTACACAATACAATAGATTTCACCATTGTAGCGTGTTCTGTACTTATTTCATGCTACCTTTAAGATTAATATCTTTATCATATTGTAGTTACCGAAAAAAAGTGAATTATAAAAGTCGTTTTTTTTACGTCAAATACGGGTTTCTCAGATAAGTCTTGTGTCAAGATACATCCTAAAATATTGCACCATTCGATTGTGGAAATTTATTGATTATTCAGATGTTTTTTTTTTTATGGTAAACCTAACATTGACAAACTTAAGCTCGTTTACTTTTATTCTCCACATACCCAGTCATTCTTGTATTTTTTATTATCCAGGTTCTCATGGGAAACTAAAATAACTGTGTCGTCAGCAAAGGTTGCACAGGTAGTTGCAGTATATCACTGCAATAATTAACATGTTGATTCTAGTAGTGATTATTTCTACTAATAAAGTGAATTATTAGTTAGAAGATAAAATCATTTTAATTTCCTAGCAATGTTCGATAAATAAATTTATACATATCCGAGTTTGTCTCATTGGCTACTTGATCGTATCATAAATGCCTACATGAAAATTTAGCCCTTCAAGACACCCCTTGACACAATGAAGCGGAAAGGGACAAGAAAAATGACTAACCCTGCCATTACGTAGACAGGTTCAGAAAATATTGACCCGATCGGCAATAAAAGGGTACCTAAATAAATTAGTGCTATATATGTATACGCTGATCTGATATTTCAACGATGCATTCTAAATACATTATTATCTAAGTCATTAAATAAATGATTCAAAATTGGAATATATTTACACCGAAAATTGGCCGATCCTTGTAATTATTTTATATAAATGGTCAATATTGGAGTCGGTCGGAACATTAAGATAATTTCTAATTGTGCGATTGTGCCGTAAATTAAATTAAAAGTGAGATTCGGAACAATGTTTCAGGTGGTTAAAGTCGGTGCAATATTTTCACCAATTATACTCGGGCTCCCTCTGGTATTATAGGGCGCGTTATTCTTCTGCTAAAACGAAACCGCAAATGGGTCGTGATCCCTTCAGTCCGGAAAGGTAAAAGTTTCCAAAAGAGCGAATTATTTCGGTTTCCTATTCTAATAAATTAGTTGGTGGGGAATAAATTACGCTTAATATGCCTACTATTTTATAATGCGTATTAACTTGAAATATTATTTTATGTATTATTAGAGCAGTTTTAATATACAGGTTATAAATTAGATTGTTTTATATATTCATATAAATGTAGTAGTAAAATAAACAATAGCGATATATACCTTTGAGAATTAAATTTATACATTTATATAAAGGAAGTTTTGTTATTATGGGTCAAGGTATACTCGTATGGACAATGGTACATAAGAAAAGTGTAAATCTCTCAGGAAATCAGACTAACTTCTGCACAATGTTATATATATTGTACAGAAGTTATCAACATTTTTCTACATTTTATATCCCAAAATATATTTCTATCTGTAATTTAATAAATATGTTACATATACATATAATACAATACTTGAATAAGCAAATATTAAAAAAAATTTTTTTTTAATATTGCATCATTTTTAATTTTGCACTTTTTTTGAAAAAACGATTTTCACATAAGTTTAAATTATAAAATTATATTAAAAGTACTAAAACAATAAAATAATACATTTATTTATTTAATGTAAATCTTCCGTAGCAACATGACAGGCGTTAGCCCAATGTGTTACAACGGGAAAAATACAATCCGCAGCTAATAAGTGAGTAGTGAGACAACAGACTGAAATACGGGACTATTTTATAGTCTGAAAATTTATTTAAAAAATTATATACTTCATTAAAAACACACTGTCAATTTTATTTTAATTATCAATTACGATAATTATCTATGAGATCAGAAAAACTTAGAAAAAACCTAATCGGTGATAATCGATCTAAATTATGATTATATATTGAACCGTATAAAATAATTTTCATGCCACGATAGACACTAGAGCACTAAGGTTTATATGGAATTTAAACCCAGGTCTTTTAGATATTAGTCATAAATGGGTAGCGTTTTTATTTTCATTAGTTGCTCATTAAAATTACATATCAATATTGTAAACAAATACTAATATTAAAAAATCTAAATTAATTTTTATTAAATTTATAACAAATAATTAATAATTACTTGAATCAAAATTATTTTCGTGTAATTGAGTTTAATTGAGTAGTAATTGAGTTTATTTTTAAAAACCGAAAAATTTTGAACACGTTTAAAAACAAAATTTATGTTACTTGGAACTTAAACCATAGTAAAACTAATGACAAATTATAAATTTGTATGTAATCCTTAATAAAAAAATACCTCATAATTATGGTAATATTTTTGTTGTAAAGAATCATTAAAGCAAATTTTAAAGGAATTAACTTGCAAATATAGATATTTTGTAGCACCATATAGATCATTTTGTTTAAAAAACAGTAAGTAAAAATAATAATTCTCTGATTTTTTGCACATTATTCGGTAAATTTATATAACAGAAATATGACAAAATGTCAACTAATGTTGGTAAAATGTACCGCGTCTATTCCTTTCAATTCCTTCATGGGTTTTACTATTTATTCCATAATATTAGCATTAAGATAATTATTATATGATAAATTATTACCGAAAATACATATTATACTATTTATTGCTGTTGTATCCTTGCAGAGAAAATTGCCAGATATTCGGATTTCCTGACTTTCCTAAGCAGTTGGTTATACATAATAATTAGATATACACAATATTGTACGTATGTACATCGTTATTTGTAATTAATTATTTCCAACACTAATTCATAAATTCTCCTATACTATTTTACACCCGTCATATTTAATTTTATTAAAATTTATCGCACCTTATTATAATTATAAATTGTTCTTATTGCTTTGGTAGCAACGTTAAAAAAAAATGCACCATAGATCATGTAAGACGAATAATTATTTCAGTTTTCCTACTTAGCTTATGTTTTAATCTACCTAATTTTTACTCTTTCTAGCATTTTTCAATAAAAGATTTATAGTTATTTTTATACGAATTGTTAATAAACTTATGTTTATTCTGCGCTTCATTTTCCACTAATTATAGCTAAGAAAAAAGACTTACGATTAAATTGAAAGCAGGCTGATTGCTTTATAAAACTCTGGTTTATCGGTATTCTTTTCTGGTTTTTGGTATCAATATTTTTTCTGCAACTTTTCTTTGTATTGCATTAAATATGTTTTCTTTGTCAGTTATTGCAGTAATTTTCTTGTAATAAGATCATACACTATAATGAAAGATTTATTGTTATTTTTATACGAATTGATAAAAAAAATTATGTTTATACTGTGCTTTATTTTCCACTAAATAAACATCAAACATTTTTAAATAAATATTTTTAATTATAGATAAGAAAATAGACTTACGATAAAATTAGAAGCAGGCCGGTTTATCGGTTTTCTTCACTGGTTTTAGTATATATATTATTTCTGCAACTTTTCTTTGTATTGCATTAAAAATGTATTCTATGACAGTTATTTTCTTGTAATGACGTCATACACTATAGCTTTTTTAAGCTTAGATTTCTCAGTATTGCTAATTTGATCTCTATTAGTTTTGTTTATTTTTCTTTATCGAATTTCATTGACGAGTTCAGCTGGTGTGGTTTGAAAACATTTTCCAGATGTTTGGCAAAAGTGTTTTTTCTTTATCGTTTCTTCATTACTATTTATATTTAATGGATAGAATTATTCAAATCTGCTTAATTCGTTTTCTTGTTATGAAAGGATGTTGTTTTATCCTTGTATATTATTTGTGTGCTCATGGTAATTATGATCGGAGAAGAAGACTCAAAGAAGATTCCACTCGCAAGTCTATGAGGTCTAGAATTTTTTCTATCTATAGGTATAGACCAATATGTTGATTGTCCAGTTTAAAGATAAATGTGGTTGCAAGTCTCCATTGCTTTCAGAAGCTGTATTCTAATGGGTGTTGTCGTTTTTGAGCCCCATTGAATATGTTTCGCATTATAGTCACTTCTTGTTATGAATTCGAGAGTGTTATAAAATTGCATGTATTTTATGTTGCATAGCAATAATGCACTAAATAACGAAAATATGTGTAAAATAAAAGGTAATTTAAATATTTTATAGAGCAACGGTATCCAACGCAATTAAATAACAAATAAACCAGTGTACACGAAACAAATATTATTTACATTAAATATAAAGGTAATAGAGATCTAAAATATGATATTCGCGCATAACTAAAAGATATTTACATCATATAATTAAAGCTTATTGAAGCTATTGTCAAAAAAATATTTTTTCCTAGCATGCTAGTTAAAAAGTGTAATGGCTCGTATTAGTGCTGGATGCTGACATCTTAACTACTACGCAATAATGAGGGACGTAATTGCGAATCTTAACAGCTTGATTGATTGTTGCTATCACCATAAGTAAGCCCAGAAAATTATTCGTTGAATATATGTTACGTTAAAAATAAAATAAATTGTATCTTTTTAAGCCATCTCAGTCTTGTTTGATCTCTTATACATATGTAAGAGTTTGACACCATATCACAAGTGCAAAGGTAAGAAATCAAAATTCATAATACTTAACTTTTAAATTAGCATGTTTATGCAATCCAATTAACGCAGTGAATTTTTTATATGGAATAAAATGAATAGAATTTTTAATTTACGCCTTCATTTGGCGATATGTTTTTTCCGAGCGCTGGTAGAGAAGCCGGCGCAGAGATGATGTCCATGGAAAGTCTTTAAAGATGGTGTGTCAGTGACAGTTTAGCGAAGGATGATCCATTTCTGCTATGGTGGTGCTTGTATGGAGGATATGTGCGCCCATGACAGTATGTTATCCACGGGCGGTATTTGAGCGGCTGCTTGTGTTTACCCTCTCCTTATCGGAGTCCAGGCTTAGATTGCTAAGCAATCACAATCATCCAGCCAATATATGTACTCGTTTCTTAAAACAGCAAAATAGGTATACGCTTTTAGAAAGTGACATTTGCCTGATGGGCATTGTCCAAGGTCGTATACTGAAACGGGAATCTTGTGGATCTGGCGATTTATTATATCTGTTACCGTTTCGCAACAAAATATATTCTTTCAATGACGAAGAATATTTACAGTAAGAACATTTTTCTGGTCGTAACGAGGGCTATTGTGTGGTCCCAATACTTTCCGCTATTGTCTTGTTTCCTTGTTGATGGATGATCATTCTGATCACAGTAAATTAATGTTAGTTTTAAGAATAAGACCCTACATATATATAAATAATAATATACAGTATATTTCATAAAATATAAATATAGTCAATATGTATTATTTTTAAAACATTTTTTTATGATTAATAAAAACAAAAAGTTTTTATTGAAATTATACTATTTTTATATATTTCCCGTTGATTTTTTTTAAGGATACGATATAAATTTATTGGTTATTTATTTTTTAAAGGGTACTATACTATTTTTTATAATATATTCATAAAATATAAATTTATTATTATTAAATTTTCATCTTTTATTATTCTTAGACAAGTTCAAGTCTGTTTATTATAAATTCATATATTTTAAAGCAAAAGTTAAAAAATTATACACCTTAAGTTATTAAATATATAATTTCAAATTAATTATTTGTATATTTATTTTAAATATAATTTACAATATCTACTCACTCATTTGAAAAACTATTAAAAACTAGGATCCTTAGACGATGGAAAGGATGGTAGGTGGAGTTCTTATATAATTCTGTAAGCAAAGTCAGTACTTCAGATATTCAATTTATAATCACAATTTAGTCATCAGAATCAAGATGATTTGGTCAGAGTTCACAAATTCAAGCACATAGTTTTATAGTTCTGAACCTTTAGCATCCCATTAATCGTTAAAAACTCAGAAAGTCAAGTTTTGAGACAATTTTGCTATTTTTTGACCCAAAACTACGATACTACAAGACACTGCTTAATAAATAAAATACATAATACAATTTAAGTAGCATTGTAAATTCAGAATTAAACAACACAAAGAAAAAACAATTTATTAAAAAAAATTGTCAACAAATAATGTTATAAACATTTTAAATAACTTTTAAAGGAATAGTTTTTATATTATGTTGTTAACTTCTTAAAAACAAGTATGCAATTCATTAGTTAGTTCAAATACATATTCAATTAATTTTATATACTAAAGCTATCAGTGGTTAAGCTTTAGGCGCAACGTTTAAAATTACATACCAACAACAATTATTTTCTTGTTAACAGCTTTCAGCGCTATGATGTGTCCTAACCTCATCAACATAACACGACCGCAAGTATATGCGGACCAACAACCCAAACCACCTAACCTAAACAATTCTCCAGCCATGTAACATATTAACAATCTCGTCTATGAATGAAGTGTGTTTTCACGCAAATTTATGTTCAGGCTTGAACGTTTGTCTTTGTGATTTTTTCAGATATTCTGAAATGCCCTTAGGTGCGCCGTAAATCAGCAACTCTTGCAATATTAAAATTTCATCACTCACATTCTCTCGAAAGTGTGATAAAGAGAAGATTTGAGACGCCCCAAGGGCGGTGAAGAAACTAGGGTTTCGCTCTTATGACTTATGTTTTTGTCAACGGGTAAAAACGTTACGGACATAATTCAATTTTTATTCAGTAAATTGATATTGTATGGTTCAATTTGCGTACGTCGTTTAAATATAAATATATAGTAAAACTGATTTAATAGATATTTTTTTCTCTTCCACAACAGATCTAATAAAATAATATTATACCTCACTTAATGTATTATCATAATTTATTGCCTTATAATACTTTTACTATTTAAAAATATAATAATAGTAAAAAACTCTTTAAGAATATTGTTTTTATATTGTGGGCTACTAACTATTAAAAATGTCCATATTGCACCGGAAAGAAAATGATATTAAAGTATAATATAATCTTATATTATTGTACGAAAAAAATCCTTGGAAATGTAGTCTAGATTTTTTCCCCATTACAACGATAAGGTCTGGTTTTTCCGGACATTGTTGGCTCGTAATGCTATCGCTTATTGAATTTTGTAAAGGAGGAAACACACATACATATGTATATATACATACAAAACTAACTATGAATATTGCGTTTGCTTGTTGACGATTCGGATATTGTTATTTGGTGTTGTTATTATATTACTATAATATGACTAAGCTGAATCATAACTAGACAAAGTGTATGTGGTACATAGTATAGTATAAATAAAAATATATTTATTATAATATTTTATGGCAATGGGAATTTTTTTATTTATTTATGTATCTTTTATCTAATTTTTATTTTTAACTGCATACAGAGCATGTCACAATATTATGATCCTTTATTTTTTTCTATCCATCGAATTTTGTACAATTTTTTATGTTTAATTTTTTTGTCGTGTATCGCGAAGTTGTGAGAAGAGTTTTTTTGAAAGTTTTGTAGAACACTATTTAAGCTTCGGTCTCAAATTTTGTATGTTTAAGTAATCGATAATTAAACTACCATTTCGTCGGCTTCCTAACTTTTACATATCAAAAGGAAAGATTTATTAAGTTACAAAGTTACAAAAAGAGTAAAAAATAAAAGTTTTAAGATTGTTTGTTTAAAAAGTATAATTTTTATATTATATGTATATCGTCGTATACTGTGTTGAGTTTTCCTGCGATGCTGAAAATTATAATATATTTATCAAAAGCTTTATATCTACTTGTTTTAATTATAATTATTAGTATTTAAATTTTAACCTTAAATTATACATATAACAAATAATTTTAAAACGTGGGTCTCACAATTTAGTACCTAATACAGTTCAAAAATGATTCAAGATTTTCATTCAATAACTAGCAATGTTCTTAATATTGTTACAGTTTATATTTTTCATAAATAAACATATTTATAAAGTATGTAATAAACACAATTTGTGTCTTTTAACGTATATAAAAACAGATATTAAAATCAAGCTTGTATAAAATCAAAGTATATACAAATTTATTTATTTAATAATTGAAGTCTGCACTTCTTTATATTTACTAACCATATTTGCACCATAGTCTCAACACTAAGGTCTGAAATATCAAAGTTGTCAGCCAGAATTTTTTTAAAATGTATTGTGCCAGTAGCTATATAGTATACTGTTTTGATTTGATAAAATTAATTAACCTTTCTTTGATGACACAATTACCATGTTCTGTAATCTTATCATATCGTATAATTTGATTAATTTGCGCACTCTGATCATTTAAAGTACTTTGCCTTGTAAAATTTATTTAAAATATTTTTAATCACTTGACTGAAATTAAAATAGCTTTAGTAAGAATTTTTCTTACTTGGTATTTTTCGGCTTCGAGATGACAATGTATTTTCAATTATTAGTTAAAATAAAAATGTCGCAATTTTTATTGTTAATATCATTTGATGAACTTCATAACGTCAAACTATTTTTAGCGCAATAAAGAACGTTTTTTTACTAAGCGAAATTTTTATGAAGTTGTAGCATTCGTGTAAAACTGATATTTTAAGTTTAAATTAGTATTGGCAATTTTGGCGCCTGGTGTAGCCACCCTTTTTGCCCTCCCTTCGCACAGCTTTGATATTTACTATATTCATGAAATTTAAGAGGAAGTAAATCAATAATTTTTGTATTTTCTTACGTATAATGAAGTACATTTATTTATTTTATTAAAGTTTCAATTATAACATTACATAATAATAACAAAATATGCATAAAAGATTTTAATGGTATTTTTAAACCTTCAAAAGAATTTTTGTTTTATACTAACAATAGTTTAAGCTTATTTTTTAAGACTTGACAGAGATTTTTTAATAGTGATTTAATTTTACATGTAATTAATGTTCCCGGAAAAGATGCTAAAATTAGGTAGATTTCTGTTTATGATATCTTTAAAGGTATTTGAATTTGTATTTTTTTACTAAATAAATATTGTATAAAATATTTTTGCCCTCTTCACTTTTTTGTAATAATTTTTTGAGAATATTAGTTTTGGAAATAGTTTTAAAATCTATATAAAAAACTCTGATAAAAACTACGACAATTGTGTAAAAATACAACATCAACTATAACTCCCAATATTTCTTCAATATATTTTTAATTGATAATGCATTACTAGAATCCATCTTTTAGCATCCAATAACTATTTACCTTTAAGTTATTTGTTTAATAAGCAATGCTTTGTCTAAAAAATTAGAGATATTGAAGGTGCATTTTGTATCATACAATTGCTTTAATATGTCTTAACATAAAACGTATAAAATGAGTTATTATAAAAAATACAAAATTTTAATACTCTTTTGCTCTTCAAAAGAATTCTATTAAAGTTTTATTTTAGCATCAAAATTTATAATAGAGCTATTTTAACCATTAACTTTCGAATTCTACTGCGGGACACATATTTTTTTATATAGCGCACGTGCCCCATTGTTCTATGGACGTAATTATATTGTACGGTGTCGAAATTTTACGTTCGTTAATACATATGTTCGTATTCTATACAAAAAAACCGTAAATGACATTTTGACCGAATGACAAAATACACATTTACCGTACAATCGAAACCTATTATGGAAAAATGAGGTAAATCACGCGTGAGTTCCAATTTGCCAAATGGTCGGTAAAATACTACACTACGACCTTTGATCCAACCATATAACGGATATTTGCTAGAAAAATATATAGATGTATTATATAAAGAGATTGGTATTAACTTGCTAAGTCCATACAAAAGTTTCATTGGTCAAAGAGAGATGCAATTAAAACTCACACGAGTTGAATTTACTTTTTTTATGTATTTCTCGTGAGCACGTTAGGTTGAACGTCTCGAACTTTTATTATACTATTAACTATATAAAATATACATATATGTATTTACCTTAAAAATAAACGATACTCTTTTTGGATACCTTGATATATAATTATAAAGGAATAACTATCGGATGATGTAAGTGATAATAAACTTCTTTTTCTATAAAATATACAAGTAGGTATGATATGTTATTGTTTATTATATACATATATGTATAAATATCTGTAGACAAAAGATAAGATTGGAAGATATTTGCGAAGAGGTCGTAAAGGTCCAAACGGAGTTTTCTCTGCTTTTCTCAACTTATCGTTGAATATTTTCACCTTCAGGAGGCGAAAAGGGAGGAAGAGAAACGCGAAAAATATTTTCGGCTAAGGAAAATATTCGACCGTCGACATTATTATCGCATCCTTACACTTCAAAGGAAAAAAGTTCGAACGATACACTCAGAGTGAAAGGTAGTAATCTGTTTTTATTGAAAATAAAATATAACAAAAATTTGGAATAGAATTTGTGTTTATCATGTATACTTTTATTTATATTGTTTATTATAAAATACATTATAAATTTTCCTACAGGAGCATTTAACGCATAACTGTTTTTTTTAATATTCACAATTAAATGAAATGAAAATTTTGATGTAAATGTTTTAAATGTTGAGAGAAATATTTTCTATATTACATTTTTTGGTTCACTTAATTGTAATGCACAGCTATAACCATGGGACTGTTGTACTCCATTTATTATCCTTAATATACATAATTATGTTAAAAAAGTTTTTTAAATGAGTGAGTAGATATTGTTATTTATATTTAAAATAACAAATATGCAAATAAGTAATATAAAATTATATATTCAATAACTTTACAAGAGGTATTATTAATTATCATAAGCTCGGCTAAAAATAATAGCTCAAAAATAAATAAAGATATTACAAATATATTATATAAATTAGTATAGTACCCTTTTAAAAATAAATACCTAATAAATTAGTATCATACCTCTTAATTATAAAAATATGTTTATAATTAAAAATAAAAAATTAAAATAATACATCTTGACTATTGTTATATTTTATAAAATTAGACTGTATGTTATTATTTATATATACAGATCGACAGTCAGTATTTAATCAAATTATATTTAATAAAATATTTATTACTTCATGCATTACACATGGATCTTGAGATTTTCTATATTTATTAATAACCTAGCAACAATGCTATGAGCTATGAGTACTCGGACAAGAACAGATCAATAATTAGACAGCTTGTTAAACATTAAAAAAAAGTTATGCTTAATGTAGTGAATTTTAATTATTATGTTTTTGCAATAAACAATTTCAGGGTTGTTAATAGTACTTACACGTCGGTGCGACTCAATGTATTCGTACTTAATTGAACAAAAATATTAAAGAACTTTTATTTCATCTATTAAATAACATATATACCTTAACTCTGGTAAAACTGATTATCGCACACAATATTCCGCTAAGTGCAACCGGCTTTCGAATCATTGTCGGCGTTGTAAATGAAAATTTAGTGTCATCATAACCTCAGCGTTTCCGCTTAACATCGCTCGTAAAATGTTTTAGGGTTCATTCGTCGTAATGATCTGTAGGTTCTGGACAAGGTCTGAGATGATTCTGAACGAAGTTACGGCCTGCACGGATGATTGGCAATAACATTTCGCGGAAGTGATCGTCCCGGTAAATAGAGCAAGAGGAAATAAAGTTACGATCGCAAACTTGGTATAATATATTCGATCCTCCGACAGTATACTTCATCGCTGTTTCCATAATCTAATTTGATAGTTTCCGCTGTCAGTCTGTCAAATATTGAGTTAGAAAGGATGCTAGCATAATACTTATACATGAACGCAAACAATTACGTTATACACTGGAAAAAATAAGACAATAATTACATTTTTAGTTTCTTTGCTATTTTTTTGATTTAATCATTGACGTAATACAATTATTTATTTAAGCTAGCAAAAGAATAAATATAGTCCATATTTTCAGTGGTTAAAAAATTTGGTCTTCGATCTAACATCTGCGTCCTAAATCCTAGATAAATATACTCTCTGAACGTGTCTATCAAAAATCAAAAATGTATCGAAAATCACATTAACTGTTTTAAAAATAAAACTGTAACACTCAAATATGATTTCTATTTAAAACTGGGTCAAATCTTATTTGAACCTTTGTATTTTTCAATTTCTATTGTATCAGTATTAGTGATTAATAAATAATTTTAATTCTGATCGATCATTATGGATCAGCTTTTCCTGAATTTTCCTAATTTTAGAGGATTATGTACATATTTATGTATAAAATAAATAAATGAAAAATGATTTTTTGTTATAGACAGGTCTGATTAAAATTTTTCATTACTTAAAAAAATACTTTTTAGCATATACATTATTACTATATCTTATAAAATTATTTAATTCATTTAAAAATAACTTTTTTAATTAACATTGAATCTATTATATAAATATTTTGTAAAATATAACAGCAACCTTAATTCTACGATTCGATACTGTAGAAGCGTTCTAGTTAATTGATTTTATATGTAGTGGTTTTCCGTTAACCCAACCCTATATTAAAATACGTGGAAAATAATTTGATTAGTAAGAGAAAGAAATAAAATGTGTATTTATATTTAATTTTTAATTAATAAATTTCTTAATATTATATTTTCATAAAATAAATAATAATATTAATATTAATAACTGGTGTCGTGACAAGCATAAAATAATACACAATAAATAGTACATCTATTATCAATATATACAGATTGTAAATATTGTATAATTGTGCACGCTTAGTTTGATAAATTATAATGAGCGATAATACTATTGTTGAAATGTATAAAAAAAATCGTCATTACTAGATCAACAAAATTTCTTATCACTAAATAAAAAATAAAAATGAAGCTGTACCCAAAGTCAGTACATGAGTTACTCATTAATTATCTAATAAAATAATTAATCGATAATTAAATAATTTAGTTATGTTTGATTGTTGCAGTTTAATTAACATGTTTCGGGAAAATATATTTCTTTCAATCTACCAGCCTTTCAACAAAAACATTTTTTAACAAGGTTGAGCACATTGTGAGTAACATCAATAAGCAATTAAATAGCAAGGCGTTGACCTCATCAAATGGTTCCTCAGAACACTCGCTGAATCTAAGTTTTCTTAAGGTTAAAGCTTCCATAAATAGTTTGTATGGAACAATATATTTAATAAAGTTAAAAAAACGGCAATAAATGCAGTTCAAAGCGAATTCGACTAACATATTTTTTATTTGATAGTGTTAAAAATATTTTCGAACCGGGTTAAGGTTTAGTTTAAAAAAATACGACGCTTGTGAAAATGCAAGGTGCTTAAAACCTCTGATTATTTATTGTATTATTTAACAGTAGGTTCTTAAAAAAATATCTCAATCTATTGTGTCATTGAACCAGTTGCGTGATTTTTTTTATTAGAAATGATTAATAAATATATTTGCCCTATATCAGTTTGATAGCTTAACCACAATAATGCTTTATTGAGACTTTTTGTACTCAAAAGAGTAATTAAAATTTTTCTTAACAAAAAAAACATACTTTCATGAGGTACTGAATGGCTTTAAAAATTTGCTTTTTCTGACTTAGCTTAAAATTACAACAAAGTTCCTGTATATATTAAAATTACACTGCAGTCAAGTCATTTCGACGACAATTGACATTGAAAATTAAAAAAAAAGTGAAACCACTATTCCAACAAAAATTTGTGTCAGATATATTTTCTGAACTTAAACTACAGTTTTAGCAGATTTTTTTAGAAATTTGATGTATCATTTATATGTCTGAACAATTTTAAAACAAAAACATTTTATTTGTAAAGTAGCAAATAGAAATGCGTCTTTCAGAATACGAATATAGTCAACTAAAAACATAGTCATGGAGATTTATATATGTATTTTGCAGCGTCCATGTATAAAAACATTATCAAAAATGAAGTACATAAGATTAGAATTTTAAGCCATTTATAATAAGTTCTGACGATAAAAAGTGACTTCGTACCTCAGTTTGATGAAATGTTTTCCCAAAAAAATAATTATATTATTCTCATATTACCAGTTTCTATATTAGTGTGTACGCAAAAGAGGTATAAATATATGTAAAAATCTGCTTTTTTCTTTTTATTTAAGTGGATTTATCTATATAAATATAAACGAGCTTACCTGGTCCGCCAAGCCTTAAATATTTACAATCTGACCCTACACAGAAAAGTTTGCCGACCCCTGTTCTAGAGTTTAAAACTTATATTTAAATCAAATCCACCCTACGCTGGTAAGCAAAAAAAAATATATTTTGGCTATAATAATAATTGAGAACAACATAAACGCCATATTCTAACTTACAGCATCCGTTAACGCCGGATTGCCACGACAGTGGAGAATCTTTCGAACTTCCGCCTAAAAATTACGAACCAATTTAAAGCGGATGAAAATATGGGGCGTGGAGTTTTCCTTTGAATCGCAACATCACCCCATAACGACCGCGTAAAACTTACATAAATTAAACACAAAGCCACTTTTATTTTCTCAGGGACAAATCACGCGATCGTGACTTTCTTCTAACTGCCAAGCGAAGAGCGCTCTCCGAAACACTTATTTCCACTGGCTCGAGTGCCTCTTCATCGTTTCTCTTTTGATGACACGTAAAAGTGTGTATAAAACGGGTGGTGAGGAGTGCGTGTCAAATTTGCAGAGTTAATTGAGATTTTTTAATAGAAAAAGTTTGATGATTACATTATGCAGCACTTTTTTTTGCATACAATTGAATTTAAATTAATTAGATAATTTTTTTTCGAACTTGTACATTTCTTTACTATAGTCGATGTTATTTTGTAATAACATATAACTGATAATATTATGTAAATATATTAAAACTAATTACACTACACAACAAGATTTTTGTGACAAAGAAAATAGAGCATGGTTTATATTTAAAAAAAATATGTTATCAACTGAATTTTCAGCGAAATTTTGCATATAGCTAATATATAATTTAATGTAAAAATAAAATATAAATAAAAAACATACATTTAAAAAAACATCACTACAGTAACAAGCATCACTACAGTAACAAAAATCATTTGGTAATGAGAAATTAGAATATTTTTAAGTTGACCCATAGAAATAATATAGAAAATTTTGTTTTCCACCCAAAACTATTTTAATACATAAGTTTGCCAAATTAAAAGTGTAGAAAAATAATGAATTTTAATTGATATTATTTATAAACACCTGAACCATTTCTAGAAAAATAAAATCAGCATACTTATTTATATATGAATTTTTTTGTAGAAATCATTAGAGTACAAAATTAAATTATTATAAAATAAAAATAGAACAAATTCATATAAATTTATTAAAAATCATATGGTTACACTTTTATATTTATTATTATTGAGTACTATAAAAAATAAAAATGTCTGCTCAAGAAAAAATACAATCTGAAACTATGTTTTCTGATGAGGGTTGCTGCAAAAATAAATTATGTTGTTTAGTGTATCACTAAAAAAAAGGTCGAAAACATCTGGCTTATGTTACAGTCGCAAAAATATGTATCAGTGGTCGCGATGTACCATAATCATGAAAGCATTATTTAAATAAAATATTATATATCGTTGTTTATTATACTAGTTATTTGGCAGAGTAGCAAAATGTTCGTGAATTTCTATTTTAAGATAATGCTGGATTATTCTTTTGGATGAGGAAAATCACTACAGAGATTGTCATATACAAAGCTGTCCACTGACATACAAACAAGACTTACAAAAATAAATTTAGCTAATGTTATAGAATAGAGACGATGTAAAATCAATAAAACGAAATAGGATTTTAAAAAGAAATACATAGCGTATTAGCCATAAAAATGCATATTTTCACGCAAATTTTACCGATTTCCGGGGTTTATTTTTTTTGTCTTGTTTCTTGGGAACTCAAAAAAGCCGATTAACCTGAATCAAACCAAAAACAGTACGCAGCATCTTAACATAGCAATAGTGGTTCACTGTCAAAGAAAGTGATGCCTTCTGTTTTTTTAATTTCGTGTATAAATATAAATAATACAACAGTCAGGTTAACACATTTATATAAAAATCAGCGGTATCACAAATACGGCTTTAAATTGTTACCACATTCCTCCTTTTCATCAGATCTAGTTCGTCAGATCATCTATTTTTTAACATCACAAAATTCTTTAAATGGCAACGTTTTTTGCCAACCAAGGAAGTAGTTTAGCCGTAATTGAGCACTTGGGCGACCAAGATCAAGCATTTTACAAGACCGAGATTAGGGCATTTTTTACACGATACTATATATGATGTACACGTATGATTTGCGACATTCGTGGATGATACAATAAAACTGACAGTGAGAAAAGAAAAAGCGATCACTACTAAAAAGCTGCAACAAGCCGCTGATAGGATCACAAAGCAGAGCAAAAAATAGAGAATAAAGTTGAATGAATTAAAATCGGTACATATCAACTTCACCAATAAAAATATAACTGATCAATTGAAACTTTTCATAAACGGCAACACTATCCAATTTAGAAATACAGTTAAATACATTGAGACAATAACCCTTTCAAACATGGTTATCTGTGTGTGGTCGCTACAAAATTAATTGTTGTTCATAAACAAGAGCAGTTTTAACTTTTTTTTTAATTATCGGTCTTAGGACCGCAATAGCAGCAAGCTTATTGAATTCTGTGATATGCTAAGTGAATTTAAGCCAGTTCAGATGTATATAGGGCTTCGAAAACCGGAACTGGGGCCTTTCATTTCAATAAAATGTTTAATTTTTAAAAATTAAACATCTGTTTTCACACGATTTTAAAAAAGCAAAATTTTTTATTTTGCAAAACCGATTAAGAGATTAGTTAAGCCCTTTCGGGCAATGATATTCGGTGCTTCCAAGAAGTCCGTTAAAATCACAGCTGCATACAGAGTAGATAGTGATAAGCGGGGTATCGTAAAGGTAAAATGAATTATATTCAAAATCCAAGATATATAATATTCGTAAATCTGAATTTCGGGTCAATATATAATAGTTGACAAAAATACCCGGAACGAAACCGGGTACCCGGTTCCGTTATATAAGCATATACCCGAGAACCGGGCATTGAATTTGGGCGGGTATTTGGATGCCCTAGATGTACTACATGTAGGTAATTGACGCTCGCCTTACATTGTGATGTAAAAATTTTGCTTTAGATTTATTTTCATTTTCCTTTAAATTTTGTTAAGCTTTTTAAATTTAATTGCAATTGATTCAAGACCATAGAAGTTGTAACGCTAGCGTAAATCAATCGTAAATCAAAAATAGGAATGTCCTTAGTATATATAAATAAGAGGAATGGTCATAACAAACTATCCTGTGGGACTCTATTGAGATTTTACGCGGTATATAGAGCTAATTGCTTAGCAAAACAACATAGCTTTGACCTTTCAGGTATGAGCGTATTATGTATATAAGATAATCAGGGGCTTTATATATAGATAATTTATAGGTTAAGCTGTAGTGCCAAATGGTGTCAAATGCTTTTTCAATATCTAGCATAATTAATCCTGTACTAAAATATGTTGTGTCTTGATTTCGCAAAAATTATATTATTTGTTTATATTTATTTTATTGAGAGATTATCGCGATTAATATTTTTATGTATTTTATTAAGCGCAGACACTAATAGGACGAGATAGATACTAAGAAGGGACTTATATTTTTTGAAAAAAAATCAATATTTTTCAGGTAATTAATTAACTTAGTTACGACTCTGAGTCAAAATACGACTAAGTGCCAAGAAAAATCGTATCAGAGCTTACTTTAACATATGAATCAGCTTCTTTGTAGAAAGAAAATGTTATTGTAGAGTGTAGCAAAATCTTCACTAATTTCAGATACACGTACATTTGTAAGATTTTCTACAACTTTGTTCTCAATCACTGCGAATCAAAACTCGCACCAACATAGGGTCAAATCTGTATGGTGCGCGCCACGGTTTGAGCACCGAGGTAGGCGCTCTCGCGTGCTCTCGTCGCAGTGTGGCCTGGTCCTCCGCACGGGACGCAGCCTCCGCGCACCGCCGACAGGTGGCCGGCCGGCGCGAATCCCGCGGCAAAAACAAATCACGCTCGATCGACATGTGGGACACGGGATGACCCGGGACTGTGCTCTTCCGGTGGGTGTGCGTGTGCTCGGTCTGTGAGTGATTGAATGCTCGGTAGTGACACAGGAGGAGAAGAAGGATCGACGATTTTCCGACCACAACGGCGCGTTTCACGGCCAGAGCTAGTGAGTACACGTTCATATGTCTAATATTGTTGTTTAAATCTGTGCATCTCAAATTAGGCAGTTTTGAAGCTCTTGCTAGGGATGCTTGGAATATTCCCGTATATTAAATTTGGCATAAATTCATGCTGTAAATCTATTTTTTCTCTCCTTAATCTGTCGTCACTAATTTAGGTGATTTTCTTTGTAACAGTAGGATTACTAGGGAATAGATTAGTTTTTTTACAACGGTTTTATACGAAAATAGTGTTGGATTATGTATTTTTTAGGATTTTGTTTATATTGAAACAAAGGAATTGTTGGTTCATTTAAATTAAATAAACAAAATATTTTATTTGGAAAAATATCATTTTATAAGGCGAACAAAATATTAACGGCGCACTTGTTTTTTCATATTCAATATTCCCAAACTTTTAAGGTATCCTTAACGGCTTCAACTATATTACAACGTTTTTTATTCCACGTAAAAGTTATTGCTAATCTTAAATATTTAAAAAAAATGGCGGTATGTGCTATATACATTTATATAAGTATATAATACATAATAATATATAAAAAAATTAAACTTTGTATTAACCCATTTGTTTACATTAAATTTATGTCGTAAAAAACATTACCCATTCAATTTTCAAGTGCTTTTTATAGTTACTGAACTATTTGCAACGAGAATGTTGCTCGTTTTGAATGGACGCTTAGGTTTAATCTCAATTGTTATAAATTTGAGGTCCTTTTACCATAGTTTCGCATACAGCAATTCCTTTAGTTAGAGCCTGATAATTATGATCCAATTATCTCATTATTATATTTATTTTAAGCTTTTTTTTAATGCTTTTATAATATTACTCTATGTAGTATTCTTCTTCATCATCGATAAAATCATAAATATTTTATTTGCTATTTTGCTGCAATTATCTTAAAACATGCAAATTTTACCGTTGCAACCAGTTTGATTGCTATTATTTATAAAAAAAAATTAATGTGTACTTGATAATCCCGAATTTATATTTTTATTTAATTGATTATTTTAATAAAAATATAATTTTATTCTAGAGATAAAACCTTTACCCACCTCTCGTTCGATTTTTAATTCCATTAGCATAAAATGTCGAAAGCTTTGATGTGAATATTCCGATAGCTTCCTTTTAACATCGCTTACATTGTTACATCGGTAGAAAAAAGCAAGGTGGATGAGATTAAACTTTCGAGTAAAGTTCTTCGATATTACCGAGAGTCAATTTTGCCACATAGGAACGCACATTATTTCATTGCAGAATTCGACTTTTTTACTTCAGCTGATCACAATAGAAGTTTGCTATTATTGTTTGGCCAAACTTTTTCATAATGCACGATCTTTTGTAATATCAACATACACACAAAATATTTGTTTTTACAGTAAGCCCATCATAAAGGTGGATAACCACTGTGTTCTACGACGATTTTCGTAGTAGTATCTCTGTTTATCAAATGATCAAGAAAAAGCCACTCAGCTTGAATGATTTAGAAGCTCTTGCGATAACCACTGTTAAATCATACTGGTTTAGTTTATGCAGACAGAATAGTATAAAATAAAACTTACTTGGAAATTATACTAGTAATATACGTCAGTTACTAATACCTTTTAATCCAATATGGACGCCGGTTTTTTTTTTCAAATTTCTATTGTGTCCGAAAGAGCTTAAATAATATTTTAAATTACTAACAGCAAATTTCATTTAAACATTCTTAAACATCATATAGGCTACCATTTCTTTCAATAATAACATTTTAATGAACAAAAGTTGTAGTGTAGAAATATTATTTTTTATAATGTTTTATTCTGTTTTAAACGTTTATTACAAACGTAAGATTAAATCGAAATACATACTTGCTTATAACAATTTTTGGATACATTTTTTTTAGTAATAATAAAATAGATTAGGCAGAAATATAAAAATAATTTATAAATTTGAGTTGAGTAATTAATATTTTAATATGGTATCGCCAAATATTATTATATTATTTTTTATTATGATTATTGCAGTATTTTTTATGCGTTGTACAAATTATCTATTATGAAATTAGTATACAAAGTTTGTAATTGCTGTATTTTAAATATATTTTGAAAAAATGTATGGTTCATGTTACTCCACCCCGAGCAAGCATATGTTTTTACTGGACTAATTCACTTTAATTTGTTTTAAAATTGTATTTTTAATTAAAATATGCTTTTATTATTGAATATTGGTTTAAGGCTACAAGCAGTAAGCCATTGGAACTGAGTTTTGCTATATGTTTAAGTAAATTTAAGCTTAGAGTCCAAATGTATACCAACGTTTTTAAAGCTCACCCTTTGTTTAATGTCAGCACAATAAACGAATGTAATAAGTTGCTGACTATTGACTTGAATGACCTTGGTTCGAATTAAATATGAACATTGGTGTCTGGTTAATCTTAAATATTGATTGCTATATAATTATAATTTCAATTGATCATCACAAAATAATTTTTGCTAGATTGTTCAAAACTATTGAAAATAAAAAAAACAATACACCCTTAATAATATAAAAAAATACATAATATTGTTAATATTTATATTGACAAATAAATTAATGGTTTCAATGTATGAAGCTATACTATTTGACAATTAACCTCTTTAAAAAAATGTTTTTATTCAATAATTTCAGAGCTCTTTCTCAATTAACATTATAGTTTATGCTAAGACATTTGACACTACTGTCGTTAATAATATTTTTCGATTATTGCAAAATTTTCATTATGCAATACAATAATATTAGTGATATCAGCTAGTGGCTTTTAATTGATCTGTTAATGTTCAAAAATAGTTTATTATTTTTTTTGCAATCTCGATTCTTATAAAACATTACTAGCTAGAGAATTGTCATATATATTGTGTTTAAAATGTCTCTCGAATACCTGTAATTAGTTCTTTCATTATTTTTAGCACATCTTTGATCTCTTATGTTCTTATAAAATCTGATTCGTATTCATTAATCATATCTTTCTTTTGTAATAATTTATCTTTGGTATCAATATATTTTCACTTTTCATTTCTTCCTTAGTGTACAATTTGTCATTAAATATAATGATTAAAGCATTGCTAATATTTTCCAACTTGGGAAATATTTTCTTTTTCTCATTATAAATAGTTACTAGTGAATGAGGTAAAAAATAATTAATCTGTATTAAAAATATTACATCGTATATATGTACATATTATACAACTGATAATCTTAACCTTATTTATGAAGTGTTAATTAAGTTGTTTTAAGTAGCTGGGTTACGATAAGGGGCTCTTCTCAAGAGCGAAACCCTGAAATAAGATGTTAAAAGGGATGTAGAAATTTCAGTTATTATAAATGAATGTATGTATGTAAATATATATAATGGACTGCTAATAGCACAGTGGATAAATTATTTTAAATTAAAACGTCCTTGGTTATTAACTCATGCTCTTAGATAAACATTGTTTATTCACTATTTAGTAATTGATATAAAAATGCAATTATTAACAACAGATATTTCTAAATGAAAATTCAAATACTTATTTTATGAACAAAGTAAACAATACAAAATATTAAAAATCTATTAAAATAATTTCATATTAAATCTTGAATTAAGTCAATGAATAAGAAAAAAATATTAATGCAAAAAAAAGAGTGTTCTATACAATAAAAAAGTTGCAAAGTCTTATAATATTGCAATAGTTGTAATTAGGATATTTTTTATATAATAAATGAAATATATTTTAATAAATTATGAATTTATGCAACGTATATTATAGCTAAAATGTTTTTTTTTATTTTTACATTGAAATCGAACAATATATTTTAATTAAAAAAAATGTTGAATTAAATAAGTTAGCTTAAAGTGTCTGTTTTTTAACTACTTAATTTATACTTAAAAGTTATAGTCATTATGTAATTAAAAGCTTACTTTTATTCGGATCAAGAATACAAAATCTTTTATAAAATGATAAAATATTGATTTTTTATAAAAAAAATTGCCTACATTTTTGTTACTCATTTATTGTCTTAATTTGATTTGCTTTTAAAAACTCACATTGCATTTTTTAATTATCTAAGATGCGCAATTGTAATTTTGTTAAATAGGAGGGAGCAAGGTCTTAGGAATATGGTGGTTGCTTTATAATTGTAATATAATAACTAAAAATTTTGTCAACACATTCTTATCCTAAAAATTAATATTTTATGATACATGGATTCACGTCTTTCTCTTTGAAAAGTAGTGTTTAATTTTGATATTTGTACACAATAACATTCAGATTAAACCATTTAATTGAATTCCAGATAATCTTTGTATCTTACTAAATACATTTTATTGATAATAAAAAAATCTAATGAAGTATGCATGCAATACGTCAATATAATCAGAACTGAACCAATAGCAATGTTATTAAATATTAATCATAAATTTTTGGTTTCTCGTAAGTTTCTTTTATTAATTTTTATATATTTCTGTTTAACATAATATTATCACACGGTCACGTAGTGAGAGAAATCAAAAGCACTTTCCTAAAGCTCCGTTTATTGACTACTACTGTCGTGAAAAAAATATTTGATCCTCCGTATCCTCGTAAAATTTTTGTTATGACAAAGAAAGTGTGTCTCGTATGTGAGAAGTATTCTTTGAGTGCGCAATAAAACGAGAAAAGGCGAAATTAAAATTTCATTTGTATTCAAGCAAGTGTGTGCGAAGAAAATTGATAGTAAAATATTATATTACATCTAATTATTATTATAATTTATGCGTCCAGTTACACATTCGAACCTATAAATTATGGTGCCTAAAAAATTGGACAATTAATCATTATATATAATTTTAGAAAAAGCTACCATTAATTCCATCTTGTCAAAATCGATAATAAACAGTGCTAGTATAAATTATGAAAAACTTGTTATGGGTTAGAAAAAAAAGAGTTAATAGGCCAAAAATGTACGTGTGTTAAATCCCAATTTGTCAATGGCAAATTCAGTGCGATGATTTGTGATATTCTACATGTATAATAAATTATGGCGAAATTTAATTTCATCCCAATTTAAATAATTTACCATGAATCTAGATAAGAGCAACTGCTCTTTTATTTGTAATCCATTATGCAAAACGGTTGCTTGTGTCGTGATTGGCTCGAGAACTGCTGACGTATCATTATCGTTGAAGAATTGACTTGTCTTAGCTCATCACATAACACAGTATTGATTGACTTCTCAATGATGAGTAGAAAGTGAATTAATGATGCTGGGCTTCGTAGGATAAGTATCATGCATATAATGAATTTATTTTTAATTAAATACTGATATTAAATATACCAAATATTTTATTATTTCCAAACTATTATCGTAATCGTTTAAAAATACAAGTAGTATAAATTAAGTGCTGTTTTTTTTTTGTATTTATTACCACTACAAAATTTATTCATATTCTGTATTTCATGAATTTAGCCAATTATTATCAATGTCATTATAATTGTGATGCATTCAATTCGACCCATATTGGTATTAGGACTATGTAATCAATCTATTGTTTATTTGATTGTCATATTGATAGTGTAATGAGGATTGCTGCCATAAATTATATTATTTTTTACATTGAAATTATAATATTAATGTTTATTATAATAGATCATGTTATAATATCGTTTATTATACAATGGCATGGTTTAAGGGTTGACCAAAAATTATTTTTAGAATTAGTATTTCATGCTTTTGCTAACGCTTGCCTCATGAGATGCGACGATTATGTATGTGGTTAGAGTGTAATATATGATACGCACATGTGTGGGGTTGTAATTGTGTTTCGCTCTCATTGGCATTGGAAAGGTGTCACAGCATAAAGCCGTCAGGTGTGCGCAAAGGGTTATAAATAACAGACGCGCTATTCGTTACCTTTCAGTACACATTTCCACACGTGTGTTGTAATCTACTTTTTCATACAAACAAAAACATGTTCACCAAATGTGTGTTTAGGATTAAGCAAAATTATTTGTTTTAGAATTCTCTCTATACCTGTTGTAAAATGCTAATAATGCTTCCCAGCTACAATTTGTTTGCAAAGTTAGGAGAATTTGTTGAATGTGTATCTGTTATTGTTAAAATAACTATAAAGTTATTAAATAAAGGTTAAACAACAGTATGGCGTATTAAATAAAATATATACTTAAGTGTTCTTGTAATGATGCTGGACTAATATGCTGATGTGTGTCCTGGCGCATTTCTTTTTATGTCGTGTTTTTCTTGTTTTTATAATATAATGCTGGTTCGAAACAGCTCTGGTGAATCGCAGATGAGGATATTTGCAAGCAAATTGTGTCGCTTCTTAGACACACCCATAATATGTGTTTATGCCTTAAAAAGGAAACGGTCCAGATAGTCAATCCGGTGATCGGTAATCAGAAATACAATAGTATTATGCATTGTCTAGATAGCATCCTTTCCAAACAAAGAGTAGTTTTTCAGCGGTAATTATCCGCGTTCAACGTGTCGGAGCAGATGGTCTATTAGGTGGTTCGTGAATTATTTTCAAATATGAATGCAGTTGTTTGGTCACGGGATCTCTTTTCCATTGTTGTGAAAAACTGTGCCGACTTTCAATACTTTGAATGTCTTTTTTTTCTTTGTGCTCTAAGGTAAAATCTCCACAATATATTGCAAATACGTTTCAGAAATCCGGTATTTAAATTGCATTAGTTTAGGTTGTTTCTGTGTATGTTTGTATAAATTCCGTTCAATTATTTATTAAATTGTCTTGCTTTTGTGGACAGTTGTAAGTACATATTTATACTTAGCTGTTGTTCTATAGGTGCAATAATATAAATAAACAAATGTAGTATTAGTCAATTTATTTTGGACCAGTAATTAGGAAAGACACTACATAAAAAAAATATAAATAGGAAAGTAATTTTTTTGCATTAAAAATGCTAAACAAAAACCACTCTTTTGTAATCCCAATTGTTACTTAGAGTAATGTCGTCTTGTTTCAGACATTTAGAGGTTGAATAACAACGCATATGTTTCTCTATTTTCTGAAAATCAGTGAATTTAGCATTATTTATTTTACGATTTTCGTTGTATAATAGTAGCGTGTCTAAAACGACTTCAATCATAATAGTTTTATTTTGAAAAATAGTTAATTCAAGTCATTATTTTCACATTTTTTTGGTAGTATATTATATATTATGCACATACATGTGTTTATATGTGTTAATTTAATAAACGCCGCCCTTTCTTAGAAACAAGTTTCTCTATTTCTCTTTATTGAATTAGTCTCACTAATGAAATTACATGTCCTATGTAAATATTTCTATATTATTTTTTTCCACCGAACAATTATTATATTTTTATCTTCAGCAAATATATAATTATTGAAAGACAAGATATTATAACATAAAGTTACGTTAATGAGTTATCAGTTTGTATATATTTTTATATAAAATTAATGGTTCATTACATATAAGTGTTTCGAATCATTTATTTTTCTAGGGCAACTTAATATTTACATAATTTGTTTTTTAATTAAGTCTAAGGTGAAAATGTTATAATTAAATACTAGACCACCTGGTGGTTGATACACGCCACAATTTTTGTAACTGTCTCCGCGTACTATGACTAATCGCTAATTTATCGGTTAAATTTCGACGTGCGAAATGCGGTTATTGCAAATTGATATTCAGGTGCGAACAACCGAGATGAGGAATTTTAAACGATTCACCTTGGGTTGAAAGAAGGTACGTTTTGTCGTCCCTGAACAATTAATTTATGCGTCCCTTTATAACAGGGTGGTCGGTACTTGGGGACCATTGATTAACCCTCGGAAGGGAAAAATTCCAGAGCTTGGAAGTTTTTTTTTGTACGCCTGCTCCAGTTTGTATCAATAAAGAAAAGGAAACTGAACAAGTTTTTTTCTACAAATATACAATACTGTGATTTATATAAAATAAGTGATTAAAAATCTGAATAAATGTATGTATTATGAAAAAAGTTTATTTACAAAACGATTGTTTTTACATAGATCATTTATTTATTGCTTATTTTTAAGCTGCAAAACTGAAACATTTACAAAATTAAAATTACTTCTGTTTTATTATATTTTAATAGTATATATTATCTACTATGAAATATATTATAATAAAAATGTATAATTAGCACTTATGTTTAAAAGTTTATATTATGTTGATAATTATTAACTATTTTTATTTAAAATGGTTGATAGAGCGATAATAATACTTTGTTAATTAGGTCAATGCAATGATCTGTGATATAATTGATTCAGACGCCATTTTCCCACGAGTTTGTTATATGAATAAAATAGGAGTAGTAAATTAATATATAAATAGCCTAAGGGGTGAAATAAAATTAATTATTGATATCTGCAAATTTAATCTCGTATTTGTTCGATTTTATAAATTAAAATATTATTATAAAAACTAAAAAATGATAAAAATGTTAATATTTTAAAAAATAACAACAAATATATATAACTAAACAACAAAAATTTTGCAAACAAAATAGACCCGTAAAGCCGATACAAGTTTAATTAGTTTAGTTGTACAATTTCGTACAGAGAAATAGAGTTGTATATTTTAGACAGTGCTGGTGTGAAAGTGATGTACTATAGATCATCCGCTGAAGTTTCTCGTGTTTGTTGTTGTTGTTTGTTCTCGGTCTCGGTCTGGTTGTTTGTCGTCTCGAATCGGTTGACCGTCTTTTCTGACGCGAGTGATCGTCTTTGAACCAATCGTTACAATTCTATTGATCGTCTATGGTACCTTCGTCACGAATCACTTAATCATCTGTCGATTTGACAAAGTAGTATCAAATCTTTTATCCTCTAGATTTAAGACGTCTCTGTTGGTTGGCCAATTACATCGATTTCAATATATAATATATATTTTTATTATCTTTTCCTTTGAGTAATTTTTAACCTTAATTTTTCACTCAAAATTTATTTAAACTTATATAAACATATACAACTATTTAAAATGCTTCACATATACAAGAAGATCGTTTTTATTTATTTTGTAGTGGCAAAAAGTTTGGGAAAAATCTTGAGGGTCTAAATAAATTTTGAACTGCTTTAGTTTTCTGACAAAAGCAAGAATGAGTATGTGTTTTACAAATTATTAATAAACTTTTTTAATATATCTGATAAGTTTAACATGATACACTAATTATTAACTATAATATTATTATTACTAAAGAAAGATGTGATACTGTCCCAAAGTAAAACTTAAGATCTGACGATGACAATTTTCTGTCATAAGACAGCAAACAGACTTCTTTGTACAATTATAGTTGATTAAAATATATTCTCAGTTTTACTCAAAAGGTTGACTGAAATTGTGATTCATTTTTAAATATAATAACTACAGGCAAATGTAATTTTCAGATTGCTTATATCGCTTTATAACAAATTATCATATTATTTACTTGGCGTCTTTTTTTTATATAATATAAAAAGTGTGGTTTGCTTTACTTTATTTTATTAAAGCTAAATAAATAGATATTATACGTACGTATAAATTTTGCTCTTATATAATAAATTTTACAGAAAACAAGTATCCAAATTAGTATTCACTGCGGCCAAAGCAAGTTGAATTGATATCGTTTTTTATATAAATTAATTTATACGATCCGACTCTAATCCACCAGGAAAACTCCTATCGTTCATCTTCGAAGGTCTGAATCTTTACATCGCGAAAATTTTATATTTAATTAAATCCACCCTTCATACCGCAAAACAACCCCCTGATTGCCGAAACGATTTCTCGGACGTATTCATCCATCACCTGCCGGTCTCGTTACTAAAATGCACATATACCAAATATAGGCTTTCATGGAAATTCGGCAATTTATTACTGTATAACAAATATTGATTGGGGTCTCTTAAACCCCCTGGCGTGGAGATAAATTGCAAAGAAGAGAAAAAACGTTCGCACCCAGGTACACAGGGATGACCGATGACGCGTCATTTTTCACGCGATGCCCTTGTGTATTAAAAAAATTCGTGTGAAAATACATAGAATGAGGGTGTATTTTTTCGGTGTACGCTAAAAACGTATTGAAAACCCTCTGGGTTCGGAGGTCAGATATTAAAAATTCAATGTGTACAAAAAACCGATTATGTTTCGTGTTTGCCTTTTTTGCGATGAAAATTGTACGTGTGTCGGACGGGTCTTGAGGGTGCCTCACAAACATTATGTTGTGTTATTTTTTACGTACAACCAGTACCGTACACTTTGAATGGATTAACAAAAAACGTGTACGGGGGTGTATCGATGTTTTTTTAGTCAAGGCTTATCACAAGCTTAGGCGTATAGAGCGCTTCTGGCAGCTTATGAAGAATACGTTATAGAGAGATGATATAGTACACACACTAGGGATTCCGATTCTCTCAATCTTTTTGTAATCACGGGAATCGATAGTCACACTTGAATATTTTTTTGTAATATCTGGGATTTAAGATTTTTATTAATATATATGCATATCTTAAACCCATCATATGATAGACTGCATATTTTTTTAACGATACTCTTGAAGTTTATTGTAAAATAATTCATAGTATATTTATTGAATGTTTTTTAAAAAAACATAAAAAGCAGCTAACAGAATTTATTAAAAATTTAAAAAGATTTTTCTCTAGATCTGTATCTAGATCTTTTATGTATTGTTTTATTTTTTTTAGAGGCAGTGATTCTGTTATTAAATAAATATTATATATAGATAAAAGCGTGTTCATTTTTTATATGTCCACAAAATATTCTATATATATTTTTTTTTTTATATATTTATTATATTTTCCGGGAAAGTGTAAAGCAGGATTAAGGCAACCAGGCTCACAAAATACAATGTATATGCAGATAAATCGCCTGATAGAAACAATGCAACTAAAGATTTATGCAATTCCATTGCAAAATGGATTGTGTTCAAACTCTAGTTGCATTGTGTCTATCGAGTCTGTATTTGGAGTTAGTAGCATTGTTTCTATCGAGATTGTAATTGCCGTGGGAATATAATCAAAGTTCAAGTGAACAAATTTCATGAATAAACCAAGTCATTATGTGTTTTTATATATATGTATATAAAATAGATTTGTTGAATTTCATATTTATTGTGTACTTTTTGTAACAATGTTTGATCGTTAAATATTTTAATAAAACCATATAGAAACTGTCGTCTGAACTGTTTTCTCAGAGCCGTTTTGCCGGAGCTATTTTCTCTTGGGATAATCAGGGGAGTACTATTTTATCGTACTAGGATTCCATTCTATCGATCCATATTCTAATATAGTAACCGCCAGCGTGTCATATAAAATTCAAAGTGTGACAATATTTCGATGTAAAATGTAAGGTAACTCCAGTGCCTCGTATTTCGCATCATAAACCACAGCATATTTCATGCCATATTATACACATTCATATGTATATTAACCATGAAATATGTATGATTAAAATTAAACAAAGGACCAAGATCTTTTGTAAGCATCTTACTTTCAAGAAGGTGTTTAAATAAACAGAGAACAAAATTATTTTTAGAAATCTTTCGTTGACTTTATGTTATATGTATTAATATGGGTATGTATCCTTATATAGGATTTTTATCGGTAATCACTGCTTAAAAATATTTGTTATAATTACAAATGTTGGTTATAAAAAAAATATCAAGACTATTTATTTTATTTTAAAAATAAAAGAGTATCATTTTAATTATGCCTGCTGTTGAAAAATCTACAACTAGGTATTCCCAAAATAATTATTACCATAATATATTTATTATTTATTTTGCTAAAATACCTAATTTTTACATTAAAGAAATTTTTATACATATAATACAAAATATAAACATAAACATAAAAAATGATTAAATATTATAATTTATTTCTTAATTCATAAGAGAGTTTCTTTATTCCATTTAGAAAACCCACTACAGTTTTATTTTTGCGTATTGTCTTAGAAATATTATTATACAAATTAGCATTTCGTATATGGTCGTACTCGTTTGCTTATACCTATCATTGAATTGTCTCTATTTCTAGTATTAAATCTATGTACATCATTATTTCTTATGAAAATACTCTGATAATATTATTTTCTGACTTATATATAAATACTAAAACATTTATTTTAAATATCTCTTGAACATTTAACCATTTCAATCTATCAATACTTCTACAACTAGTAAATCTATTTTTATTTAAGACTACTCTCATAGTCCTATTTTGTAATTTTTGCAACATCTGTTTATCTAATTTATTAAACATATCTAATATTGTTGCACAATATTAAAAATGGAGCAATATAATACTATTGTATTTTTTTTGTGTTTATGTTTAACATATATGTATTTTATTCTGGATAATATATACTATTTTTTTAATACGCAATTACAATTTTTATTATTTTTTTTTATCTACAATTACTTCTACATATTATTATCAGCTATTTTTATAATATAATAGAGTTATCAATGCCTATTTTTATATTATTATGTAACATAATATTTAATTATTATTTTTACCACAGTTCTATTATAATTAATTCATTATTAAAATTATCTATAACTTCTTTAACATTATCACCTATGCAATATATTATTGTGTTGTCCGCAAACAGATGTATTTTACATTTTTTTTATAATAATAATTACAGCAATGGTCGCAATTTAGTCCCTTGTGGTACACTGTGAGATATTATTTTCTCTTTGGAATACGTATAATTTTTTTTAATTTTCGCTTTTTTATATAAATAATTTTTAAACCATCTTGACACTATTTTACTTATACCGATTTTCTCTAATTATTCTAATGTCAATTGTTTTAAAAGCTCTTTTGAAATTCAAAAAAACTATAATACTTAAAATAAAACATTAAATAAACAGACGTATTGCTTCAGAAGAGATTGTAAAGGTCCACAGCTGCAAAGTAATGACTCAGAAATATTTGTTGATATTGCTTTTTTCATTATTAGGCAATCTTAAAATAAATGTTTTTTTATTGGATCAAAAAAATTTATGATTTAAAATATAATTTATTTCTCTCATCTCTTAGTTATTCTTTTCATTCAATTAGAATAAATTATTGAAAGCTTTGATGCAAACTATTCTAATAGCTCATTTTTCATATTGACTGCATTATGATTTTTTTCCGCGTAGAAAATGTTGCATAAATAAATAAGTAGTCGGAAGGAGCAAGGTCTGGAATATAAGAGGGATGAAATAAAACCATCCAGCCAAGTTCTTTGATTTTATTGAGAGGCAATTTCGCCACATGTGGACGTGCATTATCGTGACATAGAACTAGATTTGTATTTTTACTTAATTCATGTGGTATCCATACACATTGTTTTAAAGAATTTTCAATCTGTTGAATCGGACTATTTTAGTATTTCTGTAATATGTCTATCTTTGCTTGTCTCCAACATCCAGGATTATTTTTGATATCGTAATTTTTCGAATATTTAAAAAATCACCTATCAAAAATTATTTTAGAGGCTGTAGTTGGGATTTTTTTAAGGAACTCATATAAGACACAATTTTGTATAAATTGTAAAAAAACTTGGTAAAAATTCTGCCATTTTAAATTTTAAGTTCTATTTTTTTTTAGTTTTATTTTATAATAGATATAACAAAAAATGCATTTAGGGTTTAACAGCCAAAGTACGACTGTTTGTGAAAACTTATATTTAAAAAAAAACCGTGTGATTTTAAGATTATTTAACAATATAAAAATATAAAAAACATAAAGATGCGCTGTATATACTGTAGCTGTATATTGATTTTATGCGTTATTGTAATACTCTAAAACTAAAAAAAAATGGTAGATTTTGGGTGCTACAAATAAAATTTACAGAAATATATAAATATTCAAGTAGTCGGATTCAACTCTTTATTCTGAATATTAGTATTAGAAATATTACATAACGTTTACATATTTTGTATAACGTAATGCAAATAGATCAATTTCATGATTTGTATTAACCAGCACGAGTTGTGTAAGTCGCTGACTATTGAGCTGAAAGTCCTGGGTTCGAATCGCACCTTAGTGTTTTTAAATTTTTATTGTGTCTGGAAGAGCTAAATAAGTAATTATTAAATAATTATTTTGTTCATCACAGATTTGGTTTATCTAGATTTTCTATATCTCATGGATGAATATCGAAAGATTAATTAAAAATCGAGCAGGTATTAAAAAAATTCTAATAATGTGTTACTTTAGCTTATAGAAACTATCTAATATGAATTATATAATAAATAAAAAACTTTTTCTTACAAGATTTTCATCTTTCTGCTTCAGTGCTAATTGCTATAATGTGTTTTCAAATTAAGTTCAAATTAACTTTAACTTAGAAAGCACTACGTTTCTCTTAAATAAAGCAGCTAAGTAGTACGTGGTTAATTATAATAATATTTTGAGAAAATAACTATATATTTTACTTAAAATCCATTATATATTAAAAACTATTTTTTAATCGAGAATATATAATATAATATGTACAATAATACATGAAGTAAAAGGCAATATGTTTACGGTTATTACCGAAATACGCCATTCCCTATAGAACTTCTTCACTAGTAACACATCAAAGGGTATCCTTAAGAATAACTTATTCATAGTCCTAAAATCCTAGAAGGTACCATTAATAATCATCGTTTTTACGTAAAACTGAATTTTTAAAGCTTTTTCAACTCACACGAGAGCATTACTATTGCATTATTTTAAATATTTAATATATATACATTATATCTAACAGTTTATATTCATTTTTCATTGCTTAAATATAATTCAATATAATATTTTATTCGTAATAATTCTTCGGGAGCTTTCGACAAGACACATGTGCCGTCTAATTCAAGATTTTTTATAAAATTTATGTGCTAGATATATTGATACAAGACAGTGGTATATTTATACGTTATACTAAACCATTAGATAAAATTAGCTCTCTCTCGTTCGGAAAATTGGACGTTAGCTTCGAACATACTAGACAGATATTCGATATTTATTTTTAAACACGCTAATTTATTCGAAAAAGATCCGCTGCGGTTTTCACTAATTTAACTACAGTGCTCTATTTTGGATATTAATAAAATATTATTGTAATTGTTTTTAATGATGGAAGAATAAGATAAATGCAAATATAATTCAAATTTAGTTTTTATGTTAATTGAATTAACAGTTATTCTTTAAATCTAAGGTTTTCCATCAACAATTAAAAATCAGAAGTCAGTTATCAAAATTATAGCAACGCTAAACATAATAGTAAATAATTTAAATGGAATGCTCAAAGCGACATTTACTATCGAGCGATTCTGGCGCAACTTTGAAAAAGTGCTATAAAATCGCAGAAAAATATAGTATCCGCCGTGTCCGGTGAATTATAGCACCATTAGCAAATTGCTGGCTCTCTTTGTGAATACACATCCGCCTGATATTATTTACCATCGTGCTTTATTAATTATAAACTCCGCTTCGATGGAAATTATATTGCCAAGTAAAAAGTTGCCAATGATCGGAACTTATACCAGCGTATGAACGGATACGCAACCCTGTTGTAAATTCTGATACGTTTATCTCTAATTGCGTTCCATTGTCTCTAAAGTTAGGACGGTGTGGGGTTGGGGGCTAATGAAAGAGTTCACCTGCCCCCCCATTTGTCTTGCAAGAAAACAAATGGAATTGAAAACTTGCCCCATTCTCTCCGCGCGTACCCACAGGGTCGGACGCGTAAGTAATGCATAAAATTTTTGCTTTTATTTGCGAAGCTTGGTGCTGGCTGGTACAGGGTGTATAGAAAGGTGGCGAGTGTTGCGGGTTGCGGAAATTGTACCACCCGTTGTTCGGTGAAAAGTTTTCAATGAACTGTCAAATGCGTTCGATTTGCGAGGCGTGCTTGTATTCATTCAATTTATCAATAAATCTACGTATTTACATATATCTAAAACTGTTAAGAATTAGTAATATTCAATGAACATTATTAGGGAAAACAAGCAATGGTATGTTAATGGCCTTAAATATAAATTGTAACTTTTCAAGTGATTATTATTATAGTTGAAAGAAGCACAAAACTAACTTAGTATTTAAAAAAAAAATATAATTAATGGTAAAGTGTGAGTTGGTGCGTTATCGTGGTGTAAAAGCCGAGAGCTGTTTATCTACAAATCTAGTCTTTTGCCGTACATGTTGTTGGTAGAAACCTATAATGAGCTTACTTTTATTAGTGAATAATACAGTTAGGAAGCCCTTGACATTCGATTGAACTTGATGTACGTCTTGGATTTTTAGGGCATTACCATTGATACAATAAGATATATATTTTATTGTCATAGTCATACAATTATAATTATTATCATGTGTCGTGAGCGCTATCAATAATTTTTTTACGATGCTGTTTTTTCTTGAAAATAATTTAGCTTTAAAACGTTTAGTGAGCAGAATTTAAATTTAAATTGTTTTGCTTGCTTTAACCTAGGCAATCTGATTTCTCAATGTTTTTTATTTCTCGAGAAATGAGAATTCTCATTCTCATTTCTTGATTTTTTCAAGAATTATCAATATATGTTATTAATGTAATACTTAGTATTTTATTAAATTAGTACAGAAGTTTACTGTTGATATCTTTATTTATGTAAAATATCTTCACTCTTTTAATTTTTGCAATAATTTTTTGGTAATATTTGAGCATGTAAATTATAATATAATATTTTAAAAATAGTAAAAAAAATAATTAAGAAAACATATTAGAATGTACATTATTACACATTATTCTTTAAATAACTTCGCTAAAAAAACATTCCGTCCATAGTAGAATCATCAATTCTTGAAATTATCGGTGGAAAAAAACTTTGTGAAAAGCCCCCATACATTTTTACAATCTGTAAATTTTCATGCAGTATTTTTTTTCTTATCTGATCAATGATGTAGTTCTTAGATTATCAAAACAAAAAAAGCCGATTAGAGCCAGGCAAATGTAATTCTTGGTATTTTATTATATTAATACAGAATATTACTGTGAATATCTTCACTGTTTTTATATTTGCAATAAGTTTTACCCAATATTTGAGCATGTAAATTATATTATTTTTCATAATTAATATATAAGGAACTTAAAAATTGGTAAAAAAATACTATTTATTAAAACATATTAGTAAGTACATTATTACACAATATTCTTAAAACGACTTTGCTAAAAAAACAAACCATCGAAAGTAGAAGCAACTATCCTTGAAATTTTTGGTGAAAAAAAACTTTGTAAAAAGCCCCCATAAATTTTTGAAATCGGTAAAATTCCACGCAAAGTGGTTTTATTTCTTATCTTATTAATAATCTAGTTATTTTAATATCAAAGCAAAAAGAAAGCCGATTAAAGTCAATTAAATGTAATACTTAGTATTTTATTACATTACAACAAAATATCACCGTAGATATTTTTATTTATGTAAAATATCTCTACCATTTTTATTTTTGAAATAGATTTTCGCAAATTTTTGCTCATGTTAATTATATTATTCATCGTAATTAATATATAAAGAGCTTAAAAAATAGTAAAAAATATCATTTATTAAAACATATTTCACATTATTCTTAAAATAACTTTGCTAATAGAACATACCATCCAAAGTGGAATCATCTATTCTTGAAATTTTCGGTGAAAAAAAAACTGTATAAAAAGCCCCCATACATTTTTGCAATCTGTAAATTTTCACGCAAAGTGTTTTTTTTTCTGATCAATAATGTAGTAGCAAAAATAAAGCCTATTAGAGTAGTTAGGAAATTCGAAAAATTATTTTGCTTTTCAAATACTTCCGATCACAACATATGCTTAGACATCTGGCACGGACGTATTATTTCTTATGCCGCGGTATAAAAATGTAACGGTTGTAAAACATTAAAAAATATCTGTACAAATTTATTTTAACAAAAAAAAGTTCTAAAATTTTTTGATAAATCTGTAAAGTTCATGAAAAATGAGAATTCTTGATTTGGCATTTATTCGATAATTTCTTTAAAAGTAAAATTTTTTTTTAATTTTTTAATTTTTTAACTTGAATTGTACAATATAGTAACAAATTTATAAATATTTCTAATAGTGAAATGGCTATTACTAAGTGCAATATTTTTTTACATTTCTTTAATGGGTAATGTTCTTGATCGCCGATTTCTATTGTTATCCTTGAATGGTTTTCATGACCCTTTTGAAAATGTTTTTACTACTCATAAACTGTATATTTGGACAAATAGTAACAAAATAGCTATTGTCAACAGTTTTACGCAACATTTGCAACACTTCACTAAACTTTATTTTGGTTTTTGTCGCAAAATTTAAGATTTTAGCTTATAAATTGTTATAAAAAAACTATTTTTGAATCACATACAGTTTTGTAATACCTATAAATATATGATCTTGTAGCTGGACAATACTTGACGTGAAGAGGGAAGCGGCTTTTCTATTGGTCTTAAGATTCTCGATTGATATTTCGGCGTAATACAGTTTGTTCAAATTAGGAGAAACCCTCACGCGTCAAAAGTAACTGGTGAAAGTTCTGTATAAAGATTGTAACTATGTATGCTTATCAAGATGAAGGAGGTTGTTTTGTTCGGCTTCACGTAGAATTAGATTTGTTGTTTTCTCCTAATAATATTTTTTTTCTGTAACTGTCTGTAATTTGAACAATCGGAGACTTGGCAACTGTAAACACAGTCCACTGATTAGATTTGTTAATGCAATACATTATTTTGGGTCTATTAAGGTATCAGAAGGTTGATGCATTTGAGGGTAAATTTCTAATGTCTTGAATTTTCCGATTAAAATGTACAAATGCACTAATATAATTTAGGTTTATTGCGCTATTTGCGTTGTCAAACACTAACTATGCGTCTAACATGGTTTACAATAAACATATGCATCATAGATAGTAGTATCAACAAAAAATAATATGAGCTCAACTAAAATTAACAAAAAAATTAAGCTGACGATAATTTAATTAAAGTAAACCATACAATTCTTTTTCTCTTTATGGAAATTTTACTTTTATGGAGTTAACAATACAATGAGTCTTAAAATAAAATTATTCGACGAAATATATTTAGAGAATTTTATAGCTACATATATGAAAAAAAAATATTTTACAAATTTATCGAGTTTTTTTGCTTTGCAGATAAAATCTTATGGAATGCAATGTCTTAAAAGCTCATTTTTTATTTCAATGGCTGTCGTTATGTTCATTAATGGTGTTCTTGATCTCACACCATTAACAGTTAATAATACGATGACGATAAAAATCGTATTAAGTGTAAATTGGACAACTTAGATTTACTTTATATTATACACCTTTATTTTCTGACGAATTAAAAAATAAGACGCTGATAATGTAGAAATCATACTTTTCATATTATTTATACAATGAATATAATATTTTTAGCATTGTTATGAAATATATTTATTATGCATCTCTTTATATCGACATTTGCCAAAGCTCGAATGTTCAAGTGGGCAGACTGTGTAGCTAGAAAGGATACTTTGTAGTATTGGAGTGGAAACCGAGTTCTATAAGACTTCTTGATGTTCCTGCGGTACTTAACAGTGAAAGTTTGAAACATCTATATAAGTAATTAATATCATATTAAGCTGTAAACAGCTGTTAAGTACAAAGTGACTCTTAAGTCGCCTTACCGTTTAATAATTTATTGCTTATATTATTTATAGGTATTTTCAAATATATTTGAAATATTATGTCACGCTAATGATATTACTAGATTTTCTGCTTCACAATTATATAAAGCTGTTATGCTATGAAGCATTTAATATTAGCAAATCAATTTTAAACAACATTTTTAACCGATTTGGCAATCCGTATTGAGCGGTTAATGTCGTTAAATAAATCAATATTAAATGACGCTAGCAGGCTTGACTTTTATCACACATGTGCGACTTGAAGCCTGCAAAGTGGTTAACTTGAAATAGGACATAGCATAGGACATTGCTACAGTGCAAAATAATGCTGATTATATATTATTTATATATGTAATGGTTAACTATTGGCACATTTGCCATTATCTGACCATAGGTAGTGGACAAATTAATTTTATCTGCCAATAATATGCTATCCCAAGTAGTTGGCACCCTAACGAGGTGCGTTCATCCACCTTGCCGATCTCGCAAAGGAGCAAACAAATCAAATCAGCTTTGTACCAAGCAACCGCTCGAGCGTAGTGGCTACCTACCGTTTCGGCATACACAAGCCACTTATCGTCCGAGCTCAAATAAGCCTCGAACCTTTGTCCCAGATAAGCCTTGGTGAATGGTCTATACCTGGCATTTACTTTTTTATTCGCATACACTTCTTACGAGCAACGGCGTGGAACAGACGGTAAAGAACGCTCCAACCACCGTGTAGAACTAGTGCACGCTCGTTATACAGCTTGAGTCATTTGTTGTGGAAAACGTGAAAATTGTTTCTTTTGGGATACGACTGAAAGTACTCACATTGGATAAAGATCTTATATTCCTCCTCAGACTCGAGAGTTGTGATATATATTAGCAATGGAGCAGCAATGCAGTAAATTATCTTGAGAAACATATCTTTGCAAAATTGTTCAAGAGAGGCAAACAGCACCTACTCTTATAATAGTTCAATATACATTATATAATAATAAATAAATTAAAAATACAAGGCTATGATGTATACTTACTTATTTTTAAAAAATATATCAAGGACAATTCTCTTCAAAACAAAAATAAACCGGATTTGCCTACCGAATTATTTGTTTGATACCACTAGACGTTACGAGTATCAACCTTATAATTTCACGCTATTTCAAATCCTGACACAGTTCAAAGGATCAGTATTTCCTTATGCTTATATTATGCTCATATCCTTGGGTTCAACCATTAAATCTATACTAATATTCAACTACTTATATTAAATTCCAGGCGTCTTAAACGCTACAAATTCGTAAAAAAATGATTTTAATACTTCATATGTATTCTGTGGAGTAACGGCTTAGCTGATCTTATCTATGTATGTTATACTCAAAGGTATATATATATATATTCGTTTTCTCGACTGTTCGTATGAGTATCTACTTAGGGGAGTTTGTATATATTTGCATCAGACACTGTTTAGGGTACAATTGAAACGAGC
This sequence comes from Plectrocnemia conspersa, assembly GCF_051122295.1. NCBI lineage: Eukaryota > Metazoa > Arthropoda > Insecta > Trichoptera > Polycentropodidae > Plectrocnemia > Plectrocnemia conspersa. The sequence continues at coordinate 25,462,051 of NW_028277169.1, forward strand.
CAGAACATAAAAAATACATCAAGAGGACGCTCGGTATGGGAGTAAGTGCTCCTGTACAGATGTTTTACATTTGCATATTTTCATATAAAATATGGCTCGTGTCTCGGTCGCGTTTAAGAGTAAGAAAGTGCACCGTGGTAGAGTTGGAGAGGAAAGCATAAAACGGAACTGCCCGAGTTTCGTCCCGCCAGTTTATCTTTATGTCTTCGCCACCGAAGGGGATAGAGTGTCAAAGACCTAATCTCCTTATCATATTTTCCACGTCTATTTACCAGTCTGTGGGAGCGGGGTGTTTGACCGTCTAGGTCTAGGCGAACTTTGAAGAAAATTGAATTGTGCAATTTTGTGTAAGTTTGGGCTTGTGTAAAGCGAGCAAAGTTTAGTGGGTGTGAGTTTTAACTTTTTAAATTGAAAATAATCAATGTATACTTATTAATTTTTATCTCATATTTATATATTAAATTAAGCTTAGGACTTTCATATATAGACATAGTATTAAATAAAACTCGCTTGACGATTGCTTTATTTTGAAAATTATATAAATTTATGAAAGTGACGTGAAGTTATGCAAATGTTGAAGATGATGTTCAAACGTTCTCGTTTTGTGTTGATGTTGACTGTATATTGAAATATTTTTAATTCTTTTTTTACATTACTCTCTGTAAGTCTGAAAGATTTTTTCTTTCTAATTCTTGCTCAAATGTAAATTTTCAATTTATTCAATGGATTCTAATGATTTAATGGAGTCGCGATCTGTGAATAATTTCCATTTCCATTCAACATATTTCTGCTCTTGAAGAATAAATAAAGAAGTCATCCTTTTTTTTTGACTGGTGAAAAATTTTGAATTTTGCAAATATTTAATTAATAACATTAATGTCTGACTTCTTCGATTATATATTTTTTCTTGAATTGACCGTTGAAATTTCGAGCTTAGCTCAGAATTAATATTTTCCAATTGTTTGGACAACAAAATCAAGGCCGCTTCGGCTGTCAATAATAACCGTGAGATAATTGTCAATAAAAGCTGTTGCTACTTTACAAAAACAATATAAAAAACTTTTTGGATTATCGAAATAAAATAGCCCTTAACCGATTTGCATTCTGGCCATGCGAGTTAATATATCGTCAAAATAAAGATAAAGCCGCCGCCCGGTTAGAGTAATTAAAAAATGCAAAAATTTGTTGTTCATTCAAATACTTTCGATCTTTCGAAAAAGTGTGCATATTTTCAAACACCTGGCACGAACACCTTATATTTTTCTTTGATGTACGCTGCCCAATTGTATTTTAAAAATTTATTTATAATAGCCATGGCGATTATAACTAGAAATCTACAAACAAATAAATAGGGAAAAAACTCATTGTAATTGCAAAAATTACAACGAACTTAAAAGTTAATATTTTGCAGCTTTTAAAAAACATTTCTAAAATATTTTTTTTGTAGCAATATTTTTTAAACTTTGCCAGCATAATTAAAATTACAATTTTTACTGATAAATTATAAAACAATTTGTGCAATAATATTTTAAAATTAAAATAAAGACGTATATACTGTTAACGTATAGACGCATTGGGTTTCCCCAAGTCATGATGGTCAGATTTGTAATAAAATATAATATGTATCAAAATTTTGATTTTTATGACTATTTAATATTGGAATAGTTAAAGGTAACAAATATTTAGACACTATAATGCACTATCAAGCTCGATTTAATTACATTTTTTTATCAATACATCCCTTTGTGAGATCTATCTAAAGTCTACGAAAATCTAATCTGTAATGATTAATTATTTTAATATCTCACAGACAAAATAAGTTTGAAAAATACTAGCGTCTCTATTATATTTAAACCCAAGTATTTAAGGTATTAGTTACCGACTTACGTCTTAAATTTACTATTGTCTAGAATTCTACATATTTATGTCAATATTAACACACACATTTTGGAGGAATTGTAATTAAAAAGTATCTATTTAGATTCATCAAAGATCAAAGAATTTTAGTAGAGCCACACAAGTTTTTAAAAGGTACAAATGTAATATAATAATATAATAAATTTTTACCTGTTTATTAGCTATATATTGAAATAAATTAAAAAATATCAGACATGCGGCCCACGGGCTTTAGCTTGGACCAGTCTAATTTAGATAATACTTACATATTTTTCTAATAAAAAGAATAAATATCAATATTAAATAACTTAGTTCGAACTAAGGCAATATATAAATAAGTAGTGTGATGCAATAACACTCATGTTCAAACAATCACTTTATCCTAAAATTAGCTTCAATATCCAATATAAATTCTTACGTTAAATACCAAATGTAAACCATTTCCTAACCGAAGTTTATTCACAGAAAACTACAGCATTATTGATTATCCTATTTTAATCTTATCAGATAAAGTTTGAAACGTTGTTAAAATTTTGCAGATTTAGTGATTTTTATAAATTATTTTTGATACATTAAAATCAGTATAATAGTAGGTGACTAATACCCGAAAGACCTTAGTTCGAATCTTATTATTAACGCAAAACTTGAACTAGCACAATAGGCAAGTGGTACAAGTCTCTGAATATTGGCTTAAAGAGCTGGGTTTGAATTTTATATGGACCTTTGTGTATGTAGGCTTAGAATTAGTGATCATTAAATAATTACAATTAAAGTTCTCCTAGATTTTTCAAATCTCACGGATGAATAATTCAAATTGAGTTAGATTAGTTTAAAAAGTCCCTAACAATGAGTTACTTCAGCATATATATAATATATAAAATAAAAAAAACAACCCACGATAATAATAAGCTTTTATATGGTTAATTTTAATATAAATATAAATATGTAATAAACACATAGTTATATTATATAATATATTTCTAAGCAATACCAGTAAAAATATATTTAACTAGTACAAAAAACACATTCAATGAAACATTAATATACATATTGTTCTCAAAATTAATTAACACTACTAAATTATTATATATAATATTATAAATTTGTTAGATAATAATTTTAATTATTTTTTGGCCGGTTACAAAAATAAAACATTATTTTTTTACGGGGTATTGTGCTAATTTTAAATAAAAGTAGATCTTTTCGAAAAGATAATTTACCATCTTACCTCACCCATACAGGTTCTCTTTGTATGAAATCAACATAGTTTTCCATAACTAATGTCTCTTGCTCTGACATTTTCCGGTAGTTCGCTCATCCGCACACTCCGTTTTCCCTCTCCTCTCAAACTTGCTCGTCTGTTGTCCAAACATAACAAATTGCAATTAGAGCACATAACCAAATTACCCGCCGCAAGTTCTCTGATTAACGTATCCCGGAAAACCCTCACACCCGACGCCCAATGTTAGGGTCCCTTAGGAACCGCAACACCGATAATACCCTTTTATCTTGCAAAATATCCAGTTTTGCTTTTTAACTAACCCATACACTATTGGCGAAGTCACGGAATGTGTCGCAAACTTTCGAATATGCAGTAGATTTCCACCCACCGATGGCCCATTTGGCGTCGACTAATGACTCTTTAGAGAAACTTTGGGTAACCTGATTGTCTTAGTCGGCACACCTTACACTCCATTGTTTTGTGCCATACCTGCGACGAAAGCCGAAACATCGACGGAATTTACTCAAGTTTCGGCATTAAATGTACATTGGCTTAAAGACGTCAAGCTGCCAGTATATCTGGAAGTCGGATCTGATAATGGATGGATTTATACGAGCTGATATAAAAACTTTTAAAGGTTCTGTATGGATAAACATAACAGTTTGCGAAAATGTGTTTTAACGTATAACTAGAGCGGTGTTTTGTTATACTAGGGAGGGGAAAGTTCTCGGAATCGGATATTGATAGCGTTGTAATGCTATAATGGTAATGGAATCGCTGAAAATTCAGTGAAATAACTTTAGCATTTAGACATTTGGAGCGGAATAAAATAATTAAATTGTATTTATAGTTTTTATTATAAACAATTAATATATGGATAAATCACAGCTGTTGATCCGTGTGCTTAATTTACTTTTATAGTAATATATGTTTTCAATTCAGTTTTACTGATTTTTCTTTCATTGTGCAGTGTAATTTTATGTAATTTCTTCATGTTAACATTTATAATAACATTCAACTCAAAATTTAATTTTTTTATACTTCTAAAATTAGTTTAACAATTCTAATTTTTTGACATCTGTATATGTCATAAATAAACCATAAAAATGCACACGTCTAATATTGTAATTAGACTTTTTTTCATCGAGAAATGTGGTATAGATAATGTTATAATTTTGAGGGATATCAAAGAATATCAAAATTTGTTGATTTTCACTTAGAAAAATTCAAGTGCATTAAAATAAACGTATATTTTATGAAGCAAAAGATATTATGTGTATTATATACAACGTAGGCTTTGTTTCAATATTTTTTTACAAAGCGGTCGAAAAATTTAGCGCCGATTCCGACCGCGCACTCGTTGGCCTATAACCTTCTTTCTTTGTAATTTAGTGACTATTTTTTCATTTTTAAATACTATATAATTATTTCTTTATATTTATATTTAAATAAAATATCTAATATATGAGCCTTAGTTAATGATTAAAAATATCACAATATTAACCAGTAGATATGAAAGACCTGGGTTCCAATCCCATATGGATCTTGATGTTATTAAATTTCTATCGTGCCTAGGAGATTGCAATTAGTGATTATAATAATTATAATTAAAATCGATCATCACAGATTAGATTTACCTAGTTTTCCTAATCTCACGAATGAATATCGTGATGATTAATTAAAATTTAGCTAGGTCGTACATATGTGGTATTGAAAATTCTTTAATTATGAGCTAATACAGCTCATAGAAAATATCTTTGACAGTATTTGAATATTTTTTATCTTAATTTTTCTTAAAGTTTTTATCGTACTACATATACTAAAAAGATTCATCTTTTAAAATTGCTTGTCACTTATGAAAATTCCTAACAGAACTAAATAAGTTAAAGGTAAACATAATAAAAAATAGGAAAATTTTAATTAGGTTTATCTTAAATTATATTAAAATTAAGGCGCACATATTAAGAAAAATCATTCATTTGTAGTAATAATAGTTTGTAAAAACATCTGTATAATAACAAACGCGAAAATTTGTTACAAAGATACGATTTAAATATTAGCACGATATAGTCAGTGACTAAAAACCTGGATTCGAATCCCATATTATTCGTAAAATAATTATAATTTTGATCGATTATAACACATTAGGTTTTTCTAGATTTTTCTAATCTCATGGATTAATAATTAAAATTGAACTAGGTCGTACATATTAGGTATGAAAAAAATTCTAATTATAATCTACTTCAGATCATAAATCTATTTTTAATGAAAAATATGGTTAAATAATTATTTTTATTTTAATTTATATTTTTGAATTATTTGTTGAAAAAAAAATTAGCAAAATTATTGTTTTTTGACTGACAATTCATACAAAAAATACTCAACAATATTTTGTATTTATACTTTTCATATCAAATATAATGCTTATATTACATAATATTTACTAAACCTATTTAAAAGTACTTAGATTGTAGATAATACTTATAGATTTGAAAAAATAGCATTTTTACAAAAAAGTTGCTACAAAAATTGTGTTATTTTTTTAAGAAATGATTTTATTGATAGTATTTATTGCTATTGAAGTGATGTATATTTTACATAGTCAGTTTATTTCATCATTTTATATGATTAGGTATAAAATATTTTGCAGAAATTTTTGCATATGATACATATTTCTCGATTACTAATATGTAAATTCTTGACTAAATAAATAAACTGATTATAAATTTACTATTAAGTATTAAAGAATACTATACTCATAAAAAACATATTTATATTCTATTATTTCTTAATATGGATCATCGGCATAGTGATTATAAGTATGCCAATAGAAAAATAAACAGTTTTAATACTGCGATCGTTAATTGCGATATTAAGATATTACTTTACTATAAACCAATATGCTCAATTAAAACTTATGCTAATCAGCAATGTATCGATGTTTATACAAAGGTGCTCTAATTCAGTAACTTATCTTAATTGATTTGAAATTATTATTGTTCGTTAGTTGCATCGTTACACTAATGTTAAGCAGTTAAGCCGTTATTGATGGGATAATATACGATATTATCATGGTTTTTCAGTCCGACATTTAAGAAATAGGCCCCCAAATAATTATTCCATACCGCCATTATGGCCCTAGAACCTTTTGTCACCCAAGTTGTTTTCCGGACCAAACTCAGCCCGGCTAATTGAATTGTATTATTTATTCAAATGGCCGGGTTAAGTCTAAATTCTGTGCTAAAATCTTTAACACTATGCAAAGGAGCGCTGCAATAAATAAACAAATATTAAATCGATTATGTGTTTAATGGGCATAATTGTATTATTTTTAAATTAAGGATGAAATAATTTATTAAATACAGTTGTAATATTATTTAAATATTAATATTTTAAAAGTCGCATTATTAACATACATACATCTTCTTTCTAAAAAATACAACATTATTTTTATTATAAATATTATATAAGGCATAGTATATTGTTAATACTAATTCAAGATAAGATTAACATTTTAAAAATTAAATTATGTATTTCTGTCTTAAAATTATATACCTAAACTTTTTTATTTCATACTATTTTCTAATATTCTTCTTTGACTTTACATGGTGATGATACAATTTAAAATATACCATGACTCGTGTATGCGTAACATACTACATTTTAATATATCCCTACATTAACGGATGATGTATGTATAACGGAAGCGATGCATTATCTCTGGATAACGTTTAATTTTCTCACGGAACCTGCGGTGTAGTACATTTGCTATGAAAATTCTCATTTAAACATGGCGATTTTGCATTTTGTTCGTGAAATATCATCATGAAGTAATTACACTATGTTACGAAATTATCATAAATTAAAATAAAATGACAGACGAGAAATTGGAAAACTGGATTAACGTAGATTGTGTCTTAAAAAAAAAACACTTTTCTACATCTCTAGCACAATCGTAGCATTTTTACTTTTTTTTTCTCTTTATCGATAACTTCGACGTTCTTTCTTCATTACGTAATCCGTTCACGTGAAGCAGGAATCAAATTTAATCAGATTCAAAAACGAGTCATTACCACTTAAAGCGACGTCGTCTGATTTTACGTGGTTGAATCTGCTCTTATTATCATCATCATTTTCAGTTCTGACGTATATTACATTTTTTTTAAATAAATGTATTACACAAACCTTTGATTTAACGACAAGTAATTGCAATACTTGTTTCGTAACTGAATAATATATTTTCATAAAGTAAAATCGTATATCTAACTTTTTAGGTTTCAATTCATCTCAACGACAATGTCTTTTGAATATATTTATAAATTTCTCGTCTCATTTATGACAGGGTTTTGATTACTTTGGCGTCGAACGCAATTTTCAAACAGTGGTGTCCTTTCATGTTGTTGTGGGTGTGGAAAGTGTCTTTTAAAAATTTACCACTGCATACATCCATACGTAACGAGAGTTTACACGGCAAGTTTTTTCTTTCTTCTTTTTTGTTTGAATTTAACCGAAGACGTGGCTTTTCATCGGAGGGTACCCGCAGCTGTAAGGGGGTAGATTGAACTTCGTTAGACATACGAAAGTGGAATATTTTATTACGTTTCGACAAAAAAGTCGTGAGTAGAATGTGCCGTGTGCTAAATTGGTTTTGTATAATGTTGTATAATATACGAATGGAATGAAATACGGAAACTTAAAAAATAAATGTAAGAGTTGAACTTTGAGATTTCAATTCGCGAGTTGGTTTCATTTTGGAAATAAAAAGGTCAAGAATAGAAGTGTGATTCTATGTCGAGACAAAGTATATAGACGTTCTTAAATTTTAAATTATAGTTCTGTGCATTTTTATAAATTTAGTCTTTTCAATAAATACATTTCATTTTTTGCATAACTATATGTATATGTAATGAATGTTCATATAGATATTTGAAATTTCATTTTCGACCTTAACCTTTTAAATTAGATATTTTTTTATATATATGTATGTAGATATATTCTTATAAGTTTCAAATTAAATTTGCAAAATCCTCCATTAATATAGAGAAACAAATCTTAATACATATATTATGAAAAGCATTCATTTTTTAACAGAGATATTATTTTGGCAAAATCGAGAAGTTATTGTATTTAATACATAAAATATAAAGTTTTGTTTCGGATTATTATTAAAATAATTTTAAATAGCCACTTTAGTTAATCTCAGTATTATCAGAGAGATTACAAATATTAAAAAAATATATAAGACGATCGATCAGAATATGCTAGTATCATTATACAATTTACATTATCCCAGACTCAATAGAATTAAAAAAAATTGGATCTCATTTGGGGTTTAAATCCTTAAATTGTTATGCAAAGATTTATTCCACTGATATATTTGATTTAATTTTTTCCTCTGATTATGGTTTAAAAAGAGCTTAAACTTAAAGCTTTTGAATAGAAATGAACAGATAAGTTGGTTTTGTGAAAATATAATGTATTTTTTTTATTTCTTATATGCCATGAATCGTTAGGGCATAGAAAAAAGGAAAATTGAAATTTGAACAATGAATTAAACAAAGTTATAGTTGTTATATGTACTAGTACTATTAGGGAAAATAATATAAAACATAGTAATATTTTAACATGTTTATATTTGTATTTTTTTATAGATTGCTGTATACTAATTTTAAACAGCTGTTTACTTAATATGTTTATATATGTTTTTTCAAATAAAGAAAATTTCAAAATAGCCAATAAACTTTTTATAGTAATTTTATTTAATACGTTCATTTTAATAATATAAATAATTTTACAAACATACTATGTACTATACATGTTACTAGTTTATAACCATTTTCATGTAAGCAATCTGTTATTAGCTACAACTAAATTAAAAAAAAAGTTGGTGGTTATAATTTAAAGAAAAAAATGAACAACCTTTTACAATTAAGGTGAAAAAAACATAAAGGAATAAAACGCAATAAATTAAATAATAAGTTAAGTTTATTTCACTTATGATCTGAAATTAGTGATATGTTATCCTTAGCCTCTAAATCAATATGTGCTTTATTAAGATTAGTAGGTTATTGTGGTTTTTCAAAATATTTTTATAATATTTTCTGGTATGAAAATGACATTTTTAGTATGCATTTTTTTTTAAAGATTCGTATGAAAAGGTTGATAATATATTATTTAAAAAAAATAGTATTACTGGTGTTACTCCACACCGGACAGGCTTGTTTTAAAATGGGTTTAAATAATTGTTTATATATTTTTTATTTTTTATTATTAAATATCGGTCTAAAAGCCGCAATGGCAGTAAGCTCTTTTCAAGTTTATTAAATTTAAGTCTGGAGCTTAGGTAGATATTTAAGGCTTGTTTTCCAATAAACGTTATTGCCCTTTTCATTTAGAAGAGGTGCTGGTATTTTGCCTATCTTTTGTAAACATATTTGCTTCTGTTTTGATTCGGTTCATTTTAATTTTCCACCTCTCAAAATATTTGTTTAAGATTTATTCGTTGGTACTAGTTAAAATAGTAATTAATAATCGCGTATTTTTCATTTTTGGAATACCGTTCGTATACAAGATAAAGAGGAACGGTTCGAGCAAACTTCCCTGAGGAACTCCAGCTGGAATTTTACGCGGGATCGAGTGTTCATTATTTAGTGAAACAACATAGCTTCTACTTTTCATGTATTAGGCGTAGCAGATAGTAAGGGATTTTGTATTTACATAGTTTATGAATAAAACAGTCATGCTATACTACTTCGAAAGAATAAATTAAATTACCGGTACTCTTTTTCATATTAAAACTAGCGCATATATGCTTTGTCGTTATGTCTTAAATACTTTATTATATAACTAATGCGGCACTAACTAATCAGAATTATAGGTTCCTTATTGGTCTTTTCTGGATGAATTTTAGTGGTTTTTGAGATGATTTAGAAAGATCCAAAAGATAGGCAAGTGTTAAAGATGTTTGATAGGAAGGAATGCAAGTTACAAAAAGGTGTTTAATTAAACTTCAAGGCTTTTTTATATTATAAGTTTATAATGACATTTAAAATTATTCATGAGCTTGATTTGCAAGTTTGATCCTTTTCTACCACATATATTTTTATTTTTCTTATTGATTAACTTTGTTAGTTTTGTTAACAAAACGTCAGCTAACATCCGTGTCAGCTATGATATCTCGATAGCATTGAATTACACTTAAAAGTAATCTTATTTAATCTTAATTTACAAGCTTATGCTTCATCTAGAAAAAACACTATTGTATGAATTATCCTATGTAATTATCGGACGGTTGCCTAATGTAGGGCCTTAAAATCGACTTTTACAAAGAGTATGATTTAGGAGGTGCAGTTAGACCTCAATGTCATGATAAAATATGTGACATTCAGTCACATACGAAGGATGAAGATCGTTCTTCACCAATCGAATCACTCGACGACCTCTTGGCCCAAAACTGATATTGACATTTTTGTGTACAAATTTTTGGTGAAATTATATATTTTGTACAATTACTGATCTCTCTAATTTCAGTAGTCCAAAAGATTCAAAATACATATATTTTTGTATGCACTGCAACATAATGATAATAACCATAAAATTATAGATTGATAGAAAGAACTTTCAATTGCACGTTTTTATGTTCTCAGAAACACTACCGCTTTTGATAGGAATTGTGCAGCATGGAAAATTTTTATTTCTTTCGTGTAAAATAATCACTTTTTTGCTCATCATGACACTGTTTTTGGCAGTTTCATGATGAACTTAAAAAAATAGTTAATTTAAATACCATCAAAATTCTAAAATAAAATCGTTTGATTTTATTTTAGAATTTTAATCAGTTTGTATTAAAATCTAGAAATTGGTTCTTAGGCTTACGAAATAATTTAAGGTATTTTTAATGTATTGTAAAGTAATCTCATTATATGATACTTTAGGTATATTTGATGTAATTTAAACATGCAAATTAGCAAGCTCGTCTTATGAAATACCTGAACATACATAACATTAAACTCGCAAACTTAAGCATCGTTAATCAGCCGCCAACAAGCTTACTCTGTCACCATACATGAGATTACATCCTTAAGCTTAAACTGTTGTCGACCCACCCCTATTGACTTGTTAGAGATACCAATGTATGATGGTGCTATCCATAAGTGAATATACACCGGCGACTTCACAGGTATTGTCAACATGCCGGTCCGAGGTTAATTGTCCGAACCGACGGCGATAGATCAGACAACAGAGATTTTTCACGTGTCGATATATTGGCAATAAATTCACATAGCTAATATCGCCTTCCGACACACGGCGATTAATCTTTCGCCATGTATATATAGATAGCTATATCTATTGACTATGCGGTATGGAGATAATTCAATTCATTCACACGGGAATCGAATTAACGCTGATACAGCTGCAATTAGCATTCTATGTTGTTCAACACATAAATGCAAGCAGAATGTAAATTGCCACTTTGGACCAACAGTGGATATAAGTAGTATTATGGTCTCAAATATATAATTATGAATTGAATCAATTCATAGACGCGTGAGTTTATATTGTATCAATATTGTGATTAGTGAGCGAACATAATACGGGATTGAAAATGTGGACCATATCCTACAAGAATATAATTTTAAATTATATAGGACTAATTTGGTACTGAATATTTTTATTTATTAGTAATGTCTTGATACAATACATTACAAGATATATTTTATTGTACAATAAAATATAAATTTATATATAATACATATATATATATACAATTTCCAAGAATTGTTTTCATTGGGTCAATTCTATATATGATAAAAGTTTTCACCATTGATTTATGTATTAAAGTTATAAAACTCTATGCAAGTAAATCTAAAATTAAATTGTTTATACCCCCTTAAACAATAAAAAAAACACAGACGTGTAAGGTAAACCTGCGAACGGTTTTCCTTACGCTCTCAACACTTCATTTATACTACCTATTTGTATGCAAATAGTCTATATATTTTTACAGCCCTCTCTGATAGAATTTCCCGGAAAATTTAAGCAAAGCTACTCGCGCAATGTGTTAAATTAGAATCGTTTATTCCTCTCACTCTCACCGTAATAGATGAAAATTTTCAATTACGACTCATATTTCATTCTTTATAAATTCAAATGGAACTCAATTACGACTCATTACATTTTAAGTGTCGAAATAAATATACTTAAGAGGAACAACAATGGTTATGGCGTTATTGAATTATACCAAGGGTCTTCTTACTCAGAGTGGAGGCGAACTTCATGAGTAATTAAATCGGATTTATATAGTAAAATAGCGCCGGGCGCAGTCCGGTACATCAAGTACCAAAAGCTGCGATATATCACCCTAATTTTACCGCAAAACGACGGCAAGAAGCATCTTCACGAACGCTCACCATCCACTCGGTGTAAAATAAACGGGAGTTCCTTCCGGACGCGGTGAATAATTCAACGGAGCAAAAACAGAAAAAAGAGTACAAAGGTGTATCGGAAAAACTACGCTCGTGCTGTATTTATTACACCATTTCCTGAGAGGATATATAGAGTGCTTTTTTAGCTGGACAGACTAGACAGTGTAGGTGTTGGAGTACTAGAATTGAATTCGGGTATGAAGTCACTAGATTTATGATTTAAGTTAGGTTTAAATTATAACGTATAGTTCATGGCTGTTAAAAATAAAAGAACAAGATATAACATTTGATGTAAGTTAACAGACTTATATGATAATATGAGACCAAATTTCACTAATAAATTTTGCTTTATTCCCCAACTAAGCCTTTCTTTTTTGATTGCAATTTAAAGTCAATAGCTAAAATGCATTTGCTAACAAATATTGATTATCAAAAACATTGCTTTCTAAATGTATTGCGAGAATCAATTTTGATTTAGAGAGCGCTTAAGAGGAAAATAAATAATGATGCTTTTAAACAGTGTAGTAAAAGCAAATTGTGGAAAGGTTAAATTTATTTGGTCAAAGGCTTAACAGATGCAATACACCATTATCTAATTATTGCACAAATCTAAATTAAAAAAATGTTATATTATTAATTATAAATCACAAAAATTATATTAAATAAATGCAATTAAAATATTTACATTTTTTTTGTATTAAAATGATAATATTTATGTTTTTAATGAATATTATTTTTACAATTAACAAAAAGTTTAAATAAAAAATTTTGATTGCTTAAAAATTTTCTTAGAAGCTTAATTTATTTTTTAATTAATTATAATCAAGTTTCGTTTGATTTTAAATATATTTTCTTTAGCAAGCTTTCATTACAACATCTTGATGAGACAGCTTTTTATTGAAAGCTTTGAGATCAAATACATTTAGATTGTTTATTGTCAGATTATAAAATGCTTTTGTGATTAAAAAGAGGTTTGTTTTAAAGCGAAGCAAAAAAATAATGAAATCTCAATTTGTTGCTCGAACCCAATTAAGCCCTTTTCCACTTAGCCCAATAAAAGTTCGGTGGTGCGCTTTTTTACTCAACCCTCACTAGTTTATATTGTCAAACGCTGAAAAGCTCCCCGAAAAGTCGAACCGCCGAAAAGGCTTACGGAACAAAAGGATTCGCAATACGATATCCGCAGTGCAAATTCCGAACACAGATAGTATTATACATAGTGATAGACGAGAAGAAAGAAACAATAAGTGTAGGAGACAACGGCTTGGGCGAAGAATGGACCACGAACATCAAAAATCCATTAGATGTTTGATATTGAGTTAACCGCGGTGTATAATATGACCGTCAGTGTTATAACAACTGAAACGATGGCCATAGCCGAGCGATGTTAGGGACAAACGAAAACAACCGATATACATTTTGGGTGGATAATAAAATAATATTGAATGGGGGATGTTTGTACAGGGTGATTTGAGATTTTCGCTAAATGGAAAATATTTTCGGATAGTTAGGATAAAAGGCTAGTAAAATAAGAGTTTCATAGGCAATGGTGTACTTGTGAACGTTTAAAATGACAGTAACAATTTATAAACCCATTAAACAAGAAGAAGCATTTAAGTTGATCAAAAAAACTTTTACTAAAATTCATTGCCATGGTGTTATGAATAGTAATTTGAGGGTTCCAAGCCATCTGAAAAATTAATTTAAAGGGCATTGAAACGACTTTAGTTAATCATTCGTTATATGCCATACGTACCAAAAAAAAAAATATTTTTTAACGTACAAAAAATGTTTTTTAAAAAAAAAATTAAACCATTTTAATATGATGCTGATTCTGATTAGTAAATATATGAAACGATGTCCGCAATTTTATATTTATCTTGTGTGAAAATATGCAATTAGGTACATATATGATATACTGTAATAAATAATATTTATTTTTTTATTACTCCAGGTGAATTAAAATGACATAGATAATTTAATTTTCATTACATTAGTCAAACAAATAATTTGATCTCTAGACTGAAGTATCTTATATAGATTGTTCATTTTATAGAAAAGGCACGTTAGTTTGTTTTATGTATAAGAGCGGAAGATCTGCAGCATTTTTACTGTTGTTCTCGACATTAAAACTTTCGTTAAGTGGGCAATTCATCGCACAATGACACACTTCGTGCCTTAATAAAAGTATTTTTTTAAAAGAACAACAACCATAAAAGATAACGATAAATGCTGTGTTGTTAATTTTTCTTTAAAGTTCTCCAATGTCATATTTTAACTTGAGGTTATTATTATGTATATTAAATGGCAAAGTTTAAAGATAATATAAGCAACATTATATACAATATATTGTATATTTACATACAAGTAGATTTTTAATTACTGTAACTTTGCTTAGTATAGCATCAGATTCTATTATATATAATGTTGATTAATTAATCTTAGACTTCACATTTTGTTTGTGTGTAAATATTTTAATCTAATCTTGAATTTCATGCAAGATTTCACAGCATCAATTTTCACATGCAAAAAACCAATTTAAATATCCTGTATATACTATATGTATATATGCTGAAATGCGGAAATTCAGCGGAAGTACTTTCTCATTTCAAATTACATATTCAGAATGTATTTACAATACAACTTCGCAATGTAATATATTTTTATATTTTATAATATATATTATATTTTATGTACGTACTTATATGTGTATGGCGAAGCTAACGAGCCATGTTTTTTCATACACTCTGAAGTGTCTCCGTTTCTTGGTTTCGTTTTGATCCGGAACTTTCGACGCTCAAGTTATAAACGATTCTGCGGCAAGTCCCTAGTGAATAGACGATGGCTATGACTGGAAATTTAAACGGCGACCATCATAACATTCTTGTTTTTCCAAGCTTTCTTCAAACTGAGCGATCGTTAATAAAATAACAGTAAAAAGATAGTTTATTTAAGACTGTGCACATGTAAAAAACGTGTTATTTAATTATTTTATTTTTCAATCATCTTTCTGATAAGATATGAATCTCATTCAGAGACATAATATACGAAGAAAAGTTTATATAAAACATATTATTATATTTAAATTACTATTATTGATTTAATATTTTTATAACTCTGACAGAACGCGTCGTAAATACTGATTTTGAAAAAGCTTTCGATAAAATTTTAAAGTAAAAAAATGTAGGACGTTACTTAATTAAATAATCTAACTATGAATTATTTACTAGTAAAAAAAAATATATTTTATAAGCAAGTGGGATTTTCTCTAATTGTAAACGACCTCTGCAAAAAAATCTTTCAAGATGCTTTGCTTTATTATGAAAAACGCATTTTACTTAGTTATTCGTGTACTCTATGACATGCTAGTTCCCATTAGTCTTGAATGTAATATATTTGGTATGTAATTTGGAAACCCCAAGTAATCAAATACTTCCTTTTAATAAAAAGGCAAGACATTTTTTTGATATAGTTTTAAATGAGGATATTTGGTTATTATCCGTTCTTGTCTTTTGGGAGGGTTAGGATATGATTAGCTGAGTTCTATCTGTATTGTGTCTTTAAGCATTTCTTTAAGCTGCTGAAGGGTTTTGTTGATATTATTTTTGAGCAGCGTTAAAATATGTTTAGCTTTAGTATTGCATAAACTTGTATGTCGTAAAGCTTAATTTAATATATCATACTCAAGGGTGCTATTGACAATCCAACTATTCTCTAAAAAAATCAGTTTATTAAAGAAACTTATATGAATATATTGGTTCATCTATTTTTTGTTAATTTATATGAATTATTCAGAAAGAGGGATAGAGTCCATTTAGTTGCAGATATACATATTGTTTCAATAGAACATCTTTTTCAGGAAAATATTCTGAATTCATTATTTGAAAGCATTTTATTAAAGTTCACAGTTTTGCAAAGACTAACAGCATTCAAGAGAAAATGATTAAATTGGGACTTTTGACTTTAAATGTCTTTCCGTAATTATATTTCGTAATGAATAAAATCTTGTTTTGAAAAGTCACCCTATATAATCTACGTAAAAATTGTATGCGAATCAACAACAAAGGGGAAACGTCGGCCGAGATAATTAGGGACTGATTTGTGTCAGGAACGTTTCTCTGGAATAATTAGAAAATCGTTTTAGCGCCGGCTATGTTTTTGGTAACAAAATTGCCTCTTCAATTTGCATACCAACTTCTAACGCAAAGGGCCGAGATTTAATTCAGATTTGGGAGAGGCCGAGACCTTAAGATGTTTGTCTTAACATCTAATTAACTAGAATATATTATGATTTTAAATGTTTTTATGAAAACGTAATTTATTTAATATTAGGAATGTTGAGAATTGAATGTACGTTAAAATTAAAGTCATAAATAAATATAGGCATGTAATTTTAAATTTAATAATACTTGTGTATTGTGTTTTTCATGAGATATCTATAATAGTCTTTCATAAAAAATATTTTTTATAAGATATAGCTTGATATAACACTTTTTTTTAAATTATTCATAATGTAATGTAACCCAAAAAATTATAAAAAGTAAAGTTAAATTTTTAAGCTTTTAGAAAATCATAAAAAATCATACCCAAATTATTCGTACTTATATTACTTTTATTATTTGAAGGGTTAATTTCAACGTAATAATTTATCTTAAAAACATTCCTACGCGAAATGTTTTTTTTTATCTGATTAATAATGTAGTTCTTGGATTACTAAAAATTAAATAAGGTCGATTAAAGTACTTGAGAAAGTCGTGAACAATTTTTTGCTTTTTAAATAATTTTGATCTTTATTAAAAGCTTGCAAGAAAGCTTGCATATTTTTAAGCATCAGGCACAAACCTACCCTTTCTTATGCTTTATTCGTAAAACACTTGATAATATTTATTAAAATTTAATTCCTAACAATAATAGCTCTATGAAAATTCATTACTAAAAACAAACAATTAAATTTTGTAATAACGTATTTAGATATGCAGCTTCTAATTTTATTTCGTATAAAGTACACGATTTGCTATAAATATTTCTTAACATTATTTTATACTTTTTATTTACAATTTATATTTATGGTTAATTGTCATTTTGGTTCGCTCTTTATTGACTTTAGAACTAATTCTATATTATAATAGGACTATTTTATTTTACTTTTTTATATAAATATATAATATGTTAATATAGTTTATAGTTCTTAAACATTGAAAAAAATTCCGCCTTACGTATCTGAATTTGCCGATTGAAGATCAAGAATAAACAATATCCAATTCCGTGAACTTTTCAAACGGACCTCGTAAAAACGTATGATTATAGTTCACATTTTACTTTTCCTTGAACCTAGACAATAGGAATCTTTTTATATAACTATACGTCCTTTCATGCAACGTTTCAGAGGAAAGAGACTGCGCGAGTTAATGCTTTGGAAAATATTGTCACTATATTGTTTTTACTTTTTTCCAGCTACCATTAAGGGGTTTTCCTCTAAAGCTTTCAATTGCAGGCTAATTTACACCATCAGAATATCCCACCGACACCGTTAATTTGCGTGATACATTTATTCTAATAGGATTTCCGATCCAATTACGGTAACGGTAACGCTTTTTTCGCGCCAATAAAAGACACCTTAAAACGCCACCCTTGCTAACAATTTAACCAGGTAACAACCCCGGGTAGCAATTTCCTTTAAAGCGTATTCTGGAAGGCAGTAAAAAGGCAACTCGTCGCTCGATCTTTCGCCGAAAAATTCTTTTCATTCATTTTATATTTCGAACAACGACAGATATCTTGCGAGCCTACTCTTCTAAATTGTTTTCCTTGTTCTGAATATTTTTTGTATGTATAATACATTTTTTTACGGACAAAAAGCTTTCAGGCTATCTTGTATTATCAACGCTAACAATACGAATGTTATCGCAAGAGAACGACTATTGTGTGTTTTTTCATGTCGACAGTCGAGTATTGGACAATTGAATTGTTTTATTGCTCCTTAACAATTAATTGGGTGTAATATGAGATGTTGCGAATAAATTTAGCCCCCAAGTGCTTCTTTGTGTAATATAATGTATCTAATTGGAAAGGTTGTACATATCATGAAAATTATATTAAGTTACAATTTGTATATTCAATAAATATCGGTTTCACATTAAAAGGAAATGTATGAACTGAAAATTCAATATTTGTGTTCGAAGGCCAACATATACGTAAATAATAATTTTATAAATATATCTAAAATAAACATATGTATCCCACTTCAGTATTAAATACGTAGGAGGCAAAGGGTTTAATTGGATATATTATATTATATATTAAAATATACAGAATAGGCAATAAAAAATGCTTATATCGAATGAACAATTATATTTAAAATCAAGCTCTCTAAAAAATAATTGATAAAAATAAATGTTGTTAGAAAAACAGTATCCTTATATTTTATAAACGGAATCATTCTATATATAAAATATACTAATAAATCAAAAGTTACTGTACTATATGTAAATATATGTTCAACATTTTATAATAGTCTTTTAAGAAATAGCTTTTGTACCGATTACATTAAATTTTATTTATTTTTTTATATCCTTTATGTTTTATCATAATAGCATGAATTTAAAATGTCCTATAAATAATTTTGTGTTTTATATATTTTATATATATTGTTGATTTAAGGCATTTTAATTTATATTTCATAGAATAAAGATTTTTTATTTTTTCAATTCATATACAATTTTAAAATATATTTTTATTTTAAAAATTAAGTCTGTCTATTTTGACAAGAATTTTTTATGATATATATGTTTATATAAAAACATTTTTTTTTCTCTTCTTTCCAGCAGCTAGGAAGCTGAAAAAAAATCGAAAAATAATAAAAAGGAAGTCTCCCACTGAAGGCTTCCTTTAAATAATCACTATACAATTTAAGTATGTATAATATAGTCTTCTTCCTGTTTTATCAAATTATTTTATCTTAGGTTAGTTGTTAGTAACTTTGTTAATGGTATTGATATTGCTACGTTTAGTTATTAAATTGTCTTCTAGCAGATTACTTGCCAGTATTTCGGGTTAAGTTTTTAATCGACTCACTATCTTTTTTATTGTTTCTTTTACATAATACAGTTGTGGTGATTTAATATATAATTTTTAGGTACAACCTTAGGAGCTCAGTAATTTAATTTCTTCGATCCGTTGGCTAGTACGTAGGTTAGGTATTTTCTTGCATAGCTAAGTATAGTTGGCGACCCTTAGGTGAAGGAATTTGAGATCAAGCTCTTACCAGGGATATTTTGCGTTATAGTCTCCTCCAGAAAATGTTTTAGTATTATATTATATTTAAGTTTATTATTATACTTTTATTAAAATCATGATTAAAATGTATTTATCAACAATATAAAGCTATATTTTTTTTTATATAATATATCATGGGCTTAAGTTTTTTTTGTAGTACTTATTAATTATAAATTATTTTTGTATACTAATTTAAAAGCTAAGATCATGTCTTTAAACCCAGCGCTTAACAAAACTTAATATTGATTATTACCCATTATATTTATTATTACAACCATTTTACATATATTCTGTTCCATTATCTTGATTGCGCCATTAATGAAAACGAATCTTACATCTGACTAAGAACGTCCATGGAAAAAATATAATGTTAGTAAGTTTTTCTTATAGTCGCTTTAGGTTTTCGAAGCGATTGATCTTTGATCGAGATTTGAATCTACCTTACGGTAAAATGACAATCGTAAATTCCAGCAAAAACTTCACACAGACCCAGTGCCTAATTTGGGGCAATTTTCAAACGTACTTTGGCTTAAATCAGACTTCGATGTGCCTTAGAAGTCATTATCGCGGGTCGTTTCCAATATCCAACCTTCAATCCATTAAGAGACCTTTAAAGACCTTGGCTTCACTGTTTTTACACCCCCATCACTTTGCCCTTGATATGTAAACTAAGAAGTCACTAATTGTATTCATTACGCAGTGGGGCGTGAAGGTTCTATGGAGCGGAAACATTTATTTTAATTAATTACACACACTTATATAATACATGTATGTATAGAGTGACAGGAAAAAAATGCTTTTTGAATGTTTCTATTTCATATAAAAATATATTCATATTTTTTTATCAACTAAAAGCCTTTTTAATATACACAACATATGTTTTGTATTAATATAATTTTTAAAGCACTGATTAATTTATGTATTATTTAATATTAAAAATATTTTATTAAAACAAACATATCGTGTAATACCCACTGACTTAATAAATACTGTTAAAACATCCGTATTATAAAACACCGCAAAACAAAGCAGATTTAAGAGTATTAATCAAACTTTTGTTTAAAATAAGCTTTAGAGATATATGATCATAAAAAATATTAAACTTTTAAATATAAAAGTAAAGCTTATATAATATATGTATGCAACCTATATTCACGGTTTGTGATTCTAGCCAAAAAGCTCATAGAGGCTTTTGAGCCAAACAACCGTTGAACTAATAGGCGAGTAGGGAAAAAGCTTTGATGCAACGTTCAAGCTAACGATTATTAGCATAAGCTGCTTAGTAAAAAATGTATATACATATTTTAATATAGTGCTTATATTAATTATTGTATATTTTGTCAACGAAAATCAGTAATGTAACTTCGATAAACATATTTTAAAATGTTTTGAAGTTAAGCTGATAATAAAAAATATGCTTCGAAAACTAGTCCTTTCTTTAATGCGATTTTTTGCTACTGCCATGTGTCGCAAGATTTATTCAAATAAGCTATTTGTCTGCTTTTTTATTACGATAAAAATATTTTTCATAAGGGAAATTCGGAGTCAAGCGCTTACCTGTCAGGCGATAAACTATGAAGAATATTGTATGGTTGGTAAGTGGATCTTATGAGAATAACAGGTTTTGTGTTATCCTACCTTTTTCAATAAGGAAATATGATCAATATATTATAAAAGATTTTATCTTGAAACGATAATGTTTTTTTCTATTATATTTTTTGGACATTCTTAAGAAAATGTTTATAATATAATGCTAATTGATGGTTTCAAGTGCAAGTTATTGAAATACAGTAATAAACCATATTTTCGAGAGGGAACACTACTTTGCTTTTACGTACATTTTTTTTCTTTTATTTATAGACATATGTCTTTAAATGAAATAAAAGCAGGTCAACGTACATATATATGAAAAAAGTGATGAAAATCATTTTGTTTCTTCTCATAACGTGTTCAATTAATTACTTCAATATATTTAATATTTAAAATAAAAGGGTTAAAATTTAGTGAGCTTGTAATTATTAAATTATAATTTTAATTTCGATCGATCGTTGCATAATTGTGACTACCGAGGTTGATTAAATATAGAAGTGTTGTTACAGTGCTGTTTTTATTTTTAGGTTTAAAAAAAAAGGATATAAATAATTCTTAAGTTACTACAGTTTTTAAAGTATAACTTATGCAGTGGCCAGAAATTTTTTTAAACAAAAAAGGTGCCAGAACTCATTTCTTGTCAAGCGTTTTACTAAAAAAAATATATTTAAATATCATTTATATTAAATTTAAAGCAGCTTTTTTTATGCCTCAAAGCGCATAAAAATTAAAAAAAAATTATATGTGAGATATGTTTATTTCAAAATTTATTGATTTGGGAGTATTGGTCATAGTTTATTCAAACCGAATTTTGGTCAATAAAAGGGCGCAAAAATAATTATCACTTCTCAGAAGTCAAAAATCCACGTCAAAAGCAATAAAATCGTGTCGGCGCCGTCGCAGTGGGAACGATCGGTAACGAGCGTTCTCACTGCGACGGTGACGGCACGATTTTATTGCTTTTGCCGTGAATTTTTGACTTCTGAGTAGGGATAATTGTTTTTTTGCGCATTTCTATTGGGCAAAATTCGGTTTATATGTTCCTTATCTAATTTGTAATATTATTTTAAAAGTCGTAATGTGAATGCTAGATTACCGAGCGTTCTCATTATGATGGTAACGGCACGGTTTTATTGCTTTTGACGTGGATTTTTACTCTTCTGAGAAAAGATAATTGTTTTTTGCACTCTTATATTGGACAAATTTCGGTTATATGTTCCTCATTTAATTTGTAATATTATTTTAAAAGTCGTAGTGTGAATGCTAGATTACCGAGCATTCCCACTATGATTTTATTGCTTTTGGCGTGGCGTTTATTGCATTTTTGACTTCTGAGAAAGGGTAATTGTTTTTTGCGCTCTCCTATTGATCAAAATTCGGTTTAGATGTCCTTCATTTGATTCTCATTCATTGATAATCATAATATTGTAAAAAAACGTAAATTTAATTATAGCTTCTTTCTATATTTTGCATCCATACTTTTCATAGCTTCTTGTCATAGTAGATTTTATATCGTCGTTTCTGCTATTGTTTTGGTTTTTTGGGAAAATAAAAATAACGACGTCATATTTACGTAAAAATAAAGAAATAAAATGTTACGCAGATTGTCAATCGATTTAAAAAAATCAAAAATGCCGGAACGCCGCGTTACATGAAAAATAAAGCCCTAGCTGTGTTGCACTTAAGTTGTCTAATAAATAAAAAAATGGAGGTGTATTAGATGCGAAGTGATTATTATTATATATGGCAGCTTTCTGGTATACACACGATCAGGGAACTAGGAGGAGATAAGCGACCCTTTTATTTCTCGACTCAATCATTCATAAATTGGGGTGAAGCCGAAATCTTTGTTTTTCTCAAATACTATTTTATTAAAATATTCTAGATCTAGGGAAGGTGTATTACATTTCGTGTTATCATAAATTCAGTCACGATAGTACTACCTGACGAGGTATATTCGCAATAGATTTTGTTTTAGCGTCAATTATGCCACAGATCCATTGTCTAATTTTCGTTTTTAAGCTAGAGTACGCTCGGGATAAGGATGCCGGTTTGTTATTGTGTGCGTGTACATGTATATGAGAGGGAGAAGCGATGTAGGGTGTACTTCGTTGTCTCGCTTTCTCTTTTAAGGACAGTCGCTGATTCGTCAACGCTGGTATTCGTTCATTTACAAAGTAAAAAAACCTGATACACTACCTTTTTTTAATGTACCACTGTAAAATTAGATAATAATGCTTTTACAAAATTAAATCATTATCAACTGAAAAAATACTGACGGTTTAAATCAGATGCAATTTTATTTTTGAGGCGAAGCTTGTTTATTAACAACACTAAGCAGTGTTGCTATTCTCATATAATATTTAATTAACGTTTTTAAATATACGTCCATACTCATAGTATGGGAAACAATTTTATAAATATATATGTATCGGTATGTTGGCCGTACGTACGTTGACGTTGACCCTTTTGTATAAAAAATTGACAATGGAGCACCGTTCTATCAAAAATTGTATAGGACCCCGAGGAGACGTGGGTTTTAAATTGTTTTGATTTTTGTTGATGTTTACAGTGTTCACGAACGGAATTTTTATGGCGTGTCATGCCAATGCTTTTGGCCATAGTTTGAATAGCTTTTAAGTGTTAAAAGTTAAAACACTAAAAAAGTGTATATTTTATAATTAAATATTTATTTTAAATTAGATATTTATAATATAATGCATATGTTATTTAGAATGAAAAAAAAATATAGTTTTCTCAGATGGTTACAAGACGGATATAGTTTCTTGAAAAGCGCTAATTGCTGACGGAAGTATGATAAGTCGAGCTTATCGTGGCACTTTAGCCAGCGTAGTGCAAACCACTCGAAAGTCTTCTAGGATTTTGCACTAATTTTTACCGACGTCTCGCTTTGGCGCCCTCGGAAAAATGCTGACATAGCTACTCGTAGGGTGTTGTAACGGGGTCGCGACGTGAAAGGCTTAATATTCCTCGAGGGTGGGCCTAATGCAACGCCGCCCTTTATCTAGCTAAGGGTGGCCGCGGCCACCCTCACGTTTCTCAAATTAGGTACCAACAATATATGCATGACATATTTAAGGATTTTTACCATGAAATAATGATATTTTTCAAAGAGTTTAGGCTTTTTAATAATACATTTTTCTATATATGAGCCGTTAATTTTGAAAGTGGGGCACGTTCATATTATGTTCTTTTTGGATAATTAATGGTTTGCGTTTGAACTGATTTAAAAATATTAGTAAGCAATAATAATATTGTTTACGTCTTTTTTCATATGCACTTTCGATTAATGTTTTATAATTTCATTTAAACTCGTATC
Source organism: Plectrocnemia conspersa (assembly GCF_051122295.1). Classification (NCBI taxonomy): domain Eukaryota; kingdom Metazoa; phylum Arthropoda; class Insecta; order Trichoptera; family Polycentropodidae; genus Plectrocnemia; species Plectrocnemia conspersa. The sequence goes on from NW_028277169.1 coordinate 25,486,799, forward strand.
CAGAAAACTTTAAGCCAGTTGACAGTTTTGCCATCAATATTTTTGGTACTTTTCAAAATTGTCTCATCCAGAGGTTTGGTTGAAAAGTCTTCACTATGCATTTTTGTAGTAAAAAATCGATTTTGTTTGCGATATGTTTGTGTTAATCGTCGGGAATGTGTAGAAATTTTTTTTTAGAGTAGCCTCTGATTCTGTTTTATAACAAAATAGACTTGCCCCACTTTCAAAATCAACGGCTCATTTGTAAATACATATGCATATTAAATATATTTATGTTAGTCACTCTACCAATATGGTATTCTGACGATTATGTCAGTATAGTTTTGAAGAATATGTGGAGCAGAATTGTGAACGGTTAAGTGGAATTGTTTCAGAAACTTCTGAAACGTCCACTCGACGATGTGCTGCATAATTATAATCGATCGATAGTCGTTTATGAAGAATTTTAAATATTTATAAAAACAATTACAAGTTTTAAGCTAAGAAAATATTTCTGAATATGTGGCTTAAACTTTTAAGCAATATGGTGCACCCCTCGAATTTTAAAGAATTTATTTTCTGGTTGTTTAATTTAACGGTCTTCTTTTTATTTATATAAAAATTAAATTCTTATTGACAATATATAGTTTGGTGGTCTCAAACTAATTTTATTCTTATCAATTTAATTAGAAATTATTATTAAGATGTTCGCTCAGATTAACTCGTTACCACATTTTCAATTCAAACTAATGTCATTACACAAACAGGTCTTTTAAACAATTAACTGATTAAAACACTATGTATTTGTATATACGTTTCATTTACTTCTAATTATCTACTTCGTTTAACCGTATGGGAAGAAATTAATTATCTAGGCTAGGACAACAGTGGACGCAAACTCGCATCTATGTTTGTCGAGACGAATTGGGTTTAGGTCTTTGTTATGGAAATGCTCAAATACTCCCTTGTGGGTGCTTAACGTATCCTACTAACTAACCTTATGTCATTGACCTGTTTATCTAATAAATTACATGTCAATAGCATCCGTGTATATATATTGCATATATTATTTTATTTTTTGTATAATAAATATAGCCCATATATGTATGATATATGTTTTTATCTAATTTATAATACACATACTCGCTCCCACATAATAGCTTGTGAAACCTAAAACAATAAAGTCAAGAGAGCCATTGTTGTAATGGCAGTAATTGTCCTCCCTCTATTTTTTATTTTATTTTGAAAGCAATCGCCATTACGACCATTATATATAGGATTCGTGGCCTGTGTCAAATAAACAAAGATAAATCGGGAAACTGTTTTTCTCTTCCTCGCACGGATTTTCCACCCGAGTCGCATCCGTTCTCTTTCCGTTAATGATTTATCGCAATCATTACCACATCTATTTATTCATTTACAAAGTAATTTATGATACTTTTAAAGTTTAATATTACTGTTCATTAAAAAAATATGGAACGTTCAAACATTCCACAAAACTTTTCTATATTTATACGTAATTAATTTTATATTTTTATTTTAGTGATATAATTCAATATTATATTTTAAATAAACGTCTTATAAAAAGAGCAAAGTACTAACAATAATTGGTTTTTATAATATTTAACAATGAGATATAAAATAAAACGTAGCACGATTCTTAAGTATTATTTTAAAATCATATTTAATGCATGTGAATAAATTTAATAAAATATTTTTTACATGTTGAACAGACTAACGGAACACAAGTATGTGTAGATAGAAAATATATATTAGGTGACTTTTTATTCCAATCTCTCCAGAGAATTTTCCGTGCCTTGTCGCCTTACAAGAAATCCCACATCAAGTGTTCATGTTTACCTTACACACAGACAGCAATTTTATTATATAAAATTTTAAAAATAGGATCCGCAAACGTGCTTCTGTATAAACATTTGCTCTAGATGTGTCTTAAAAGCTATATTTTCCCTACAGATAACGTAACTTTCGATTCCCCTCAATATCTTGAACGTTCGGCTACTATTCTTCTCTCCACATAAAAATATGTCGATAGAATGTGATTCAATAAAATGAAAAAATGGTTATGTCGGGTATGGAGCAGTGGAACCTTTTTTGTGTTCGTGTGTAACAATATTATATTTCAAATATAACACGTAAGATTAAAATTGTTCATAGTTTTATATAGGATCAAATTTTTATTAGGGGAATATAACAATTTATTATCAATTTTTTATCCGAGCGTGAAAAGTATATTTATCAATAAAACACTAAAAAACATAATAAAAGAGTCGTAAAATGTTTTATTATTCTGTTTGGCGTTATATTATATCATAGTCATCTTAGATAGAATATTATTTAATGGAGCAATATAAAAAGCGTGTATATTTTATAATTTGCTATGAATTTAATACATTTTTATATGGCAATATATTTTAAAGTAGACTTTGTAAGTATGAAAGAGCTAGTTAAATAAATGCTTAAAAATAAAACTCAGTTTTAATTTAATGTTTTTTCAATATTTCACGTTTAGTATTACACGTTTTTTGTATTTATAACGTATAGATTTTTTTAAAATACATAATTAAAAAGTGTTTAACTACAAAGAGTAAGACATTTTTCAAGTATTATTTAGACCAGTTGTCTTATTTTTACTTTTTTTTAACACTTGAAAAATATATTTAACATTTGCATTGCATGGTGCATTTAATTTATTAAATTTTCTGTTGCTGTGAAGAGCGAAAATCCTTTTTACACATAAGTAAATAATATATAAAATAAATGTGGGGTATCATGCTTATTATTTATAAAAAGTGTAATTTAAACAAGGGCTTATTATGAAAAAAGAAATAATAACTATTACAGACTTTCAAAAACCGTAATTATAAAAAAAACTTGTGTTCTTCCACTATCTTTAGAATTTCAAACAATAAGCACTTGTTCGCTTTACAAATAGTTATTATTAGAATACATTTTAATACAATGATACATTTTTCTAATAAACATTTTTTTGAATGAATTAAACAGCACATAAGATATAGTCATTAAAAATGTTTGTCATGTGCTAACTTTGTAAGCAATTTTCTAATATTTAAAAATTTATTCACTTTGAATGTGTACAGTTTTTTTATTATCACGTGAGCTTTCACAGGTGGGAGCTTAAAGCTCAAGTCCTCGGATAAAAGCCAGGAGCTCTTAAACTGAAGGGCTGCTCGCATGATATTTTAATGTCCACCCGCCAAGGGAATATTTAATGATGTATAATATCGGTGAGATAAGTATGAAAGCAACATACGTTATTGATTACCAACACATAAGATTATGGCCCAACATTAGCCAGAATATAAAAAGCTCTTTGATAATTATTGCCTGCAATACAATATCTGTAGCATGTTTTAAAAATCACAAACTTAAATTATATTTCTTAATTAAATTGCATACATTACTTATACTGTATCAATTTCCCTGACATTTTTTTTGCATATATTAGAGCTTTACTATTGTGTGACAAAAATCACGATCGACAAAGCTTCTATGCCACATTTTAAAAGCATCTATTTATGTTTTAAAAGCTTAATAAAAAAATAATAAATAAAATACATGCTTTAGTTAAAACTAAACAGTGAAAGATTAATTACTGCAAAATATTTTATCGCGAATGAGAGATATTTAATATTACTTTTTCAATTTATTTCATATTTAAAATCAGTTTTAAGGGCAAACATGCAATATTCTAGAATTAAATATATTTTTTATATGGCGGAAATTTGTAAACCTAATTTTTCCAACACATTTAAGAAAGGGATCTATCTCTTAAGTTGGTACGACATATCCACCACCCGTATTTTTTTAATGAAATATGTAGTGAGGCTTATTTGTAAAGGACTTTATTTTATATAGGACTATTTTATCTTTTGACTGTTTTTATTCTATATCGATTTTAACCGTTTTTGATATTTTATATTTCAAACATCTATTGAAAACACTAATTATTGTTGAAAGAGAAATCCAGTGTTTTCTCGTCAGATTATTTTTTGCAAAGATACGCTTTTTGTTGTGTTATAAATGTATTATTTTGTGCGTAATTACGTTTCATAACGGTGTAACTGTTTTTAAGAGAAAATAAAACGAGCGGTTCGTGCGAGAGATAAAAACACATAAAGCAAAAGGGATGTACCGAATGGTAATCAGTGGCTCTGATGAGGGTACAATGGCGTCATTTCGTTCGTCAACTCTCTGTAAATGGTACAGATTCTCTCTTCGGATTTGAATGGCAACCTATTACTTAGTGTGACAACTCTTCGATCTTGCAAATAGCAAGTAAATAAAAAGAAATAAGCGCCAAAATATTTTATTGCTTTTATTTATGTCAGAGCTTGTCACAATTGCGGCCCAAAGACGGATTACAAAAAAAAAATACTAGAATATAAACTGCTTATTAAACCAGTAAGGATAAAATTTTCAATAAAACATTATATATTTAAAAACATTAAAATTATCGAGACATCTCTGACTTTCTAATAGCGTATAAAATTAATTGCATAATATGTATTATATTATATATGACTTTCAAAGAACAAGTTCTTGCTTTGAGTGTTAATCGTATATTTGAGTGGATTAGAAAGCACTTTGCAAATGGATCTAAACTAAAAATACAGTCGGTGGCAATACAAAGTCAGTTTCATTGGAATGCGCCTATACCCATTGTCATTAAAACAAAGGAAATTCAAATTAACTATTTAGTAGACAATAACAAATAGTCTGTTTCCGCCCCAAATTATCGCTTTGGCTGGACGATCTATCATCAAAAGAGCGCAAGATTTCTCTTAGCTCTAAAAAAATATTCAATTTATATTATAATATAATATATAATACTTCTATTGAAAATTTCAGAAATATTAAATTTATTGTAATTAAAATTATTACAAGAATGTGTATAGTTAGTATACATCTAGATTTTTTTAGAGTATAACAATAATACATATATTTAATATTAACCGTAAAAAAAACAATTATACATTATGTTTTTTAAGTATTTTGTTTAAAACAAATTACAAACAGAAGCGGCTACAAACATAATTGAGAGACGAGATGAAATCTAACGCTCAAATATGATAACACGTATCTAACGAGTTATCATATTTGATAAAATATGTCAGTCACTTATTATTTTTTTGAGGTACTCAAAAGTAGTGATGTTTTCATCGATAATACTCAAATAGTAGTTTTCAGTATTTTAATTTTTTCTTCTAAATAATTGAATTTACATCGTTTTTACTTTCCTTCACCTTTTTTTACTTTTCTAATAAATTACTACCGCCGTTTTTGTAATAATTTTCTAGTTTAAAATTAAAACGATTAAAAAGAGCAAATTTCACGTCTTCTAAATAGTTAATTTTATATTTTAACCTTATAAAAATAATTCATAAAGTCCGATGAATATAAGGGTGTCATCAAACTTTCCCAGTTTATTCCGAGTTAGTCTTGACGTGTGATTTTATGTTGGAAAATATTTATTTGCCTATTCACTTGAGATATTTTTCACTCAATGCAATACTCAATCAAGTTAAAAGTTTACTATACAATTCTGCCATCACTATTTTACCTTATCTTAACATTTTTAAATGAATGCTTCCTTTAGAATTTAACCATAAGCAGGAAAAGCATGTATAATCTAGATTTATGGGCTAGAGTCGCCCATTATTTCTGAGATAGCCACTGTTTTTCTTAGTCACGTTTTAATAAAGGACCCATTTTTCGTTCCCAGGAAAATAGCTGCAATTGGTATTTTTTCGCAAAAAAAAAATGTATTGATCCTCGTTGTTCTGTAGTGACCATGGAGAACCAAGAGAACAAAGAACCATGCTTCAACCTAATCTCATATGACTATTTTATTCCTCAAATTGTATGGTCTATAAAATAAAAAACGACAAAATTATTTTTTTAAGCAATTTCAGGCATTTTCTGACGTCAAACATGTCGCCATAAAATTCACAAATATTTTTGTAGCAGCTATTGCTACAAAAAAATTGATTTTTCAACACAAATTTTTCTATTATTTTATGATTTTGTCATTAAATAAAGATAATACCATAACGCAAAAACTTATTATTACCATCTCAAGTTAACTATTTTAAAAAACTGTATGTAAAAAAAATTCTTTTCCAACATACAGTTTTTGTCCTAATATCTGGGTACTCCTAATATAGTTGAAAGAAATCAATTTGGCATAGTTTTTTGATTACTCCAAATGTAATTTTGTAGCATTTGTACTAAAAATATATCCGTTGATTTTTCATTGTATCAAATACTAGTTTTAAAATACGTGAAACACACATAAAAGCGAATCATTTCAATCCAACAGTTCACCCTGTGCGAATAACCCGTCTGATGGATTACTGACGAGCGTTGAAGAGAAAAAAAACACATTTCGTACATCCCCATAAAGGGAGTCACGGTCGATAAACGGTGGAAACAAATAAAAAACTTTTTTTCATACTAGTATTTTATAAGCCATAAAAGGTGACCCACGGTGTGATTCATGTCGGTAAACTGTCAACTGCGCTATTCGCCGACGTGTGTTGACCTTATTTATTGTTTACCAACAACTCACGTAATATGTCTGTCTATGCATTGTATACGTTTACGGTGCGTTTAACGGACGGGTTGAAAATACGGAAAGACAGCCAGCGGACCGGAAGTCGAAGCCGGAAACTGTTTAATACATTAAAATGGGACTGTTTTTCGACCTGGATGGGGAGAAACAGCGAAATGTTTTGATAATAACGACTGTTTTATTATGAAAGCCATAAAAGAGTACAAGAAAAACTATTTATTATAAAAATATATTTTATTATTTTCTTATTTACAAATCATTTTAAGCTGCGATCTTGTGTGTTTAAAAATTGTTTGATAATAACGTATTCATAAAATAGATGCGATAAAAAAAAATATAACGCATATTTTTACATGGAAATAAGATTGGATTTATGAATTTTTTGTAGCAATAGAATCTTATCAATAGTTTTCCCAAAGGAAAAATACGAAATAATGAAAAAAAGAATACAAACGTAGCGACCTTTAAAATTATCTTTGCAATTGTAAATATAAAACGAGCCGTTCTTTATGGTAACGCTCTGTGACAGATAGACATAATAATGCTATTATTATATCGTTGTTTTAAAAATAAGTATTTTTTAATTTATAAAAAATAATATACTTTGAGGCAAGGCTATGAATTATATATTAAAATTATATGGAATTACGGTTTGTTAAATTTGAAGATTCACGTATCAGTGAATATCAGTGAATCACTTTAAAAATCTGAAGAGAGACAATGGCTTTGAGGTCTTTCAATCAAAATTCAATAACAATTTTGAATTTAAGAGCAATTGAAGAACACGTGTTCAAACACTGCTTATATCCATTGACTCTCGATAGTCAAAACATTTTTTTTAATATGGAAATTCGTGAAAGCTTGTATTTCTACATGTATTAAAAATACACAATTCACACTAAAAATGTGTGTAACATTTTGTAGCAAGAATTTTAAAGCTAATTAAAAATATGCGCTGTAATACTAGTAGGTTGTAAGGAGCATGTTGTGGATATTGCGGTTAAGGCCAAGAAAATAATATCAACGGCCAATAAGCGCGCGGTAGGGATCGGCACAATCTTTTCTGACCACCTAATTAACGTTAAAATGACGCTCTTGTCTTTTATTTTGCTATCATCAGAAGTGGATTCTGTCAATATAATTTATATATTTATTGAATAAAAACATAAACAAAATATTCATGAACTTAGCTAAATTTCAAATACACACATGTATTTTTATTTATCACAAAAAGTAGGGATATGTTTTAATTGATTAAATTATTAAAATATATACGAACAAGTGTAACAATGGTCGTCGATTAACTTTTAAATGTCACATAGTAGACGACATAAATTAAAAGTTTCCTATGTAAAAAAAGTAGTAAAATGCATCTAAATATACTGCAATATATAAAGTTTAGAATCTTAATGTAAAATTACGCTTGCCATACAAATTATTAAAGTACATAATTTTTTTTATAAAAAAAAAATTATTTTACTTAAATTTTGATTTTACTTCTCAGAAGTATAAATGACACATTTATTAAAAGCCTTTATATTAGTTATTTATTAAATCGCAAATACATAAATATTCCACATAAGGTAAAATTTTTTTTATAATTTTACTATGTTTCACATAATTTTTTTTTAGATTTTTTTTAATATCTTATGCAATATATACAAAAATATTTTATTAAAAAACTTTTAAGCAGTTCAGAAGTTTAGAATTAAACGAAAAATATTTATAGAATAGTTAATAAAATAAACTCAAAAAATACGAATACTAGTATTACTAATACAAAATTTATAATAATATTATTTACAAAATAACATTAAAAATATTTTTTTAAGTCACTGAAATGATCACTGAAAATGTCTTAACCATTTTAGAAAAAAAAATGTAGTCTATAAATTGTTACGAATTTCTTCTGTTGAAAGAAAAAAAACATACATTGTTTTATTCAATGCAATACAAAATTAAGCACATAATAATGACAAAGATTTTTCAAAATATAACTAAAGGAACAATAAAAAATTAGGACAGAAAATTTTATAGAATTATATGTATTTGTATTTTCTTACAAAATGGTAAAATATAGTTTATTTAATAAATCAAATCAAAAAACATCAGCTAAAATGGACAAATAAGCAATATTTCGTAATATGCTATATTAACTCTTGTATAATGAAATATATCCGCGATATATAAATTTATGTTAAAAGTTTAGAATTTTAATGATAAATAATGCTTACCACACAATTTATGAAGTAATATATTATAAAAGAATAGTTATATTGACAGATTTAATACTGTGTACGTTAAGTATTACTTAATTATGTTTCAAAAACATTTATAAAGCAAACATGATAATATATAAATAATTTATTATCACTTTTTTCTTTTTCGACTTTCAAAAGTATGAACGACGCTTTCAAAAATAGTTTATATGGCTTCTTTTAAAAGCGTCTTCTAAAACCTTGGGATTTAATTTAAATTCCTCAATTTATTGAATCAGAAATTAATTAATCCACTTGATGCAAAATTTATCTTCAATTTTACTTGGTTTTATATTTGTATTTCTCTAAATTTTACTAACGTTTTGAATGTTGAGTATAAAACGGAAAAAAATTATTAGATAGTATTTAAATACATATTCTAATTCCAGAATTGTAATATTTTTAATAGCAAGTTAAAAATATTCTGCAATGTCACTGAAAAAATCTTAAAATTGTAGTTTAATAATTATTAATTAAGAACAGGAAATAGAGAAGTTCTAACATTATTTTATTAAATGCAATATAAAATATTTACATATTAATGATAAAAAAGTAAGACAGAAAATTTTAGAGAATTATATATATTTCTTTAAAAATTTATTGTATAGTTTATTTAATTAAACAAATAAAAAAATCGACTAAAATAATTCATAAAATACTAAAATATTTTTTGTATTAAAAATGTAACCGTGATATATTGATTGATGTAAAAAGTTTAATGATTTATATAAGTACACTATAAAATAAAGTTATTTCAACTAAAACATTGATTTTAGACTTTATACATGAATTATTATTTAATTATAACTCATAAAATATTATATAATATAACACACAGGACTATATCGATAGATTTTATAAGGCTTTATCTTAAAAAAAAAAAATTTAGATTAATTTTAAATATATTATTTCTTGCTAGTAATATTTATTAAGAGTCCAATATTGACATTATTAGAATATTTAGCTATTATATGATTCAATTGAGTATTTTAAAATTATTATAAGATTTTTTGTGAATAATATTCGAGGTTGAACGTTAAGCCTAAAATGGTTAAACCAGGGTTAATAATAAATAAATAAATATTTATTTCCTATAAAAAATATTGCAAAAATCCCAATTTGCGAGGCCAAACGTAAGAACCTCGTAAGAAGCGATTTGTCCGGGTTTAGCCCCAGCTCTCAGTCCTCATTTCGGCAAGGAAACAATTTTCGCCGAATTTCGCATCCGTTTTGATCCGTGAGCTCAATACTGTCGATTCCGAGGGATCAACTGTATCCGGATACGAATTTTCGACGTACGATAATTGCTCGGTTAAATAATGTAGAACGAAAGCGGTCATAGTTGCCTCCTCTCACAAGAGACTAAGGGAGAACTACTAGTGTCCGATTGTTATTCCGATCACACAGCTACGGCTTATGCCCATTTGGTGTAGGATACGTGACCGATTCGCCCCTTTTTTTCTTGCGCGATTCGACGGCGAAAGTGCGATATCTTCATTTATTATTTGAAGCGTTAGATGTATGTTCGAATATGTGTAGGTCTGATGCAAAACTTTGCTAGCTGGGGACGGACGTTAAGCTAAAAGGAAGGCAAGATCTTATTCAAGTGCATGAGCCATCTTCGCCTTGAACTATCGTATTTTATCCGGAGGCTAATCGACCCATAGCTCTACGCCAGAGTCGTTTTAACTTCTGGAGTAACCCTGGAACAAAATCACCACTATCGTATACATAATATGTACATATATCTAGAGAAAAGGGAAGAAAAATGTATAAACATTAATATAAATTAACTAGACGCCTATTTTCTTGTCCTGGGATGGTTGTTAAAGCTTTTAATATATAGTTGCAGTTCTTTATAATTATTAGGTTTAATTTAACGACCATATTTTATACAAAATAATATATTTTTTTTAAATTATTTTTTCTTTTAACTATCTTTAATTTATACATATACAAACATATTTATATATTATTTAATACGTAAATATAGATATAGAGTAAAACTTTGTTTTTTAAAAAAAATTTTGGAAGCATTTTTTATTTTTATTTGTATACGATATCCTCTATGAGCTAAAGTAGCTCATTTTCAGAGAATATATTAAATATATATGATCAAGCTCGATTTGATTTATTCATCACGATATTAATTTGTGAGGTTAGTAAGATCTAGGAAAATTTAAGTTAATTTATTTATATATAATATACATAAAATTACATTAAAGCATTGAATTAATTGTTAAAGCAAAACTATTCAATTTGTATGTATTATAATAAGGTATGTAACAATTTGCTTCGGCTTCCTATTATATAGAAAAATAAATATTCATAACAAATATAGGTAAATTAAAAACATCCGAAAAATAAAAAATATATTTTATTAATTTTAGTATACTTAAAAAAATGAGCTTACCACAATATATGTATATATTGTCACTGACATTAAGGCGAATTTATTTTTACCAGTAAAAATATATTTTGTCTGATAGGTGCTAGTGAAATTATCTAATTGATAGTTGTGAGTGCCACTTGTTAAATACTGTACGCCACTAGTGAATTTCGTTTAAAATAATAGTTTTATCAACACATCAACCATTTAGGCAGATTCACTGACATTGATTAGTAAAACAAAAAAATTGTTTGATTCATTAAATAAATTAAATACTTTTGCTAGAAAAATATACCTTCACTAAAAATACACATTAAATTGATCCAAACTACGAATTTATCAAAGTTTTAAAACTAACTTTAGTTCATAAACTTTAAGTTAGGTTTGACAGAAAATGGACATTTGCAACTGTTAAATTAAGCTTAATGTACATTTTAAAGCAGCATGTAAGTTTACTAAGTGAATAAAGCTAAAGTAAAAATATGTATGTACTGATAAAAATGTTTTTAAATATGATTTTACTGAAACAGCGTATTTTTATTAGTAAATCTAACTTTACTAAAAAAATCACTTTAACAGTTGCGAAACATCCATTTTCTGTTTAAACCAAAGTTAAGCAAATCCAACAGTTATAAGTATTTTTTAAATTTTTATTAGGTTAAGTTTTGGTTTGAAACACAAAGACATTTTAGAACCTATCAGTTAAATCATATTTTCATTAAATGAAATACAGATTTATTGGTAAAAATTTATTTAAATATGATTTCACTCAAATAGTTATTAAATTATTATTAAAATTATATTTACACTAGTGAGAATATATAACTTCACTGTAAAACAATATTTGCACTTTAAAAAGTGAAGCATTATTAATCGAACTGTATTTTTTTTACCATGATTTTAAAAAGAAAAATTACTTAATATTTTAGAAAACCTAATAGAAACTAAGCTTTTAAATTTTTTATTTAAGCCTCAACCTCACCTTAATTTTGATGCATATTAAACTAAACAATTTTATTTATTTTATAATATTAGGAATTTTTGTTATTTAATTTTCTTAGTATAGAATAAAGATCTTAGACTTTTGGAAAAAATGATAAGTAATCTTTATCAAAGCTAATTTTTGCTATTATAGTCAATAAAATAGAACGTATATATTGTTAAATAAATTGTTAAAGTAGTGCGTATATATTTTTTCAGATGATATACTACAACATATAATGTATTTAATTCTATAAAGTTACGATAAATTGTTTTTTTTTTATAAACATACATATGTTGTAAAATATATCGTTAATTAATACTGTGTATTTGCCATTCAACAAAATTGACGATACGCATTTTAAATAAAACCTTTCTCTTTATTATCAGAAAAAGTTTTATTGCCTTTTTCCTTTTGAAAAACATGTGGATTCGTTTATAAGAAATGTTTTGGATCTGCTTTAACCCTACAAAGGTTGATCGTCAAAAAGGAATACAAAAAGAAGCAATCTATCTCGATAGAAACACGCGCTGATTGATACCTAACCATCAATTTCTTCTATACAATCATTTGTACTCAAAAGCCTCTAAATCCACTGCTTTACATATCAGAATTGCTAGATTATTATACGTCGTACTTTATCAGAGCTAAATCGCTTCCAGTATTAATTGTTGAGCCTGAATTATTACATCCATACACATTTCCTGTATAATATTTCATATTTCCCTCCCCTTCGTATCATATAACGAAGGCTCGCCCCAGATACGTATTCTTTGTTTTTGTTTACCCACAGAGGTTGTGTTATATGAAAACAGTTTCGCCCCCAAAGTGTCACACCGATGTGACCCGTCCTTGTATTTATTATATATATGAAGGTGTTTGATCGATCTTTTTTTCTATACATGTTTCATAAAATATAATTCTTATGGTTGTGGTAGAAAAATTTCATCAAAAAGTTATCCATCATGTCGCTCGTCCATTATATTTTTCGTGTACACGTATGAAACGTCAGAGTGATATTCACGTGAAGCGTTTAACGTAATATATTTAATAGTTATATTTTGGCTCGTATAAAAAATATCTGTGGGTGATAAAATTAAATGTCAATTAAGTTAAATTGCGTGAAAGGGTTGTAAATCTTGGTTAACCGCAGTATAATGCGTTAATTCTAATGTTGAATCGTAAAATTTTCATCAAAGCTACGCATTACAATGTAATGCGTTTGTCACGAAAAAATAATTTCTTTCTTCATTTAATTTTGATTAACGCTTAAACAAATTTTACGATATATATTTTAGTGTCGATATAAAAATAAACTTGTTTAAGTAATATCATAACATTTTAAACGTTGTTATACGTTGATAGCGAATTTAAGATTTAATCAAGGTTTGATGCTCGAGTAGCAAAGATAGTGAAATTTTAGATTCTCATCTTTAAAGATGCAGTAAAATTTTGTACTAAAATATATTAAGGTACGAAAACTTTAACTTTCAAAGCGCATACTTATACTGTATTAAATTTTGATTAAAAATATATTTAAATACTTTAAAATTGAAGGGTTGATACAGTTATAAATACTATTTTTTTAATGAAAGCTTGAAAGTGTTGGCATTCTATTGATTCTATCGCACACCAGATCTTAACTATGTTATACTCAAAACGGACTTTCCTCATTTGGATCAAATTGGCGCATGAACAGAATGAAATATACATTCAATTTACATGCGGACCGAGCGGATAAGAAAAAAGCACAAGGACTTAACGAGTTCAATCCGTCTATATTGAGCTTTTCTCGCGTTAATAATGAACGATTTACACCCCCGGGCTACAGTGGCGGATTTGAGGGTGGGTTCGTTCATTTATTATTCGTCGCAGTAATCTGCAGCGAAATTGAAAGACACGTCGGTCTTGGCGCGATACAAAAATGCAAATGTGGGTCTTGGGGATAATAAAAAAAACCCGGCGACGGTTAATTTGGGCGTCGGATCCGAAATAAGGCTTTTGCGCTTTGTCGGTCTTAATGACCGGTCCATTTGTTGCTTGCGGCTTGCTTTTATATTTGTAATGGAAATAGGTAGTGGATGCAGAGTGCGGCCCTGTCACTGCCGTAGTAATGCGTTCTGTAAATTGTGAAAATGAGGAACGATGGCTTGCAAGTGCACGGTGGGTCGAAAATATATCAAAGAGCTTTGAGCGTTAAAGCTTTGATTAAAATTTCTAATCATAAATATTACTATGAATAAAGGTCACTGACTATGTACTGTAAAATAATTACTTTCTGATGCATTTTTAATGAATGCTTCTACGATTTCTTAACCAAAGACTAGATATTTTAGCTACATATTAATTTTAGACGCTAAGTTGAAACTTATATATTTTTAAATGTACTCTTTCAATGAAAATTATTGTGTTTCATTAAAAAAAATCATGTTGGGGCTGTGACCTTCTAAAAAAGTCTCACATCAATGGATATATAATTTCCATATATAATTTCCATATATAATTCCATATATAATTTCCATATATAATTTCCATATATAATTTCCAATAATTTCCATAAAATATCCCTCAAATGTGCAGACTATTGGCTGATCTTATAAGGAGGGCCTCATTCTGCAGATGCAGCTTTGAAAGCTGCAGTCTCTAAAGGCTTGTGTGTGTATATATATATATATATATATATGAAAAATATGTCAAACTTAGTATAGTCAGGCCAAAAAAACACGTCTTAATAGGCTTGCTTCTACGCTAGCCTAATAGGAGGTCTTCAAAAGAAGCTCAATTAGTTTATGGTTAAAAAAATGCGCTCTTTTTTTTGGTTTAGTCAACGTCTCAAGATCTATTGTCTGACGTAGCTTAAAACGTGTTACTATTTTTGAAATTTCTCTCAGTAAGCTAACGCGATTTCTTTAGAATGGTTCCAAAAAACATCGTTATTTTCTTTGTAGGGGCAAAGGGGGTGGCAAAAATAAAATCCAAATTACTTATTTGATTTTTAACTTTTTTTTTTCTTTAGAAAATCGATAAAATTATTATTATTTCTCTTACTACCTTTATATTTATTATGTTGTATGATATTTAAAAGTTTTTTTACGTAAATGCTTGTTTTCTTTGAATCTTTGAAAACACGTTGTCATTTCTCGTTATAATATATTACTCGACGACTATTAATTTCTTGTAATTTGGCATTGTTTTACATTACATATTCTAAATTTATTAATAAAGAATTTTAAAATGTTTTATACGCCTATATAGATTTCCTATCAGTATAAAACTTAATCATATTTATTACTATTGGATCTGTATATATATAAAACATTATATCTTATTTACGTTATAATAAATATGAGTAAATTATTAATAATGTTAGATGATGCAGATTTTATAAAATATAGAATAATATTTAGAGCTTTTTTCATAATGAAATAAGTTATATTTAAAAAAAAAAAATAGTAATATTTTTATGAGTAAAACTAATGAGTAATATTGTATTAATGGCCTTAAGTGTAAACAGTCTAACTTAACAATTATCATTAATATAAGAAGGACCCAGTGTATTATTTCAATTCATTGAATAAAGTAATTATAAGCTATTTAAGATGTATTATATTCCAAATCGGTTGTACATGTTATTAGCGTTCAATACAAAATTAAGAATACAAAGAAAAATATATTTTAAAATTAATTTAAATTACCAAATTTCAAAAACCATCAATAATCATTTATTACCACAGTATAAAAACGCATTTTTTCATTTTTATAAACCGGAAAGTTGCCCAAACTATAGGCAACTTTTAAATAGGTGGAATTTTATTAGTGCAGTCAAACCATTGTGTGATTTATATATATATATACATAGCTTATTAAAATATGTGATACTGGGTCGCATCACCAACGTCAATCAATGACGACCATGTTACCTACTCTCAGGCAATCATTGCAATCAGACTCTTAGACCCGATTATAACCTTTCAATGTAACTGTACATATTTGATAAATTATATGTTTGTACAATACACTGTCATCATATTTTCCGGTGACTAATTGACTGTGAAACTGACGCCACTCTGCGCCAATCTCAAAATGCGCATAAATAAAAGTAAAAAATATCTTAAAAATAATACATACGAATTTTTATATATGTATGTATTTATATAGGTAGGTATAGGCTTTTAGCAGCCGATCTGGTGTGAAGCCCTTAAGTGCATTTGAGTGAAATACGCAAAAGTTCTATTTTTTTTCTTTTATGTTGTACTTGCAATCTCGTAGATTTAAATGGATAGGGAATTTACGACGTATTACGAATTTACGGAGTTTTCTTAATGTTTTTCTGCGCTACGCTGATAAAAACTTTTATTTAACAAAAAAAGCATATTATTATCGTACATAAAATTATGTATGATTGTTTTTCATCAAATGTATTGCTCTCGGTTAAAATAACATAATCGTGCTCACGAGAATGTACGTTGATAATAAAAATAGCGTAAAAAATGGACATACGCGTGCGTTATATTTTTTAAGTACACACGCGTGTTATTTTTGTGTTGTAAATGGTGTAATTATTATTCATGGTGTTATTTGCAAAACGCAATATTACTCTTTTTACGCATATTTATTACGGTATAACAGTAAGGCTGTATTAAATTATCGTGTCGCTTTCCAAGCGTTGGGTTCTGTATTTAAATTATATATAAACAAACATTGTGAATCGCATTAAAGCACTTTTCCGGTTATAATTATAATATATTGGATTCATATTAAATAAACTTAATTTGATTTTATCAAATTAATTTGCGCTACGCAATTTGTATGGGCAATAGCAAAACTTTAATTCAATATACTGTTTTTAATTTGATTTTTGTTGTTCTCGTTGTCTGATTAGTTTAAAACTTTGCAAGAAAAAATATGATATACTGATAAAATTTATCAACAAATAAAGAATATGCTGATTGATAATATAAAAATCCAAATTCAGTTGTACACAAATGCGAAATAAGACATTTGCTCAAGTTATTCATAGAAAGGGTTATTATTTGACGGAAAGCAGCGAGAGGACATATCCACCAGATATACGAGTATAAAAGTCGATAAATCGGCATATGGAAAATTGAAGAAAACAACGAATCGGTGGTAATGTTCTCTCGCCAAAGTACTTCTGGTCCATAAAGCGTTATCTGAGCGAAAAAGTAAAACGCACGATCCTGGTGGGAATTTGCATACGCCGGCTATAATGGCGTTAACGTCCCTAGTCGCAGGACGCAAAACACAATATTGGCGTAATAAACTAAAATGGGAATACCTTCCAAAGAGGGCTGTGATATCGGCAAATGGTGCGCGAGGCAGTTACGCCAGATTATTGCTTGACGATTCGATATCCTATAGACGTAATATGTAGATATAAGCATATGGTATGTAGCTCGAGGCTACATTTATTGGGACGTGGGAATTCTCGTGAACGACATAGGTTTTAAATCCGTATTTCTTTTTTAATCTCTTAAATTAAAGCACGTTACAAAACCAATTTAATCTTAATTTTAATCTACGGTTTACGCCCAATTACTTACCATATTATTTTTATTTTTATGGTATGAATTATTGCTAAAGATAAAGTAAGAAACGACTAATAAATATCCCTTTAGAAACAAGCATTAAATTCATTAAAAAATAAACGAAAAGCTAACTCAATTTCCTTGCTTCTTTTTATTTAATTTTAATTAGTCGCTGAAGTCATGCGTGTACAATCGCTATTTAGCAGATCAGAAACACAGTTTTCATCTGCACCATTTCAAGGTAAATTATATTTTATATCATGATTTTAAAGCGGTAGCAAATTTCCTTAAAAAAAATTGCAAATAGCAGTGAGTGACGTGGTTAAGTAGTGCCTAATGCGTGATCCAGCAAAAAATCGGATTTACTGAATCTAATTTTAAATGCTGGATTTTCTAACGAATATATTTTTATTTACTAATATTCTACAAGTCTAAACTTTTTTTTATATAGTTATCTTACTTCTCGGGTTGTTATTGATCAAGTGTCGTATTCTGCTTAAAATCAAGACGTTAAGATCTGGTCTTCTTATTTAATTAATCCCACTTTATATTCAGTAGTCTTATTTTATCGAAAACCCCACTTTTTATTGAACGGCTGAAACGCTTTATCGTGTTTTATTTATAGAAAGTTACATTAGATATGTATATGAAAATAGCATTGCTTAAAAACAAGGCATGGTACTTCAGGGCGCAGACCCTAGGCGGCGCGCCAGGGTTGTTCTCGGTCTGGCGCACTTTGGAAGATGAATTGGTGTGGACTCTTGGCTGATTTCTTAGATGCAGTATTTGCGTGTGCCAATGAAGACTTTCTGGAGAATGCCTTAAATCGGCGTCAATAGAGACTCGAAAAGATAAGAGAAAAAACACCGGAAGGCCCTTATTTTAAAGAGGACTGTCCACTCATCGATGACTCAAACTTTTATGAAGGCAGAAGGGTCTGTCTTGAAAGTAAAATCTCATTATTTTGTTTTGATGTTAGCTTTCTATTTTTCTTGGAAAGTCAATTAATGTGGTACTGAAAAACGTCATTATTACGTAGCGAACGGTTGCCACATTATTTTTGAATATTCTAACTATTTTCAATTTACATAAAAATGTATGTGTATGATTTTATTACATTGAAAATTTTAAGTTTAAACTCTCGTACAACTTACTTATGTATATAAGCAATGGGAGATAGTCAAAGTGATTATGAGACTGAAACTAAAAAAACAAAGGGATTTAAATAGAAAGTGTCACAGATTAATATAGCTTCTTCCAGAAAATGCTTCTTAAATGCTTTGAAATAATACTATATATATGTATTTTAGCAGGAATAGCACCTAATATTGCTTTAGTAGTTCGGCTTCCAAGAAAAGTAGTCAACGTTATACCAAGTTCATATTGTTATTGACATCTAAGTTTTAATTGATAGCTCAAGCTTTTGAGTGGTATATAGGGCTCGGATTTAAAATGAGAAAATTTCTGGCTAAATCATAAAAGGTTTTTTAAATGCCATATAAGAAAATCAAGCAAAAATGATATATTCCTAAAAAAAAAACTTTCGCTTAAGTACCTCAAAATAATGTTATAGTGCTTGTAATTTACATGCGATTTTGTACAAAAACACATGATTACAATGGCTATATATTAGTATCATATTTTATATTTTTGTGAGCACTCAAAGATATAGTAATTTCATATTGTTATTAATATCTTAGCTTTTGACATGATGTAGTATTTATGACTCAAATAAAAATTAAAAATTTTAGCTAAGCAATAAATGGTGGTTTATGTGCCATATAAAAGTCAAGCAGAAGGATATATATATATATATATATATATATATACATAAAAACACCAAAAAAATAGAATTAACTAAGCGTTCTAGTTCTTGCTATAAACATGCGATTTCATTAGCTGCATATTTATATCATATGCTTTTTTATTGTTTGAATATCGAATTCATGTTTATGCTCTCTAACTTGGACTAACGAATCTCGTACAAACTTAAACAAGGAATAGTTTTCATAAAGTTTACTAAAACTGGTGGATTCTTTAGTTTTTGGTACATCTTTTACATTTGCGACCCATGCAGTAAAATACTAAGGATCATAAGAACTTGTAAATCTTTGGCGAAAGAACATTTTTCATGATCCCTTGTTCTTTTTATTATTCTATATACCGATTTATAGTCATTTTCTCTATACAAAAGTGAGTCTTCCGATTCTCTCTGGTGGATATATCCTTTTCCCGCTTTACGTAAAATAACCCTTCCTTTGAATAACTTATGTAAATGTTGAGTTTTGTGTATCTACGCGAGTGCGTATCCGTATATGCTGTATGTAGTGTGTATAATATGCTAAACCATCATAATCTCGGAAAATTGTATTAGAGCGTGCATAAATTTAAAGCTGAATATTATTATGATAATGTTTTTAATCAGCGTTCGTTATTCCTATTTCCGTAAAAAATGCGTATAAATCATCTTAATAATGTCAATTGAGTTACATCCGGAAGATAAATCACCGGTCTGAGTTTGAGTTAAGCTTTGAATTATACTAATGGTCTGTGGCCTTTTCTCCTCCCCTTGTTGAGTAATGGCGACTTAAAAAAAATGAAAATATATTTTTAAACTGTGGCAAAAAAGTATCTTATTACGTCAATCAGTTTAATGTGTCGAGATTAAAGTGATGACCGTCATATGGATAAATTGCTTCCACTTAACATTATAGATGTGTACATATATTTTCAAATAAAAAAAGTAGTATGAACTAATGTCATTGATGTATCATTACTTACTTACAGTGTAACAATTATTGTTACAGCCCATGTCGCTTATCAATAAATCTGTTGAATATGCGAAATCAAATTGCTTAGTTTACATTTGTCACTTATTTCTAAGATCATTGAAGGCTATAAAGCAAATGTACGATAATTATTTTCGTATGTCGTAATTCACTCTCATAATAGACTGTGTGATCGAACGTTATGTTAAAATCTTTGTATCGAGATTCAATTTAAGCAAATATTATAGATTTATAATACGTTTCG
The DNA here is from genome assembly GCF_051122295.1 of Plectrocnemia conspersa. Taxonomy (NCBI): domain Eukaryota; kingdom Metazoa; phylum Arthropoda; class Insecta; order Trichoptera; family Polycentropodidae; genus Plectrocnemia; species Plectrocnemia conspersa. Next base: position 25,507,602 of record NW_028277169.1, read on the forward strand.
TTAGGGCTGTATTGGTTATATATTATGTAGCGCAGGGGTTGGCACTGTAATTAAATGCCATGAATGAAAACCTCTCGAATTAATTAATACGAGCCCTTAAATTAAGTGCTTTGTTAACATTTCGCACAATGGTACGTGACGTTAAAAAAATTACGTTTAATTTCTACGGTGTGTAAATTTACACTGTCACAGTTGTCAGGGAATTTATTATTTTAATTTGTATTTATGATTTCTGCGTTATTTATGATAAAGAAAATTAAAATAGTTGATCAAAATGTTTGCGTTTTATAGCATTATTTTAATTAAAGTTTATGTAGTATATATTATGATAGCTATTCTCATTAATATATCAATAATACGTAGTGTTTAAAACAAAATTTGCTTTGCAATTATCACTTCTTAGAAATCAAAAATCTATGTCAAAAGCAAAAAATCCGTATAGAAAATAATGCAACAGCGTTTATACTCACAATGAATTTTATTTTGAAAATAATCAATGCAATGAAATTTCTCGTATTTTTTTTAAATATAGTAAATGACTTATCTAATATGTTTTTAATAGTATCTAGAGTCTAGGTCTATGTATATAGACCATTCCCACTATGACTTTTGACTTGAATTTTTACCTTCTGAAAAAGAATTGGATGAAGTTCGCCTGAAATTCACTGCCAGCAATTAATCGCTAGCAGTTTACCACCGCGTCAATTGATCGTATTAACATTTAATAACCCACAAATAATCGCTTGCATGTTTATCGCCCGACAGTACATATAATTTTTATTAATTGAAAATAAGATGTTATTTTTAAAATTAAGTGCATCTAAAAATGGAATGGAATTATTAGTTCTAATAAATGAGGATTGGTTGAAGAATATTAAAATCAAATTTTGGTCAATAGGAGAGCGCAAAAACAATTATCACTTCTCAGAAGGCAAAAATTCACGTCAAAAGCAATAAAATCGTGTCGGGGCCGTTGCAGTGGGAACGCTCGGTAACGAGCGTTCCCACTGCGACGGTGACGGCACGGTTTTATTGCTTTTGGCGTGGATTTTTGACTTCTGAGAAGGGATAATTGTTTTTTTGCGCTCTCCTATTGGTCAACATTTGGTTTAGATGTACTTCATTCAATTCTTACTACTTTAAAGTCGTATTAATAATATAAAAATTCATAGAATGAACATTTTATAGCTTTTGCCTTCTAATGGTAAAAATTTGGTTTAGATATGCTTCATTCGTTTCTTACTTATTTTTAGTCGTAATATTGTTATAAAAATTCTTAACCCTTTGCGTAGTGAGTTAAATAATACACATATGCTAATTTGTTAGTATACACCTGGGAATGAGTTAATTTTACGTATTTTCTTCATAATTATTTCTGTTGTTATTTATTAACTATTATTTTACATTGAATTTAGAGTAAATTATAGAAAAAAATAATGGTTTTTAATGATTTACTACCTCAATTTATTTTACTTTTTTTTTGAATTAGTCTGTTTCATTAATTTATTTAAACTTTTTTTATTATTAAATTTCGATAATTTCTTATACATATTTTTTATATTATATTCGGCTTTTGTGATTTTTTTATATCAAAAACATATATTAAAAAAATACTATTAATTGTATCTGTAACTTGAATGTGCACATATATAAAAAATCTGATTAAAGCAATCATAATTTTTTAGAATCACATAAGCACCTGCATATATTTTTTATGATACGATTTAAAGATTTTATTGGAATTCAGTACGTTTCGTATTAGATAATTTATTAAATTAAGCCATTAAAAATATTTTTAAATGTAAATTTATCCGAATTTGTCCGTCCATTAAGCACAGGCAAAAGCCCGACAACAAATTATCCAATTATGACAAAGTCGCGTCGGCAGTGGGAGTTTTCCTTACGGAAAAGAAAATTCTCCGAAAAGCCGGTTTTGCAGCCCGTTTTCGCATAAATTAAGTCCAAATACGGCAAAACGAACAACCAGATTTCGGATTAATCGCAGCGGGCCACGGAGCGCTAATGCGATATCGAAAGCGATCGAAATATCTGCAAAACGACGAATACTTTAGCAGCTTTTTACTACAACGCATACACAGTACGAGAAAATAATACGAATGAAACGAGAAACGTATTTTTAAATTATATTTTTCACGAGAGAGTCGCGTTATAAGATGGGTTGTAATAAAGAAAATTGTATTACTTGTTCGAACTTTGGCCAAATTGGAAATGTTACCCATGGGTTTGGTTATCTGGTTTCCCTTTATTATTGAAGTTCGACTGATGCGATGTCGATTGCTGCTGATTCACATTTGATATTATACGGGATGGTCAAGAAAAATTTAGAATGCGTAGCATAGTAAGACACTAAGATTCAAAGGGATTTTAAGAACTTTCTTATCATAAAAAGTTAATTGATTTAATATTTAAAATATTATATTTTTAATAAAAAAGTAAAGTTAGCTTAATAATATACCAGCAAGTCCAAAAGTATGTAACTTATTTGATACGCTCATTATCTATTTACTATAAACTCTTATTCAATTTTCACGCAAACTTCTATATGACTTTAGAAACAGTACAACCTTTTTCTCTCAGCAAAATAATTGATTCCTGATATTTTTTATTCGTAAATATTTAGTTTTAACCAGACAGACGTTTGTCAAACTGCAATTGATAAACAAAATTAACTAAGTAAGTAGTAAAACACCAGACTGAAATCAAATTAAAAAAATAATTCAGTAACATCTAAATTAGTAAGTGAACCATTAATTGCGATCTTCGTGATAGTTGCCATACATAAGTCAATTATAATACCAAATTTAGATTAAATGCCTCTTCTATGTCTCATAATTTTATGTAGCTATTGAAATTATGTATTCACTTTAATTCTTCAATCAAAAGGCGGTAAATAAGATTTCCATTTTCAAGCGATAATTTTTTAATGACAATGTCGATTTATAATTAATGATTTTGTAATAATTGGATTAACTTTCAAATGTATAGAAAATTTTTAAGTTGCATCTCAGCTTTATTAATATTTTATAATGGCGTTTTAGATAGATTAAGTCTTGCTTCTGTTATATTTCAATATATGTTACACATTTCATCTTGCACAAAAGCTTTTCTATCCGAAAGCAACACAAGTTCTAAATGTTTTTCATATAATTCGTGTTCAATATTTTTCTGTATCCACTTTGAATTGTTTACTCAAAATTTAACTTGACTATATCTATCAGTAGTATTAACATAAAATTATCGCATGTTTTATTCAATTAAATTATTTTATTGTTGGTCATTATATTGTATATATTATTTAAACCTATTTGTAATTTTTAACATATTTACATATTTTGTTATAACATTGTATTTTAGCAGATTATTTGCCAGTATGTTGGGGAAAATTTTTAATCTGTTTAATTGTTTCTTTCACACTGATACAGTTGTGGTCACTTAATATATAATTGTTGGGCACAAACCATGAAGCATCGGTCTTTAACCTGAAGAATATAATCTGGAATCTCATATGAATACATGGTGGTCATACTCCACATCTAAGCTCCATCAAATATACCGGTTTAATGCTAGAGCTATATATAATAATTTTATTTTCTAATGATAAGCATGTTTATTAATATTAATTTAATTAATTTGACAGAGCAAAAAAAAAATATATTTAATGAAATGTATAACGGTTTTTCTTATGTTATGACGTATCATTAACATTTACTATTTAAAAATCTAAAAATGTTTTAAAATAATTTAATTAACTAATTCAACATCTATAAATTGGAACGCCGTTTTCAATTCACAAACAAAATAAACATTTCCATTTCAAAGCTTTTCCCCATTACCTTTCACACTTTTATATAATTCAAACGCAGCTTTTCTCGAGCACGAATCTAGAAATATATTTTAATCTCATTTTATTCATAATTAGACGTTTCCACGGCGATCTTTTTTATTTTAACGTTTTACATTTTAAAACATAATATCTTAGCAAAAAAAAAACAAGATGAGTCATCTTCGCGGCCTGCTCTTAAAACTCTCATTAATCCGAATCTTCTTGAGGAAAATGCTATCCATTTTCAGATTAATTAAAAAAATCCTCTTTAACCACAGCCACCCTTTAGTTATTTTTTGTGCATGTGTTACGTCACCCCTTTTTAATATTCCCGCTCATTATCGCGCCCCCAGAGCATTTGCTAAAACGGAGATGATTAAAAAAAGTTTAATTAAATGATAACACGAAAACATTACGAATTCATTACGTAGGTTTGCATTATATGATATAATATGTGCCACCTTATAAGAGTATTAAATATAATATATGACCACGAGATAATTACGCTTCAGTGCCGTTTTATTACATATACGTGTTATTATTATATTTTATTTTTTTCGCTCTGGTAGTAAATAAGCCATTAAAGAAGTATTGCTTTGGAGCATATTGAAAAGTCGTAAACTCTTTGAGCGGATTATGATTAATCCTTTTTAATTAAATATGATTCCAAATGCTTGTATTTTGGGATTTATTAAATTAATTGACGCGTTTCAGACGGCTTGTGTATACTGCTGGATATATACGAGATGATCTTAATAAATATTTTGTACTATGTGTGCAGAGAATAAACTGTTGGTTTAATATAATTGCATTTTGTATTTGATCTACGGTATGTTATCTTTGTGTAATCTGCGATATGACTCTATTTGTGTATTTATTTTTAATCTATATGCTTTAATGAGGTCTACATTAATGCTATAGAGACAATAGAAAATAAGAATGGTTAAATAAAGACCTTTGTATATTTTTATTTCTTACACCTTTGTATTGAAAACGGTTAGGAAAAAGCCACAAAATGAACCTTCAGATTTTGGATCAAAAGAGCTGCGATTATTTTTTATGGTTTTTACTTTTTCGATAGCATTCACATTTATTATGATATATGAAAATTTAATAAACGCTTAGTTTTCTGGGGGCACTATTTAATATTTTTATAGTTTAACATAAAACGTTTTTCTATTATAAAATAGCCTTTTTTATGCACATTCAATATTATTCTATCTGGATTTATATAAAATATAATTTATTATGGAGATGGATATGGTTTTATGGTGAAAGTAAAATATGTATGAGGGATATTCGGAAAGTCCAAGATATATTTCTTTAATATTTTATTTTTCGAATATCAGGAAGAAACTTCTTTTTTCAGAATATTAGATAATGATAAAATTAAACCTAAATCGTTTGTTTTATCGCAGTTCGCGAAATATATAAATGGGTTGATGCAAATTAAAAAATACAGGAGAAAAAAAAACTATAAAATTAACTGATAATTTGAGTACATTTCATTGGAGAAGTGGTACAATAGAAATGTTTTCTTTAGCCTCTAAAGCAGCGTATGCCACGGCTTCCAATTTTTTACACATACATTCGCGCGTGTTAAATGATTATTTTCCTTATTGATTTATTTACTTTGTAGTGCTTAAATTTTTAATAAGTTCATAGGCTACAGAAAAAGCGCTAGCTAGCATCTCTACCTTACCCTAACCCGCGTCAGCTATGATGTTTCTAGTTTTCAACAGTGGAATTACTGTATATTTATTTTTAGGTGATCAAGTTACTTTTCATAGTGAATTATCTGTTAGTTTTAGCTTTTACGCGACCATGTTCTGAATTTTATTGCAGTCAGTAGCTTTGATAATAGCCCAAGTACCGAGGTAGACAAAACTATCGAACTCGCAAAATCATACTCGTTTATTTGTATGTTTGCAGAATCTTATATTGCTTATATTCTTTTATGATGTAGGTTCTATTTATGTAGTAGAGAAAGGAAGTGCAGATTTTCTAAATGACAGGATGCTTCTGTGCATTGTGTGCGGTTTTAATATAATAACGATATGTGTTTTATGTATCTCAGGTGCGCCATGAAATAGCCGGAAAGGAGGCATCGTGGGTAGCGGAGGCGTGTGCAGCTGGTGGGCGCTGGTCGCGATGGCTGGGGGCTGGTCCCCGCCGTCGGTGTCGCCGTCGCCCCCGCCGGCGCCACCTGCGCCCCCAGCGCCCCGCCGTTGGCCCCCCGGGGGCGCGTGCCCCCGATGCAGCGGCCGATTTGCACCACCCCCGGATACCACCTACTCGCACCCATACAAAGGTATGTGCCTCATATTTTCAACTAACGGTACCGAGATTAAAATATATTTTTTTCAAATTTATATATTTTACAAAAAAAAATCTGTGTTTCTATATTTTTTGTAAAAATATGAAAAACACAATGTACCCTTCTAAAGCTATCCTCTTTATTATTTTGCGTACATCAACGCTCATTGTTATCGGCAAGAAACACTGTTTCCCCAAACGAAGCGTTCTTAATCTTTGATATTGTTTTACATATTTTATATACATTTTTTTCTTTATTGTGTTCCCAATAGTAAAAGATGTCGGTATAGGGAGGCTATTATTATTTAAAAAAAATGACAGTCATTAACGAGTTTAAAGCTAGTCAAAAAGATAAGCTATAGTCATTGCGTATTCCATCACTTCGTCAATTTTTTTCGAAGGAGGTGATAAAAGCATTGACAGCTTTTTAAACCTTAATAAATAGCCAATATAAAAGGCACTTTTATAGAATTAATACACATTGAGCTTTTTAATAATTTGAGAGGGCACGCAAAACGAATTAAAAACATACTTTTAGTGGGAAAATACTGCACAAAAATATTATGGTTTGAATAACGTAGTTCGAAATGTCTAGATTGGTTACCAAAAGGCAGCTGACTTAAATTTTAATATATAAAAACGCAACCAAAACACTTTTAAATTTAAAATGCGGCCAGTCACAATTTAACCGTACATTTTAAAATTTTTTCCTTTTTTTTTTGAGTAGTATAATAAATTAGTATACCCGCGACATTAAAAAAAAACAAAATTTATTTATGTAACAGGAATATGATATACACGCAAATATCTGGTCTGTGTATGCACGTGATGCGCTTGCTCTTGTGTTTTTACGGCGTTTTTGTAATATGCGCTGATCAATCCTCCTATGTAAAAAAGGGTCGCTAAGAGTCAAAAGTTTCTAGAATTATACATATATACATTATCACATTTAATTTTTTTTAAATGCACGCTTGTATCTGTGAATAATTCGTTTCTAACAAAAACAGTAAATTTAAAATATTTTATTGATTATTTTACCCTTTTTACCTTTTAAGGAAAAAGACATAAATATATTATCATTCAAGGTTTTAAATTTACACATGCATTATTAAGTTAGTTTAATTTGAATTACTTATGTTCATAGTTCTTTATATAAAATGTTTGGACATTGTTTGTTTTCTCAAAAGTGGTTATATTTTTGTTAAGTTATGTTACGATTTAGATTTATCTACAGGTTACAGTTTTTATATATAGAATTTTAAAGTAAAGAAAGCCGTGACTTATTGATATTATTATTTTATTTTATTTTTTGCGTGAGAATCTCGGTTCAGATGAGTTGTGGGCAATGACTAGTTTGTTAGTACTAGTTATTAATTTTAAACGATTTGCTTCTACGAATCATTGTTAGGTGGATCAAAGGTTGATTTGTTATAGGAAAATGTCACTTAAATGCTATTTGATAAAGGTGTTTTTAATCGCTATTTCTCATTATTCTGAATTTCTTTATCGAATGCAAAAATGTGATATAAGTTTAACACTTTTAAGAATTTTTAACAGCCTTTGCACATATTACTTTACCGCGACAATTATGGGTTGCCCCGACATAACTAGCTACACACATTATTCATAATCTGTATACATTACTTTTTACTAAAATATGATTATTATTGACAATAAACAAACATTCTATAAGTCAATTACTTCTATAAAATCAATATTTGCCATCATGACGCATTGGAAAAACCTGAAAAAAAGATATGACGGTCAGATCTGTAATCTACGTCTAATTATTATTGTGAAATTCATAAAAAATAAATGGAATTGCGACTTTATAAATGATTTTTTATTGTTTATAATAGTTTTCACTTTAAGGTGTGCTATTTTTTCTAATAAAATCATAATTTATCATATCTTATTAAAGCTTATTTTTTAATTTAGTAAATAAATTAAAATTCGCTTAATTTCAATTCAATACAATTCAGTGTTTCTCAAGTTTAAAATCTATTTATTAGGCATACGTATAATATAACATATTTCATATTTTGGAAATCTTCTAATTTTCTGACAATAATAAAATCTACATTTTAATAAAAATAACTATTAAACGGATTTTTTGATTGAAAATTAATTTTTTAATCTATTAAAAAAAAAACAGCGCAGTAACTAGGTTTTATTATGAAAAAATAAATAATACTTAAATTTACACATTCCATAACTAGTTAAGGGTTACTCAAAAATAATGAATTTATTTTACTAATATTTTTATTGAAAAGTTAATAATTAGCATCTCAACAAGTAGGCTGAGATCTTAAAACGTTTTTTTTTTACTATGGTAGAAACTTTTAAAACATTCTTTAGAATATAAATATAGGATTCTTTGATATATATTTTAAACATTGATACATTTTTTATAGCACTTTTTCTGGATTTTTCGTTTTATATTTCAATAAAACTATTTTTAGCCATTTATATCATTACACAATAATCTTAAATTTTATCTTTAATTTTCTAATATTATTTTAATGTATCATATTGAGTTTAAATCGAAGGTTAAATATATTAACATTATTTAGCTGATAACGAATCCTATTCAAACATAAAATCTAATGGGATAATAGGCATTAAGATAACCTGTATCTTATGTAACATTTTGAAGCAAAGATGATAATTTTCGTATCGAACAAATTACACAAGGGAATAATAAAAGTTATTAAATTAGCACGTGGGAGTGACATTGTATTATATTTATATTGTATAAATCGTGTTTGAAAATCTTAAAAATTGTCATTTTTGAGATGTTTATATGAAAGGACTGGAAATAGTTGTAGTGAGTTGCAAGTTATAACTCATATAGTATGCTGTCATTCTGAATAAGAGCCTCATACATAAGTTGTGTTACGAAGCTTCGCTCTATATATGTTAAAATGTCATTGAATATCAGAAAATGAATCAATGCGATCTTTGCTTTGTGATATTGACAGCTAGTTAAGATATAACAACTATTTACAAAAAATAGGATGACCATCTTAAATAAAATGTCTTATTGCATAGGGAAGGGAAAAGGATGAATACAGTTTTAAACAGCGTAGTTGCTATTACTGATTTAATTTTTATAGGAAACACTGCCTTAAAAAAATTGATAAAGTATTTAAAAATGTAATTGTTGCAAAATAAATATATTTATTTAGGGATCTAATGGTAAAAAGTAATTTATAATTCATTATTAATATTAATTGTTGCTATTTTTAAGTACCATATATTATAACTATATATTTAAATAAGGGGTTAAAATAATCAGTACCAACCTAAAGGTCTTCAATATAGCCTTAAATGTCTCTCGACTTCCCCATAGGACTGCTTGTTCCCATTATTTATATTGGTCAAAATTGTTATGAAAATTTTATCCACCGTTTATTCATTTATTAATATTTGCCTTTGTTGTAGTTCTATATTTTATAAATAAGTAGTATATGTATAACAATTATAGATACAAGTATTAAAAGTAAGATATACGTACACATGTATGTGTGTATTTATAAATATCTACATGAGAAACAAGCATTGCACAGAAGGATATGAGAAAGCTTTAATGGAAATCTTTTCTCTTCGTCTGAGGCGACAAATGGATATTCATCTGCCTCAAGACAGACAATGTAATACGACCGCGTGATTTATGCCTCAGCATCACCGGGATGAATCTCAGTCAACAATAATCAAATACATTCGGTATATACCATAATTATCTATCTTTTTTACACAAACTCTCAGATGAAACATAAGTCACGTTAAGTGTTTCTTCTGAGTTTACGCAGCCGTGAAAAGCTCTTTTTTTTGGGATCGACCAAGAGATTTTTTATGTGCGTAATTATTTTTTAACGAGGCATTTGGGTCACTTTTCTCGAGCCATGGAAATCTTGTATTAAATACGCCCGGATATATTTTCTTTCGGTATATTATTATCACATAAAGTTTTACTTTTTTTTAGGGGGAGTAAAAATAAACGTATAATTAAACACTCGTCATAATTTATAATCGAAATACTTTGCCAAGTGAAATTGGTGCAATTTAAAATATTAAATTTGGGAGTTCCGATAGCATTCCTTTAATGAAGTTGTGAGATGTTAAACGCGCTGATAATCAGTCCAAGAGGCATACTTTACTGATCAGTGGTTCTAAAAAAATTCGATTAAATATTTTGATTATTTATTTTAATTTATCCAACTAAAAAGTAGTATATTTGTTTTATTAAATATAAAATAAAATATAGCGCTTACATCAATTATCTTTTTATTAATTTTAAATTGAAAAAAAATTCTTCTATGTTAAAATATATGCATATAGATAATAAACAATAGTATATTTAAAATATATATTAAATTTAGTAGTCTTATATATGACACTTTAATAATATTTATCGAGATTTAGTTTAAATACGCTCTTCATTAAAACTGTTAACTGTGCTCCAGAGAGACTTTTAGCTTTTACGACTGTCGTACAATATTATTATAAAGTTTGCGATTTATGTATACGTTGTATTAAAATTGCATTAATTTTAACGTTCCGCCATCCGAAAGCCGTGGAAATTTTCTCTTAATAAACATTCCCGTTATAATATATGTACTAACATTTTAAATTAAATTTCGATCAAGCTTAATATAAAAATGTGTATGTACTATATATATAATATATTTCATATTCTCTCCAAATCGAAGTTAGCAGCTTCTGACTCGTTTAAATATTTCCACGGACCCTTCGCCCATAACCCTTCCGCCTTAATGGAATTCGAATGCGGCATAATAAAATATTATAAACCCTAGATCGATTCTCTCCCGAAAAAATAAAATAAAAACGAACGTAATGTACTGAGAAAAAATATTAATGATCGATCAATAGTTCGAGTAATGGAAATCTTGCACTTGAAAGCTTTTTATGCGCTCGTAAAATAACGTTAACAATGAAATGATGTTATTAAAATTTCGATCCAAATCCTTTGCAAGAAACGAAATTTTTTAGTGACGGACCTGTTTTATTTTTGACATTCATATATAATATGCAGAGGATATTAAGATAAAATTAGTTTTTTTATTTACTTAACTAGACGGGTTTTGAATACGTGTATTCCGAATTGAAGCTTTGGAAATTTGATCTATCTAAAGTATGTGTCTTCGTGACTTCACATTCCACATATGTCTCAGGTTCAAGACAGATACACAACGTTCCAGTTAATCAAAGCGGATTAGTATGCCTCTTTTCCTTCCTCTAACTCTGAGGGATGGATTCACCAAGCAACACGTCCGCGCTACATAAATTGAATCAAACGGTCTCGGATATACAAATCCTGTGCGTCGTGAGTTTACCTTTCATATGTACAAATCATTCTGCTAGAATTGTAAATAAAAACACGGATCAAACGAAGATCCAACCCCTTTCTACAGACCCGCAGGAGTTCCACCAAAACAATTTATGCGGACGTCGAACGGCACGAACTTTGGCAATCCGAAAAATCTACATATTTGATAACGGTGTCATCGGAGTGCTCACCTGTTTGTGTGTGTGTATTGTCTTTTATATAATGGTGAATAGAGTACGTACTATAGATTGCTAGGATAATTTATTCAGCACCTAATGTGAGTTTAACGGTACATGGAGGGTGTTTGACACAGTTTTGTAAACTCGCGTGGATCAGCATGCCCTAAATTGTCACGATCGGGATTTGTTGATTTAGCTTGTCTCTAAAGCATGCTTAAGTAGGTATTCAATTATTAGGTATTTTTCTAGAGGGCTTACTGTTGAATAGATTTAAAGTAGGAACATAATAACGCCATTGTAAAACTGCTCAGTATCAGTTAAATCTGGTACGCGTATTTTCACATGATTTGAGATTCACAGAATTGTGATATTGTTCGATAAAATAATACAATATTAAAAATAAATAAAACCATACCCAAACCTATTTCAAACAAATTAACATAATGAAATTTTTAAAAAATTTAGATCAGCGTGTAATTTCACTAATGCTTATGAGATAAATTATATTTTTGCTAGTAGAAATATATATCTACCGGTAAAAGTGTATTCGGATACGATCACTGGGATTACACATTTTCTATAACATTTTTAACTTGGTAGCTTTTGAGTTTATAAAATATACATAATTATTTATTCTTCTTTACTTAATGTATAGCTTGTCTTTGCAATTTATATTTTATTGACTAGTATTCAGAGATGTTAAGTTAGAATATAGTCATGCTAAAAATCTGCATGAATTTAAAAAAACAATGAACCAATTTATTATTTAATGTAGTAGAGAAATATAGCGAATATATCAGAGAGAACCTATTTTTTATTAAATTTTAATGTTATTTTTTAACCCTTAAAATTATAGCTCATTTTTGCCACAGAAATTTGAATACCGTAATTTGGTTTACATATCTGTATTTCATTTTTTAATTTATAAGAGTAAAAAATTCTTGTTTGCTTCTCAAAAATCTCATTAAAAAAACGAATTATTACGTTGGAAATATTTCTATATATATTAAATATTCAAGTATTTTGTTGATGAAATTTTATTCCTGATTTAAGGTTCAACTAAGTTCATTAGAGTGAAAAATCTTTGTTAACCAATACAAATATAAGTTGAGAATCAAAGAATTTCATTGGAAGTACTTATTTTAAAACTCGTAATATTAAATTTTATAGAAACTACTTAGATACTGTTTTTAGGTTTAACTATTTTTTGTGTGTTTATATTAAAACTTAAATAGTAAAAATTCTTGTTTGCTCTTAAAAATCTTTTTATGAATTATTTTTAAGCAAAAATGTGTTATTTAACTTTGAGACCATATCAAAATTTCAAGTTGTAAGCTTTCTGAGCAAAATATTTTAATTTATTACTTTTTTATGTATGCAATTTTTGTATTTTAAAAAATTGGTTCAATCAAGTTTTGTACTTCGTTTTCTTTGTTCCTATGAGTAAAAACATATTATTATTAACTAAAATACTATAAAGGCGATACAGAATTTTGTATAACATATTATACTTTTTGGATGAATAGTGTTGCTTAATTTTTTTAAACATCTAAATTGGGCCTTTCTAAAGCAAGACAATATGTATAATTTCCTTTGGCTTACATAATTATAATATTTCATTTTTAAGAAAAAAGAACCGATTTTTGAATTATGGTTTTTGATCACGAGAGTGTACAAATTGTTGTTAACCAAAAAAATAGTATTTTAAAACGAAAGAATTTGGTTTAAAATACTTTTTGGAAAAATGTGTTTTTTGCAATATCAAAATTATTAATTTTCATTATCAAAGTCATATAAATATTTTTTTTATTATTGGCTTAACCGATTTATAAACTTTGTTTTTTTTTTCGTTAATAAAAGTAAAAAAATATTGTTAGCTAATTAAAATAATATTATAGAAGAAAAGAATTTAATTTTACATTATTATTAAAATAATTTAATTTATTTTATTATTACATCCGATTTTTTAACTTTGTTTTTTTTCGTTGATGAGAGTAAAAAAAATTGTTAGGTAATTTTTTAAATAAAACTAGCTTAAAATTGTTTGCTTCTCTGATAAAAATAATTTAAGAAACAGATAAAATCGTTAAAAATACTTTTTAAAGAAATTGTTTTTATTTTAAGTACAGTTATTACATTTTTTTTGTTTGGAACAATTAAGATACTGTAAAGAAAGCTTTCTTATTTTAATTTTTTTTAGCCATGATTGTTGTAAAAAGCAACAGCATTTTTTCAGCTAGGATTGTTTTAGATTCACTTTTGGTTTCAATTTTCCCTCGTTGATATAATATTTGATTAAGATTATTAATTGTGCTCAATCTTTCTTTAGTTATCTGCAAATAGCAGCACTGGCTTTTTAGATATTTTATTTACTAATTGATTGACTTTGGGAACGTTAAAATTCAGAGAAAATAACTTAATTAATCTCTTCAGTTGAAAACTCGAAGTTTAATCATTGAATGTTAACTTTTTCCGGCTTATCTTCGGGAAGAGTAAAGAAGTAAAAGAATAATTGTAATTTTTAGTTAGTCTTTTACAGAGAAAAAGACCTGCACTGATATAAATGCTAAAACCTTAAAATAAGGCGCCTTGTTTAAAATTATTATTAGTAGGATTTAATTTCACATAAATAATTTGGAAATCTACAGACTTTTTAGAAAAAAATTGTAAACATTGAACAGAAGATTAATCTAAATAAATTAAATATGCAATTTAATTAGTGCTTATTTTTTTTTAATTAGTTTAATAAGTACTTCTACAAATCCCTTTTATGTTATTTTAGCAAAATTCACCACAATTAGAGTACTTTTTTCTAGTACGATCTTTAGTCTAAAAAATATATTTATACGTTTATATAAAGAAAATTAACTGATCCTTATTTGTCAACTACTGATTTTTTAATATCACTTTCTAGACTTTTAAGTTGCATCTTTAATCTACATCTTACCAATGTTTTTATGCCACGGGCTTTTGAGAGGTGCATAAAGTAAACCAAGATAAAAATTTACTTTCTTCCCAGACATTTTTTATGTTTAAAAAATTCTCTAATATTTGCTAGCTAAGCTTATATTTAATAAATATTATTTAAAAGCCAACCGTAAAATATGAGATTTGTAAATTTACAGTTTATATAATAAATCATGACAAGGTACATTTTCATGATATTTAGTTATAGAGTAAATTCATGAATATTATATTCAATTTATTTTATATTAATCATATGAAGTTCTTAATAACATGTTAAGTGATAAAGACGTAATTGTAATATATCAAAAAAATGACCACAGTAATTATGTTCTCTCATCTTAAATAAAAATATTTTTTTCGCAATACAAATCTGTACATTATTATTCTATTATGTTTTCTGTTTAGTGGTAGGCTTTGAATTGCAAATATAACATTTTAATAATAAATAGCAAACGATATATTTATGAAAGGAATTAGCGTAGTCCGTAACGTTTCAGACTAGTAACTCTAAAGTTGCGGGTTCGAGCCCCAGCAGCGACACTCAAATTTTTATTTAAAAAAAAATGTACATTTATTAAAAAAAATTATTAATTATAAGATAAGATTGTATAGCACATACTAATTTATAATTAATAATATATATGTAATCGATTACCAGACTTTCAGTCTGGTGGTTAATACTTACTTGTAGGTATTCATTTTGTCTGATTGACTTACTCAGTTGGTACAGATGTACCCGTTGTAACGCATTGGGCGTATGCCTCTCAGGTTACAACGGTAGATTTAACCTGACAATTACAACTAATTACAACGATAGTTAAAGATATCTTGCTGCTAATTATATATTTTCTCATAAATGAAAAGTGATTTTACTTGCCGGTTCTAAAATTTTTAAATGTTTTCAAGCAATGCAAAAGTTCACACGGTATATTAGTAATAAATGTATATGTTTATAACAACAAGAAAATGCTTAACAAAAAACTAATTATACAAATTAAATATTTATATTACTTTAATTAGGAATTTCAAAAATCATTAGTATCTAAATATGTTTCAATTCTAAGAGCTTTAATTTAAATAATCTAGCTAAAAGATCAGAGCGATCGGAAGTTTTTTTAAGATGAAAGCAAATCATTTATGACAAATTCTAGTCACTTTTTAATCTTATAAAGAGGTAAGGTTGGGTGTCAGTGATTCACGATATTTTTGTTTAATGTTTCTTAAGGATTCCCCAAACAAAGATATCAAAATCTCTAAGCGGCCAGTTGAAATTCGCGCATTTATTGTAGGATCTGAAATATGATCCATCAATGCTTTGTAATTTTCTACCCAAGGATTGTTTTTGTTTAATTAAATTTATGTTCGCTTCTACCTAAATATATCTGTATAAAAATAATACTAGTATATATGTTTGTACGTCTGTTTTATTTTAAAATAATATGTAGAAACTATTGTTCTTAATATTTTTTTACTTTTTATATTGCAGTGTTTAACTTATTTTATTTTATTTAAAGTAGATACAATTAAATATAACTTCAATTTTAAAGTCAGCCAACTGATCTTATTATATACGTGGTTATTACAGAATTTTATTTTACATGGAATTGAAGTTCATATCACAGCTCTCAAACCCATACACTCCATGGTCCAAATAACACGTTTTACTGTTGGATAATAAAAAAATTAAAGCTCCCACGTAACAAAATCCAGCTCGCAGCTTTATATCTACATTATAAAAATGCCAATATGAATAAATTCGCTTATACCGAGGATCACGCTCGTTCTCGATACGAAAATCTCCAGATTCGATTCCGCGGCTACGACTTCGTCGCTAGCAGTATCATATTTTATGATATCCATTTACTTGCAAAAATCCCCTAGATTACACTGTTTCAACCGTAATACGTATAATATATACAGATCTATTATTATATAGTGTTCTGTGAGAATGAAATGATGTATGTATTCGGAGATATTCAGATGAGGCTAGACGCGAGAAAAATAAGGATTTTGCGTAAATATTTTCAAAGGAACTTATTCTAGACATGCGTAATATTTTATATAAGTCATCATCATCATGTGTCATATATAATCAATTTTCAACATGTATTTTATTAAAATACAGGCGGCTCTCGACTTTTGCACATAATTGGTTCCTGAAAATGTGTGCGAATGTTGAATGTACGAAAGTCGAGGGAAGTAAAAAAAATTGAAAATGTGTGTATTTTAAAATATTTATTTATCAAGTAAATATAATATGTTTAAGAGGCGTTTAAGAGACACGTTTAAGTGGGGTTTGCGGGTGTTTCCTTTGAAAAGTTATCAATAGCTAACTGTTTTCCACTATTCTTTTTCTTTTCTTCGTTTAGTATTTTATAACATGCTATGTTTTTATTGATCGCCCCACGCACTTGAGATATGCGTTCTCCGTTGGGATCACAATCTTCCATTATATTTAAAAAATTGTCAAGGTGCGTGAAGGCTTCATTCATATTTTTCATTGTTAAAGAGTTTTCCAAAATAAACCTGTCTCATCTACATTAAATATTTGGCTAGAAAAATATTCTCCATCTTCAATAATTTTGGATAATTTGGAAATAAATTCTTTTGTAGCATCTTTATCCGCATCAGCCGATTCTCCAGTAAATTTAATATTATGAAAAGAATACCTCATTTTAAAATTGTAAAACCAACCGTTACTTGCTTGACAAACCGTGTTAAAATATTTTTTTAATCTATCCTTCCAATCTTTGTGCAAACTAGAGCTTTTGCTTGAATAATTGAAATACTCAGAGGGACATCTTTTTGATGTTGGTCTACGATCTACAATGACAAAGATTTTCCATTTCATCCATGTTTTTTTTTTGCTGTGTTTTTTTGGAAACATATCATTAAATATTGTGGAAATATATCTTTATTTTCCACAATTTTGAACGTATTCTTTAATTACATTTTTATTTTGCAAAATTGAACATATCGTAGACCTGTTTGTATCATACGAACGTCCGATTGAAGCAAAAGTTTCACCGCTATCAGAACGGTTTTTAAAAAAAAAATTAAATTTTTTTTTTTTTTTTAATGTGCGAAATAGCGAATTGTGCGAAAGTCGAACGTTCGAAAGTCGAGGGCCGCCTGTAAATGGTAAACTTAACAGAAATATTTTAATTAGACTAGTCTTTTATGTACAGTTAAGTACAGCGTTATCTCAAATAATCTTATGAGGTATAGTGTTTTCATGATGTTTGTCATTAAGAAATGTTTTTAGTGGGTGAATCCATAGGCTACACATGTCTCCGTAGTAGCTTTGTTCTGTGTTGGACTGGACGTCGGGGATGCGAAGGGAAAAGCGGCGAATTATATGGTATTCACTGGTCTGAAGTTGTGTCAAACTTTTCTTAGCTTTTTAAAATACATTGAAATCTGAAGTGAATAAGTTTCTGAGAAAGTCGCAAAGGAGTTTTTATACCCTTCAATGGAAGATTTTTGTGTTCCGTCCGTTTGATAAAACGACCAATTACAGATTGGTGGCGAGTTTTAAAAAAAATAAATTTCCGTTGGTCCCTAAAGCAGATATTGATACTCAAAAATTAATTATTATTTATTTAAAAAATATATGCCATAAATTTTGCAAATATTTATGTCGTATTTGTTCGTCCCGGATACAAAAATGTATTTTATTTTTATTGATTTTTTAAGAATAAATTTGAAAGAGCTTAAAATAATTAGTAATGTCATAAATATCAATGTCACTATCGAAACTTAGCTAGAATCAATTTAAATGTAGGGTATTTTTATATCGCAAGATAAATTCGACCAAATGTTTCTAGTACGCTTTCTGAAATTCGAATACAAACGTCGTAAATATACCAAAGTTTCCTAAACTCAGAGAGTTTACAGCTTAAAGCTTGTGTGCTAAGTTGATTAATCGAGTCGAAAAACAAGCAAACAGGAAGCTCATTTAGGTTTGCATTGATTGTTTGTAAACGTTCACCATTTCTATAATATATTTTTTATATAAATATAAAGGATGAGTTCAAAATGACATTAAATGTTCGATCATTGAATAAATATAGGTTTAAAAAGTAAAAGTGTGTCCTATATATTAAATACATTTAAATAAGCTGTTGAATTTATGATAATTTAATAGACTCGACCTTTGTTACATGTATATTTTTATTAACTATAAATTAATCTGTTTTAACCATGTAAACACAATCAACAACTACTCAAGTATTGCGATATCAGACTGATATAAAAGTATATAAAATAAATCAGACAATATTATCAAAGCTTATAATCAATATGTCACTTTGCATATCCCAGCTTTATTTTGAATATTTATTACGAATTTCATTCCTGAGATTAAGAAAACATGATCTATGAATTTTTATAATAAATAATAATGACTGTGTTCTATGATGAAAAAAAAATAAAACAGTCTAGATTGTAATATTTGATCCACAAAGTCATTAGTATTTGAATTTTACATTATATTATTAAATAGCTTTAAATTTAGAAATGGCAGCTAATTACTTGACGTACTGACCCGTAATAATACTATTACATATGGGCTGTAATTCCATACCTTCTGAAGCGTATTGAGCGTTAACGATCGAACGATGTTTGAAATACAGTGATGTATGAAACGATATTCGCTTCGTGCAAGCTAAATTAGCTTATGTTTTGGTTCATCAATTAATATGAAGATTTGTGAATCAATATTTTGATGTTTGTTAGTTGATAGTTAATTACTCAATGGTACATATATATATTTAAAAAAATTGGTATTGACGTCATATTAATATAATATTTACTTATTGTGAATTAAAAATTTATTTTCATTCAAAATTATTTATTGAATTATTAAATTTTATATAAAACAGGTTAACTTTACATTGTTAGTTTAATATATATTAAGACTTTAATAAGCAGTTTATATTATTTAAATATCATAAATAATCAACAGTTTATATCTCACTACTAAAGAAAACTGCGAACATTGTGTTTCAATCCAATAAAAAATCTCTAAATTGCGTCGTTCTCGTCAACGCATTTTCTGAATCCGTTTACTGAATCCTAAATTTTTATGAAAGCTAAGCCCTAAGAGAAAGACAACACACAAATACCATAAAAATATGCAATACACGGTCTGTGACTGTGACACGACCAATTTACTTTTATATTTGGCGTCAAATCGGAAATACAGGATGGTTAAAACCAAATTATATTTTCAATGCTGATATCTCTAGAACCATTCAAGTGTATCAAAAGTAGAAACACTAAATATTATGTCATTTCACAACAAGTTAGAACAGAAATAATAACGTTTAATAATTAATAAAAGTTTTTTACTTACACTTGAAAATTGTATAACTAAAATTTTCGAAGTATTTAAAAAATCTAAAAAAAATATTTGTATTGTTTTTTTTTTTGACTAATTATCATATGGCGACTTGAAGGAGCTACTAATTATAAAAATAATTTAAGTAAAAAGATCATTAAAAAATATTAAAAAAATATATATATTTCTGTTTTCAGTCTCAATTGACCTACCTGTGTAAGTTCTTTGCTTTAAATAAGATGCCTCCACGAGGTTTGATAGTTACTGTAGACAGTTTTAAGTCTCTTAAAGTATATATTCCTTTCGACGTCCTGGTAAGCCTGACAAGCAGGTCGAACAATATGAGGATGGGTAGACTTTAGTCATTAAACCGCCCGATAAGTTAGCTTGTTAAGTTTGCCTCCTACGCTCCCATACCTCCCGGTGGTTGCTCTCACAGTATTTCACTCGGGGGTATGAGGTCCAGAGGAAAACTCGTTTCGTCTGAAAGGAAAATACGGCTGAAACGCCTGCTGCCGCTCCTTCATACCCACCCACGCTTTTCTTTCGGACCAAATGCCTCAAACTTATGTATACTGTCATATATATAGAGGCACGCATGAATATATCGTAGTATACACAAACACGCTTTTAAAGGCAATATTTATCGCCTTTGCTTTTAATAACTTTGAGCGTTCGATAACAATGTATTATTAGGATGTTAACGATGGGTTCAACTGTTGCAATTTAAGTTCAATAGTTAACCTATTTTTACAATGTTTAGCTTTAGGCATAGAAAAGTATTGAATTTGTCAAAAAAAAAGTCTTTATACTATAATGTTTGAGTGTATGCTATAAGATATTATTTTTGGGTAGAATCTACTCAAGTAAGTTAAGTTAGATCTCAATAAGCTTGTAGTTATAAATATAACCTTATTTATTAAATTTGTGTTATATTTTTGTATTAAATATTGTCCACTTATGCTCAGCATATTTATTAAAGGGTAGCTCTCGAGAAACCTAAATTAATAAAAAGGGTTGAAACCGTAACATTAATTTTTTTTAGAAAACAACTGATTCAAGTATAAACTGTTAGAACCACCCGTGATTGTTGCGAGAAAATTAATCGTAAAGACTTGCTGAAAACTTATAAAATTAAATTCTATTTATATTTTATTACAAATCTAAGCAACATGACTTGAAAGCTTTCCCCAATGTGTCATGATGCCCATTAAACAAACAGTAACTATTAAACCTATATAATAAATACAGTAATAAATATATTAAAAACAATTGTGCTACATACCTAAAATAAAACACATAATTTATGAAAGCAAAATATACGTGAAAGTAGAGCTTAGTACTTATGTTCATTAAGATCAGTTATAGATTATTATATATATATACAGTCGATTCCCCCATAGTGGAGAAATTGGGACTTCAGTATAGGAATACTACGTTATAGGGGACTAGGCACCTATACAAAATTTGAGGTTATGTTCTTTCAACTGTGTTTTGTGAATTATTGTCAAGGTACATCATCTTTATTTAAAATGTATGTTAAATTAAGTGACTACCTTACGTTTTATTTTTTTTAGTTTTACGTTTCTGCTATAAATTAGTAAATATATGTTATTTTTGAATATGAGTTCCATGATTATATATTAAAAAATTAAACGACGTATTTATCTAGGATGTAGCTAACGAATCGATGTTCAAGAACGCTTTATTATTGCTATTTTAAATACCAAGGCGAATAATAAAAAGCTGTATTCTCAAACAACGTAAATATGCAGCAAGGTTGACGATTCAATTCCAATATTTTTAACCGCTTAAATTTTTTAGGAAAGCTATAAAAGCTGTATATAACTAGAATATTTTTACTGCATCAAATCAAACGAAATAAAGAAACTGGGTTTGCTTAATAGCTATAGGCCATTATTTTTGTAAGACAACGTTGCTAAATTTTGACTAATATTTTCATACACTTCTTAGAAGATCATTAAAACAGTTATTGAAAGGCAAAGTATTCAATTTTCAACAAGTTGTGTATAACACCTTTAGAAATTAGTCGTCATTCGCTATTCAAGCTTCTTTGCTGCCGAGATTTTGATTTTCTTACACATCTTGAAATGTCATTAATACCCTTTTTGAAAAGCAAAGTATCATTTTCAATATGCTGTAGATATTGCGATTTAATTGCTACATGATTTTCAAGCTTTTTAGTGACGAGTTTGTGATTAAAAATCTGACGTTTTATAATTAATGACCTAATATTTGGAAATAATCTATTTAATTATATTTATTTAAGTTTTTGAAATATAACTAACACCATTTGTAATGTTTTAGTTATTGGATTGTGAAAGTTCACTATGTAACTCATCGACGTTTAAGAGATATTACAATAAATGATGAAAAATTGTCTGCTACTAAAATCTCAACATTTTATATAGAAACACTTTTTTATTTTTTATTGAATGAAAGTCAAAACGCTTCCTAATGCAATATCTGGTATAAAAAATTCCGCGCGAACTGATTACATACCGTTCACATATTCCAGAACCATATTTGACATCTGAAAACATATATTACACGGGCACACAACACATCTGTACATACCTGATTCGCGTTATGGTAATGCGCATTCCACAATAGGCTCCCGTTTCTCGGAAGCGTCCCTGTTGCTCGCTTATGCTGTTCTGTTTGGAACGCAGAAATTTTTCATTCTTGTCCTTTGTATGTTCATTTCCTCAATCCATTCAATCACGCGAGGAAATATCGAAACGCCGAAGGGACTATATACAATTCAGGGCACAAAGACGGTATAGCTGCTTCTTCCATAATTTTTTGCCTGGGGCAAATAGGTACCAACCGTTTTCGATTTTGTCCAAAGCATGTCCGGACAATTTTTTTTATTATCTTGTACTCATGTACAAATGGCAATACAATATGTTCAATTTTTATTAGAATGTATGATTTTTTCAATCTACATTACGTGAGTGACAACTATAAAAGTGGCCTTGTAACACTTTGTTCTTTTGAGTGAATTTCTCATGACACTTGCCAGAATATTTCGTAGCAAAGCTCATATTTCAGCTCGAATTACTATTCCACATCTAGACAATCACATCACACCATCTCTTAAACGCATATTTTTAATTTCATTATGCATATCCCCTTTCTAATGAAATCACGTTATGTCAGTTCAGCAAGAGCTTATTTAAAAAAATATAGAGAAATATACGATAGTTACAGAAAGTTAGTCTTTAAATAAAAATAGTTATACTTGGAAAAATAAATGTAAATAATTAACTGTGTATCCAATTGGGTGTAATACTCGCTAGTATATTCTCGGTAACCTATATTCTGCAACTCAAAGCCGTTCTACCTATATTATGAAGTATTGATTGAGTTCGTGTAATCGAACAACCTAATTAAGTCTTTACTGGAAATTAATTGGCTTCAATCGGTACACTAGTTGCAACTTAAAGGGTAACAGTTTAAATACATTATTTAAAATAATCTCTAAAATGAGTTTCTTAGAAAACTTTTTTGTTGTGGTTTTATATTTTTTTTGCTTGAATATTTGTTTAATTTTTGGCAAAATGTGATCCTTTCTTTCGATTTTTTTCGATTACTGTTTCTGAATGACGCATGATAAAATCAAAGTGTAGATTTACCAAATAAAAAGTCAGAAATAAGCACGATATATTCAAGATATTATTTGGTTTGCTAATTAATGCTGTAAATTTTCATAATCAATCTTCCAGATGTATTAGGAAAATTTAAAGATAAAATTATTTCATTGTTAATAAAAGTCACATAGACATAATTTTTCTTATATTTATATTAAAACGTTATAACAGACCTTTGAAAAGATGGAAACCCTACTAACAATATTATAATTTCAATTTAAAAAGTTTAAAATACATTATTATGTATAAATTAGAAACGGGACGCTTCTATTTTAAACCTTTAAGTTTAATTATTTACTAACTTCATGTAATATTCTTCAACCTTTTGAGCGTTAAATTACCATTTATTTGATAAAGCTATATAATTTAAAAAAATAGACTTAGTCGAATTATATAGTAATATAAAAACACAAATAATAATTCGTTTTTATCATTTTAAATATTAATATAATAATATGGATATTTACTAATTGGTATTATTTTAAAAATATTTTATTAGCTAAATAACTATATTATGTAAAAATAGATTTAAAATACTTTCAATATGTATTACTTAAAATATGATAAATACTTTATTGCTAAATTTTATTTTCTAGCATCTGCAAGATCTCGTATTTTTTCTAACATTGATTGATTTTACATTACCAGATTTTTTAATTAAACCACGTGTTAATTTAAATAGTTGATAAGATATTTTTTTAAAATATACTTAACTATGCAAGTTTTATTTTTAATTATTTTGGTTATAATCATTTTTTAAACATATTTTTAAAACAGAAAAATATTCTCTGGGCTTAAAAATATTTTTTACTATTTCAAAATGTATAAAAAGGTGTTGAAGGATAAATTATTATAAATTTAGTATTGTATATTATAGATATTATTGATACATTTTCTATGCTTATCTTTACATATATATTTCTTAGTTCTATATATTTGGGAGCAAAAAAAAAGTAGTATTTATTTTATAAAATGAAATAGCAACGTGAAAAAATATATGTTTCTATTCTGTCCACTGAAATAATCAGAACACATGTTTACTTATGGGAAAAGAGCTAATTGAATATTATCCAGATACTAGAACAAATCTTTACATTGCTTGTTATTGCCTGAATTTATTATAATGCCTGCTGATATTTTTTCCAATGGTATAAATATACTTGAAAGTGTATATGTACACAGTTCTGATTGCATTTAAATAATACCTAATAAACGTTGGTCGAAAAGAATTGTTTTTTACACACAAAAAAATATACAATTGTATTTTGCTATAAAATGGAATAGCACCGTGAAAAAATATATATTTCTATTCTGTCCACTGAAATAATCAGGACACATGTTTACTTATGGGAAAAGAGCTAAGTGAATATTATCTTTAAATTGCTTGTTATTGCCTGAATTAAATATAAATGTCTGCTGATTTTTTGGCCATTTTTATTAATTTACTTGAAAGTGTATATGTACATAGTTCTGATTGCATTTAAATAATACCTTATAAAAAGAAATGTTTTTTATATAAAAAAAAAAAAAATTATTTTGTCATAAAATGGAATAGAATCGTGAAAAATATATGTTTCTATTCTGTCCACTGAAAAAATCAGAACACATGTTTGCTTATGGGAAAAAAGCTAATATTATCCAAATATTAGAACCACGCTTTACAATGTTTGTTATTGTCTGAATTTAATATAAATGTCTACTGATATTTTGGCCATTGTTATAAATACTAACGTAACGCAAAAAGCAATATTTTTTACATACAAAAATAAATAAAATTTCATTTTGTAAAACATTTTTCTATATATTAGACAATTTTTCGATTCCTCTTTTATACAAATCAAAATGATTTTGGACATCTTCTGAAGTAACAAAAATTTCTAAAGATTAAGAAATATAATAATCAGATTAGTGCAATATCAGGGGAATAAGATGGATGATGTAGAATTTCAAAATCAAGCTTACTGATTTTTTTTCATGAGTGATTCTTTCATTATCATGCCATGCTGTAAATTCCGTCTTTAGTTCATCAAAACAAATCGTTCTTTAATCAAGTCTGTCTCTAATCTGGCTAATTAAATATTTTATACTACTGCTGTAATAGTCTGCAAAGGTTTTAGTTACTTGTAATGAATCATGCCTATTACATATCATCAAATACAAAGAATAATCCTTTTCAAGGTTTAATATGGTCGAGGGGTAGAAACAGATACCTGTTTTGTATTAGGCTACTGCTTTTTAAGTTTTTCTTCAATACACATTTGTTATCACTAGTTAAAATCCTCAAAAACTATTAAGTTTTGTGTCTGTATAATAGAGACGAACAGAATATTCGCTGTCAGAGAACGGAACACAAATTCCTTGCCTATGTTTTTTCCTAAATCTTATACGATAATATTTTATAGTTGACCAGGGACAGCAAAGTTTTACAGATAATTCTTTGATGGTTTGACGAGGATATGATTCGACTAGTGACTTCACAATCTGATCATCTGTTCTTTAAATAAATCAAATTATTCTTTAATCTCTCTTTAATCATCACTTTTGATTATTTTAAACCACTTTTTTAAGCTTTAATTTGTTTTTAGATAGTCTGTATAGCTTTTTCTTGCTTTCAATCCCTTGTCAAAAAAAACAGCAAGAAATAGAGCAAATGTGTTTTTTAAATTTTTGCTCTTGACTTTTTTTTCTTACGGCAAAAAATATTTAAGCAAACTTCAAAATAAAATTAACCGCGACGTGTTGACTCGACAGCAGCCGGCGACAAAGTGGTTTCAAAGGATCTGAAAAAGTATTGTTTCATTTCACTTAAATGTAAAAGCTTATTTAAAAAAAATGGTTTTCTTAGATATACAATATTCCAGTCGTGATAAATTGTTTATTTTGTTATATAATTTGTTTGCATTCATGAGATTATAAACAAATTTTTTTGTTGATAATATCGTAACTAGAAGTTGTAGATTTTTTGACGCAGCAAATCATTTTTGTAATGTATTTTTGATTACTGGAAATAAGAGTCGTGTTATTGACAACTTTATACCCCCGACAGATATTCGTGCGTTAACTTTTGATAGTTCTATATTAAATAATAATATCCAAGAGAAACAATAAAGTACTCCCGTCACAAAGCGATCGTAGTTGTCAAAGTTATAAACAATGTTTAAACCTCTCCAGTCAACGATCACTAACAAATGTTTACAAACTAATCCCTTGAAATTTTGAACCACCCTGTTCAACGCATAGTATGTACATTGATTAAAACGTCAGAGCGGACATTTTTCACAATTACTCGTTCGATAACGCGGCCGTAAATCAAAATTAGGCTCTAAATTTTGCGCTGCTACAATCGAGGCCAGAAAATGGTTTATTATCGGAATCGGCAGCCTAATCGTAATTTATTGACTGTGTTTCGAAATGCAAACGTTTGGTTATACCATAATATATAAAACAAATATAGATCTTATTTGTTGTTGTTGTTTGATCTGTCCGAGTTTAAATTAATACCCGAGTTGAAAGTTTCAGCTGAACTTTGGAGGAGCTTTTCAATCAAGGTTTAATGGGTGTCATGATTTTATTTTATGTTATAATGCGAGTAGAATCTAAATTAGTGAGATAATGTTTTAATTGCCGATATATAAGTCTGTGCCGAAAAATATACGGCGTTAATAATGAACGATAATTGCGAGAGTGCCGTGTAATCCTAACCAAAATTTAAGACGGGCCTTGCATACTAATTACTGTCGT
Source organism: Plectrocnemia conspersa (assembly GCF_051122295.1). Classification (NCBI taxonomy): domain Eukaryota; kingdom Metazoa; phylum Arthropoda; class Insecta; order Trichoptera; family Polycentropodidae; genus Plectrocnemia; species Plectrocnemia conspersa. The sequence goes on from NW_028277169.1 coordinate 25,535,014, forward strand.
GATATATTTAATTAGTGTTATGTGAAAAGTTATAGTCATTATATTTTCATTAATTTCTTGATCGTCGCTCATTGATAAGGATCGTGATTCGTAATCACTGCTTGGTTGGATTTGTTTATATTATCTATATGTTTAATTACATTATAGGCTATTTCTTAAAAAGTCTATTTTACTTTTAAATATTTTTGGCATATGTATGAATAATTATAATGTATTATAAATATTATATTTGTGACTAGTGGGCGAATCATAAATATTCTTCATTAATTTAAAGCCGAATTTCAGGGATGTTTATTTAGTTTATAATTGAATGTGCGGGTCGTCATCAAAACAGGTTGAACTCTGTATTTCGAGCATCGATCTGAACTAGAATTAACGTAAAGAGGGAAGCGGCTGCTTTCTCGATATTTTTTATATTTTAATGGATATATTTATATTTTAAAGTTTTAATCTATATAGATAAATAACACATTTAATTTTAATTATAAAAAAATTACAATGCAATTTTCTTGCAGTCGAATATTTTTTAATGGATTTTGATAAACAAAACTATAAAAAATAAATATATTATTTTTGACTTATTATAATGAATGAAAGACATATTCTAATATTTAAATTTTGTTATGTTAAAAATGATGACGATGTTTTAAAAGTGATATGACATTATTGTTTAAAATTGCATTAATTTACTAATTTGCAGCTATGAATTTACAATATGTGTTGATTTAAAATAATCAGAACGTAGCAAAAATAATATATATTACCCAAAAAGTTGAAGGTTCGGTATTCGTACGTTCAATAGCTGCGGTACCTCACGTTAGTGAAGGATTGACATTATTTTACAATTTGCAGCTATAAATTTACTATATGTGTTATTAACAATAATTTAAATTATTCTTCGTAAAATAATAGGCACAGTTCTATTACGTTAAATCAATGCCTGTAAATATGTATTGTAAAATACCAGATTGGACTAATTGTAAACTATTTTTGTTATAAATTCTAGCCATTTCATAGAATTTAATGTAATTTATATGTTAATATTTTAACGTAGTACATTACGTTGGTCATGTTTATTTTAAAAACATATTCACTATGTACAATATACATACATTTTTATTTAAAAATAACACGTTTCTTTCAACATGTTTCAGAATAGAAAATGAATAATAAATCGAATGAACCTTTTTAACAACATAAGCTTTCTTACCTTCAATGAAGATTGTATTACGTAAAATATTATATTAGAAAATATTAAAATACAAATTTAATATATTCCATGGTAATAAATAAATTTAAAGCACTATGAGTTTAGTTTTTATATTTACAAATTAATATTATTAAATTTATAAAAATAATTCAAAGGTTGCTAAGCTTTTAGGCTCTGTGAGACACCTAGAGTAAAAATCTCAAAAAAAAAACAGAAAATAAACACCCGATTTAAAAAATAATAGGAAACCATAAATTAGCGAATTCCCAGATTTTAAAAATAGTCAGACATAAAGCTATCAATAAAGGGAATAATAAAAGATTTAAATTTATACTGTAAGAACCACTATAAAAGATGTAAGACTACGTTCCATCACCAATCATTCGACAAACGATCGATCACCACTCGCTAGATAAAAACTCTTCAACCGACGAACACTCGTTGGACTCTCAAGACTCAATTCAATTACGGCACCCGATACTAACACCTATATTTTCTGTACACATTTTGGTATAAAATATATTCTGCATAATAAACAGCTTTTTCGGGGTCTAACTGGCTGCAAAAGTTAAACCACAAAATTATCATTTACTGTCAATTTTTTTTCTGAAAAAGTATTTAAAATGAATCAACAAGTCTTGTGGATTTATATATTATGTTTAATTTAAATTTGACAGTAGCAATTCAACAAGATAAACAAATACCACTTTACCATTTTTTTGTCGAAATTCCTCAACGACGAAGCGTACAAATTTGCATTTCAAATTGCCCCTTCATTTTTCGGTCATTGTTATTATTTTATTATGTATGCGAATAAAAAAATTAAATGCCACATAGAAATGCATAAACATCGAAGCGAAGACGTTTTGCTCTCGAGGGATATCGCTCACAATGTAAATATTGTAGTTGGAGCATCGCGAAATTACCATTCGAACCAGGCGGCCGTTGGTTGTATGAATAATTCCGCCGCCTTTAAAAAGGCTCCGGTGCGCGCAACACAGTTTAGCAAGCGTTAAAATGGGCTAACTTGTCTCGTAATGGCACTTTAAAAAGCGTTTTTACGGTCAAACGGGATTTAATTAAACTTCTTATAGCCCACTTCCGTGCGGCTCAATTTCCCACTCGAGCTTTAAGCTCGAACGGAAAAATAAAAAGTATGTTATGTTGTATACTTCAACATAGGTAAAGGTACTATTTTCGATATGCACCTATCTCTTGCTTTTGTGGAAAATTCGTTTTCGCTACAGCATCGGCGAAGCTTCCGTAAATGTATTCAATGTCAGGTTGCAATTTTTTTAATATATATTTAGGACATTATGCACTCTTTTGCCACAATGATTAAATCGATTATTTTAATATATACATGTTTATTAAAAACATATATATACACATTATTACATTATATATTTTTTTTTAATTTTTAGTATTTTTTTACAGATTCGTTTACTTTAAATTTGTTAAATCAGATTATTTTATACATAGTTTATTTTTGATTATTATAGTGTTAAGTTTTATTCTTATAAATATGGATTAATAAAGACAAATTTAGGTATTATTATTTCCATTAATATGCTCAGTAATATAATCTTGTAATGTTGGTAATATTTCTATGTATATTTTTTGTTAAAATAAATTATATCATTTAATACAGCTACTTGAGACGAATAATTATATTCAGTAGATAACCCTTCTAAATCATATTTTACCTATACATATTAAATTATCTGACTGTGTTCATAAATATTAAGCAAAATATATATTACAAAGAACTATCACTTTTTAATTAAACTACGATTATTTGATTATTAAAAATATTTATAATATTATCAATTGCACTCATAAATTATTTATGATTATTTTGTAAAAGTAAAATTGCTTAAATATAACTAATTGAATATATTCTAAAATAATACCAGCAATAAAATAAAAATATAACTTTCGTTGTGTACAAGAAAAAATAATTTTAAATAAGGAAACTACGGTAAAATATTTGCTTTTTTAATTATTGTAAAAAAATATATGTATGAATATTTAAAATAGTAAAAAATACTATTTTTATTATCGAAAAATTATTCATACAAATTAAATGAGCGTTACTTTTTTTTAATATTTTATATTAGTAACAATAAGTTCTTTAGCAATTTTTTTGTAGCGATTTTCATAATATTTTTTTTAAAATTTATTATGAAAATTTAATTTAATTATAACAATATATTATGTTATAATTAATTTAAATATTTTCAAATGCAGTTTTACGTAATTTGTGATTATTTAAAAAAATCAAAATTGCTTAAAAACGAACTATTGCAAATAAAAAATAAACTAATGATATTTTAAAAAGCACTTTAGTTTAGTTAAGAAATTAATTAATTTTAAATGTTTTATTTACAATTAATTAATTTTATTTAAAACGAATGAAATTTTTTTTTATATTTATATTATGACAATATACATACATAGGTATATTATTATATAAAATAGTGAAAATTATAATGTTTGATATCTTAAAACGATTCTTATTGAAAACAAAAGTTTTCATTACAAGTCAAATAAGCGTAATTTTTATTTATTCCTATCTTATATTTGTTACAATTATTTTGCTTTAAAGAGCAATTTTTATTTTTGATGTAAATAATATAAACGAAAAATACAAGGAATTATCAAATTTTTTGTAGTGATTTTAATATTAAAATTGTTCCATTTTTTTTAGGATAAACTACACATCATTGCTTATTATAATTAATTTATTTAATTTTAAAATGCAGTTACATATCAATTATTTGTGATTATTTTGTGAAAGAAAAAATGTCTTGAACACAAGTAATTATTATGAATTGTATTTAAAATAAAAACATATATTGTATAAAAAAGGAAATGTAGATACTTATAATTAAACTATAGTGGATTTATTATTATTAAAAATATATAATTGTATTTGTATATGTATAAATTTATATAAAAACGCTACTTAACCTTAACATATGTTTAGGTAAAGGAACTCTTAAAGGATTTTGCTTACTACAAAATATGCCAAAAATAAATTTTTAGTTAAATGATTTTTTTTCTAATATTAAAATTATTCCATCATAAGAACTAGAATCATTTTTTTTTGTATAAATACGATTATTTTCTCGTATAGTATGATTTTTATTTTAAACAATTTTTTTTGTGGCGATTTTAATAAATAAAATGGTAAATGAATTTAAAGTATATGACTATTAAAAATATATGTTGCTTATTTTGTATAAATAAAATTGTTATAATTTGTCTATTCTTTTAGAAGTATTTAAAATAAAGAGTTCACATCAATCTGTGATTTTACACGTGAATCTTATCTTTATGGCAATTTTTTTATTTTGTATATTATTACGAAATATAAAAAAAACATATCGTACAAATTATGATAGATATCTGTCAGCGATTCGTGCTTAGCTTTTTGAGCGTACATATATATTCATATCTCACGTAAATCCGACTCGTATCTTGTTTGATAGTATCCCATAATATATTTTATGTGTAAATAGCAAATTTCAGTTTATCTGTAAGCTTATAGCGTAAGGATTATGAAATACCATCAAACTTACTATTGAATAATATAATCATATTCCAATATCTCCTTTGGAGCATCACTAAGATGGTATCATAAATCAAAAACTTATCTCGATCGGATGCGATGGGTCGTCTTTAAATTTCCTCTCTACTTGTTCTTATAATATATGTTAAGATAAAAGCGAGGTAAGAAAGATATTTTATTACTTAAAAATCTTCAAGTTTTAACTAGCTATGACTGTGATTAAATGTCAACATCAAGTTATAAAATATTCAATATCACTAAATCCATTCGTTTTCCAATATTATATCTGAAATACACTTCAATTTATGCTTAATATAAAATAATATTTTTGGCTTTTCAATCCGTCTGTCAATTTTCCACGTACATTTGTACAATTCTAAAATTCCGATGACACTCGAAAATAATATCGTAATGTGAAATAGCCGTTAAGCCTCCGGGGAAATAAGAATGAAAAAGGAAAATTTGGAGGGCGCGAGCGAACTTCGCAAATATATAATAATAATATTGTACGATTTGGCTGAAAGGTATAAAAAATAATAACGAAAAAGAAAACCGATTCTTAAGCAATAACTCACGTCACATTCAAATTAACTACTTGTTTGTTAATATTTTTTCGCAGACGACGAAGAAAAATGTTTGCTAGATTTTTTTGTTCGTCTTAACGTCTTTCCGTAATTACAACGTGAAATATATTACGTTTGCGGTTGCCGTTATGTACCATACGAAAATAATATTACATACGTATAATAAAAAAATATCGAATTCAGAATTTTTCTCGCGTAGACATCGTTGCTTCAAAGGGGTGTCAAATTTCAATATGAATCACCTACGGTGTGACATAGAAACCCTTTGAAATAAAAACGATCTTTACTTGACACCAAAGTTTGATATTACCAAAGATCTATATATGTTTATAATATGGCAAATATTTCAATACACTATAGAGTGAGCCACTAAAAAAATCACATTTCAAAACTAAACTTGGTTATTTTATATTATTTGATATATGTAAATGGAACATCTTAACTGTTAAATTTAATTACCCACAAATCTTAGCTTATTAGGTGAAAGTAAATTCATCTAATAATTGTCATTGACATATTTTAAAACATAAATTATTTATCATTTTTCACTCTCGTGATCAATCCTGAGATTCCAGGACTGTCAAAGTGCAATTTAAAAATTGAAAATATGAGATTCATTGATTGTAAAATTATTAATCTTTATTGAACATTTTTAATTAAATTGCATAAAGGACTACTACCAAATTATTTCAGTCATACTTTTATAAAAGTTGGGAATAAATATATTTATTTAACCAGAAATAATATTTAATTAGGCGAAAAATATTGTACTTAATAATTTTAAACCTATAAAAATATAAACTATTGTGGATGCATTAGCTTTTTATTTATTTTAGAAAATATTATTTTTTTGGGCACAAAAATATTAAATTTGCAAAAATTAGTTTTATTTTATTGAAATTTTATTGTATTTAAATCGTTGTTTTGAATGAATTAGAACCAATTTACATGTATATACAATTTGCTATTCCATTTATATGTAATACTATTATTTAAATATACTCATACTCATACTTTATATTTTGGTATGAAAGTATATAAAGGATATACAATAGAATAACAAATAAGCAGCTTTGACTTACCATATATTTTTGGATAAATATGTATTTTTACAAAAAATCTTTTATATACCCCTCTTCAAACAATTTTTCACATTTATCTAGTCCCCACGTTTCTCCGGCATAATAATCCTCAAATTTCCAACATTCTACGTCGCTTCTCTCGGCGAATGGGTCCACCTCCAAAGTAAATTCTAAACTTCGCTGCAGTCACGAAAGAATCTTTCGGCATCTTCACAATTTCAAAGCACAAACGTAGAGCGTAATGCCGGAGGATCAGACAGACGTCTTGAGAAGAGAAAGCGAGTAAAAAACCCTTTTCAATATAAAAAGATCGGACCGAATGTGGCAAATTGCAATGCCAGACTGGTCTCATTTGTATGGGCAACTTAGGGGGAGGTTTTCTAAAAACACTTACTTCCAAAGGTCTGAACTGAATATTCGACGGTGATGTCAAGGGCTGCTTCGGCACGCGCTCGAAACTCGCCGCCGGTACAAAGTTTCCAAGGTACAAGGTGTAACATATGTATCTGACGCTTTTGGCGATATAAATTTATCGGATATTGAAAGAAATTTCGTAAATAAACATGTCTAGTTTTGTGCCTGAAAGTTATATTTTATTTCACGTTATGTATAGAAGTTTGCTTAGATCAATAATGTCAAAAACGTATGCCACGAAATAATGGATATACTATTTGGAATGTCTAATACAAATAAAAGTGTTATTAATTCAATTGGCATTAATAGCGTACTTTCTGTAGAAAAGAATTTCTCTATCAACAACTTGTTTCTATTAAGCAAAATAGTATCATGAATTCAAAGCAGGAAGAAGTTATGTTAATGATAAAGAAAATAGTAAAAGGCTAGTCGTCGTGAATATTTAATAAATAGTGTTTATAGTTAAGAACGCATATTAAAAGGTTCGGTTATCGGTAACAGAAAATCAAATAAAGTACGGAACTTTTATGACGTGGCAATTAAAAAAAATAATATATTAAAATATTGTATAAATACATTTTTTATCAATAAATTTATTTTAGTGTAAGCTTCAATCGCCATTCTTAAATTAATTACGTTTGCTTCATAATCAATTTGATATGAAAGGCGAACCTGAAACGTCTTTTATCACTAGCCAACGAAGCTTTAAACACAGCGTGACGTTTCTCGCTAAATTCACAGCTGAAATAACACAAAGATGAATTATAATCAGGTCGACTGTCGATCGAACCCGTCAGATTTTCCCTCAACGTGTTTTCATATTCCGTAAACACCTTTTTCTGCACAAAAATAAAATACGAATCTCTTTCGTCAGCACCACAGATCGATCTTTGCACTGGGTGGTGGTGGCACGTGACATTTTCAATTTTATCGGAATTATGTATTTTCAATGGAACTCGCAGATCAGGGATTTAGTGCTTCGTCCTTTTATTGCTCTGAGACACCTTTTGCGAAATTTTCATTAGGTGAATTCAAAAATATTCTCCTTTGAGCGTGGCCAAAGTTTATTTTACAATAGTTTCAAGTGTATACCTTTTCGGCAGAAGTGTTTAAAACAATGCAAAATTTATGTTTTATTTAATCTTTATTTTAAAGTCTCGATCTTTAGATTTATTGCTCGAGTACGATGCGATCTAGTTCTTTACGACTGTCCTAAACAAATCGTAAATACGAATCATGGTTAAAATGTTTAGATATTTGATAATATAGTTATATTGGAAAGATAACAGAATTATTGTTAGTTAGATTATACATATATTTTAATTTTAAGCATTTATTGCAGAAGGTTTGAATATGTATGTGATTGAAGCAGCAATCCTATTCATTCCAAGTAATTCTGTCTTTCAAATTTTCCAATTTGTAATACCTTGATGAAAAGTAACAGGTTGATTTGAGTCAATTTTATGTATAAAATTTACGAGCAGCTTTTATATTTATTGGCAATTCAAAATAAACCAACAGAATCATAAAACTACGTATAAAACATTTTTTATTTCTCTATTTATTTCCGGTCAAATTATAAATACATATGTTACCCTAAATACATATTTGATTGGCATGTTTTCTGAGCATTAGGACGAAAAAATCGCACAAATTAAACCAATAATTGGTATTACATCGATTGACGTGTTTACGCAACATTTCCCCAATGGACTTGTATAATTATAATTAGTATATACCTTTCAGTTTATATTTTATCCTAGGACTTCATTAATGTGAAACATTTTTAATATATTTTTTTATATATTGAAATTCAAGGTTCCGGCAATCGGGAGGAAATGCCATCATCTCATCCTATCCTTAACCCCATCCATGCTCAATCTCAAACGAAAGGCGCTTATCGAAACTCGATCCACCCAACGGCGTCCCAATCTACGAATAATCACTCTCACATCCACGATAGCACAGCATCCAAGATCCATCCTTGCTACATGGCCAGACCGCCGCAGACAATGGGCGAACATCAGCAAAGTGACGTCAACGTGCCAGGTCGTTATCTGTTCCACTTATATCTATTATAATCTCTATTCTCTTTATTACACTATCACACAGACTCTATTAGATATTGCACTTTCTTATAATCGAACAGAAAATGACCAAGTATTAAGCATGTCTCCTTCATATGCGGATGTTATACATATTTGCATACATGTATATTAGATAGACGATTTGCGATTTGATCCCTTATACAATTTTTGTGTCTTGTATTATACATAGCATGTTTCTTTTATTGATGTTCTAGATGAAGTGTAAGCGGAAATGAAAAACCACAATAAATAATTTGATTCATAGGCATGCCTAAACAGCAATTCAAGTATCTTATTTTATTAATGAATTTGTGTATTTTATTCCAATTTGGGCTTATAATATTTTCCACTTAGCTCTCTCGGAAGTTGTCCGAGGTTACCGATAACGGGAGGTAAAGTGGGAGTAATTTAGTCGACTTGGCCAGCTTCGAGCGCTTCCGAACATTGTCGGCATTTTTACGAGTCAAAGGGACCGAAGTCGGAGCTGCTCTTTCGAGCGCGAGCGGTGAGATACATCCCCTTTCGCGACGAGAGTGAAAGAGATAATGATATGGTGTTTCGCAAACTGAGGTTGAACGAATAACTCGCATCAATTTCAGTATGCGCGTAGGCGTCCTATGGTTAGCACGCATGTCGAGCGCTGCATCGTGGTCATGTGATCAATTTATAACACCACATGCTTATCAGGGACTTTAACAGACTCTTACTGACATCTTTGAATATTTTAGGGCACCAAAAGGGATTAATTATATTTTTCATACTATATTCTTCTAGCACATATCGTTATTATATTTTTTTTCATATAAAATTAAATAATTAAAAAATAATTAGTGGTACTTGATTTTGTTAAAAAAATTGTTTCGAATATCCTTTTGTATTTTCCTAGATCAGTTTATATAAATATCACACCATAACGAATTCTTATTTAGAATCGATGGCGACAAATTCGAGGATAGTCACAGATGTGGTGTTCGTATTCTGAAGTATCATTTTTATGCCTTATGGCATTTTGCAAAAGCCGACAAAGATTTTGCGTAAATTGAATACTTACGACCGAAAAGTTTTCACTGATATTGTATTGGTAAGAGCCCACACAAACTTTTATAATTATCAGTAGAGTAATTTTAATAATATGACAATTTAAAAATTGCGATTATTTGGCACATTTTTCGATCGCGCGCAAATATGCTGGCTGTACTTGACAGAAGCCGCCGTCCGGATGTCATTCACGGTCGCCGTTCGGACGGCATATGAAATTTGTGACAGTGTGTTCGCTTACTCGAAGTCGTAGGTCTCGGCCGACTTCAGTTGTAACTTTGGTTCGGACAACTTCCAGAGAGTGTAGTGCAGATATTAAGCTCTATCTATTTTTTAGCACCCAACACGTGCAAGTTCTATAATATTTTTAAATACAAAGATTATTGAACGCCTATTTTTTTCTTTAGTTATTTTAATAAATTTGTCAATATGAACTTGGCGCGTGCCGTGAGGTACATGCAAGGTTTGTTTAATGAGTGGTTAAAATTCTTAGTTTTGGTAATGAAAATAATGTTATGGACAGACAACATATAGCATATTGGTGTTTTTAAATGTAAATTTAAAGCATAAGAAGTTTTGCTAATGACATAAAAATGAGTCAATAACATGTGCTGATTTCAGGCGCGTACGGTGAGATACATTCCCTTTTGCTCGCTCGCGTGTTAAGTGACGAGAGTGAGTGAGAGATAAGGGCATGTGAACACATGTATCGCACGCCCTTATTTCTCACTCTCAAATAATAATTAAGGTATTCCTAAAAAAATTATAGTTACTTTTAATGAAATATGATATTTTTCTATGAAAAATTCGCTTAAATAACTTGAACTATTATTCTATCTAATAAATGAAAAAATGATTTAGCTGTAATTTTAAATTATTTTCAGTTATTTTATTCAGTTTTTAACTAACTTCTAAGTACACAAAATAACATAACTAGTTTTTTTTACATTTTTACAATTTGCAATTGTCAATTTTATTTGTTGCTATTTAAATATTTTTCCATCGTGAATAGACAAAGAGTGTGGTATATAATTAATTAATAAAATTGAACTTATAAAGAGCTTTCTAACTCATTCAATCAAAAGTTTATCTTTCGAGAACTCGATCGAATTCTAAAATAAACTCTTTTCATTCTCGCAATCCGAAACTTTTTCGCATCCGACTCTCGAAATCGAACCTTAACTTGTAAATTAATCGAAAAGCAGTGAGTTTAATTAATGGTAAACCGGCTCGTAGCCATTGTCGTTAATCAATTGTAAATATTGTTCCATAACGCGTTCGTCTTTCGAACTGAGATAACAATCCTTCAAGCGATAACTGTCCAAAGTTAACTAATATTCTTAACCGCTCGTCTCAGGGAAGCGCTGTCAAAACTTAACGTTCTCGTTTATGTTGTCATCTTGTGGAAAGATTAAATAACAATTTTATTTATTATAATAATATCCCGTATTAAATAGGTCGTTGTGTCCCGGACACTTATATAAGTCAGTGGTTTAGGCCAGAGATTTCTGTATGACCTATAAATCTTGTATGATAAACGAATCTCATTTATCTGATTTGCGATGGTTCAAACTCCCACGGGAAACTACTCACAGTGTCCCTATGGTTTCTTCGGGATTAAGCGATATATCAACCGAGGGATGATGAAAAACATACGGCCGGTATGATTGGATGTAATTTATAGATTCTGTGAATTATATTCATAATTTGAAAATGAACATCTATTATTCGGAATGATCCATAAATTAAATAAATATATTTTTATATTTCAATGAGACAAACTCTATTCTATTAAAATATCTTTTCGAATAAGATTTTTTGTTCTTAGAAAATAGATAACAGTCACTGTTCTCCAAATTAATTAAATATAGAGGATTAGAAAGCAATCGGGAGAAAAGTTGACCACAAAATGCGCTGGGGTATTGTCTTGATTAAAAGGCACTGTTTTATTGTTCATATAAAGACCTTCCGCCCCTATTTTATTATTTAGTTACTCTCTAATAAAATAATACTCTTTTAGAGCACATTTTTTTTCACAAACATTAAGTTAACTTTATGCAAATGTAAATATATTCAATAATTTTAACTGTATTTTTTATTTAAGTCTCCTCTTGTTATATTTTATATTTACAAAAAATATGCAAAAATCATGTTTTTTCAGCACATTTGCTTTAATTATTCCTGTTTTATTTATTTTTGTAATCGATTAAAACATATTGTTATACATATGACAAATTTAATTTGTATAAGGCTTACATTTTCGTTTCTCGGAAATAAATATATAAAATTGCTTAGTATTATTTTAAAATTATGAATATAATGAAATATAGTTTTTTTTAATACAAATTGTATTTTTACTAAATGTGCTATATATTATATATGCATAATTTTGCTGGAATTCATATCAAATTATGCGTTGATTTTAAATTGTTTTAATTTTTTACGTATAAGTGAAATAATTTTATAGTCTATTAAATGTTTTTTTTTTGCTAATATTAAAAGTTAAGTAATTTAACTACACATAGTAAGAGCACATTATATAAATTTGGCAAATAAATCTTTTCAGTACAAAAATATTTTAATAACATTTATTTAAATAAAATAATTAAAGCTTTAAAAAAAGTAAAATATTATTGAATGTATCGTAACGATAATGAATATTTTGTGAACAGTTATTGCCATATTTTTGTATAAATTGTAACTTTAAAAATTATAATGGCGTATAAGGCACCATATTTACTCGTAATTCGCAAATAGTCCATTTACTTTGATGTTAAAATTGGTAGGCTTAGTATTTTTGTTTCATGAGATACGTTTTTCAATTAATCAGAATAATAAATTTAGCTTTAAATGAAATATATACATAGAATAAATCATTTTTTTCATTGAAGTAATGATTGATAATGTTTTAAAATACATTTTTGGTTTGGTAAAAAGTTGTGTTTTATCTAATCTGTATTTAAAAGTTTCTCTAATCTTTTTAGTTGTATTTTATTCATAAAGTACATTTATCTAATAATAAATATAAAAATAATTAAGTTCACTATGCTCGCCGGTTAAATTTATATCGCCCCTAATCGATAGGACCAGTATTTTTATTCCAAGCGATACATTTTTGGATTTATTAAAAAATGATACTATGAAACATTGTTTACCATAATCAATCATTAAATTGTAATTAATTATAATTTTCAAATACGTTTAAAAACAATTAAAAATATACTTTTTACTTTCACTTTTAAAAAAAAAAAATTGAAATGAAATTTAATTCAAATCCATATTTGCGTTAACACAGTCAGTTCGAGAGCTATCCATTTCATCATTATTCATAATTGGGTTTTTGCTCCTGTTATTAGTTCTAAAGAACACGATACGGATATACGTGCGATATACTTATCATTACTCTTGTTTATATTTTTAACATTTATTTAAACCATTCTAAAATATTATTATATTTCTTGAGTTGAATTTTATTATCGTTAGATGACCTTGTAGAAAATCACAAAAATATTTGCTTGCTGGTTAAATCTGTATCTCCCATTTATTTTTCATTCCAAGCGATACATTTTTAGATTGGTCATAATATAAAAGCAAAAACATAGCTTTAACTTAGATAAATAAATACTATAAATCATTGTCTACCATAATCAATTATTTAATTGAAATTAACAATGCTAATAAAATATCTTGAAAAACAGTTTAAAATGAACTTTTTAGTTTTTTGCAACTACGCTATGTTTGAAATTTCATTCAAATATATTCGAATTTTTTATTTTTTGTGATATAGTACATATCATATCCTTTACCAAATCACGAAAAATAATTAATTTCACTATGCTCGCCGGTTAAATTTAAATCGCCCCTGTTTATCATAAACCCTAAATCAAAAGAAAAATTGCACAAAGGTCTTTAGGCGCAACGTCTTAAATATGCAAATGAGTTCCCACGAAGCCTGGGAGGTCAAAAGATGTATCCGTACGCATAGTATGCATAGCACAAAGACTCAAAGGGTAATTTTTGCTTGCGCAATAATAATTTGCTCACTTTTTTTCTTTTCCGAGCTAAACAAATAGCCGCAATTTATCAAAGTTACCTCTCATGTTGCTGCGTATGTTTATAATGAAAGCAAATTTACTCAATGCGGAAAATCCCATTTATCATTCCCGCATATATGGCATTTTTATGATAACAAAAGGAAAAGAGCATAAACGTGATGACCGACCCTTTTCTGATGCGATTTTTGCCCATTTCCTCAGAAGCGATACTTTGAATGCGAATATTTTTTTTCATGCAAAATCGCCGATTGATAAATAAGCTTCCCTGGGCAAAATTTACATATATATACATATTTTATATTGAAAAGATCAATTAGTGATTAATAGATAAAGTTTTTGTAGGTACGTTTATTTCGTGTATATTTAATTTGTATTAAGGCAGAAGCCAAATTATATTGAAATTAAAAATGGATAAATACTAATATAACGATGTATTTTTGTGGATCGATTTTGGTTTAATAGTCCGTGCGTATTTTTATTAATTTGTTAAGTGATGCATATTCATTATTTAAATCAATACTCAAGGTCCAAAAAAATTGCCTAACATATTGTTACTTATTTATAGAAATTAATGATATATATATACTAAAATTCTTATTCTTTATCCGAAGTTTTTTTATATTGATAGCAAAAGAATTTTAGCTTCTTAAGTATCTGTAACTTTACACGAAATTAATTATGCTAGTTAGATAAAAAAAACATAGCATTGCTATGAAAGGAGTAAAGAGCAAAGGAAAATATTTGATCACTTGAATTTGCCATTAAAAATATTTGTTTAAGTTCTGAAAGTAATAATACTATATGTTTATATGTTTTTAAATTAATTTGTAATACTCATGTAACTTAAATTTATGGACAATAATGTATTTGGAAAGCAAATAAGTTTCGCGCTTACTCTTCCTTAAATAAATGAAATTCATGACGAAAAGTTCTGAACACTTCTTCATATTACTCAAAAGTTCATCAATTATTAAATATAAAAACGATTCAAGTGAGTTTGTCATTAACTTTGTAAATGAGTAAGGACTAAGAAATTATTTTTCAACCCACTTAGGAAAGCTGTTAAATGAGCTAGAAGGTTGCAGAAAATGATTCGTTCATAATCTGCAAAAAGTAAGATCATTTGAGTGATCTACAAATATAATTTAATAAATAAATGTTACAATTTAAAAAATTCACACACATATAATCTTTTTTAGAAGCGAAAAAATAAAAACAATAAACACATACTACAGTGTACAAAAAAAAATTTACGAGTGAAACGCAGCACTTTATCACTGTATTTTCGCGTTGGGAATCACGCGTAATGGCAAGCTCTTACCAAGAATGCTTACAACATTTTTTCGCAGGACTCTTCGTCCTCGAGAGTGTTTGCGGAGTCATAATAAATTTTCGTGAACCAGTGCAAAAATAAAGGGGATGGCAGGCAGTACGCTATCAAATTTTGCCGCTTGGCCATAAATCGACGGTATAGTCATCGTCCACCTTTGGGATTTGATGCTTTATGAAGGCTGTGTAATAAAACTATATAACTCTCCCGTGTCGGACGCAGAGGAGTTGTGGTGTATGAGTGTGTGTGCATTTTTGATTCAGAGCTTTATAGTGTACACCGGTGAGCGACGTAAAATAAAGTGCGGCCTTAAAAGATAATATAATATTAGAGCGCTTAAAATAATAAACGGACGTACGTTTATTGTACTACAATAGAATAAGAAGAATTCAGAAAAAGTATAAGAAAAATACTATTTGAAATCAAATTTTATAGAATAAATATTTATAAAACAAACTTGCTGGTCAAAGATAACGCTGGATGTTGAGGACGAGTAATAGAATAATTTTATGGAACGCTTCAAATTGAATTGTATATGTGAAGCTTCGGACAGATCTCAAATATGGCTATAAAAGTTTTCAAACAGCAGTGTGACATTCAAAAAGACCAGCAGATGCCCACCGCCCACTGAAACATATATAGACGCACACATCCCGCCGCCAGCTTCTCCACCACCGCACAGAGAATATACTGTCGATGCCACAGCAATCAGAACTCTGAGGATCATCACTCTGACATCATCCCTCCGCCAGCTTCTCCACTACCGCTCGGAGAAAACATCTCGCCATTTATTGTCTGTCACAACATATGTAAATATAATGTAATAAAACTCTAACTAGGTTTCATTAAGCGTCTCACTGGCTAAGAAGTTATACCCCCGAGGTTTTAAAAAAAAATTATAACAAATTGTGCAAGTGGTTACATAATATAGAAACCCCATAATAAATATAAATTAAAATAATAATCATGTGATTAAAAATATAAGGATTTTATGCAAATTCAATTGACAATATATTTAAATTGTCATACAACTGACATTAGCTTAGAATCATACAGATATTTTATTTTAAATAATATTATAGTGTATTTAGTAAGTTAATCTACTCTTGATTTCTTCAAACTATTTTATTTATTATAACAAATCTTAATTACAGTGTTATTTGGTCGAATTCACTAAAAGTGATATTCATTAAACTCATCGCCTAATTAAATATGTCCCATTGTTCTTGTCTTCATACCAATTGTCCCATTAATTAGCGGGCATCCTCCCCGCATTTCCTTTGTTTTAATTTTCAGCGCTGAAACGTAAGTGAAAATTATTTTTTCATTTATATCGCAAAAGCGAGCAAATCGCGGGCCCGGCTCGGCGTCATAAAAATGTAAATTGGCAAAAAAGCAAAAGAAAGGCCCTATAAAAAATCACGAAAGAGAAACGTCATACATATTTCATGGGTTTGAGGGTTTTCGAAAATGTCGACCTGGCGCTCGTTACAAGAATATCCAGGAATCGATGCGATACCTTAAGGATACTTTTCCGATCGTTTTACAGGTGTAAAACGAGAAATTATACAGCCGAGTTTACACAAATCAATTATTTGATTAAATAATACCACTAGGCTAAGGGCTTTTGGTAAATATTGTTTTAATACTTTATATATAATTTATATTATATAATGGGTTTAATAATGGTAAATCCTCTTATACGTATAAAATACGGTTATGTACATATATGTTTGATGTATTTAACAAGCTAGTAAAGCAGTAAACGATATTTACAATTAAAATTCAACGTTAAAGCATAATATAAAATTACATAAAAAATAAACTAAGCGCTTAGATCTTAAATACGGCTTTGAGAAGTTGAAGACGGGGATTCTCCTGGGGCTAATTTGGTCCGATTTAATTTTGAAGGGTTGCAAAGTAAGTTTCGCTGCTCCTCTTCAATGTATATTTGATCTAAATCTTGATACATCAACATTTTTTGATCTTTGGAAATGTTCTAAAGTAACTATAAAAGAACTATTAACAAGTCGCATTATAGTCAGCCTCATATATCCATAGATTTGCCTTCATTTACTCTCAACATGGTTTGTTAAATCAACAACATGGGCATTGTTCCGTCCTTTTACTAGCATTAAATCCGAATATCGATTGCTTATATGTTACTTGAACGTCATAAAAATATTTCACCCTCCATTCCTCCTCCTTTCTTTCATCCAAAAAACTGGTCTGGTTCATATTATTTAATTTTAATAATTTATGATTTTTAGATACAGTGAAATCTCTTTCATACAAAATGTTTTCATTGTAACGAAGACTGGTCTCAGTATAACGAAATATTTTGATACAAATTTAAGAACGAAGTTAAAACTTGACATATTAGTTTTGTCAGATGTGTTCACAAGCGACATTCAAACTGTTTCGCCGACTCTCAAACATTTTTTATAAAACATTTTCTTAACAAATTTTATTGTGTTCATTACAGTACCCTTAAAATTTGACAAAAGAGGTTATTTTAATGCTGTATATGGTAATAATAAATAAAAATATATATTATCTTTCTTCCATTCTATATAACGAATTTCCAGTATACCGAAATTTTTTTTTCGATCCCGCGAGTTTCGCTATACTGAAATTTCACTGTATGTATCTATATTTTTATCTTACTTGTTTTATGTTTTTATGTATAGTAATTATACTATGAATTGTTTTTCGACCATCATGACTCATTAGGGCAATTTGTTAGGTCACTATGGTTTTACTTTAATTTTAAAATACTAAAAGTTAATATAGTTTCGAATCTGACACAAACGAAAAAAGTTTTTTGTAATGAACCGAAACAATATTTTTTGTACAGTTTGTACTTTTTAGATTTAGTTCATAAATATATTTTGCTTTTATTTAAACATATTAAAAGGACTATTATTTATTGTACAACCAAACAAACATGATATGATTTTTACAAGCTACTGGTGTTTTATACAACTCACGAATTTTTATAATATAAATAGTAAAAATTACTGTTTTGTAATACTTTGATGGTACTTAGTGTACTATCTTAAACGTTATTCATCAGCTCATTACAGATTTAAAATAATAATAATAAGTCTAAGCAATCTTTGTGATCTTAAATAATATTTAAAGAATATATTAATTTATATTAATATAACCTCAAAGGTCTTAAGCATTATTTTTATAATATCCACCAAAGAAAAATATAAAAATGCTTTAATTTTCCTTTTCGTCTATTGCACCGAAGTCTTTTTAATTGACATATAAAAGGCGTTCGCTTTGATGCTGAAATACCCGTCGCAACAAAGGCAATGTCTAATTGGAAAATTTTAATTTTCCAGCTTTTACAGAAACATTGCGCCGACGAAGCCAAAAATTCAATTATTTTAATTTCAAAAAAAATGTTGACTCAACCGGCGTGAAGAAAAGCTTTCGCACCTTTACCTATCTTTTTAATATTTTATTTCAACTTTAATTACAACGTTAATAAATGTGTATCAGTGAAGATTTTTTCGTTTGATTTACTAAATATGTTATAAAAGAAAATTAATGGAGTTGAGGTTATAGATTTTTAAGTCAAAAATCATTTTCCGGTTCTGGTTTAATATTTAACGGACGCAAACGTCCTCATCAATCCACTTCATCAGACGCTTTTCGTCTTTGTGCGGTTTAAATACGTTTTCCTACGCCGGAAAAATCCCATTAAGACTTGTCCCTCTTGACGCGGCAGAGGAAAAAGGGAAAGGGCCTTATCTCAAACTGTGCCAGTCATCATTGTCAAATAATTTCTTGGTAGTCTCATTTCGTGTAGCTTAAAAACCCGATGGCGTAAAAGTACCATCTCGAAGTTTAATTAAGGCTCAGTTATCCTACCTGCTTGCGGTCCCTTGGCCCGGATAATTTAATAGAAAATACAAAATTTATACACGTTTTCTCTTCTTATTTTCTCATCTTCTATATATTTTACTTTCAGCGGGAGAGACGTAAAAAAACAAAAGTGACAACCTTCGGGGAAGTTGGGATAGGGAATCAATTGAAAAAGTCCTTCTTCCTTGAAATAACATTAGATTTTATCGCTGGTGGTGTGCGCGAGTACAACTTTTTTCTCTTTCGTTGTGATTCCGATATTGGTCGGGATAAATTGAAAAGAAGAAAAAAAATAGGGAGAGCTACCTGCATAAACCTATATATCAATTTAGAAACTCGCGTATGCTTATTGTACTACTTTTACGTGCCTTATAGCAATAGAATTAATTTATAGTTTATAGTATAGTATATATTTATTATATGGAACATAAAAGGGCGAATCGTGTGACATATAATGAAATAATTTATTGTAGTACATATTTTTATAGGACTTGCGCAAAATATGCAAAATAAATTTATTTACATTCATTAAAATATAAATAAAATAAAAATATTTTTATTGTGTGCCAAAAGAAAAAAACATGGATTTTTATTTAATTTTTATTATTTATTGTCGTGTAAAATCATATTTTTTTTTTAAATATATTGGTGAAACACATGGACAACCGTTTATATTTGTTGTTAGAAATTTTCGGTGATAAGACTATCGAAGTAGCAAATAGGTTTTTTGCTACCATCCATGTAAAATATGTAAATGTTTTCCAGGTAGCCTTATCTTTGAGACAGGATAAAATGTATCGTTAAAATTAGATTTATCAATTCTTTGCAACAACAACATAGTATATATCATTATACATTCAAATGTTTATATTTTATTTAATATTTAGTAGCACATATTCGTTAATAACTAGGATTCAATTGTTTTTTTTTTATATTTCATATTACATTCACAAATGTAATATAAAATATAAAAAAAACAACATTCATATTACAAAATCGCACTTTTACCAAATATTTAAAATAAGTGGTCTTGACAAAGTCAAAGTTACTGAGGCATTAATATTATTTACTGAGGCAAGTAATATTATTTACCGTCGTTCGACGACGACGAGCGGCGGTAAGCGCAATTTTTATTGTTTCATCTTATTTATTGATATGATTTTATAATTACAATAGAGTATGATAAATTAATGTCAAAGTAAAGTGACACAAAAAAATGTAAAACATATAATTTTATATTTTGATTAATATTACCACTGCATATACAAACCTTTCAAATAAAAAAAATAATAATACTTTTGCGCAATTAGAAGTCACGTTGTAAATAAATTAATACAACAACTAGGTTGAGAAGTATTCATATTTTTACAAATTTCTTTTACTTTACTTTATCAAATTAAGAGCTTCTGGTGGTTTTGTATATAATAAACTGATTAAATTATATTCATAAAGGCGTAGTAAAATTGTTTATCAAATCTTCGGAGTATTTAACTTATAAAATACATAATTGGACTTAACAATTTGAGTAAAGAAATTCTTTGAATTTGCATTTTTTGCTCCAACGTATATGCTTATTTAATATAAAAGTTATTAATAGATATATATTTGTCTTATTTTTCAAACTTTTTCACTTTACAAATTTGCTTAATTTGATAATTAGTTATTATCATATAATTGTTGATTATAGCTATAATATATTTCAATGGCAGAAGGATTAAGTCAAATTTTGCTTAGTCGATAATATTTTTTTCTATTAGTTGAAATATTTATTGAATTTTTTTATTAACTGAAAATCTTCTAATGTAACATGACTGGCCTAAGCCCAATATGTTACAATGGGGTAAACTTAATCAACAGTAGACTGATCTATGATAATCGATTGGAATTTTAATTATATAATAATTACGAATTCCGATCTCCATGACGCAATTAAAATTAAAAAAACAGTATATATGCAATTTAGGTATTATTCACCGATTTATCATGCTATGACTATTTTAAAAAATTTGCACTATCTAAAAACATAATCTTAAAATTCCAATATATTAATTCTGCATATGCTTCGGTGTTTTGTATATGTACACATAGTTATTTGCACACATACCTAAAGATGATATTTTTTAACGTAAATAATTTAATTCTTAAAATATTTGCATTACTTATTTTATTACATATGTATGTATGTAATAACTGTGATTATATAAAACATACATACTGTAAATATCGAACACGTGGACACGAGGTTACGAAAAAACAGATTAACGTATTTTCACTGAGGTTATTAACTATGAATAAGATAATGAGAGTAATTGCGCGATATATAAGGAAATTATATAATTATAGTCAATCTATGTATATTATATTCTGAATTAGGTTACTCAAAACATTGTTATAATTCATTTAATAACTGATTAGCCGAATGTTATTCTTTTAATGAATAGATAATAATAAAAATAGGCCTTAATAATTTAATAGAATTTTGTAAATTCGTTATAATTCTGACAGTAAAAATCTAGTTTTTATCTACGTTGACTTTTAATAATAATAATGGCGTAGAGCAGACAAGAAAAAATAAAACTATGCAAAAAATTTCGAAAAACATTTTACTTGATTCAGAAATCACAGCCGGTGGGCTGCATTTAATATTATGATTTTCATGTTTCACTTCAATCGAATAATCCTTTAAATGGTTCATGCGGTAGTTTTTCAGAATAGAGCTCTTATATTGATTCAGTTTAATTTAATTATTAATTTCAGATTATTAGAAATGATTTATTGATAAAATATTTTACCTTCTCGAATATTTTTTATTTAAAAACATATTTTATTAAATAATAAATAACCCATAACTTACAGCTTTCATTATACATATTTATATATAAATAAAACTTTTTTATAATATAGTTAAAAATATAAAAAAACAGTGACGATAATCGTACATACGTATTTTGATCTGCGTTTTGGTTTTCTTCTCTGTGTTTTGGACTTCATATTCTGATATTTAAAAAAAAATTGGGACTCAAAATTCATGATTGCATGTTATATAAATTTATAAAAAAATATTAATGGAATTTAAAAAAAATGATAGAAATGTCAGGGAATGTTATATTTTTAGCAAGAAGTTATAATTTTAAATCATTACAATAAAAAAGATTTTCGCTTCATTAAAAAAAAAGACATTTATTTTGGGATTACCTAATACTTTATGTTTAAGTGCTCAGCGATTATTATATTATATAAAATTCATTTAAAATGTTAATACCATTTTTTTTTTACCGAACGATTAAATTTTACTTTTTACGTTAATAAACTAACAATTAAATTATCGACGTAATAATTGTACGACACCATATTTTTTTGCATACCTTGAAATTTAATTATTTTATACAATCTAATTACAAATAATATTTCACGAGTAAATAATATTATGAAAGCTTCGAAAATGTTAGCATTATCAAATAAATAATTTAATAAAGTCTGAAATCATAAAAAAGTATATTGCTTTAATTCTTGAATAATTGTTTATTTTCCAGGAAATGTTTTTATTTTTAATAAGGTAAATTAATATAAGTTACGGGAATTTTTTAAAGCTATCAAATAACGCAAATAAAGAATATTTTTTTTATTATTCTTTATTTGTATAATTTTGAGTATCCTTTATTAAAATTGCTTGATATAATTTGTATATATATATGTATATAGCACAATGAAAATAACAGTTTTTTTTTCTTTTTTTTTTTATCAATATATAGTGTACTATCATTCTAATAGTTTTAAAATTTTACATCAGTAAACTTTTTTGGGTTTTTTTAATTATATTTCTTACAACGAAGCAATGTTTTTTGCGACACATATTTAATGTTCTCTACTTTTTCGTTTGTAAGTTAAGCAACACGCAGATACAGAACATAAGTCTTTAAAAAGTCGTACTTTTGAAACTAAACCACCAACGAATAATTTATTGACTGCATCTTCAACGTAATCTTCATAATGTCGTGGTTTACCGTTTATTTTGACTTTAAATTCATAATCATTAGCCTACAAGATTTATTAATCAATATAACTTCAGTTACATCTCTACTATAGACATTTTTTTAACATTACAATCTAATAAAATAAAACTTTCTTGACAAAAATTAAAACAGTATTCTTGTTTTTTGGCTAGAATAAAAAACCCATAAATCATATTTTTATAATAAATTTTAGAATTTTAAAATAAAAAAAATATTATTTAAAATTATTAAATATATAATATAGTTGGGTGAATGAAATATAGAAATTATGAAATCCTCTCCTTCCTATAAATAAACTCGCTTAACATCAAAAGCATCTAAACTAGTAAGCATGTATAATTAGGATAACGTTAACCTTAAAAGGCCAGTTTTTACTCTCCACTTGTGAACATTTTTACGCATTACCTACCATGTGTTAAGCTTCACACATATGTCTCGAAAGAAAAACATGCTTTTAGCAAAAGAGGTCCGTTGTATTTATTATTATTTTGCATTTGCAGTGTTTATTCTAAGAAAATTAACATTAAAAATTCAGTATTGTAAATGTTTTTAAATACATTCCAAATAGTAAATTATTTTTGTGTAAAAATAAAGCAGTTTATTAAATATTAATTTTATACTATTTTATATGTATACTCTAATATTTTTTTTATATATAAAAGATCGTACATTTTTGCCACCTAAACTACATATCATTATGCACAATATATTTTTAAAATTTAATCTAAATCTGATAGCTGATACGCCTACCCCGATATCTAATGATTTAAAAATCCACGAATCCACCCTTTTTCAAACTTCGTTCACAAGAGGTTCGCACCATATTCCATACTACACAATAGAGTAATGGGTCATGATCCAGCTTCAGATCCTTTGATGCACGCCTATTTCGAATATCAATGGCTTCGCGTTATTTTATGACGGTCATTTCCCATCGTTTATTTTCACAACACCCAAACCCTAGCACGGGGTGGTTTGTGGGTGGAAATCTTCTGTGAATGTGATGTATGTAACCGATATTCAAACCCCCACGGCTTGTGGCTATTGACACTTGGGGGTAAAGTATGAATTCTTCCTGGTACGTACCTGGTTACGGATTTATTTACCTTTATTCGAGCCTGTTTGCTTATTCAGCGTACATCCGGTTCTTCCGGTAAGACGCGGCCAATGGCAGGAAGCTAAAGATGGCGACATTCCCCTTCAGATTTGTGTGGTGTAACGGCTAAGCCAACCGAAACGAGGTTGTTATTTTCAAGAATTTGTAAATATTATAGGGGAGAGTGTGCTCTAGAGATATTGGCTATTTGGTATCGTACTATTGACATAGCATTATGTCAACCGAACGTTACTTTTTAATTAACAGCGGATATTCTGTGTAACTAAAAACTTTCTTGAAGGATATCCGGTTTGTACTGAATTCTAATTAGCATATTTTAACTATGCAAAAGTAAATAATATTTTTATTCTTATTTATAAAGTATATTGTTTTAACTTACAATTTGCAACCCAAAAAGTGGACCAACAAATTAAATAGGTCGTAAAATAATTATAAGAGTAAAAAATATACTCTAAGATAATTAAAATGTAAGACTAAAAAGTGATTTTTATATTGTGATAAAGAAGTACTTTATATATTATGATACAAACATACATGTATACATATACATATGTATATATATTTAAACAGCCACTGAGAATCGCAATGTCTTGGGACAGTGACACAGATTTAATATGTGTAGGCAGCTTCTTTGGTAACATTTTTAGGGTGTATGCCTTTTTTTGTTGCGCGACTCCTTCGGCTGTTTTAGGTTCTGAGAAATATGAATTTTTAACAATTTGGTTGGCTCGAAATTTTAATTCATGAGTCATCCCTTATCTTACCATCTCATTAGTACTCATATTTTTGGGCGCATTAAATTACTTGAATATGAAATAAAACAAGGTTATATAAAACAAATATCATTCCCTTCCAGACGGTTGTAAAATAACCAAAATATAGGTAGGCGTTAAATATGTTTGTTAAGTAATGAATGCAAACTCCAAAAAGGTGTTATCTAATCTATATATTCCAAGACTTTTTTTTATTTTTAATGTTTTTAATAACATTTGAATTTTCTCGTGAGCTAATTTTGTAAATTAAATCCTTATTTACAGCGGATGCTTTTATTTTTCTCGTAGATCTTTCAACTTACGATACAGAAAAAGAGTCAGCTAACATCTCTACGTTATCCTGATCCGTGTCAGCTATGATATTTCCGTTACGGCTGTTAGGTCCACGGGCAATGTTTCGTGGCACTTCAGACGCGAGTGTGTCGTGTCTCTTCGTGTATGATTTTAATGTATGAATTGCTACATTTATACATTTAAAAATACTGATAATATAAGTTAATTGATGTAACTAATTGCAATGCAAAATACGTGATATTTCTTCACAGTTTTTTTATGAATAGTTTAATGAATCTTTGTCTGCATTCTAGTTAAAATAATTTTGAAAGCAGAAGTTTTAACTATATTTAGTATTTAAAAATATAATTTTATTTATGTTACTGTATTAATATTAACGTTTAGGTTGCGAAGACAAAACTATTACCCAATCTGGGTCACGGTTCAACGTAACACTGACATAAGTAATCTTTTTCTTTATCATAAGATAGATAGTTGCATTATTTGGCAATCAATGGTTCGTTTTCTTTGGGATATTATTTTCTTTATGAGAATAGTAGTGTTCGGAAAATCATCGCAGATAATTAATCGCATATAAAATGTATCGTTTGAGCAATTTGTTCTTAATTAATATTCTCAAAAAATATTTAAAATACTAATAAAGAACATTTTTTTTTAATAAAATTAGATAATTACACAATATAACGTTTAAATTTACAGAGCTTTAAAAATATGTTATCAAAAATCATGGTAGTAAAATTAAACTAGAATTTATAATATTTATAGGGTACTAATTTTTATATGGTTTTATTTTGAAAAATGAAAATTTATATTTAAAAATAGACGTATTTACTATTTTGATAAAATAGTGATTTAATATATTTTAAATTATGTTGTATTAAATTATTATATTTACTTATTTTTTATGAATTCTATATTAAACTATCTACAAAATAACAACTAAGTATTATCATAACATAAGTAAGTAAAGACCATAAAAACATTATTTATAGAATTCAATTCTGTATATATATTATTTTTTTGTATATGATATTATTATTTTTGTTAGCATTAAAATGACACATTTTAAACTTTATTATTAATTGTTTGCTCCCAAAAGTCGAAATGGTCGTTTTTGTTCTATTCTACTATATGTGTATAATGAACACATAAAACCTGATTTTGTGCCCGAATCGGGGTGGCAAAAAAATAAACTTTCGTCCGGGCTTTTGAGCAAAGTTGAGCACAAAAGCCGACAGGGGGTTAATACGTGGAATTTAAGCGATTCACTGGAAGAAAACGCCTTTTTAGAAAAGTAACAATTTTTCGTCGTAAAGCATTTCACATCGCCCCTCCTAAGTAATGCAATAAGACGTGGATGTATGTGTGTATGTCCCGGTTGGCGAATGAGAGTGATGAACATATTGCGAGCCCCCACTTTGCAGATTGAACCCGCAGCGCAAAAACAATGGCAGTCCCACAGGAGGGATATGAGGAATTTGAATTATTAGGAAAACCCCATAACGGCGAACTTACGACGTAAAAGTTTTGATGATAGAACGCATCGAGATGTTAATAATTAAAAGAGCAAGTTTCAAATTACACGAATTAAATTTTGTAGACGGGTTACACAAAGGTAAATATATTGATTATATGTAACATCTTAATATCTGTATTTATTATTAAATAATATCCTTTTCTAATGAAATACTTGTTATTCAAATTAAGTTGCTCAGGTATATGACTTGTCTTCTTCGTCATTTGTCCTAATATAAATACGATTGTATGAATTCGTGTGAAATATTTTCAGTCTTAGGCATTAGTATATTAAGAAGCAGTTTCTTAAAAAGCTTTGTAGACACTAGTAGCAGTAAAAATTGGCCATTAAGATGTTAAACTTTGGAGGATCTGTCTGATTTCGTTATGCTTGCACTACACTCTCTGGAAGTTGTCCGAACTGAAGTTCAACTGAAGTGGGCCGAGGTCGCCACAAATTTCATATGCCGTCCGGACAGCGGCCGTCCGCGCGGTGGCGTCCGCGCGGGGGCTGCTGTCACGTACAGCCCGCATATTTGCGCGCGATCGAAAAATGTGCCAAATAATCGCAATTTTTAAATTGTCATATTATTAAAATTACGCTACTGATAATAATAAAAGTTTGTGTGGGCATTCATCATTACAATATCAATGAAAACTTTTCGGTCGTAAATATTCAATTTACGCAAAATCTTGGTCGGCTTTTACAAAATGCCATAAGGCATAAAAATGATACTTCAGAATACGAACACCACATCTGTGACTATCTTAGAATTTGTCGCCATCCATTCTTAAAAAGAATTCGTTATGGTGTGACATTTATATAAACCGATCTAGGAAAATACATAATGATATTTGAAACGATTTTTTTTAACAAAATCAAGTACCACTAATTATTTTTTAATTATTTAATTTAATATGAAAAAAATATAATAACGATATCTGTTAGAAGAATATTCTATCAAAAATATAATTAATCCCTTTTGGTGCCCTGAAATATTCAAAGATATCAGTAAGAGTGTTGAAGTCCCCGATAAGCATGTGGTATTGTAACTTGAATGCAGCGCTCGACATGCGTGTTGACTATAGGACGCCTATGCGCATACTGAAATTGAACCGAGTTATTCGTTCTATCTCAGTTTGCGAAAAACCATATTATTATCTCTCTCACTCTCGTCACTTAACACGCGAGAGAGCGAAAGGGGAAGTATCTCACCGTTCGCGCTCGAAAGAGCAGCTCCGACTTTGGTCCCTTTGACTCGGAAAAAATGCCGACAATATTCGGAAGCGCTCAAAACTGGGCAAGTCGACTGAATTACCCCCACTTTACCTTCCGTTCTCAGTAACCTCGGACAACTTCCGAGAGATTTTAGTGCGGGCAGATCCGAACTCGACCGAAGTAACCCACTATATTCTCCGTCCTTGGCCAACCTTGGCCAGCTTCCAGAGAGTGTAGTGCAGGCATTACCCTTCTTTTAGTTAGCTTAGAAGCAAATATACAGTAATAATTAAGCATATTTAAATATAAATATTTACATTTACATTTGCTCTGATTATCATTAACTTATTAGTCTTTACAGTTTTTCAGTGATGATGCTTTAACTATGGGTATTTTGACATATTTTGATGCTTTCCTTATTGAAAAATATGTATGTATATCAATCGTTAGTGAGCTCACTAAAGAATGCATTTATCGATTATTTTATGATTTATTATATTTCCTCTTTTAATTTTCTTACAGATTTGTTAAATTTATTTATATAATTAGAGGCAAACTTAATGTGGATATTAAAACTTGTTTTTATTATTGTTAGATAATTTATAAAGAATCCTATACTAGTAATTCATTTTTTGAGAAAATTAATATTAATTTATTAAATTTCTAAAATATTTAAATTTTATCTTAAATCATAAATATATTACGCAAGGGAGACTAACTTGCTACAAAGATTTTCAAAATGAAAATTGTTCAAGTTAAAGACCTTTCTAACTAGCACAATATATCACCGTCCCCAGAAAGTTAAAATATTAATGGAATGTAATAATACTACAATTTCTATTCGGTTGTACGTATTTCTTGGTTACGTGCGCATTTTTGGAGCGACAAAATATCACAATAATAAATTAAATAAGCGTAATATTTTACTTTAACATTTTAGGGGAGCTTTATCCTTGTAATGCCTTAAAGTTTGCGCTCATATAGGGCGGCACACATGTTGCTACAAAAGGATATTTAAATATATTCGTTTCTTTCCATTTCCTATTTTTCAACATATTATATGTATAATCAGTTTTACAATCTTGCGCTGAATTTAACTAAAACGCTACAATCTAGGATACTATTTTAAAATCTACTCTAATTAGCATTTTAGTTTTTTTTTGAGACTAAGCGTTTATATTGAAACTTTTCAAAACAATATTACGGATGAGAATCGAATAAAATACATCTAAACCGAATTTTGCCCGATAGGAAAGCGCAAAAAACAATTATCACTTTTCAGAAGTCAAAAATTCACGTCAAAAGTAATAAAATTGTATCGGAGCCGTCACAGTGGAAACGCTCGGTAACGAGAGTTCTCACTGCGACGGCTCCGACACAATTTTATTGCTTTTGACGTAAATTTTTGACTTCTGAGAAGTGATAATTGTTTTTTGCGCTCTTCCATTGGCCAAAATTTGGTTTAAATATACTTTGATCAGCCCTTTTATATTAAAAGTCCGCAGTAATATCGGTAAGCATAGCTATTATAGTTTTAAAGCATAGTGTAATATCGAAATGCAGACAAACTATGGAGCAATATGTGAGATGCGATGTCTGTCTGTATTTATTTTCCCTGAGAGATGAGTTGGCTTTTTTGTATATTGGACTTGACCTAATAAAAGTTCTAATAATTCGTTTTATATGTTTCATTAGGGTTTTAAAAACAAATGGTCGTTTAGCAACTGTAAAACATTTAAATTATATTTTCGCTAGTAAAAATATTTATCTACTGTAGAAAATGTATTTGTGAAAATATTACTTTACTAAAAATACACTTTCACTGTAGCATTTATAAGTATGAAAATATATATATTTATTCATATAAAAAAGTTAAAATCATATAACTGTACTAGCACCTGCTAGAAAATTTATATTTTCACTGATAAAAATATATATCTACTGGTGAGAATGTATTCTGATATGATTTTACTGAAATGAAAAATTAAAAAAAACATTTTCGGGATAGATAGAATAAACACATGAAACTAAGTGTATTATTTATTTATTTTGCTGTATTAAATCTAGTTGTCAAATTACCAATAATACAATCTATAAACAGTTTATATAATTCAGTTGGTACTGATGTTGATTTTTGTTATTTCATATCTGAAAATTCAGATCAAATACCTAATTTTAGTGCTACTAATTTACATACTAATATTTTTTAAACGTTCAAAAAGCAGTGAAGTCAGCAATAATTTGCAAACAAACGGAGCTGCGGTTTCTTATTTTCAGAAAATGTTTATTATTGTTTCTATATTGGCCAATATAATGCATAGGGGATGCTTGTCAGTTAAAAGTGGTCAGATTGAAAATACAAATTAAATTAATATGAAATTAATCATATTTATATTTCCTCGTTTACGGTTATCTGAAAAATCTTTTTTGGTCCTTTTCTATTGAAAGTGAGTCAGTTATATTATATGATTATACAAAGCTCATAGTTTTCTCGAGCTTAACAATTGATGTGCCTATCGCAAGATAAATCCCATCTTCATAGAGGCTTTATTTAATATGTATTTTAAATGTTTATGGAATTTGTATTCAATAAAAAATATGACACACAAATAATTTACCTTATTTTATGTGTGACGTTCATAATCAAAATTAAGTTGTCTTCTTATACTAGAATAGGTCATAAAATGATATTTTTGATGCCAAATAGTGGATGCACTAATATTCATATTCAATATTTTTTAGCCATATATTTTACTAAACAGAGACATTTATATTAGTATATTTATTTGTAATATTGATTTACATACACTTTTTATTGTACAGTGGCTTATTCACAAATTTTAGTAGAGCTGATCTAAATACTGTTTTTACCCTCCACGAGCTAATTAAAAGACCTACTCAAAAATACCTAAATACGCCATGACGCAATTTCACAAGTTTAGGGTATAAATGGGTTCGTGTGAAAAAATTTGCAGCTTTAAAAAAATGAACACATGTGTTAATACACCCTGCTGTTGGGTCAATTTAATCTGTTCTTTTTGGGCAAATGTGTGGTTAGCGGACAAAAAGCATTCTAATGAGATTTTTTTGCCGTCGGACATTCAACGGCACTAAGTGGACATGGACACGGTCATAATTGATGAACACGAAATGCTTCACACCTTCGAGTGAGGGACTATAAAAAAGCGGCTGTTCCATTACCTTCACGCCATTACGGTTTGTGCAGAAGTAGTTAGAAAAAGCATACGTGGAATACCTCGCGCGTTACAATGTAATTAGTATTGCGGGTGAGCGAATTCATAGTGATATTTAGCAGCTAAAGAATGCTATTATATATAGCTAGGGTTGACATCTGTTTTGTATTAGTTTACGTCCCTTTTTGTCTTGTATTTGAATATTTTTAATAAATTCACACGTTAAATAGCTGATAGAAGAGCCGACTAAAGGTGAATTTTATTGGCAGCCTTACAACCTATCTTTCGACCTTTAAATTACTTTCGGGTGAAACTTTAATTCTCATCTTTAGCGGCTAAGTATCAAACTAGACTATTATATTCCATTAAACAATTTTTTTCGCTTACGATTGAACTATTTGAAACGAGCTTGAAAATTTATTTATTTTGGAGTTGTATTTTATAAGTTCACATTTGTATGTTAAAAACGTCGACACTATAAGCGATAATTGCTATACTTTAATTGCCGAAACCTTGTTAATTTCTTTTGTAAAACACTGCTAAAGCAACGTTATTTTTCAAATGCAAAGGTCTGATATCCATTAGATTTTGTGACTCTTTATTCAAATTTGTACTCTACTATTGGTATTCGAAAATATCAAATAAAACACATAAACGAGGTTTACACATTAAACATTACATATGAGCATATATGTAAAACACATGTTCTTTAATAATGCAAGACTCAAACTAAAGTCTGGGATTTGGTAACATACATATAACTTTAAATTACTAGATTATATTATACAGATGGAGCTGGTTTAATTAGCTTTACTTATATTCTCAATTTCTATGCTTAAATTTCATGGCAACTCTTATTTTAAATTAGCCATAAATTCGCAGACAATAAATATCTGTGGGAAAAATCAAATGATCATATGTAATAATACAATGCAATTATACGAAGCAACATTGTATACGCTTTGCATCATAAGATCGTTCATAAGCGTATGATAAATTTAGATTCAACAAGTATAATGCCTGCACTACACTCTCTGGAAGTTAACCAAGGTTGGCCAAGGACGGAGAATATAGTGGGCTACTTAACATAGATCATAATGGCCCCCTTTCGCTCGAATTATGTATCTTTGCTATGAAATATTGCAGGAGTGATCATTCTAATGTATGCACTACACTCTTTAGAAGTTGGCCAAGGTTGGACAAAGACAAAGAATATAGTGGGTTACTTCGGTCAAGTTCGGTTCTGTCGGCTCTAAAATCTCTCGGAAGTTGTCCTAGGTTACCGAGAATGGGAGGTAAAGTGGAGGTAATTCAGTCGACTTGGCCAGCTTCGATGCGCTTCCGAACATTGTCGGCCAACGGACCGAAGTCGAAGCTGCTCTTTCGAGCGCGAGCGGTGAGATTCTTCCCCTTTCGCTCTCTCGCGTGTTAAATGACGAGAGTGAGAGAGATAATGATATGTTGTTTCGTAAACTAATATAGAACGAATAGCTCGTTTTAATTTCAGTATGCGCGTAAGCATTCTTTGGTTAACACGCATGTCGAGCGCTGCATCGTGGTCACGTGGTCAATTTATAATACCACATGCTTATCGGGGACTTCAACAGACTCTTACTGACATCTTTGAATATTTTAGGGCACCAAAAGGGATTAATTATATTTTTGATAGTATATTCTTCTAACAGATATCGTTATTATATTTTTTTTCATATAAAATTAAATAATTAAAAAATAATTAGTAGTACTTGATTTTGTTAAAAAAATCGTTTCGAATATCATTATGTATTTTCCTAGATCGGTTTATATAAAGGTCACACCAAAACGAATTCTTATTTAGGATCGATGGCGACAAATTCTAGGATAGTCACAGATGTGATGTTCGTATTCTGAAGTAGCATTTTTATGCCTTATGGCATTTTGCAAAAGCCGACAAAGATTTTGCGTAAATTGAGTATTTACGACCGAAAAATTTTCACTGATATTGTATTGGTGAGTGCCCACTTAAACTTTTATTATTACCAGTAGCATAATTTTAATAATATGACAATTTAAAAATTGCAATTATTTGGCACATTTTTCGATCGCGCGCAAATATGCCAGCTGTACGTGACAGCAGCCGCCGTGCGGATGTCGTTCACGGCCGCCGTCCGAACGGCATATGAAATTTGTGGCAGTGTGACCGCTACTCAGAAGTCCGTGACCTTGGCCGACTTCAGTTGAAGTAAAGTGCAAGTATAACATAGTTATTGTAATAAATAATAAATTATACGGTATGAAATGAATTATTCTCACAACCGAAAGAAATTCCAAGCTTTGGTTTGTCGATGTTTTTGCTTGGCAAAATATAATTAAATGAGCGGTATTCAGGCGAATGATGTCATTCTGTGCTTACGTCGCGTCTGCGAGCGGATGACGTCACTCACTATGTACGTTACAATGCTATCCTAAAACAATTGTGAATATTATTATTTCATTACGCAAAGTCATGTTATTCAATTCGCGAATTCAATTATCCGGATAATGGTGCGGTTAAACAGAGCAAAAAAGTCTCCTCAATTGTAGGTACACTGAGATGTAAATTATATTATATTATACAACGCAAATTGTCTTTTCGCTACTATCGCATTACGTCAGCGGCGAGTTTCGGGAGACCTATGGGGGTTGCCCTCAAATTGGTGGTAACTTGACACGGAACAATTTCGGAAGACTAATGTGACGTCATAGGAAGATTTATATTACGGCAAAAATTGCAAAATTAAATCGGGGCATCATTAAAAATGACATATACTTCGAAGGATCGAGCGTATAAATCTCATTACTGTCACGCGACACAGTTGATCGATGGCCTTTTAATCTAATATAATACCACAAATCAAATTTGATAAATTTGCAAAAAATATGGTGAATTATTGTTTATAGCTCATCAATATATCGTGCGTGATATAAAACACATTTTACATACATTTGATGGATCATAATAAGTTAAAATAAATAATGTATATTCTGAAGAGAAATTAGTGTCTTATGGAGTACCACAAGGGTCTAAATTGGGACCATTGTTATTTGTTTTGTATATTAATGATATAGTTAATAACGTGAAAAAATGTAAAATTCATCTATTTGCGGATGACACATTAATGTATTGCATAGGTGATAACATTAAAGAAATTGTAAATAATTTAAATAATGAATTAAGTATATTAGAAATATGGTTAAAGAATAATGTACTTAAATTAAATGAGAATAAAACTAAATGTATGTTTATTAATTATAAAATGTGTTAGATAATAGTACCAAAATAGTAATAAATAACTCTAGTATAGAAATAGTGGATAATATAAAATATTTAGGAGTAATTGTTGATACAAAATTAAATTTTAAAGAACATTGTAATTACATATTAAAAAAATTAGTAGAAAAATAGGTTTATTATCTAGATTAAGAAATATATTAAGTATAAATACAAAAAAAAAATTTACAATAGTATAATATTGCCCCATTTTAATTATTGTGCAACACTATTAAATATGTTAAATAAATTAGATAAACAAATGTTGCAAAAATTACAAAATAGGGCAATGAGAGTAATCTTAAATAAAAATAGATTAACTAATTGTAAAAGTATGATTGATAGATTAGAATGGTTGAATGTTCAAGAAATATTGAGTATGAATGTTTTAGTATTTATATATAAGTTAGAAAATAATATGTTACCAGAATATTTTAATAAGTATTTAATAAGAAATAAAGATGTACATAAATATAATACTAGAAATAGAGAAAATTTAAAGATAATTAAGTATAAGAAAACGAGTACGGCTAGGGGAATTATGTACGGAGGTTTTGATTTATATAATAGTCTTCCAAGAGAAATCCGAAACAGCAAAAATATAACGGGTTTCATAAATGGAATAAAAAAACACCTTCGTACATATAGAAATAAATTATAATATTAAGTCTTTATTATTGTATATTTTTATTTTTTATTTCTGTTATGTATTTTTTATATATGTTTACTAAATTTGTTAGATCTAAAGATTAGCTATTAAGCTAAATAAATTAATAAAATAAAATAAATAAATAAATAAATTTGATTATGCTTTTTTTTGTTACAGTATTTCACTGCAATTAAACTAAAATATATATTTTTGTAACTAGACTTAAATATCAAAGTACACTAATAATTTCATTTGTATATAAAAAACATGTATGTGAATTAGATAGGAATAAAAAATATAAATAAAAAAAATAATAAATGTTATATTGGTGAAATAATTATTGAATTTTTAACAGGAAATTTGCTGTTAAAAAATCATTACTTAATAAATTATTTATTATTTTTCTTACCAATATAACATTTTTTAATTTTTTTAATAGCAAAAATTCAACATTATATTGTGATGCTGAAAAAATCTATATTATTACGTGGTTATTAAGACGCGAATATAGAAATATACCGATTAAGTCTATCTCGTACATTTATATTTGTATCTCATAAATAGAGCATCTCAACTCTTTTAGCGTGCCTACAATGTTTCTTATTTAAAATAACACTTCTCAGAAGAAAAACATTCCATTATATTACCTAAATGCTTAGTCGATTGTTTTAATATAATATACCCAACCTTGTATTGTATATTACAAAGCAGCATTATCTCATTGATACTCTAAAACTAGCGTTTCTAGCAAATCTGTCTCGAGGGCACTGAAGGTTACATCATCTAGATCTGTTTAGATGTTCGTCTGATTTCGTAATAACGAATTCGCGCCGGTAAATGCTGAGGTATGGCGTATATGGCCGATCGTGGTTTTATTTTAGAACACGCCTGGAGGCTGTAGCACGTCCGTTCTGTGGTGCAACTACTGCAATTATAGTGCATCACCTGACGGCGAAAGGTTGCATTTGTAGAGAGACTAGAGCTAGATTAATGTTCTACATAGCTCATTAGTAATACATAAGCCGATGGTTAGAAAATTCCGCAAACGCTACAAAATAACGAAACGTATCTTACTGACAATTTTCTTTACTATAGAGTGCTTTCAACCTTTCGTTGAAAACAAAATTGTTTTTCTAGCTATATGAAAGGGAACAAAAGTGATTCCCGTGCAAGATCATTCATTATATACAAGTAAGATAAATTGATTAATCAGCAATACGGTTTTCGTGTTTATTGCGAAACGTCCATTTTCTGTTCAAACCCAAACCTAACCTATTAAAGTTTTAAACAAATTATAGTTTAAGTGATTTTATTAGGTCAAGTTCAAAATATATACTAAGCCAACTCATCTCTCAAGGGAAATTAAGCTAAAAATAAGTACAGACACATATTGCTCCATAGTTTGTCTGCATTTCGAAATTACACTAAGTTTTTAAAATATGCTATCCTTACCGATATTACTATAGACTTATAATATAAGTATATTCAAACCAAATTTTGGTCAATAGGAGAACGCAAAAACAATTATCACTTCTCAGAAGGCAAAAATTCACGTCAAAAGCAATAAAATCGTGTCGGCGCCGTCGCAGTGGGAACGCTCGGTAACGAGCGTTCCCACTGCGACAGCGACGGCACGATTTTATTGCTTTTGACGTGGATTTTTGACTTCTGAGAAGGGATAATTGTTTTTTGCGTTCTCCTATTGGGCAAAATTTGGTTTAAATGTATTTTATTCAATTCTTACTCGTAAGATTGTTATAATGATAATTGAGCGTTTTCACCGCAATGGCACAATTTTATTGCTTTTGATTTGGACTGAAAGTTCACTATATGGCAACACTGAGCAGTAAAAAAACACGATTAATTATCAGATCAATATTATGAGTAGAACTTTTTAATAAATTGTAATGCCTAATTAAAATATTTTGCATAAAATATGATTTCTGGAAATTGGTCGCAACACTGGCTAATTTTTATATTTATTTATAGCATAGAAAGGTTAACTCGTAGTTATTCATATTTATTTAAAAACATTTATTACGGTGTTAAAAATATATAAAATACCATTTTTGTTATGAGGTCTGAAATAATTGTTTTCGCTCTTGGCTGCCCTGATTGATGTACATGAACTTTTTTAGTACAGACATAGACATACAAACTGTTAGTCAAAAGTGAAACAAATTAAGAGCAACAAAAAACAAAATTCTCAGACTGAAAACTGAAATCACAATTTTTTTGAAAAAACCGTTTCTCAGTTAAAAATACATTTAAAATAAAATATCTAACATTGCAAAATTAAATTTTATTTTGTAGTATTTTGTCAACGCCCAAGGATAAGATTCATTGCTGTTTTATTATATTTTAAATAAAATATACGATTTCTGTAGATTTAAGCATTATTATTAAAAAAAATATATGTAATTTTAATTTTGTCACATTCGTGAAAATATAGTACAAAATATTATTTATTGTGAATTTAATGTTTTTTTCAAAATATAAACTAGTAACTAAATATAACTTAATAAATTTAAATAGGTATGCTATAAAACAAAGAACTCACGAGACGTTCTTAAAACTAGGGCATCTCCATTCAAACAAGGACGCCTTGTAATTCCACACAAGGTTCTTATCTAAGACCATTACGGTACAATGTCAAATTCTATGGTACTATCATATTATGTATTTTGTCATACCATAGTAATAAAAACTCATGCTTATTGCTCATTAATATTATATTAACATAGTTTTCAAGAATACAAGACTTACCTTATTAGATTATTTTTTTTATTTTAATAAAAACATTTAAAAATACAACAAAGTAAAAAAAATTCTGCATTAACACTTAATCTGCCGCACGTTCGCGCAAAAAACACACTCCTACAGCCAGCACATTTTTGCGCAATCAAAAAATAATTGTAATTTAAAATTGTCAGATTGCTAAAACTACATTTTTAATAATTATAAAAATTAATTTGACACTCAGAAAATAGTTTTATTTATTATTCTTGAATTCAGAAATTGAAAACCTTTTGGTTCAAGCACAAAAAAATTGAAACATACCCACAAATTATGTATTTTTAAAAAAAAAACGATTGCTTGCTATATTTTATTTTATAGTTTTGCGTGAAAAAAAAACTAGATGCTCACTTTCATGTTTCTTTACTACAGGGATAGAACACATAAATGTGTAGGTAATTAAATGTTTTTTTAAAGAAAGTGTTTTCCAGCTTAGATTTGTCATGAAAATTCAACTACGGATTTATGCTTATATATCCATAGTGGATGAGTTAGTATTATCTTTGATTCGCTGATTCACTTTATTTGTGCCGATTCATCGAAATAGAACGAAAAACTAGACCGAAGGAATAATGAAATTTAATTCGATAAATCTTCTTAATATGTATGTAGTATAATATATCCATAATAGAACCAGCAATTACTAAATATATCTAGTTTATATTATTTTTAAGTATAACGTTTAAACACAAAATACTTTGATATGAATTAATGAAAATAATTAATGCTGAAATCTGCCCTTTGATATTTCCTTATAAAGCAAAATATGTATTTATAGTTTTGTTTATATTAGGTCCATGAATACAATATTATAACACAATTCATATTTACACAATATCGCTTTGCGACGTTATGATATTGTATTTATAAATTGTTCAGCGAACACCAAACGACGCCGGGCAAATTTGCTTTATGTTTCCGCGTCGAATATAAAATTTAATCTCTCCTTCCGCAGTGTGAAATATTATACGAATAACGAGCATATAAGAGGATTATTTTTTGGGGCGATTGTGGCCGTAAACGAAATTTTAAGTGTAAAAACCAATAAAGACGCTTTAATGGTTTTGACGCAGCGAAGAACGTATATCAATTAGAAATGGTTAACTACAAAATAAAATAATTTACTAAGCTTTATTTAAATGAATAGGTGTGTAGAAGAATATTAATGAAACATAGTTATGTAAAAAACAATAACAAATTCGTTTTTATTAAATATTATTTTAAATACATTTATTGTATTAATTTGAGTCAGTTATTAATTTTAAGTTATAATTATTAAATGCACGAATTTACCAAAATGCAACAACAGCAACGTTTCAGGGTCTGTGAATCATAAAACAATTGTGAATCGTTCTTAAAAATAATCATTTTGTAGAATAGCGAAATAGATATACACCTTTAGAAAGCGACATTCGCTTGATAGGCATTGTCCAAGGTCGTATTCTGCAACTTGTGAATTCAAGATTAAATCATTATCTAACATTTATACAATTCTTCCAATACGTAATTCAATTTTTAAATTAAAAAAAATATAAAAGCCATTGATGATTTCACAAACTCTAAAAACAATGATTTTTATTAATTGTTAAATTGTTGGTGAAAGAAATTTTTTGTAAATAGAGCATATTTTTATTAATAAAATTGTACTTTAAGAAACATTACAATAATTATTATAAGTTTGCTGAGCTTACCATTGATTATTCAACAAAATTATATCAATCACAAAGTTCAAAGATTTATTTCAGGGGATGTAATTAATTAAATTATGTTAAAAAATCTAATTGAATCTATTTTAAAACACATCTTTTTCCACAAAAGTAAATAATTGCTTTATCAGGTATTTAATATTCTTTGTATTGACTTTTTATTTATCAAACTAGGTATACGAAAGTCACAAATATATCAAGCAATTATTTTTATATGGTTTCGGTAAGTTCTTGTGATTAATTATGTCGTAGATTCAAAGGACGTTTCTTGAAAAATCAAAGTAAGAAAATAAATAATAAAAACCAACATCAAGGTATTTTAGTTTTGTGTTTAAAATATTATTATAGAGTGTCATTTATGTGATATTTTAATTTATCGCATTAATAATAATTTCTTTATAATAAACTCAATTTCGGAATAGTAGTGTTTTATTATAAAATAATGAACTTTAAATAAATATAAAATGTAATTTAATTTTAACGCACAAAGCGGTCATTTCAGATTGGACTAAATTTGATAACATCGACCAAATCGAATAGCCACTCAATTACGTAAATACGTGATTGCCTTACGCGTCTATGTGACGACATACCGATACTTATCCCACATACCACAACGAAGAAGGAGCTTTATCAACAAATTTTTACCCATAACGATTCCGTTCGCTGCTGTTTTTTCCTTTCTCTCTCTCTCTCTCTATTTTTTATCCCCAAACTTGACACCGTAAATCGCAAAGTTGCCTCGGCTTGCCGAGCGAATTTGCCGCATTTTACCAGGGACAAAATGAAAACGTAAGGACGAAGCGTAATTCCGTTACGTGGTACAGGAGTGGAGGAATATGCGGGAATGTTTCATCACACTTAATATATGAATTTTAATTAAACTCTCACAACTGGTGTATGCAAATACGCTTCTCATATGAATGTATGTGTGTGCGAAAGCTCCTGTTTATGCATAGATCTCGTTGCTAATTGATTATAGCGATAGCGGTTCAAATTTTGACGATTAAGACGCGCCTCGAGTTATTTCAACTTGATCAGGTAAATTATTTATTAGTATGAACTTTAAGGTGTTATGTTAGTTTGAAATGAGTAGTTTCGGATGTTGAGGTTTGTTAAGGTGAATTGAAGTCTTGCTCTGATTATATACTTTGTTTTCCGTTATTTGTTCGACTTGTATGTAAGCATTCTACAGTCTTGGAAACATGTGTTTCAATTCCCAAAATTTTCAGCACAATATTGTTCCATATCAAGTTGTTGATTTTTACTCAGTCGACGTAATTCAAACAAGACATTCGTTACAAATAACCTCTATTAATGATGTGTTCTTTATTTTGTTGTTATATAGTCACGAAAAATAAAATATACGGCAGTAGCAGGGTGGTACTCTGAAGAAATTAATAATCGATCGTTTCTTATACCAGAATTATATTGTAGGGAAATTCAAACCATGCGTATAAAAATGTTAGCAAAAAATCAACGTATCATTTTTGTGTACATGTTAAAAATAAAAAAATACAACGCGGCGCAGATCATTAGAAAAAATCAATTTGTGATTT
Source organism: Plectrocnemia conspersa (assembly GCF_051122295.1). Classification (NCBI taxonomy): domain Eukaryota; kingdom Metazoa; phylum Arthropoda; class Insecta; order Trichoptera; family Polycentropodidae; genus Plectrocnemia; species Plectrocnemia conspersa. The sequence goes on from NW_028277169.1 coordinate 25,576,391, forward strand.
GGCGGGAGTACTGTTAGTCAGAAAACTGTAAGGCGTTCTTTAATGAAATTTAATATTTATATCCTAACATTAAAAACAAAACCCCATTAAAGCCCTTGATCTACTGTTGATAAAAAAAGATTAGGTTAATTTATAAACGACTATTCGAATACTCAATAATAATTAAGAGTTTACTCCTACAACAGTTTCTCAATATCTGGTTGACATAAAAAAAGTAAAAAATATATAAATGGGTACCGCATGAAAGAGAAGCAAAAATAACATCTGTTCTTTATTATTAGAATTATTATTATTCATTATTTTACATTGAAAATTATGGCAGAATCATATTGATGCAATACCTTCTACTTATACACAAATTACTATTGAAAATTAAGCAAGTTAAAGTTGAAAATTTTGCCTTAACCCAGATATTGCTTAACCTTTTTCTACATATTAAAACTTGTTTAAATACCTATACTTATTTATTCGAAATACGAGTTTATAGCATTTTTATAAATAAGAGAATTATAGACGTAATAGCGTTGTCAGTAACGTCTCAGACCAGTAACTCTGAGATTGCGGGTTCGAACCTCGGGAAATAATAAAATCAACCCTAGCTGCTGTGAAATCTATTTTATATATTTTTATTTATCAGTTTTATTTTTAAATATAGAATTATTAAAAGTTTCTTGTGAACTAAAAAGCTTGACGTAAAACTTCTATAGTAGAACTTGTTTGTGCTTAGTTATAAAGTAGTTCAAACATTATAAAATTGACTGAAGTGTAGTACACACATATTTTATATTATATACAGGATATGAATGTTAGTCTATAAAGCGATGAATACGGTTAACTTTCTATTTAAGTTTACAAATATAATTACATATTTATTTTACAAAATTAAATTTGGTCCCCAAAAATGCATATGACAGCTAATTATTTTGATTGATATATTTGACTTTCATTGAAATAAAAAACATGTTTTTAATTAATTTTTAGGTTACTACATATCTCATTTTTTGCAAACTCATTTATTTTATAAAATGCAAAAAATAAATCAAATTTAGTTTTACATATTTGGTGTACAATAAAATTAAGATGTAATTACTTATTGAGATTCTATAAGTGTATCTTCGTAAATTTTCATTGCTTTGATGTGAGCTTTAAATAAAAGCATGGTCTGGTAAAAACAAATATCTTAATCATTTTTAAGACCATTTTTTTAGTTTATTAATTCCGATCAGTCCTTTTAAAAGGCTTAATTGTTCACGAAAACATTGAAATGTTATTATTTATTCAGACTCGATAAGTACATATATTTAAAATTTTGATTGCCGTGATGCAAAAATTAAATAAAAACATGTTTTGTTATCAATTACGATATTTTTTAAATTTATAAGGTGTAAAAATTAAAAAGAGCAAGGTTAAATAAAAACAGTGGATGCTTCAAAATATCATTAATTTTATTTTAAAGTCTATTATTTTTGGTTTATTAATTCAGATCAGTCATTTTAAAAGGCAGGGTTTAATTAAAATAATTGTTCACGATAACGATTAGGTGTTAATATTTATTTAGATACATGTAAAATTTTTATTGCTATAATGCAAAATTTAAATTAACTGAGGCTTTGACATCTATTACGTTTTTAAATTTATATCGAGTTAAAATTGAGAAAAGTAAAGTTTAGTAAAAACATGTTTTAATAAATTTTGTTTATTTATATTGGTTTAATAAATCGGATCAGTACATTTGAAAGACAGTGTTTAATTCTAATTATTGTTCACTATTAAATTTATATGTTATTTTTTATTTAATTTATATAAGTGCGTAATATTCTCATTTAATTCAAAGCCATTCTTCTTGTATAAGTTGTTCAAAGTTTTAATATTCAAATTTAAATTGTTCAAAGTTTTAATATTCATTATTGTGTAAATTTTAGTTAAGTTTTTATTGTATAATTGCTTAAATAAAATCACTATTTATGTTTTTAATATCTTTTACTATCTTTTACTTATTCTAAAAATATTTAAATAGTGTCAAAGATTTGTTATTTTAATATCTAATAATTATTAAGTGTACTATTTCAGTATAAAAATATGTAAAGACTGATTTTTATATATATTATTTTTTAGCAATTTCAATGTATAAATTAAAATAGTATTAAATAAAACAGCATCGAGATTATCATAAATATGAAAAAGCAGCATAAGTAGGATTCTGAGAAACTCAATTTAATTTTACAAACGTTTGCTATTAGCTTGCGGTTTTATAAATTCCGTCAGTAATTGAAAAATATTGTACCAATAATACTATATAAATATAATATATCGAAAGTAAATGTTTAAAAAAATCCTTTCAAGTCCAATCATGCCTTTTCGTATAAGAAAAAATTCTATTATATTTATCGATTCCGAATCCCCCGGTGAAGTCTCCATCAAATATCGCATTTTCGTTTTTTTTCTCAAGCACTTTAGTATTATACATACGTGAAAATATATATATACAATTTATTTTCAATACAATCAATTTAGTTAATAAATTACTTGTTATACGAACAGATCGATTTATACATTTCATTACATAGAATAATAATTTACAATTAACGCCTACTGTAGTTTTTGTATAAAACTTCAATTATTTATACATATATTCTGAGAGAAAAATTTAACTAGTTAATTAAACCGTCAAGATATCGCGTTCTAGTTTTAGTATCACGAACGGGCGTAACCCGCAACTTGTCATTAATACAAATCCGATTTAAATTAACGGCCCTTCTTAACACGCCCATGTATCTTATCTAAGTAAACAACTTAGGAGAAAAAGTGTATACAACATTATCGTATAAATTGGGCGTGAAAACGACGGGGAAAGCGTTAAATAACGATTTAGACGAGTATACAAAAAAGGCTCACCTGTCGAATTTTATATTATTTTTTTTGCCAAAGAAGTGAATATTTTTCCGTTTACTTTGCCAAAAATGTTACTCAAAGAGCTATATTTATGTATGTATTTAGATTTTTTTTTTATATTGAGGGAATAATGCCATAATGAATGTGGTACTGGTGTTAAATAAAGTATACGCTGCATTAAGCTTATGTAATATAATATTTAAATCTGAATCAATGAGTTAAATCTATAAAATATGTATATTGTTTTATGTCTTATATGAATATTGTATAATATTTACCACAAAATGTAAAAAGGGCATATTACAATGTAAAACATTTGGGATACATTATGGGGACGATATTACATTTTTTGATGACGGTTTAAGAGGTTCGATTTTATGTTAATATACTTAAATAAGTACATAGTTGTGGCTTAATGCAATAACAACCAACATTGTTAAATAAACATACATTTTAGCTTAAATTGCGTTTAATAGAGATAAAATATTTGTTATTTTTTTTCTTAAAATATTTTTTAGGTACATATTTAACAACACATTTTTTTTATTTTATATAGTGTTTTTTAACTTATTTAAAATCTGAATAGAATATAACTTCTTTTACACTTGCTTGTAAATAACTGTTGCTTTATTTAATTACAGATAAAGAAGTGTTTAACTTATTTCATTTTTTGACAAATCTATGTAGTTAAATTTAATTTATTTGAAATTAACAATATGATTTATATGATACAACATAAAACTGTAGCTAAACACTGGCAGTAAAAATGTGCTAATTTTTTTTTGCTTTTGCTCACAGTCAGATCTCCAAAATTTATATAAAAAACGTAAAAATTAAAAAATATAGAAATAAAAACCATACAAAATTTGTCTTTATGGCAAAAGCACCATTCAAAAAAAGGCGCTTCGCGAATCAACACATGACAAACTCACTTGATAGCAAAATTTCATAGAATCAAAATAAAAATAAAATATAGTGTATTTACTAAGCATAAACACAAAACAAAATACCACTAATAGGTTTTTTCGTTATCATATAAAACGCCTCTTCTTGGCAAGTGGCACACCATACCACTTATATTTTTTGTGCTGCACACACTCAGCACTGTATACGTTTAAATGATAATTGAGAATTGCTTATCAAATAAACAGTTTTTTTTATCTTATATACGAATTTTTCACATTCAATCCTTAATAATTAATTATTTTTCAAATTATTTTTATAAACGCATACGATACCAATATTCATCTGTTTTATTATACAATTTTAAAAATATTTATTTTATTTATTTTCAGATCTAGGATGTGGAAGGGCGAGCGTGGTCGGCCTAGCACCCACCGGCGACATGGAAGAGGAATCGGGATGGCCAGGAGTCGGAGGTCTTTGCGAAAGAGAACTAAGAGCACTCCACCGGAGTGTTCCAGCCCTTCGTCGCCGTGATCTAGACACTTTGGCCATCAGACAGCATTTTTACCCTGAAGGCGGATGGGGGTGAGTCCTTAACTCAAACTAACGAGCACTAACGACCCCCTTAACTCGAAGTCGGTCAAAGGCGATCCTTATCCGATTAAGTCTTCGTTAATTCGGAACTAAACACTTTAGCTCAAACTTGTACTCTGCTTACATATGTATGTGTTTTAATCGCCTTTGATAAATTCAAGGGTATGAGTATTGTTAACATTACAAGTTTGTAATGATTGATCAAATGTCAAAGTGAAATTATACATCAAAATTTAGACAGTTAATTATATGCAAAATTCAATTTGCCTATGAATTATTATTTAATGTACCATTTACAATATAACAGTACTCTCTCTCTCTCTCTCTCTCTTCATATCTACCGCAGATAAACTAGTGATTCTGAATTTCATTATAAATATATTTATTTAAAAAGTGTTGAAACTTCACCACACAAGTAATAATAGTATTTTATTTAATTTAAATTTTAGTATAAACATATATATATATATACCTTAATCGATGTGGTGATATTATGGTAAAAAATATTATATATACATATATGGTTTTTGTCGTGACGGATTCATAATCACTAACTTATTGTATTTCATCAATAACATTGATTCAAGAATATAAGTAGACATCGTATGTCTTGATTTTTAAAAAGCTTTAAATAAAGTTTGTCATAATTTATTATTATAAAAAATGTAAGATTTGGATTGCTCAGTTAATGCAGCTCGAATATCCCTAAGGTATTTTAGTGGTCTTAAACACATTGTAAGCTACGGCAGGCAATGTTAAAAAAATATTTCAGCCCTTTGGGAGCTCCTCAAATGTGCAATCTTGGCTTTTCTAGTTATTCATAAATGACATAAATACATCGGTTCTTAATTCCAGTTTTCTTTTGTATGTTTAGATGCATTCTACTTGTTGCTGACTCTTTCTCTGTACAGAGTGATTTTATTTCTCTTTGGAGTTGAGCTTTCATCAACCATTTACATTTTAATGTTGAAAAATACCATAATATGTCGATTTGCGAGCTAACTTACGATTAGAATATTCTTACAATATTGGTGGGTATGTTCTGTTAAAAGAAACTTTCACTACAGATCGCAGAAACATTTCTGAGAGCAAGTGGAGATTCTCTCTTCACGTAAACGATGTCTGTGAAAAATCTTTCAAGATCTTCGGATAGTTATGAGGAATGCGTTTCACTTGATCAGTTATTCATGTATTTTATGACAGAATTCTTAATTTACCAAATACTAAAGAGTGTTGTTAGTAAATTAAATATTCTTAATAAAATCAAATTTTGGGTTTTGGAACGTCTTCATATGAAACGCGTAGTTTGTGTTGAAAACAGATTTTGTCACACAAAACTTTTTGGTAGAATAATATGTACAAAGAAAAGGCTTATGAATGATACATATTTATTTATTTTTAATCTTCTATTGTAGCCTGGCAGGCTTAAGCCCAATGCAATACAACGGGGTAAATTTGTACCAAACATTTAAATCAATTAGACATAATGAATACTTAGTAAGTATCAACCACTAGACTTTTTAGTCTGAGAATCAATTATAGTTAGATTATTAATTATACATATTAATGTGTTTTTTAATTAATAATCACTATATATCACTTCGCAACTGGGACCGGTTTTTAATAATATTTTTTTATAAATATGAATTTTTGTCTGCTGCCGTGGTTAGAACCCGCGACATTTTCTCTCCCAACTTTATGTTAATGGTATTAAAATTAAACTAAATTGAATTATTTATTTATATTCAAATAAAATAACCTAACGGATTACCCTCAATGGTCTAGCATAAGACCATGATGGTCTAGCATAAGACTAAATTTTTAAAAACAAGGATTTTGTGTTTAGTAATCGTTGAATAATCACTTGAAAAATGAATTAAGAAATTGGTATTTCGTGCGATTCATATAATATAAATTTGATTGACATTTTTAGAACTAAAACATTGTTTTTTTATAGCTGCGGTAATGGTTGATTGTTAAGCTTGTGGTTATTGTGCAACATTGGGTGTCCAGCACAATTTATATCATGCGATACTCTTTTGTGGTATTATCCGATTTTTTTTGTTGTTGTTTAAAACAATTAATTATCATCGGGTTGGAGTCTTCGCTATTGTCTTTTCAAGACTTTTATTATGTTTCTGGGATTTAATAACTGTAGCCTCTCATAGTCTTATTAAAAGTGCTCTAAAATGTCAAAAACAAAAAAGGCACGACTGTTTTTCTATATTATAACTCTATAGTCCAATACGCTTTTTTATCACCAGGTTGTCTTTGATTTTGCATCACAATAACACATCGACTTACACTCTTTTTTAATCATTTGTGAATATTTGGCTAAAAACGACACGAAAAATGTTTTGCGATCATATATATGAAAAAAGCAAACTACTTTAAATGTTAATTATATTAATATGAATATTAAATAATAAGTGAGCAGTTTTATTAAAATAAAAGTTGGCACTGTTTTTTAATCACATCCTGCATATTCAATGCTATGTATTGATACGTATCGTGGATAAGAACAATTTTTCAATGTGGAAATTTATGACTTTATCATTCTCTATTTATGTTCACGTCAAGGCAACCTCTCCAGTGTCTCTCAATCGCCAAACAAGTATCGTTAGTTGGCATGAAATGCACGTTTTGAGTAGCCAATTAATAGTACAACACCACCCATGACAAAATAGTTGAGAGCCCTCGGTTTGTGATTTGTCAAACAGAAACGATATATCGTAGTTGTGTCGCGACGCCTGCGGCGTCATATCCTTCAACTTCAGTGGCAATTTGCCTTTTACGTGTATGAGAACACCTCTGTTCGTTCCAGGTTAATTGGATAACCTTCGATATTTGCTACATTTACACCAACACATTGACATACATATACACAAACTGAGATGAGATCGTCCCATTTCATGTTTATTGGTTAATGTACTTGGCTTACTTAATCTATTTAAGATGCTCTTAAAAAAATATATATTTCATATTTTTTAAATATTTAAGAGTAATCTGACATTTAAGAAAATATTAACAAAATTTAATTCTGTGTATTACTTTATCAAAAGATTTACATATGTTTGTGTGTGAAAAATCTGATAAGTAAAACATTCTTCAAATTTTATTTTGCTTAATTTTTGCCTTCTTGTGACTTTGAGCTATGTCGAGTATCAATGTATTATAGTTACATCTTCATACTAAGTATTTTGTTCATAGATTAATTTATAGAATAATCCTAACCAGTCATAAATCTTCAATAGTTAAAGCCTAAGGATGTATATAGAAAAACAAGCAATCAACTAATTGGATCGATACTTTACTTTTTTTCTCCTTGCTAATGAGTCCGATGCAACGTCTCAATTTTGCCCACAGCGTCTCTGACTTAATCACCAAGATCTAGCCCCCTAATGAATTATTCGAACGTAACAAACGAAGCGAAATACGACAACAGACCATGGTGTAGTTGCCAAGACCACAAGAACTAGGTACCGGAGGGCAATAAATAACCTAAGCAGATACCGCAGGACATAAACCAATGTCGCATCGTCCTCTTTTGACTGCTTCCTTTCCATGAAAAATGTAATAAATTAAAATAAAACTATTTTATTAAGCTTAGCTTTTCCACAAAAATAACAATTTAATTTATATTTTAATTATTGTTTGATTAATTCATAAAATTAATGTAACAATGTTTTTTCAATTTAATGATTTTTTTGTGTTTATTTATTTAACACATTTTTCTTAGCAAAATACTATTTTTTAATTATATTTAATGTATATTATATTTAATAGTAATATTTATTTATTAAATAATTCGTGATAATTATTAAAATTAATTAACATATTTGATTAAATCTAAATATATTTTATATTATAATAATATTTTATTAAATGTTAAATAAGTTGTTTTACTAAAGAAAGTTACTTGAGTCTTGCGTTAAAATATCCGAGTATTAGATTAAAATCAGGGCTGTGGAGTCGTTGGAAATTTTTCCCGACTCTGACTCTGAATTTAAAAATTTCGATAAGATCTTAAAATATTTATTTTAATTATTTTATTTATTTATTTTCATGTAAATAACAACAAAAAAGAAAGAAAAAAAATAGTTGTAATAATATTTTTTAGGATTAGTGCCGCGCCATTGTATGTCTCTACGTGACCGGTGGCCCAACAGCCCTGGTTAAAACCAATATGAACCCTAATGTTATCAATTTTTATCGCGTCTGTGAAAAACGGAATTACTGATAGGATTTTGATGACTCATTTGGACTAAGTTAATCATACATATTCAAAGTCTCTATGGTGATTATGATGCATAACGTCAAATTTTGATGTTAGAGTCAAATGATTGTTTGTATGGACCTCATACATTAAACATGTACCTAAGAATGTTTTTGACTAAGTGTCTAATTGAGGTGGTGATAATATGGAGTAAAAGTAGTAGGTAAACATTTACTAATTTATATTAAAAACGATCACAAATATGTAAAGATACACGTCAGTTAAAAACATAATTAAAAATTCTTTTTCTCTTACATTCTATTTCGTCAGTTTCTCTTTCCAGGAACCAGACCTACCATATACCTTGAAAATGTTTTTTTTTATAATAGCCAGATCTTAATGAAATCTCTCATCTGATTCATTGCTTAATGCTCACAGATTTTTCAGAAAAAAGTCAACATACAAAAGGATAAAATTAATTTCAAGTGTTACTCTTGCATCCATTTTCTGGTAATTCATCAGAAAAGACATACTGTCGTAGTTTTTTTTTCATATTGACCGCATGAGCTATTAGAATCGATGGTTTTCTATTACCACTGTGGAGAAAATCTGCTTTTAAATAAATCTATGAACAGACGCTAATCTCCTGGACCATAATCTTCGTTAATTTCTTAGAATAATCGACATATATTCTTGCAATAACAAACGTCATCCATCATCTCGAAACAAACAGTTAGATTTTTATTTATTTTTCTAAAATAAGAACTCCTAATTACTGTTGAAAGTAAATTCCATTGTTTCAGTCGAAAGCTGAGCAATTCAACTTGTTGCTTTAATAAATTAAGGTACCTTACCAGATCGTTAAGCTCACTTTGTTGAATTAAATGTGGTTTATTTTCATCGTCATAACTTTCATTGCTCAATGATGATGACAGTTTCTTTGATATAGAAGCAGTAGGTATTCCATAAAAAAATAATATCTTCTATATTGGATGGTGGAGTAGGCACTGGTATGTCATAACTATGTAAAACTGGTTTTATGGCAGATAAAGGTACGGATACGAAAATCAATGTTTATTTTTACTTAAGAATCCTGAAACGTTTAATTACAAACAATTTTACTTGCTTCTGTATTAAATCATAATTAAAACGTAAAAAACAAAACTCAGCTTTAATTTACTTTAAAATTTACAATACAGCATAATTTATTTTAATTAAAGATATACAATTTTTTAGAGAGAAATAAAAGTGTCAATTTTTATTAAAAATAACGAAATCTCAAATCTGAAATTTAAATAAATTCAGTGTGTAATTGTATATACATATAAACTTAGCTATCTAATATCTACCTTTGATATATAATCATAGACTGCCAATTAGACATTTAGTATCAATGAACCATCTGATTGAAATATGACATCACCATGGAATATTCAATAGCATAAAGCCTTTTGTGTACCCAATATTATTCTATGAAACCAATACTTTAACACTGAGTGATTATGAAGGCAATATGATAATGAAGTCGTTAGATCAGATTACTTAGTATACAATCAATCAAATGCTTAGTGGATAAAATTATAGTACTAATATATATACTTTTAATTAGGGGAATGGAAATAAATTGTAATGGAAAAATAATAATAAACACAACGAGTAATTGATACAGAAAACAATAATGTATTTTTTATGATATTAAATATCTAGAGCAAGTGTATTGAAAACTTAAAGTATAGCTTACATAGCTAATAAAACATATTTATCGAACTTTATTTAATTATTTTAAGTAAACTGCTCAGGTACATGACTATTATTGTTATTTTGCTTAACATAATTACGATTAAATCAATTCGTGTGGTTTGCTTCTTTTTAGTCTAGATAAACGGCTTCAGCATTGACATCATCTTTGAACCTTTGTTGATGTGATAAGATAGATATCTGCATGACTTCTGGTATTGTCTTCATCCCAGGGTCTGGGTGGAGATCAGCGTTTGGCTCGTACCTAAAGTGTTAGTTCAGCGTGCGTGTGCTTTGTATTAAAATTGGAAGCTGTAAGGTTCCCTGATTATTATTTAATATATTGTATCCATAATATTATTTATGAGAAGTACATATTATTTTATTATTAAATATCAATAGGCTTTTTTTCTTTTCAACCCCTTCAAATATGATTAGATAATTAATGATAAATGATAAAGAGGTTTTATTTGTAGTGTTTAGGTTTTATAATATTTAATTGCAATATTCATTAATTTATTACACACAATAGTTAAAAGTATATTTATGAATGGAAATGATGCAAACTTAATACTGCACCCACTATATATAAATGTATGTTGTTGCATTAGTTTATTTAGATTTTAATAATTCTAAACATTAAAGTAATTAACTTTAAGTCGATTATCTCGAAAAAGAATTATGGTTCAGAAATAAAAATTAACATACAAGTTATTTTAAGTATATTTAACTATAAACTATTTTATTAAATTAAACTAAAACATTATCATGAGCATATTAGTATATGTGTATATATATATATATATATATAAAAATGCGCTCATGAAAATGTGGTGAATTCACTCGCCAGCAGACTATAACGGTGTGTTAAGATAGTGCAGCACTTTCTTAGAGTAATGTGCATTTTAAAATGCATATCATAATGCAAAACTGTTTCTAAATTAGTAAGATGCTTAACATTAGTTAGGATTAAGCATAATTTATTTGTATAATAAAATATATATTTTATCTAAGATATTGTTTTAGTTATCTTTGACGAAAAAAATCCTACCAGGTACTGTGGACATGCAATTTCCCCTTTTAAAGATTCTGTTGACATTTCCCGTGAGACTATATAGGCTTTCTTAGAATCATCTCCGGTTAAATTTTGCTTAAATTCCCCGGAAGCGGAAAGCGCCCGTGGAAAAACATTCGGCAAAATACCTCGGACAGGGTTAATTTAAAGGGGTTGAATTACGAGAACACCGAACGTGCATAATGGAAACGTTCGCCACGTGCAATTTGCCTGCGTGCTGGAATCTCAAAAGGTTTTTCTACTACTACCTAGGGGCGCGATACGGTTAAATATAATTGGTTGTTTTGAGGGACCGAATTAATAAAATTTTGTATGGCTTTGTACGTATCGTGGGTTTTATGAAAATGTTGGTAACTCAACTGAAATTGTAAGGAAATTTTGTGGTGGTTTGAAATCATAAAGTTAATAGGGAACAAGTTGAAATAACATTGTCTGTGAACTATTGATTTAATCATGAACTAGATAGTTTTTACAAATTGTATTGACAGTGTTTTAATAACAATTTTTATACTTTAAATCTTGGATATATTGTTTAATTAAAATATTAAACAATAGTATTGCAAACCTCGTTGATTTTGGAAGCATTGGAATGCACTGATTAAAAACATATAATTTACGAAATTTATTACAAAATAATGTTTTTAAATTTCTATCGTGTCTATACAATCAAGATTTTTACTATTTTATAATAATAATTTTGATCGATTATTACAGATTATTATCTCGCAAATGATTAATTAAAATAAAATCAAGATGGGTTATGCATAATGCCATATATTGATTGTATGCTGTGACAATAGTTTTAATTTATAAAACACTTCAGTTTAGCGTTTTATATAGTCTTATTAATTTACACGATTACTTAATTACACTGTATATTTTCGCAATATAATTTATAGCTACAGTTTATAGGGACAATAAAATGTTTAATTAATTAATTAATATTACACGTATACTTTTGTCATATGTATGTCATGATATGAAATGTATGACTTACATAAATTGTCATATGTATGAATGATACCACAATACAGAATTGTTCAAACCAAATTCATTCAGCGTGTATTCAATAGCAGCTAGATGTGTCATACAGTTATAAATGTCCTGGTTTTCATACCAGGGGTGTTAATTTTTGTTTTTAAAACTGAATTAGTTGGTATTTAATTTTAGTGCGTGCGTAAATGTAAATGTTTCCGAAGCGTTAAGTTGAACCGTGAGAAGCGAAGAGAGAAGCGGCGGTTTCTGATTTTTCGTACAAGCTAAGGGATATTGAATTTCCGTTATTTTTTCTGCGATTTTCGCAAAATAAATTAAATGTTGTTTTACGTTAAAACTAAAATAAGGGGTTGTAATTGAAAAATAGGCAAAACAGTATTTAAATATAAGGAGATATTGATTTAGAATTAAATATCAAGAGTTAAATTGCTGTTGCAGATTAGAAATGAGTTATAATCGTGATTCGAACAGAACATTGCCTTAAAAAATTATCTGAAAGGAATTGTAGTGTGCTATAATGGTACTTCTCATTTCAATATGAAACCATACACATGAGAAATTCATTATTCGCACTATACCACAATTTCATCTTTGCAAGATGATACTATGAATATTGAAAACCGAGAAGCCTCTTGCGGCTATGGAATAAATTCATTTCATATTGTGCTAGATGCATATATAATATTTTTCAGATGAATTTCAGACTTTGGCTTATTGCTTGCATTTCTATATATAATATTCCTTGAAAATATATTTTATACTGTTTTATTTTTAATGATTTTCGTTTATTATTAAAATATTGCATAATCGTAGCACGTTGTCATTAAAAACTAATCATGTTTACATTTATTTTAGCGCCTCACTATTTTAACCAACACTGTAGTTATCAATTATCAATAGAAATATACTGACTTTTCTGTTTCGATTATTTTGATTTGTAATTGGCTTTCATCAGGTATAATATTTATTTCCGATATTTCACCTCTGCGGATATTTCGACTCGTTTGATCTTTGACGTACACACAAACAACAAAACACACAAGCAATTCATCAAACGTTCACAAATAAAACTTTACATGACCATAGCAAACAACGCACAGTACAACAGTGTTCGTATGAAACGTTTCATTTTGTCTGCAATAAAACACGCTCCAGCGATTTTTCCATCTGATCGAATAACAACGTTTGTAGTTTATTCGATTTTAAATTAACGTCAACGAAAGTCTGTTTTTTGCTTTGACATAGGTCGTTTTTCCTCGTTAAGCCTAATAAATAATAATAAAAATTAATTTTATTTTATATTTTAAAAATATCACTAAAACTTAAAAGGTGTAGGTTTAAAAATATAACGCGAATGTCTCAAATACTGCTATTTTAAATATAGTTTTAATCGATAGTATTTTTATAAAAATTCTAACTTTGTATATTTTATATTTATATATATAAAAAAATGTATACCTTGCGTCAAGCATACGTGTATATCACTTTTTTACCAGATAAAATATAATATGGTTCGAAAAAATATAGGGATTAAGCTTAAAGGATTTGCAGAGGTTTTAATTGTATCAATAGATGTTACCGCTGGACCGTAAATTATTTACGCCCTGAAGGCTTGTGTGATCAGTCAATGTGGTTTTGTAATTAAATCTAGAATTATTTTCTCAGTTTCTCGTCTTCTTTTAATTTTAATATTATATATATGCAAATTTAGAAGATTTAATTTTTTTTTATAAAAACTAATCGAATAATCCTCAATATATAACATAGATAAGATGTTATTTTTTTAAATACGTTTATTTTAATAATTTAAATAATTTTACATATAATGTTACAATTATTTATTAGCTGAATTGAATAAAAAATAAGCTTCTTGTTATAATTTACAGAAAAAAATAAAAAACCTTTTACAATTTTAGCGAAAGAAAAATATAAAAAATATAAATTTACTGATTTACATATTACTAAAGCAATATGTGCTTTGGTATTTTGTGTTGTATTTAAATTTCATGTTGTTTTTGTCGTTTGAGCTAGTGATTTATTTTCTAGTATGAAAATGACAGTATTCTTTAATTGTTATCTAAAATTTATTATGCAATTTTTTGAGATTAGTATTGATTTTCTTGGGCTATTTGTATGGTAATGTATACGTTAAGTCCTCTTTCTGTGTATCGTATATCACTTCGTTCAAGGTTGTACAAATGCATAGGGTCCAAGTTTAAGAGCTTTTGATGATGTTATCAAGAGTAAGCCTCAGGTAGAAGTTGTTGATTTGGCTTTGTGTATCTATTTGTATGTACAAAACCAGTCTGAAGGAGGCTTAGGGCTCGCCCACACTTTTTTGCCATGAATAATAACAATAATTTGGATTAACTGGTTTTCTTTTATGATCGGTTTAATTAGTTAGAACATGTTCTTTGGAAAGGTTTGAAACGGTTGGTAAATAGGGGCGGAAATTTCTTTTGCTATATCTGCTGTTGTTTTCTCTTAACAAGAAATACTTTTCCTGGTGTATGGAAAATTACGAAAGTGGCTCCCATACATAAAAATGTAACAAAGCCATGATAGAGATTATCGACCAGTGTTGACTCTATTAGCACCAGTCAACACATTTTAAACCATAACCAGGCGATAGACGAATAGAATGAATCTAGTGTTTTTGAATTTGTGTCTGGGAGATCAGAATTAATTTGTATTAAATTATTTTAATTTTGATCAATCATCATAGATTCGATTTACCTATTTTTTTCTATTCTTACGGATGAATATCGTTGTGATTAATTAAAATCGAGCTAGGTCGAAAATGTCTAGTATTAAAAATTATCTTATAGTGAGTTATTTTATTTTATATACATATAAAAAAACAGCACGGTTTTTTTAATTGCGTGACAAAAAATATCGATATAGGCAATTAATCTATATTGATTTTAAAAAGGCGTTTGCTTAAGTTTGTTCTGCTATAATTAAAAAAATAATAATAGGCTTGGGTTTTCCTTAAAATGATTAAATTTTTAATACAAGTCATCTGAATACATTGCCTCATCATGAATTTCTCAAGGTTCTATTTGCAGTACATTATCGATTCTTTTAGGACGGAATAGCGTAGCCCGTAACGTCTCAGACTAGTAACTCTGAGATTACGGGTTCGAGCTCCAGCAGCGGCACTCGAATTTTTATTTATAAAAAATGCGCTATTATTGAAAAAACAGCCCTAGCTGCAGTGACATCTATTGATTATAAATTGTACAGCACATAATAATTTATAATTAATAATATAGATGTCACCGATTCCCAGACTTTCAGTCTGGTGATCAATACTTACTTGTAGGCATTTATTATGTCTGATTGACTTAGTCTGTTGGTACAGATTTGCCCGTTGTAACTCATTGGGCTTACGCCTGTTCTTAATTAAAATAAATAAAATTTATTACTAATTTTAATTTTCGCTCAAAATAGATTTAATTGCGTTAATTTTCTGATTTTTAAGATTTATGTGCGTGGTCGTCTGCTAATATATAAAAAATGTCATTTTATGACATATCTTATACTCTATTTGTGATAACACAGTCAGTTCGAGAGTCAGTCAGATCTATTTCATCATTATTCATAATTGAGAAAGAGATGGCGAGTCATGTGCGTTAGATCTAATAGTAGTGGCGTAAACGCAAACTTGCCTTCTCTTTCTCAATTATGAATAATTATGAAATGGATAGCTCCTGAACTGACTATGTTTTATTATTTAAGTATTAAATTATCTTTTTTTATTTTTGCAAAATTCCTGCAGGGTATGATGGGATTTGATTTTTTCGAGTCGCGTTGAGGAGTGTACTTGGAAAAACGTTTTTAAAGTTGCTGGTAGGGAATATTCACAATCCGACGATTCTGGATAAGCTTGGTTTTTGTGTATTGTTTGAAGAATGGCATGCAAGAACATGAGTATTGAACAACCGATAAACACAGCTATCTGATTTTTTATGTATCAAATAGTATTGATTTGTTTTCATCCAGATACTCGCAGTTGGTAGGCACATTTTATGAAATTGTTTATAAATGTATATTTTTTGCAATGTGCAGTGGTATAAAGCTTGTATGCCCTACATTTGTATTTAAATATAAATATAATAAAAACACTAGCAGAAAGTCTTAAATGACATATGAAAAGCATATGAAGGTACTTTACAAAATTTAATTGTGATACTTCAGTACCCCTTGAAATTGGAAAGGATTCAGATATAAAATCTCAGATATCTTTATAAGAGGAAGTACAGATTGTATCTGTATTAGAGTAGCTTTTTTCGAAAAGCGTTGGGATATACTTTATTGCATTCTAACATTTTTTATAAACGCTGAGGGGTGGTGTCGACAATCTGTCGTTGCTTGAATAAAACTATTTTGTATTAAAGCAATTATGATGCATTTGAAAAAATATGTTGTCATGATGCATATATAAAAATAAATAAAGATGCGAGACTCTTATACCGTTAGATTTTAGAAACTTGTTTTTATGTTAGATATTAACTTTTTAAATATCCCTAGAAAGATGTACTGTGCTTCAAAAGCAGTTTTCGATACACATTTAATTTTAACGTTTATAAGTTATTTCAAGGTGACGAAACAGATTGATAGCTATTTAGCATTGTATTTTTATGTTTCAAAAGAATTTAAATAACAAACCATTGCGTATCATCAAAAAGTTCTTAATGCAGACAGATTTATAAATAAGCACAATTGCTCAGAAGGGCATGAATATTTATGGGGGTCGTAATGAAAGTATGCCTTCCCGATTCACACTCGCGCGTTAAGGTAAACGTGTGTTAATTAATAATAAAATTAGAGCTTCTGTGGGCAAAATGCGGCCTGCCTATACAATTACTTAAATTATCTCGCGTTGCGGGGGCGAATGCCAATTAAACGCCAGGGGGTGGCAACGCGGCTATGAATATTAAGTCCTGGCTTGACACTTGCGGAATAAACGTCAATTAATACCATGACTTAAATCCTGACGAGCGAACGGATCAAGGACGTGTGGCGGACGTATGGAATCAAATGTAGATTTTTTGTATATATGGTTAAAATTATTCGTATTTATTCAGTGCTATAATTTTACGTTTTACACTTTGAATTATTATTTTTAGCAACGTCATTTTTGCTACTGTGTTTAAACTAGATATAAAATAACATTCTCTATTCAGAAAATGTTTCTTGTATCTACAGTCTTTTTATTTTAAAGAATCAGTGGACATTACCAATGTTCAGCGTAACTATAGCGCGCTCTTAAATTTCTGCCTTGGTTGTTAGCCAGAAGGGATGCATCGGTACGTGTAAAGACACAAGATGGTATCGGTTTTTCGCTCTCGAGGTATGGTTATCGAAATTGTTATTTTATCGCAATTTTCACTTTATTTGTTCGACTTAAAAATATATTTTACAAATACCTTAATTAATTTTTTCAAGATTTGCTCTTTTTTATTTTTTTATTTCTTTATCTAGAAATTAAAATATAAATTTTTTCTAATAGAAATCAAAATTCTTTTTTTGCAACGATTTATCAATACAGAGTCGCGATCGCGTTTTCTTATTCTTGCTCGTTCTTGCATGAGTCAAACACAAGGATGTTTTCGGCGATAGCTATGAGGAGCTGTGATATGGTACTCATCTATTTTATGTGTGCACTTATTATTTTTTCTAAATGTTTATTATTATTTGTATATTGCCATTATGATGCATTATGGAAACCTCAAAAGTCATTATGATCAGATTTGTAATAAAAAATAAGAATCCAATATAAATGTTTTTAAACTAATAATATTATGTATAATATGTGTATGTGATATATACCTATACATAATTAACTACAAAATAAATAAAAAGCATACTGCGTAGGAAGATACCTGAGGGTTAGCAACGCACAAATTAATCTATTTTAAGCACGTAATTCTAAAATCACGATGACTCAACCATTATTTAAAATTGTAATATAAATATTTATATTCGTTGATCACCTAAATATATGAATATTCTGCTATATGCTAAGTATTATAAAACATTTGATCAACTTTGCGGGTTTTAATCGTTTTTTTGCGTTGTTATAGGACGTAATTAAAAAACCCTTTGGGGTTGCAAAAATAACACTTGAGTTGAGTTTTAAGGGTTGCGGCTTAAATGTAGGTCACATTTTTGTGGGCGGCCTAATAACGGGTTCCGCAAATCTACCGTTTGTTTTGACAGATGTTTGGACGTTACTTTTGACAGCTGTTTTACTGAGCTTGGGAAATTTCGACATGAATTGCGGAAGCTGCTGTAAGGGTTGAACGGTGTTAATTATACTATTTTATTGTTTAAGTTTTGTGATTTAAATCCTTATTTTAAAATGATTTTTGGGTAAAGTTTAATATTATTTTCTTTGTGGTTTTTGTCGGTTAATTTACAGACCGAAAAAGGTTTTTCTTTTCATTTCAGTAAATAAAAGGTTCTGAATTTACATTACGTGGCAAAATTACCTCAATTTACAGCGTTTGGGGTCGTTTAATCTGATAATAATATTCCTCTTCGCCCAACGACGACGAGTAGTGGTACGCTTGAGCGTTTATCAATCATTAGAATGGCATATATGTGAATAAGTTTCGTGGCAAATATAAACAGATTTATAAATAAATAAAGGCAGATTTTTTTGCTATAATTGAGCCAATTTAACTACAATATGCGCAAATAAAGTGCTAATTTTTATTTTTAAATAGTTTTAAAAATAATTATGACTAATTTCTTTCACTAGTCAAAAATTCCATTTTTCTCCATTTTTTGTTATCACACAACAAAAAATATACTGTTTTAAAAAAATAATATCAATTAAATAAATACAATTTAGTAATATATTTAGCCACAGAGGCAGTTTACTATTATTAATATTTTTTAGAGTACGCTCGGGATAAGGATCCCGGTTTGTTATTGTGTACGTGTACATGTATCGGAGAGGGAGAAGCGATGTAGCGTGTACTTCGTTGTCTCGGTTTCTCTTTTAAGGACAGTCGCTGATTCGTCAACGCTGGTATTCGTCATTAAAGTGCAGTGTGGCACAGAAGTTCGATCTTCTCTAGTGATTTATTTTAAATAATTTTGTATTGATATTGGTTTAACCCAGATATGCCCACTGTCCCATGGGTAGGTCACTAAACTCGTGCCACTGTTTTTTATTTATAAATAAAATTTTAAGAGAACAAAATTTCTTGGGCATATCTGGGTTAATCGATATCAAGGCTTCAAATATACACTGTTAGTTATTCGTTCTCTTACCCGTGGATTAAAATATTTTAATTATTTTTCCATTAATCCGTACGTTGTTGGTTTTTTTACACTATTCTCTGTAAGGCTTAAAAAAGATATTATTCTTATCGTTGCGCTAATGGTAATTTTTTAATTTATTCAATGGATTCTAATGATTTAATAGAGTCGTCGAGCAATTAAACAATCTGTGAATAATTTCTTTCCCCATTTTATATCTTTTTGCTTTTGAAAAATAGCTAAAGACTTCATTATTTTTTTGACTAGTGAAAGATTTTGAATTTTGCAAATATTTAATTAATGACATCAATGTCTTGTTTCTTCGATTATATAATATATTTTTAATTGTCCGTTGAAATTTCCAACTTAGCTCAGATGTACATATGTATGTTAAATAAACATATATTTTTTTTTTAAATAAAAAAATTAAGTATTCTGAGCGAAATTGTTTTGAGCCACACAGTTCACGCACACAATAACAAACCGTAATCCTTATCCCGAGCGTACTCTACTACCCTTTGCTTTGTTAATTATAAAACGTCTAAACTTTTAGATTCACCATTACATTCTGTATTTGTTCAATCTATTTTTTTTTGTAAAATATTTTTTTAATATATTGTAGTAACAGTGTTTTTTTAAGCAAATAAACTGCTAAAAAAATACGGTTAACGCGATAAATTAGTCTGTGGTTTAAAAATATACCAGCGGTATATACAATAAATATAAATATAAAATTAATTAAGGCACCTCTATTTTACCTAAAGATTAACAATTAAATTAATGCAAGCTATGGCGGTTCATTATACAATTTATTTTGGAACAATTAAGGTGTTAAATTATATTTTTACTATTACATTAAAAAACTGATATCAATCAGTGATTACCGACGTTCTTTATGGAAAGTTACGAATAGGATGAAAAAGTCTAAATAATTCATACTATTGATCAGGCTATTTTTTTTACTAATTCTAGGTGATTTTTATTTATTTTGAATAGTACCGAAAATCACCGTTTTTTTAAAATATACATTTTAACACTTGCAAATGTGTGACGTCTTGAATTTATTTACTTGTAGGGCGGTTTTAAGACATTTTGTTTTATGCTATTTTTTTTATCTATTTATACGTCAAATCGCCTGTTAAAAAATACGCATTGATTCGTTATTTTGATTTTATAGACGTGTAAATAAATATTCGATACAAAGCGTTCATTGCGCCGAAAATTATTTTAGCGTCATATCACTAGTTCATAATATTCTTAATTTTTATACCTATGTTAAGCCCAAAGCCGTTGTTTTTCTGTACAACCTATAATCGAGACTTATGCAGCAAGCAACTTTAATGATCTTGGCACATGTTATTTATAATGTATACTGTATAAAGTACACATTTGACCAGACACAATGTAGCTATGTATATAATGCGGGTTTACGTTAGTTTTGCGGTTTATGTCTGATCCTGTCCGACCGAGATATGGCGATTCCATAAAACGTATTGGTCTATTTTAACAAACAAAAGACACCCCCAACCACTAAACCGCAAACGAGCTTTGTTGTTGTACAACGCACTTAAGCTGTTAAAGCACAGTCTAGTAACTATATTGGCTTCAACCGCTAATCCTTGACGTTGTCAACAACGTTGCAGATTTACCTCAACTTTTTAATTCAACTAAATTGAATTAAGTTGTAATTTTTTGCTTAATTTCACATCATAAAATGCGATTCGTTTCATATTACTTTGTAATGTAATAAAGCGAGTTTAGTCAGCGCCTGAGTACTATCCTAATGCGTTGCCGGCTTGCAAATTTTATCGTAATAAGATTACGCCGGGTTAATGCGTTTAAATTATGATGTATAAGCAGGATTGTGTGATATTAATACTTAAATAATATTTTTAGCTAAAATATACAATTTGTAACAATAATTTAAAAATAAATGTTACGTAAATGGGTGAAATATAAGTTCTTAAAAAAAAAGTCGGCAGCTTCTCTATTGCATACTTGATGAAGCAAAAGTTCGAAAAAATATTTTCTTAGAATTCTAGAATTTTTTTAAAATAAAATACGTAAAACTTTTTACACTGTTATTATAAATTGTTTCAAGACAAGAATTTTGTTTGTTCCTTGCCTAAAATATAACGTTACATTAATATTTTCTTGACATATTTGTGATATTCGCTCCAAGAAAGCAGCCAAAATAACTAAACATAAAATTACACTTGCATGTAATTTTTCTCTCATCAATTTTAATTTCATATATGCAATTGGAATAAATGTACATCAATTTATACATTTAATCGGATTATTTATAAAATTTTAATATCATAATACCGGGGCTAGAATTATTCGTGTACTGCAATGATCATTCATTAAATAGGCTTGTCATAATTTTAATTACACTGTCAACACCAAATCTCATCTATCAAATTAATTAAAAAAAAAGTTTTAAATGTTTATACTGTAAAACATATTTAGAAAAATTTTAATTTGCTACTTAGTAATATTTGGTTTTTCCAGATTTTTTTAATTATGTAGTTGAATCGTATATAGTTACGTCTAATGATTATAAGCTGTAGTAAAAGTTATGTTTTACTACTTACTAATTTTTTATTGTGTTTAAAATGTTGTAATGCATTTAAATAGCGACTGTTAAAATAAATAAATTATGACTTACAGAGCTATATCGAGCAATACTAGAGATAAAGCTTCTTATTTCCTTACTTTCGATTGCATTCTAATTGGTTTTGAAAAATTTCTATGGGCTTATATTAAGCTTACTCACTCACATATGCACATTTTTGTGGTAAACCATAGTGTTCTATATACTCGATCAATGCCATATTTTAAGGCTTTTCTTATGCATTTATTTTTATTGGAATTGTAAATTAAAACGCTTGAAAAATAAATAAAAAATGTATTATATAAATATGTATAAATGTATTATGCTGCAGTGGAAAAGCTGAAATTAAATCAGTATTTTTTGTTTTTTTTTCAGATGGATTATATGCGGAGCCGCCTTTCTAGTGAATCTTCTCAGTAGTGGTTTACAACTTGCTTTTGGTTTACTGTATATTTACGCTTTGAAACATTTCGGAGATGCAGCCGGCTTGATGGCAGGTAATGGACATTGAAATAATAATTTATCGGAACTATTAAACTCTCTTAAAAAAAATACATGTGTTTACTCCTTTTGAGAAATGTTAACGTGGCATCGAAAAGGAAGCTGTAGGAATTGTTTACGAGCCACTTGGAAAAACTTGATATTGGATGGCGGATTTGAAGTTGTCCAAGAGCAATAAAAATCCTAACAGCTCTCTCAGCTAGCACAGCATCCAACTTCTTTCACTAGACGCTTTTCCCTCCTAGCACTTGATATATTGTTTCGAGAACGTTTGTGCAAAGCGCTCGCTGCTAGATCGATCGCAAATATCTTGAATAAGCCAAAACTTTAGCTCGTTACATCCGATTTATATTTTAAGTCACTTAAGCGCAGAATAGTGCTGTGCTGAGATTTTTTTAAATCTCTTTGAACAAAGGAGTGAATTTCTCTGTAGGAAAATTATTGTCAGCTTGGACTTCTAATCAAATTATGGAGAGTTGTACTTTTAATTTATGCTAATTCACAAATATATTTGTGTAGCAAATAAATTGATATATTAAATGTTAAGGATAATAAAAAGAAAATATACGTTTTTTTTATTGTGAATAAGTTACTTATACTTAACTTAGAACTTCACGATGTTATTTTTCTTTTAAAATTGTATTATTAATGCTACCGAAGAGGTACGCATATTTAAAAATGTAACTTTTTTACTGAAAAATGTAATATATTTTTTTTATCCATCGCGATTTTAGGTTTAGTAAATATACTTTTGCCTTTGATGTATATATTCTCAAAGAGTTATCTGATTTTATAGGAACTTTGCTTATGAGAGAAGATCTAAAGTTGACCCTTAGTAATCGATAATTTGTTTTAATAACATTTATAATGCATTTATGTTTTAAATTAATTGCTATGAATAATAATTACGCAATTACATATTTTATAAAAAAAATTATTAACATATAAATATAAAACAAATATCAACTAAAATTAAGCAGATATTTTTTTATATAATAAAAACAAGCAAAATAGCATCTTCCATTTTTATTTAAAGTTATGACAAGTTTGGAAGTAATGTATTTCTGTGCTTTTGAGCCATTTACATGTAATTTTTAATTGTCCAATGATGCAATAAATTTTTATAGTTATTTTGGGACACTGAAAAATAAGCCATTCATCTACTATTGAATCAATATATTTTTTCTTTTCTCTATGTATGTTTACATTATTATATTTTATTATTTTAAAGAAGTCTATTCGAAGCAATTTTATTATAAATCAGTGCTTTACTTTTCGTTTTAAAATTTCAGTCGATGTATAAAGAGCTGACATTTAGACATTTCGAGAAAGCAACAATAACAGTCATTCTGATGCTAATTATAAAATATAATTATAAGTTTAAATTGTTCTTTAATCCGCTTCAGTATACAAACAATCTAATTAAATGTCAAATAATGTATTTTAAAATAATAAAATAATGGAAACGTACAAAGTTTAATGGAATAATAAATTACTTTAAAACTGTTTCACTCAACATTTACCATGAAACGACAGGTTCCAGCGAACCATGTGAATAATTGCATTTATAACACTGCACGATAACATGGAATATCCATGTCTGTTTGGGTTTTCTTTTACTGAAACATTCATGGGGTAGAAAACCGCTAGGCCGCGGTTAACCATGCGTTATATGACTTTTCATATACACATTGTTTTAACCCATAATTTTACCTATACGTTTTGTATATGAGAAAATGAAACGCTAGAGAGCATTGAATGCACGAAGGGAGATGAAAATATCATTTGAATTATGTACTGTTATAAAATATACTGAAAAGCATTAGTTAAATGTTAACCATCATATTATTTTAAGCAACAAAAACTAAAGTACTTTGATAATTAGCAAAAATAATGGAAAAATATATATTATAAAATAATGCCTTTAAACTTTCTTGATTAAAATTATCAATGTACTATTTAATTTCTATAGTGAAGATTGTATCTAATATTCGTCAAAAATTTCAGTTAAAAAATTCGTGTCAAATATTAAAATCGAGTTTTCTTATTTTATTAATTTATGTTAAAATATATATAAGCTACAAAAAGCTTTTTTTAATAGCATATCATTTTTTTTTAATTTTAATTATTCTTGTGTTTTAAAAAAATATTAAACAATCAAATCTAAGATGATTTTTTAAAAATATATTTTTTAAAAATAACCAATTTTAATCTTTCAGATACAATAAAAATTAAAAAAATATAGATATATAAGGAACTTATATCCCAAGTCTTTTATATTCAAATCAGCAATTGCCACTACTGAGGCGATTTATTTGCATGATGCTATTTTATTAATAAGAAATATTTAAAATAAACTTTACTTTTAAACTATTAGCTTACCAATCAATAAATTTATTTTTTAATTATTAAAAAAATATGAGGTATTCTCATATTAAAATAATAAATATCAAAATATTTGTAAAATCAGATGACAAGGGTCAAGATTTGCGGCAATTCATTTGCATATTTCAATACATGCTTCTGACGCTATCTTTACAAGGACATCTTTCAAGACAAACTGTGTTAAAACGAACCCTTCGTCTCCAACGTTTCCTGTATTCGTCTTATCTTTAGATAAATTCTTAAATTGATAACGCTCTCAAGCTATCGAAGAGATTGTTTGGAAAATGTATTTCGTTCTTTGAAAAATAAAATTTTCTTTTGACGCTTCATCCGTCTTATGCACTTTTACGGCACATTAATGCCATAACGCAATTTTATTGAAAAGCCTTCATTGACAAAGCGAAAGCACATACTATAGCCGGTTATATGATTTTATTTGGATTGTGAACTTCAACTGCAACTGAATACTTTTCAATATCTGCTACTAGTGTATGCGCCATAGGGAGTAGCACCCGAGAGCTTTCAATTCTTCTGCGTAATATGTTTCCTTCGATGCACACACAACTTCACATGAATTTTATTTTCAAAAGTGCACTATAATATTCTGTATAGAGTATACTCTAAGTGACTATAAAGTGGGTATTGAATTATTCCTTTAACTAGTCTATATACATATATGAATATCAAACAGTTTTTTGTATTAATAATAATATTTCTATCTAAATAAAGATTAAAATGTGTATACAATTCTAGTGTAAAAAGTAGCAAAATAATTATTAAATGAAACACTATACGAGATTATTATTACAGAGGCCATATGAGACCATAAAATCATTTATGGCGTTTTTTAGTTTCAAAATTAATTTTAAACCTTGCTATTAGCTATAGTGCTTTTTTTAAAATGTACTGGAATTATTTATTGCATTTAAGGCGAATGCTCATGAATTATTTTTTTGTAAGATAATGGCATTAAAAAACATGCAATAGTAATTTTTTGCTTACTATCTTTGCCAGATTTTTGTTTTAGCTCTGAGAGCTCCATTCTTAAGATTTTTGTTTTAGCTCTGAGAGCTCCAAATTTTCAACAGGGTGATTCATGTTTACATGGATCAAAGATACAATTTTTGAAAGTTACGATAAAAAGTACGTCAAAAAAGGTGTGGGAATGCCGTTTCGGATCGTTCTATAAAAATGAAAAAAGCACTGGATATGGAAAATGTGTGTTTAAAAAATTTGAACTTCAATTTATTTATTTATTTAAATTAAATTAAGACCATCGTAACCGTTAGGTTTGGTGACGCATTGGGATAATCTGTTAAGATTATCCCAATGCGTCACAATGGTCGAAAATAATAATTGTATTATTTCAACATACAAAAAAAAAATAGTAGATTCCAATCCATACCTAAAAGTAAATTGTTCAATAAATCAAAATCTACACAATTTCCAAACGACCATCCGCATACATTTCAATCGCTCACGCATTCCACCTCATTCGTAAATATGCTATTTTTATTTACATTTAACTTTATCATTAGCGCCGGGTGATAATTATCTTTCGGCACTAATGTGAATTAATATGCAATTATTTACATTTGTATAAATTAAATCTAATTTGCCACAAAAAAATTTATTGACACAATTTATTTAATTTAAATTAAAAATATTACTTATGTCAAGATATATAAAACTATATTATACTCTCTTAATGTCTTTAGACTGAGTAAGTCCTATAGTAGAATCTCAATATTGCTCTGCAATTTTTTTTAGATGATTTGAATTGATTTAGAATTTTTTAATAGCAACAATTGGACAATATTCGCGATTAAATATATTATTTAAAATCAAAGCCTTTTAAATGCAATTGAAATATTTATTTTCATATGTACTAAAAAATATAAGAAGCACATTAACAAGAACTCATATATAGAACATTAATAGTTAGTTAAATCATTGTGCGTTTAATTAAAAAAAAATAATACAAACACCCTTTTAGTTGCACAAGCAGTGCAAATCCTGCGGTTAAATTGAACGCAATTTGCCAAATCTCCAAGACTTTACATCAGGCTATAAACTAAACGGGACAAGGACCGGGCTCAAAATTCGCCGTACCAAAATTGGTCACCGCCAAGGATTTCATTCATCGCTCGGATGAACGGAAAAAGGACTGTGAGTCGTAATCTCGCGAGAGCGATTTTCCCGTCGAGTTCCCGGGAATTACCCGCTTCGCTTGGCGCAAATGTCCCGACGCGAGTCTCAATCCGCGGGTAAATAATGCATAGATATATAGCTTTGAATCATCGTAAATATAAGAAATCACACCTAGGATAATAATAGGAATAGTAGAGACTGTCGACAAACAAAAGCTCTGTTTCTTTCGCCCTCTGCTTCCCGCGGGATTAAACAAGATTCGCGACCGGAGGCTAAAACCTCGCCGGGATTAACTAAGGTAGCGAAATTAAATTATAAGCGCTCATTTCGGCCCTAGGTGGGACATATCCCATTTAAGTGGCAGGTGGGAAAGTCAACTTTGGATTAGTGCTAATCCCTGGTTTTAATATCTTTCTTATCGACCAGTTTATATTATTATTAATATTATTAAAAATTACCTTTATTACTCAAACAAAATTTTATTTAAATCATACAAAAAAATGGTTTTAAGCCTGCCTAAGATAATCAGAGAGACATTTTTTTTCTGTACCTTTAACGGTTGACTAAATACTGACAATTAAATACTCGTTGGTTTTTTTTTTGAGTCAGCTGATATGCCACAATAAATGTGTATCTGAATTGAATAAATTCGCGTATTGAACACGCCTTTGAAATTCATTCGAGTATTACAAATTTCTGTGTCGAGATCGCTGAACTCAAATAAGTAGTATTTTATTATATTATGTTTGCTTATATTATAGATCTACTCCCATATCAGATTATACACCCTCACAACCAGATTCATCCGTAAATTCGTATTAAAACATCCAACTTAGTTTGTGCGTGTGTTTTTACTTAATTTCAAAATAATTTAATCTGTTCGGCTCGTGGTAGCGAACAAAGCGTCAAACTTTAGCTAGCTGATAAAGTTCCCAGGCCTAAACAAAAACCAATAATAAGGGTCCGGAAAAGGACGGCTAGATTATCAATTATCTGGCGGGGACTTATCTATTTGAATTAAAAAGCGTTCTATTTGAATTACATACGTAGGCAATAGTGCGTAATGGTATAATATATGGTTGAGACACTATAAATTATCAAGGAAGTGGCAGAAACACAAATCGATAGACGGAAATGCCGAGTGGTACAAAAAAAAATATTGAATATCCAACGGATATTGAAGATAACAAAAATAATAACTAACAACTTTTTTCATAGTATTTAATACCAGTTATTTAAAATATATGTATTACATTGCACTCAAATTAAATTTTATTTAATTATTGGTTTTATTGTTATTGCCCCACCCCATACATTTTTTGCAGGGCCATAAAATCAGTATTTCTTAAAATATTAAATTATTTATTATTAAGTTCTTGTTTTTCGTCGATTTATATATTTTTTAGTGTATTCAGGGTTAAGAACCACACTAGACGATCCCATCGCGAATATGTCGCCCCCAAGCAAGTGCCGCCCGGGGCGGCCCGCCCCTTCCTCCCCCCCATAGCTACGCCACTGATACAATATATCATTGTTTTATATACTATTGCTTTCACATCGTTTATATAATAGAGTTGCTTGTTAAACTGCATATTTCAATAATTTAAATTTTTTGTCCTTCAAATTTAAAAATAAAAAAAATATATTTATAATTATTTAAAGCCGACTTAATGAAAGACGCGTAATTTTACGCTTCGCATTGATAACTTGTTTTACTCAGTTTAAAAATATTTAAATGGTCCTTTTTATGATAGTATATAAGGATAGCTCAACTGTCTCTATCTACTTATTTTTCCAAATAAAATCTGGTGACTTATACCTATTTCTTTACAATTCGTATGACAGATATATGATTCATAACCAATAATTCGAGTTTATTAATTAATCCACCTTTCAAATAAATAATCCCCCCCCCCCCGTGGAGATTAAATCAGCATAAAACAGGTATAAGAACTGTCAAAAAGCTTTTAGGCAAATTTACAAGCGTGATAATTTAAATATTATGATATTAAATCATAAACCCCTTGATAAAGCTAAGGTCTAGGACAAAAAATGGCTGCTTTCTTAAAAAAGGACACCACCGTGAAAAAACTTTTTATAGATTATTTTCTCAGACACTCCTTCAGGGACTTTTTCAGACATTTAGACACCCAGTTCAAGGCCTCTAACGTTTTAAGGCATTTTTACTTTGAATTTAATAAAAAAAGGGCCAACCCAACTTCAGACCATCGATTTATACCATCATTCCTGGTATAACTTGACGTCTGGAATCCGGAGTTAAACTCGCTTTGAAGAAGCACAGATTTACCCATGGAAACTTGACGTATATCTAACATATACAAACTGTACTTAACGATCTATTGTATTGCACAATTTTTTTCTTTAACACAAACATAAACATCACTGACACAAGGAGTAGGAAAAATTTATATGTAATCTTACATTACTTAAAATTCTTGAGCGAGGCTTGAACGCAATTTATTGATTTAATTGTATTTGTTTTATGCTCATGTATCAATTATCAATTTAATGATGTCTCCAGTCCGTAAAACCAGGTCTTAAAAATAGGCTCTTCACTGTGGTGAAAATCCACTGCCTTGAGGAGTGGCTTAAGACATGTTAGTTTCTCTTGCGCCTGAAAAAAAGAAGAGTTTTCTCGGAAAAATCTCTTATTAAATGTATGCAAAAAGTCAACGCTTTATTTTATATTTCTTAAAAGACAGTTTTGCTTCGATTCCAAAAAACGGCGTTATCTCAGCATAGTAACGGTTCATATAACGTTACATTTATTGATTAGAAAACTGTATACGTTAAGTATATCTAAATTTTAAAAAAGTACTTTTGAATATTATATTTATATTTTATTATATTCAAAACTATAAAAAATATAAAAAAGATGTAAATTTTTTACAAAATAAATTTGATAAAGTAGCTTTATATTTGTATTTGTCCGTGAATGAGTTTTTCTTGAAATAACATTATATTTTATATTTTTTCTGTAAAGACATGATAAAATAATGTTTTATTATTGTAAATATTTTAATTTGGTATTATATGAAAAAATAACTATATACATGTTTTAAATTAGCACGTATTTTTCTTGTAAAAAACTTATTCATATTACATTATATAGGTATTGAATGTGAAGATTTATAAATGCTTTTCAATAAATGTTTTATTCCTCATGCGAATATCGTAGAATTCTTTGAATGTTATCACTATAACGCTTGATTGAACATTTTTTATGTTAAAAGGCCATTTATCTTTGACGTGTGAATTGCGAAAGGTGTTATTTTTTTAAGGTACGCATTATATGCGTACATTTAGTTAAATGTATACAAAATGAAAATCATTTGATACATTTTCATGAATATAAAATAAAATGCGCAAGTGAAATATTATAATTTTAAATACGAACGAAACTTTTCTCATAGCTCTTGATTTGCAAAAAAAAACTTCTCCGCTTTGTTTTATTTGTCCCTGGGGAGTAATTTGGAATATTGCGTAGCAGAGTTAAAATATCACTTGGTCACATTTTTTTGTGAATTTGCGACCGACGCGATAAACGATAAGGGCGATACAATAAATATAGCCGCGGGCCGATGATATTAGGGGGCGACAAAAGAGTTGTTATGGTCTCGAACAATGGCGTCGTAAAAAACAGGATCGTTCGTATTGCGAATTTCTCAGCCTCCAAACCATATCTAAATTGCGAATCTTGACTTTTTTCGGATAGCATGTCAAACTGTGTGTGTTCTTGTCGAATTTTCTCGTATCGAACTCTAGCCAAAACAACATTATTTTTGCATGTCAACGTTAAAACGTCATCCGTTGGACTGTTTCATTAATTCGATTGTCATTTTTATCCGGAAAAGGCGCGGATGGGGAAAGTTTTGTACTAATACATAAAATATCAAACAAAAAATGTTTTCATTTCGTTTTTTGTCGCAAATGTGTCCTATCGTCATATAGATGTTATATTTATTCACAGCCCGTTTTTTCAATTACTAGACAAATAAATATGTGGATGATAGACAGTAGTGAAATTTGTTTTGTAAAAAAAAATTGCTAACAATATTTTTTTTATAAACATACAATGTGTTTATTTGAACAAGAAGAAATTTTTGTATTATATATATTTTATTTTTTCTTGTTTCTCCCAGCATCTTAATAAAATTATCATGTAGGAAGTCTTCCACGGGAGGCTTTCTTTCAATAATTAACATAAAATTGTATATTTAATTAAGTTAAATTACAGTATTATGTTTATATTAATTTATAATATAATATAATCTAAGTATAAGTTAGTTTGTATAACTTTTGTAAGTGGTCATGATATTGCTTATGTTAATTAAATCTATTTTGCAAATTTTTGACTGTGAAATATTGTTCACAAATCTTTTTAATTATTTATTTTACACACAGTTACAGTTACTTAATATATAATCGCTATGTACAAACCAAAGAGTTGCGTTCATAAATTTTTGTGGAATTTATTCTGAATTTTTTTTAAGAATATCGATATTAGATATGGTGGTCACAACTTAAATCTGAGTTATTTATTATCATTTTTTTCAGTGATAAGCCTGAATTTGATACTGTATGCGATTACAGTACAGATATTTCCATTTGTTCCAAATATTAGTTTTTAATGTCAGTCTTTTGCAGGCGCGTACAGTCAGATACATCCCCTTTCGTTCGCTCGTGTGTTAAGTGACGAGAGTGAGTGAGAGATAAGAGCGTGCGGAACGCATGTAACGCACGCCCTTATCTCTCACACTATCCACCAAACAAGCGAGCGAGCAAAAGAGAATGTATCTCATTATACGCGCCTGGATTTTTTGTTAAGATGAATAAAAAGTTATTTGGCGGAGTTCTTTTTGGTATTTATTTCTCGTTAAGGGATACTGTAGGGCAAGTATTTTTAATTAGCGTTTATTTTTATTAGTTTTGATTCGCGATTTACAAATCTAAGCTTGGACTTTTGAGAGATGATTTGCTGTTATTTTTGCTGTTATTTTTGGATCTGCATAAATACAGCAAAAAAATACAGCATCGGTTCAAGAACGCTGCTTTGAAGCACACCCAATGATATTTAGTACAGTTTGTGTTTAATTCTTCGATCTTAATTTGGAAGTGTCTATATTTCATATAGTGGAAGCAGTTATTTAATTTTGTAGAGTAGTTTAGGGAGCCAATTTTTTTAAAAACCTAGGTTATATCTAAGAATACGAATGAGCACTTTTTTTTATTTTCAATGTCTTTATTAATATATTTTGCCAACTTATCCATTTTTTTATTGTAGTGGAATGTTTATTTCTAAAACTAAATTAATGACTTTGTTTCTTTTTTACCGGTTTAGTTATTTTAACTAGTAAAATTATAATTTCAGCTGACTTTTTTAAGATTAAAAAGTAGTTTAATCTATTCAGTTTAATAGGATGATCATTAATCTAATGACTTTTTGTCTTTTTGGCATTTATATATTTTTTCTATTATGTATCTTACTTATTTTATTTTTATAAGTACGAAATTTTTAGCAGTAAGGCCTTTAATATATTGTTTGATTGCCTCGTTATTTTTTTTGGTTGATTTATTTAATTTAGCTATATCTTTAGATGATCATGTATTTTGCAAATTTTTCTAAACCTCATCTTTTTAAGATTTTTTTTCAACATTTTTAAGCAGTAAAATTTTTTTGTTTTTCTTTAATAGGAGACTGTATTTTGTATATTTTTTTATATATTTAGGAGTTTTTAGTAATAGATTTTTGTTGTATAGAGTTGTGGATTTTTGTTCTTCTATAACTTGATTGTCTATTGTGACAATTATTGGAGAATGGTCAGATAAAAGATCAGAGCATGATCAACCTCTTTTATGTTTAGTTAATATCATTTTTTTATTTTTTTTGCATAGATAGTAATATTTAGATTACAATAAAAAAATGAGATTTATTCTCATCACACAATCGTTATGAGGCCAATCAAACTCCTTAATAATTAGACGTGAAAAACGTTGATTAATATTATTTTTTTAATAACTAAATTAAATATATTATATATTTCTGCATATATATAACATTGTATACATTCAAGATACATAAATATACAATAACAAATAAAGGAAGTAATCATTCACAATCCAATACCAAATTGTAAAATCACATTTGCCATAATGAATGTTGATATTTTTATATGGCAGTGCTGTACATAATTGATTTATTGCCACCATAACCATTATTTACGACACAATCGTTAATCACCCGATTTACAGTTCTTCATTAACAACAAATCGATCGACATACAATGACACACGCAATTATAAATGCAAATGAAAAATCATATAACATATATTCATATCCACTACTGATAGATTAAGTCTTCAATTTATCCCGAACAGTCAAAATTTCGGAACCGCATTTGTACTAGATGGGATCATGACTTGCCCCAAGGGTAATTACAGGTTGGTCACAATTGATTTATGCTATTGACAGTAGAAACGACGCCTCGTTTGTAACCTCCGGGTATGTTCAGTACGTAACAGGTTAACTGCGATACGAATCTCTAATAGTTTCAAAATGAGCATTCGGTCAGAGCAGTACATAATTGAATGCAAATTTTTAACTCTATCTAAACATAAGATCTCAGTTATTATAGAGTTGTCTGTGTTGATAAAACGGTTTAAAATTGGCATGAAAAATTATAGGTAATCACAGTTATTTATTTGAGTAACTGTATGTATACATACATAAAAAAAGTATGTTTGATTTAATGTAAAATCTGATTATTTTTGTGGAAAACATATTATTATACGCTCTTACTAATTTAAATGTGTGTGTCCATCATACTTTTTTGTATAAATAGATCTGTCTATTTATATAACAGTTTGTCATATCGATAAAAGTTAATTGTTGGTTCTTGTCATGTTTACATGTATAACGCTATTGATCGATAATGACGGATCACGAGTTTACCTTTGGGCAAAACATAATTTTAAGTAATCAAACATCGACAGGTACTGTCTGCTGGATATTGAGAAACGTTTCTGTGGGTAATGTTGGATACTGTTTGTCGATAAGTTAACCTAACTAAAAAAACCTCGACTCAATAAGCAATCGGCTAATGGATTTGAATGATTAATGTATAAGGTAATTGCGATTGAAACGTTTCAATATTATTAGGTTGATTGCGATTATTATTTAGAAGTTTATAATTGATTATTTATTGAATTTACAATTTTCACTTGAATTGGTGAGTAATAGCAAGTCATACAAATTTTGATGTTTGGTGTATTGCTTGTATATATACTGGAATATTATCGCAAAAAAAGTAGTGAAAAATCATTACTTCATAAAACATAAATATAATATATATAATATTATAACAAAAACTTAAGTCATTTTAAATAAAATATAATTCGTCCTGTTGCGAATTTTTAAGTTAAAGCAATAATTTGTTGGATGGTTCTTAATCAACTATTTAAATTATAATATGTTGTGGGAATTCAGCATGTCTTTTTAAACACACTAAGCATTTATTTATTATCTTTTTCAATAGTTGAAAATCTATGTCACACTGCGACAAAACTCGAAATATATTATAATTCTAGTATACCTACTTTTTTAATGAAAATGAGTAATTGTATGATATGAACTAGATTAAATTCTGATTGCTCTTTAAGTGAAAAAAAAACTCTAAAATCTTAATCTTTAATGATTCACCACATAGTAAACATGTTTTTGAAATATTTATTTCTAGGTAATTTATTATGTGATTTTTATTAAAAAAATATACTAAAATAACAGTGAAAAGTTATATTAATTTATTTTAATTTAAATAATTTATTACATAAATACTAAAGATTATGTCATAAATATTTTTCATTAAGATACCGTTAGCTTTTTATTATTAAAATTTTGTCATTAGGTTCGGTTACTATTTAAATGTTTTCTAATAAACAGAATACATTACAGGACAATTTTGTCGTAGCTTAAAATTTTTTTAAATAATCATTACAAGCAAAAAATAAATTATTTATCTTCTTAAATACATAATAATTAATTATAAGGTTTAGTAGCTTAGTTGTGTGACTTATGAGCCAGTAAGCTGGTACAAATGTAGTCGTAAGATACCGATATTAAATAAAAATGAAGAAGAGTTGTAGAGTGGTTTTAAAAATTAAATCAGCATATCTTGTCTCTCTAGTCTCTGGTTCGCTGTGGTTTTGCTTTAACCTGACAGATTTACCCTGTTACAACAGAGTAAATCTGTACCAACTGAGTTAGTCAATCAGATATAATGAATACCTACAAGTAATCTTTAACCAGCAGAATGAAAGTCTCGGAATCGTGGATTATATGTTAATAAATATAATTGGGGCCGGTTTTATTTTATAAAAGCGCATTTCTTAAGTAAAAATTTGAGTACCGCTGCCGGGGCTCGAGCCCGCAACATCAGGGTTATTAGTCTGAGACGTTATGGACTACGCTATTCTGTCCTTTTTAATGTGTGTGGTGGTAATAGATGAGTATCGAATGTGAATAACTTTTGAAAAGCCTTTGTTTTTATGGCTTTTTAAAAGTTCATTGTTGCATATTAATATATCTATATATTTTTGAATCAAATAAGGCAGTGTAATATGCATTAATAGTCTTATCAAGTCTTATCACTTTCATATTATTGATACTAGCAGCTTTGACAAATAGTGAACGGGTTTATTTTTGGCAATTAAGTCGACGGAATTACGCGCTCCCTTTTAGTACTAATACAGACTAAATAATCATTAACTACGCGTTCGATTGAGGTCAATACCTTTTGTTTTGAGCGAAGCAATAGCATAAGCATATTGATCATAACATTACATTAGTGACTATCCAAATATTTCATTATATTTTTAGAAAAAAAAACAAAAATAAAATCTCATTTTTGTCATTATTTGTGTTTTTAAAAGTTAATTAATAACACCAAATTATTTCAAAAATTTTATATACATTCTATATTTAACGAAAAAATGTGTCAAGTACCAGGAATTTATTTTAAAGTAATGTTTTACATTTTTCCAATCTTAAGAGGTGTGACTTTGTAGCCAGAAAGACCCCATTGGAAACTGACAATAATTTATTATATACTGCGACAAACTATGGTAGACGAGTAACGTTACTTTCCGAGTGGTGGTAGAAAAGCTGGTGGAGGGATGATGTCCAGTGGATGGTCCTCAGAGGTCTTGTAGTTGTGGCAGTGACGGTGTAGTGTGTCCATCTTTGGCCCTGACCGTCTATGATCGTATGCCATCTCTCGTATCTGACCTTTCCTAAGTGAATACCAGCCTAAAGTATCAAGGGTTACAAAGCTCGTTGATAAATCACAACCATACAGCGACCATCCAGCCATTCGGCCAAAGAAATATGTCCACACCTCTAAGTGACATTTGCTTGATGGAGATCCTTCCGAGGTCAAATTGTGCAACGGGAATATTGTGACTTTATGTCGTCCGGTGATATGTTTCGCAACAAAAGAATGCATTCGAGAATAATTACTTTTTGTTTATGTGAAATTTTTTTTTCAAATCATCCTTATTATGTCATGGTTACAGTAATTAAGAAGAAGTTCCCCAACATGTTTTTTTCATAGTCAATTTTATGTCACAGTGTCGTGAGTTAATCTTTAAGCAATAAAATCATTATTTAGTAGTCTTAAAAGACATTTTTCTTAAAAGACAAAAGGCTTTTATTGAAGTTTAGCATTGCTTTTAGGATGACACACGAACGATACAGATGACTAGTATATTATAGAAACGGATGGCGTCATATAATGAAGCAAGTCTAAAGCACCAATTTTACAAATACAACTTGTGTAACTGTCTAATAATCATATAAAATTATTTCACTCCGTAATTACAGATTTTGTGCAATTTTCCGATTAACTTTAACTACTAGCAAGCCTATAATTACAGAATTCGAAGCGCATATACAGAAACATACCTATATAGTTGATTGCTTGAACGAGTTAAAAAAATCGAATGCAAACACGTTAAAGTCCCATTATTATTTTTTCTACTCTAGTACAGAAAAGTGTGTAGTAGCGTGGGTTTTGCAAATTTTGCTTTACAATATTGAATTGCCGGGTATATGTAGGTAATGTCAATATAATAATGTTAGACAAAAAATAGTTCAACGTTCTATCATTAGCCTCGAATGTGTCCGAAACTGACCGTAATTCAATCTTGGGAAACGTTACAAGATATGTAGTGCGTGATTGATTGCCTGATTGGGAAACAGACGCGAGACTCGGAAGATTCATCATTCATGATATAACGTTAACGTGGAAAAAACTACGGCTATCAAGTTTACGTTAGGGTATAACAGTGGAAATTGCTTGAATTAATAAACGACAGTACCCGGCCCATGTCCGGACGACTATTGACAAAGATTTGAATTATTCAAGCCGTAGCGATACCCCGAAGGGTATTTCGGATTAATTCAAGAGCCAAAGCTACATTATTAAGCCTCATAATTGAGAATGAATTTATAATTCGAGCAAAACGTAATGTGACGCAATGTGGAACTGTGGAAAATTTTGGGGTTTGAGTGCGATTATTATGGAGAGATATACATATAAGATTGAACGCTAGGTTTAATCGCATGTGTGATGATTATTTTATAAATATTTAATACATATGAACATACATGTTAAAATGCATAATATGATATTAATATAACTATATCGATACATCAGCTTAATTTAATAATTGTATAACGTCAATTTTTAAAGCATTTAAAGCATGGTCCAATGTTTATGAATTATAATTTATTTATTTAATTTAAAAAAAATACTAAGCTCAAGTATTTTAATGTTGTATTTTTTGTATGTGTAAATAAATACATATGTAATATATAAATAATATATTTAATGACGATTGCAATAGCGAATTTAAATTAAATAAAAAAACATCGAGTCCCGGGAATTAAAAAAAAAACAACCGCGAGGAGGAATATTTCAGCCCTTTGTGGGTTCAAGCTGGACACTTGAACCCACAAAGGGCTGAAATATTCCTTCGACAATCGACCGCCATAGATAAAAAATTGTTTACAATCGCTCAAATAACCGAGTTAAATCATCCGTGCAATCGAGATCCAATAGATGTAGACTAAAATAAAAATAACCATTTTATTATATTTTTATTATTAAAAAAAGCATTTTATTGCTCTCTAATGTAGAAAAACATTAGTGAAAATCTATGCGAAAATTTGACATGATGAAAAACATCAGGATTAAAAAATAACGTAATGTATGCTGTTGAGTGTTTTTCGACTAGCGATTCCTTTTGATGGGAAAATTTATAACCCATCTATTTGTGTTGCGATCCGAAACGAATGTGGGTCACTTGAGATTTATAAATGTATGTATGTATAAAAGATGAGCGAAAAATTCTATACTGTTATACCTGTTATTGATGAATTTTTGTTTTAAATAATAAAATAAAAATTCTGTCGCGATAATTGGATTGGAAAGTAATGTAGTTCTTGCTAACGTTGTTCTTCCATTTTGTTGAGCGATAATTAATTTTTCAAAGCCGGTCACCCGAGTCAAATCCCATTACCAGTTTAATAGTTCAATCGCTTTGGGGTATTGTTCCTGCTGGCATTGTTGGAAGACAGAGGGAATTACAACGACGGAGACGAAGATCTTTCAGTCGTGATTAAACGTGTATGATGACAGTCAATAATTTAATTTGGTGTCAAATTACCAATATTATAATGTATTATTAAACAATATATACATTTAGCTTAATAATAGAATAGTTTTATAATTTATTTTCTCTGTCATAAAAAAGTTAAGTCATTATGAAGAAAATAAGTTTTGCTGCATTTATATATTATGTATCTATTTATTTTAATTATTTGCATTACTAATTAATAATGCGATTTGGCTTTCTTTAAATTAAAATAACAATTATTGTGAAAATTAAAAGTAAAGCCTTAATATTTTTTTTAGTTTTGTGTAGTTTTCAAGTCACAGAAAATTATAATAGACACATTTAAATAATTATACTATAATATATGTCGTAAAATTTTGATTCCCATTAATGCAAATGAAAATTATAAATACAAAACCGAAATCCTTTGAAAAGTATATTTATCATGAAATATAAATACTATTATATACATATCTTAAGCCAATTATATTTGTATATGCTATTTTATAACAGCTAACTTTATTAGGTTTATGTAAAACCATATAAACAAGATTTTTTTTCTGTAGCATTTTAGTTTCATAATACAATTTATCCACAACATTTAAATAACTTTAAAAACAAATCTTGCTGTCGTGCCAAGAATAATTAAGAATTTATACATCAAAAGTTTAATTGTAATGAATTATAAAAACTGTTGTTATAAATTATTTAATTATATCTTGCTATTTAGAATTTGTGTTGCATAGCATAATAAAACATAAAACTGCTATTAATATGCGATACAGACCTTTAATAATACATATTTATTGTGAGCTACATTTTTAAACTATCTAAAACAGCATATTTGCATTTTTTTGCTTATTGTAAATCTTCTATTGCAATATGTCAAGCATTAGCCCAATGCGTTACAACTGGGTAAACACAGCAAGTAGTACCAAACCTTAATTAAAGTCTATAAACCAGTGACATTTATTTTAATTATTAGAAATTAATATTATAGCTGACAATAAATAGATGTAACGACCTAGCTTAAATTATTTTAACAATTAATCTGTGAGATTAGAAAAATCTCACAGATGAATTATAATTATATTATAATCACTGATTTTGATCTCCCAAACACTGCAGAAATTTAAAAACACTTAAGGTGCATATTGTCTTTTCAGTAAAACACACTGACTTATACCACTAATCTATCGTACTGGATAATACATTTTTTTTTAATTTAGGCTAGAATTCACGTATCATATGGCTGCTGCGAAGCGCTATTTTGGAGGGTGTAGGTACTGTGATACAGGCCTTCTCTGCTGGGCGCAGTATCTCTTTGGGTTTTGTTTATGTGTTTCTGAGAGCATCAATGAGGACCATTGTGTAGAATTGTAACTTTTTGAGAGAAGGTGCGACTAAGGGCGGAGCCCTGAAGGCGGGCTCTGTGGTGTTGTGCTCTTTGCAAAAATTTCAAGGCCATCAAACGTCTAGATAAAACAGTCTCTATTGCCGAGATAGTGTCTTAAGTGATGCTCTGTGACATAATATTTCTGAAAGCGTAATTGTCAATACAAATTTCTGGCCGTTATTCTAAAATACGTCCATTCTCAAGAGTGTCTCAAATGCAACTGTTATCAAATTCGCTGATTTAGGTAACTAATTACAAAGTTTTTTGGTGAGTCTTCCTTTATCACAGTCGCTCGTAACTGAAAATATTATTCATCTGTTATTTTTTGTCCGTGTCACACACATCAGCCGCTACATAAAAATGTCAGCTTAAATATTTTTATTTTTACTGAAATTTTAAAGGTTTAAGACTATTGTAAATTAATTAGTAAGACGGCAATTAATTAGTTTACAATTCTAAAAGTTTCGCTATGCAGTTAAATTGCTCTTGTGTTGTGAATTAAAATAAAACAAATTCACTAAGAGTCAAATATTAACGTTTCTTTTTTTGACATTGTTTATTAATAGGGAATCTAAATTTTTTTTACTTGGAATAACATAATATCTAAAAAGTTAGCGCTGCATTTATTTTTATGTAATTAAAATACAGTTTTTATTTAATTAAAATTATTTTTTAGAAATTAAAAAAACATAGCACTAAAAATTTTATAAAAATTTAGATGATTTACTTTTAAGAAATTTTATTTCCTTTAAGTTTTATGGCAATATATTATACTTTTAAATCTGACTTATAAATAAAGCTGTAAAGCATACTGATCTCTTAAATTTGTTAAAACATAGTAATAAAATTATAGTAATATTTATTATAAAACTCTTACAAAGTTTGTTAACTATTTAATTTAATAATATAAATAGTTTAAATGCTTTAAAAATACAGATGGTATCTAATTACAATTTATTTTAGATATTTAATAAGATTTGGATGGTTAGTGTATTAACACCAGTGAAGATAACTGCTGTGTAAATTGTGTCAACCAGCTATATATTAGCTTAAAAGAATATCAATACAGATGAGCTATTTTTATTTACTCTACAAAGTAAAAATGAAAATGAATATCCTTGCAATAAATATCTCATTTTGATGCATTCAAATTTTATTTATATAATACAAAAAAAATCCTTTTGCGTAACCCTACTTTTTTATAAAAATTATTGTATTTAATCTGAAAATACTATGCAGTTATGAAAAAAAATGTCATTTTTTATTTAGTAGTAAATAAAACAAAAATTTAAACTTGTAAATCATTCTCATTTTCTTTATTAATGTTAAGTTCATCAAGCAAACGACTTTTTTTATTTATAATTGGAGAGATAAACCAATGCTAATGAATCATAAAAAAATAAAATTAAAAAATGTTTCCTTGTTTAAAATAGACCACTACCGTGAGAAACCTTTATGCAGCTAAAATCTCAAAGTACACGCTATAAATCAAAAATGATTGAAATATTTGTCGCATTGAGAAAATTTGTAGTTTAGACTATCTGAGATTTTTTTTCTTAATGCTCTATACCGATAATAAGTACTTTCACATAGTAAAGACATGATTGAAGAAACTACAAACTATAGAACGCGATTTATCAATAATTAATTTAGTGACAAGTGCTTCACACAATGAAAACTTTGCCGATGTGCATACTAAATCTCCATTCTTGCTTCAATGGTATTTTTGGTGAAAATATTCATTAAATTGAATAGTCAATCGCTTCATAGAGAGAAGACAAAGTAAGGGACTCATATTGAATCCCTGCAGTATTCCAGATCGAGCAAAATATTGTTTAAAAGGTCGTGAATATTTTTCTTTACATAAAAAACTACCTTGAATATACTTTTGAAATAATTTAAGTACCGAGTTGCTCGCCCATGGGACTAAAAGTTAGTCGACTCCTGCCATAGACAATGGTAAAATTTAATATATAATCTAAGAAGTTTATAAATTTATACATGTTGACTTATACTTATTACACGTTTCATCTTCGCATCGTTAATGTTTATTACATTTCCCAAATACAATTCATCATACGTGTCGTCTATATAAATAGAGCGTATAATGAATCTCCTTACGGCAATGTGTCTTAATTCGCGTATTATATTACACGATAACAACAAACGTAACACTGCAGACTTTACGAAGCGATTATTCACACTCGACGAGCTTATCGCATGTTAAAAATTACTTTAACAAACATTCCGTCCGATAACTTTGAAACATGGCGCGCAGCAAAAAGCTCTCGTACATCAAGAGATAATGTCGTATTTGTTCGTGTATTATATTTATTTTTAGGCGCAGCGGGAATGATTTAAAGTCGTTATCAATTTCGAACGAGGCTTCGTGATCAAACACGCGAAATGTGCAAAGCTGAAACAATATTTGCTTAATGAACATAACGAAATTTATTTATGCCTCCGCATAAATATTTGTGAAGGAAATAAATTGAGTTTTGACCGCAAACAGCGCGTGCAAAAGCTCAAAGCTTAAAGCTCGGATATACGACTTACGATTCAAAGG
The DNA here is from genome assembly GCF_051122295.1 of Plectrocnemia conspersa. Lineage (NCBI taxonomy): Eukaryota > Metazoa > Arthropoda > Insecta > Trichoptera > Polycentropodidae > Plectrocnemia > Plectrocnemia conspersa. The sequence goes on from NW_028277169.1 coordinate 25,619,392, forward strand.
TAAGCGCGATAGATTTGGTGTCAGTTTCTGTTTATCAATCCAAATTCAATGATCTTGAAACCACGTACGAAATAAAAATAATTAATTTTAATTGCAATTATAATAATCAATACTAAGAGATAAAATACTTTTTCTAGCAAAATAATATTCTATGAAGCATAGCAATGAACATGTGTTTAAAAAATTATTTTGATAAGTTTTTATATAGTCCTTAGGGCTGATCTTTTTTTATGTTTGCGGAAATTATGCTATTAAAATAAAATCGATAAAGCCTTGAATTAAATAAATATTATTATAATATATTTTAGTAGCTGAAATGAGCTTTAAAACTTTGAGCGTAAATCATCTTAAGCCATTCGCACAATATTAACTTTGTTACGCGATAAACTAATTAAATATTCATTACCACTACAAAGTCAATTTTATATTTAAAAATAATTTTAATTTATACTATAAAAAAATTATATTACCAAAACATTCATAATAGCGAGTAATTTATATTTATTACACAAGGCATGGCAATTGCTCGTGACGTTTTTAGGATGGCTGTTTCAGTGTTCTAAAGAGGGTCGTAGAATGTCTATAGGTCAGAGGTCCATAACCTTTTTGTGGTCAAGGGCCTATTCAAGCTTTCGTGAGAGCTCGGAGAGTGAGTCACAAATTTCGCGTGGTTCATCTGGTATTTATTTGAAGGAAAGTTGTAAATTTGACTAAACGAATTTCAAAACATTTATATAACAAGACTTAACTACTAAAGCATTTATTAGTGTGAAACGTGTTTAGAATTAAACTACCAAAACTTAAAAAAATATTTTTTACATATATTTTTATTTTTGGAGATTCGTGCAGCAAAGATTAATATATAATACTAATATTCGGTTATTTACTTAATATTTATTTAGGAGGCGTAGCCCTAGGGGTGGTTCACCTCGCGGCCAATGAGACTCTTCGGTGAATCCTATTAGATTGTTCATTAAGTTATAATTACAATTTTGACTATGGATGATTACTGCGTGACGTTTCTCGCGATGAAGGTGTGCAGGTGATGATGTCTTGGGGCTCTGTGGCTGCGTTCGGCGACTGTCAGGTGTGATCTTCAGGTCTGTCGGTGAGGGCGCGTGGCTGGTTCCTCCGGATGGCTCTCTGGTTGTCTGCGTCGCTGGCTCTGCTGTCTGGTGACGTCTCTTGTCTCGTGCCTCAGTCGTCTAGTATCTCGGACCGTCTGCCTTGGGCCGTCTGCCCTCTCCTCGTTGGAGACCGGTCTTGCACGCTAGCTGGCCAATCGCGATTGTACATCGATCTCCTAGCCAATCGCTGCAGTAGCTTCTTAGAATTAGAGAAATCGGATGTGTATTTCCGAAAGCGAGTTTTTTGCTTGGCTCCAGACTTTCGAATTCTTCGGAAAGGGTTTGCATTGTGGTGATTGATTGCGTCCGTACCGTTTTGTCACAAAAAAGATTCTCCTAACAACCCGTGTTGTGTGGTCAAAAGAAATCCTTTTTGTGTCATGATGTTTGTCTCATTGTTAATGAATGAACGTTTTTGGTCAAGGTCATTAACAATGAGACAATCGCCCTTCTAAATGCGCCTATATGTGTGGTCGCCACATTTTTTATCTGTAATTACTTTTATAATTATACTTATTTACATTATTCTTTACCATCTTCATATTATATTTTAATTTTATTGACCACTTCTTTATAATTGATATACTAATTATAGTTAATAACTAGCACGATAGACCAGTGGTATATTCAATGACTAATACTCCTATATAAACCTTTGTATTTTTTATTTTAGATAAAAATTAGTGTTTATTTTATAATTATAATTCTGATTGATAATCACAAGTTATGTTTAAATAGATTTTTCTAATTTCACCGATAAATATCGTGACGATTAATCTAAATCAAATCAGACTGTACATATTTTAATAAAAATAAGCTTTTATATGTATAAAATAGTGTATTAATCATTTTTTAAATTATTTATAGCATTTATATATATTTAAAACAGCATATATTAAAATCTCAAATGATTTATACATATTTGTGGTAGGGCATTCGAACCGGGTAGAACCGGAACCGAGTACCCGGTTACCCGCCATGTTTTTCATGGAACCGAAAACCGGGTAATTTTTGACGGGTATCCGGTTAATTTCATTTAAATATTTTTTTCCATTATTTCAAATTAAATGGAAGAGCCGAATCGGCGATCTTAAGCGAGTAACGTCTTTGAACGACAAAAAAGGGACAGCACTTAGCGACCTATAGATTTCGAGATAAGCGAAAGGATTATTTCGAAAGGATGCAGTTGTAAATAAAAATAAATTTTAATGCGTTGTAGGGTGAAAATATAACACATTAGATTTGTTAGTGTTTTTAAAATATAACTTTTTACAAAAAGAACATCACTAAAACTTTGTTTCTCTACCTACATATAATAAATACAATCATCTAATTTCTTTTATAATTTTATTAAAATTTATTTCCTTAGTATTTTTCACGTGCAATTTGTATTATTATTGCCAAATATGTGTTAAAATAAAAATTTCGGTTTTGTACTGTTACACATGTATGTAGTATGTAAGTATATGTATATATGTACCTACCGATGGAATGTAAAAATATTTTGATTGAGTAAAGTATTAATAATTACATAATATATTGATTTTATTGCAAAACCTTATTTAAAAAAAAATGATATTAATTATTAAAGTAAAATTAAATATATCACGTCATATTTAATCAAAGATTCAAATATAATAAAAATTATACTCTTAACGGCTTACAAAAACTACCCGGAACCGAACCGGGTACCCGGTTCTTTCCCGGGAAATATCCGTAGAACCGGGTAATGAATTTGTCCGGGTATTTGGATGCCCTATATTTGTGGCACTCAATACCAAATCATATATTTACAGGTTAAAAATGAAAGATATAAATGCAGGAAAAATAATTTTAATTATAAAAAGTTTTTGAGCTTGTAGATACAGGATAAAAACAATAAAATCCTATTGTTATGTATCCAAGTGTAATGGTTGCAATTTAAATGTATATTAGAAGCAAAGCTACAAAGTTCTTTGCTATGTTTGTCAAAGAAAAAGGAAATGAAATTGCTTTTTACGTGTGACATTATCTAATCGGTTTAAACGAAAAGGTTCAAAATGAATGATAGATGTTGTGTTTTACTCTGACAAGTGTACGGTGAAAAAATAAAATAAAAAACAATATACTTTACTATATATATATACTTGTTTGAGTAAAAGTAAAACTAACAAATAATTATCTCAGCAAGTTAGGAAAATATTAATCCATTATGGTCGCAAAAGAATAGGCAACACTTATTAGGCAAACCGTATTCTGCGAAAGAAATGTACTACTAATGTCTCTTCGACTTATAGAAAATTCTCCTTATATTGATTATAAAATAAATAACGTATTTAAAAACCCAAATAAATAAATTAAATCTGGTTTTTGCATAAATACATAAATATCATACGCTACAGTAATATATAAAATCCTTAAACAAGGGTTGCAGTATAATAATATAAATGCATGTAGATCTTTCAATGAATTGCCTGCTATTAATATTTATCTTTGTTATATTATACGAATATAAAATTACTTTAATATATGTTTTAATTTAATTTTATACCAGTATTCTTGTAAGGCCGCAATATATGCATATGGAAATCTAAGTTCTTTATGAATTAATACAAATCGAGTTACATATCTCTCGAGATTTCCCAGGAGAAATAACTTACACAAGGATATAAATTTGTTTTTGTAATGTTGGTTCTAGTTGTGCTATTTCAAAATGGTAAAAATAAACCCTAATAAAATTAATTTTATTTCTTGTTATATTAATGTACACAATACATCTAAAATGAAAGATTAATCTAATTAAGATTTCTTCCAAAAATAAACTTGATCTGCATTCTGAATAATTAATTTACCAACGACTTAACCAAATATTGTTAAGCCGAATTACACTTTTGACGACGGCCCGTCACAATAGAATAGAATAACAAATCAAGCCAAATTCATTTAACTCCCTTTTAACGACGTTAAAACAATTCTGCAAAGCCTCGGACGTCTTCCGACAACCAGTCTTTCTCGGTGAAATTCGATTAACGAGCGTTAATTCGTAAATGGCGAAAGCGAACTTCTCGTCTCGTCTCCTAACTTTTGATGTGGAAAGTTCGCCATTGTTTGATAGAATCTAAAACGCCGTGTACTCTTTTTTTTATCACGCTTACATAATATAGTAAATTACCTATATTTTTTCTCAACAGATACCTCGGACGCGAGATCTAATGTGGTTTTTTGGTCGGGTAAGCAAGCTTAAGAGCGATCGCAAGATATCTATAAATATTTTTTATAGTTCTGGTTATGTGTTCGTGTATTATTAAATTGATTATTTTTTATGCTTAAAAATTTAAAAAAAGCTTTGCATGTACGTATATTTAAAAAGCTTTAAAAAGCACAGTCCAACGTTTTTCATTAGTCAAATGAAGTACCGAAAAATAACCTATTATAATAAGATTAGAAAGCTTCGTATTGCTAAATTAATGCTATTTCAGAATTAGTCATAAAATACGTAACAAGCCTTAAATGGATATTGTGTCATATATTTTATATATCTACACTTCTGGCAATCAGCCACATGGTCAATATAATTGCAATAATGAGGGTCCATAAAACTTAGTTGAATTTGTAAATAATAGTAAATAGTATAGTTTTTTTTATATTTTAAGTAAAACGCATGTGATTGAAAAATCAAATTTTGTTTGCTTATTTTTTATATTTAAGTAATAATAAAATAGTATTTATATTCATTAAAAAGTCAACGAGAGAGAGTCGCAAATTAGTATGAATAATTTATTAGAATACTATATTGACAATTCATGTATTATATATTCTTTGTGAGCTGAATTAGCTTATAATTTGTATGATTTGTGAGACTAGGAAATTATAATTATTTAATAATCACTAATTTAGATTTCCAAAAAACGATAGAAATTAAAAAATACCATATGGGATTTGATCCTGGGTCTTTCAAGTAAATAGTCAGCGACTTATGCCGCTGGTCTATTGTATTGGTTATTAAAAATATGTAAAAAGAAAAATATAAACTGCTTCAAAAATTGCTTAATTTTATCCAATCTGACAGTATGTTAAAATAAATTAAATATTATAGACTTACTATTTATAATTAAAAAGTATTATAAAACATATTCTAAAAAAATATTTTTTATATTTCTAATATTAATACTCAACTTTTGCAGTAAAATTATGGTATTTCCGGTAATTATAATTTAAGTGTCATATATTTATATTTTATTTTTTTATTTTAATAGCCATGATTTTTACATTTTAGAAATGCGACGTTTCGCTTAACATCTCATTTACATTGTCATAATTTACGATACAAAGTCTATGATAAGAATATGCTAACTGAAAGAAATAATAAATGCTTTTTGAATTTAATAGGTTCAAACCAAATAGTTATGCTAATAGTTTTCACAGATTTTCAAAATTAAAATTGCTTATAGCTAAAATTGAAAGCAAACGCAAATGTTACATGCTCGGTCACGTCAATTAGAATTGAACGCCCGTCTCTAAGGTCTGATCAAATTGTCCCGCAATTAGGCAAAGTCGTGTAACCACCCACAGACGCGTGACTCGTCCCTTGATCCTCGGTCAAAAACCATAACCAAATTTGTCGTCTGGGCTAAGTAGACCTTCGTAGCGGTGTCAAACGTTGGTCGAGTATCCCCGGTAGATATCCTTAAAACCTATCATTTATATTACGAGCACTGACCAAAGTTTATTCTTCTTAAAATTAATCAAAACAACTTCCTGCAACCTATATCAATATCTGTGGTGACGTTTGCAACGGGGTATGACGCGATATCCCCGAAAATGTTGTCAAAAGTACCAGATAGGGACATGGCTATTGTAATTTAAGGGGGTGGGTAGTAGATATTGTATGAAATATGTAACTTAAGATGACCCTTTTAAAAAAAATCTTCTGGGACGCTCCTTAGAAATACGCATATATAAAATATTCAAAGCAGCGTTGAAGAAAAACAAATTTACCAAGCAAGGACCTCGCAGCTTTAAATTATTAATTTATTTTGCTAAAGAAAGGACTTTATTAAAGTAATGTCATATAGTGAATTATTTGTTAATAAATATTAAAAAACGTCACAATGACTTATGTTATACGTACATAAATTTCACAGAAAATAATCCAAAACAAAACGAATTTCCAGTCCATACATTATGTTAAATAAAAAAATATACATCACAGTCAAATTGGCATACCGAGAGTGAATTTTTTTTTTTTACTGTATTAAGTCATTATTATCGGCAGGTAATTCACTACATTGCCACATCGTCAATTCTATAATTAATATTCTAATTTTGCCCTAATAATGTTTCTCCTGTTTAATAATGATAATAATAAAGTTAATAGTAATTTAAAATACCTATTCAAAAATATATTGTATTAAAGATTGTAAACTACTCTAATTTTTTGTTTAAAATCTATCTGCTAATTCATACTACTTAGCATAAAAAAAATCATCCCATGAAAGCAAAAATACCACTTAAATTTAATTAAAAAATGCTACAATTTCACAAAAGTAGTATCCGATTTAGGTGTCTTTTTAGGAAAACTACAGATTTCATCAGCATAAATAAAGTATATGCAATAAAGCCTAAAATATGTTTGGATCTATTTGAGAAGCTTGATGGCACTGTGTTTCTTATAAAATATTTTCACCTAGTGTGCAGCACTTAGCTTGTTTCTCTAATCTGGTTGCTAAATAATTTAACCGACACATTTTTATTGGAAAAGGTAAAAAAATGTTTCAACAAGAAATTCCAACAAGGTATGCTAGAATATAATTCTAGAGTGTACAATCTGGGGATTCAGAAAAAAAAGTTTTTTTACGCCACTTAATTAGCAGTGATCCCGAGAATTGATTGAAGTACCGCATGCAAGAATATGAGTAATTTCTACTCATTCTCAATGATCGAACATAGGTCCTTACCCACTGGTTCATTGGGCTTCGTATTAGAGACTGATACACTAGTCAATGCGACAATGATACATTGTCTGATAGACCCCAGACAATGCGACAAACCGAGGAGGTTCAAATTCGAAATTAAGAGGAGACTCGTCAATTTTGGACCATCAGAAATCGAAAAACCATTTAACCGCTTCTCTCTTCATAGCAAATCCTGGTCCACCTTGGCGTCCTGAATCCATGAGTTCACAAAGATGACTTTACTGAAATATACAAACTGTACATTAACGTAAATTAAATTTCTTTACAATAATATTTAACAAACACCTCGTCTTGAATCAACATAAGCATCCCTGATACGAAATCAGAACAGTTTACTCTAATTTAAAGCAAGATATTTTTTCTATTATTATTTTATATCATCAAAATTTTAACGGCATACTAATTAAAATATTCAAAACTAGAGTTAATAATCAATGACATCCAAATTTCATTTTTAATATTATTATTATATTTTATACGTAGCTTAAAAAGCTTGTTGTTTTTTCTCCAACGTTGCGTTGAATATTTAATATTTTTGTTAAGCGTTAATGATTTTTTTCAAATTTGCAAATTACTTACACCCATTTATACGTTTATATCCTTAAAATAAAAAAAAACTTGACAAAATTTCATATAATATTAAATGAAGTCCGAATTCTGTATTAACGTCGAAAACGTGCGTCGAAATTTTTCCTCTTATTAAAAAAGTAAAATCGAGAAAAACTTTTCGAGGCGATGCGATGGTAAAAAAGTTTTCCTTTTATATTATGGCGACCCCGATCAAAATTAATAAACTCGTTCGAAACCAAATATAGGTCCGGACAAAATGTATTTAAATAAAAAAAAAAGCCGAGAGTCACGCAGTCAAAAGTGATTTTATGGGATTCACTAAAACTAGAACAACATAATTATTTTTGGACGTGGATGTTTTCGCCGATACGCTGAACATAAATTTTATAAATTTATATAAATGAATAAAAAAACACGTATTATATTTATGGGTGTATTTCCAGTTTAAATTATAGCGAAGACCAACATAAGCACCGACTCGATCGTAAATTTGTCATTCGTTACGTTATCGACTTAACTTACGTTTAAATTTGTGAGAATTAAAAATCATATATAAAATAACACTAACGCAATACAAAAATTTAATTTTTTAACTTAAATTATTTATTTGATATTGAGAGAAAAACATAAATATTAGCCATTGCTATTATTTTCATATAATTTATAATTAAAAATATAGCACTAAAATAAAACAGACATCAGCCTAAAACAATACAACGTATTACAATCAAAATCGGTCTATTATTGATAATATATATTTATTAACAAATAACTTTTACAATTATATTTATATTCAAATTTTATTATGTTGTGAAACCAACATACATATTAGACTAGTAATCAAGCGATACGATATTGCCGCCAAAATATATTTTGCTTATTAAATTAATAACGAAGAGTAAGCAAAGGGTAGTAAAAATACAAAAATAGTGTGATGTAATTAAATCCCTAATAATACAACCATTTTAATTGACACGGTAGACATTATGCTTGTCCGAACCAAAGTTCAACTGAAGTCGGCCGAGGTCGTAGACTTCCAAGTAGCGGATACACTGCCACAAACGGCGGCCGTGAATGACGTTCGCACGGCGGCTGCTGTTATGTACAGCTGACATTTTTGGACGCGATCGAAAAATGTGCCAAATAATCGCAATTTTTAAATTGTCATATTATTAAAATTACAATAAAAGTTTGTGTGAGCACTCACCGATACAATATCAGGGAAAAATTTTCGGTCGTAAATATTCAATTTACGCAAAATCTTTTCGGTTTTTGCAAAATGCCATAAGGCATTAAAATTATACTTCAGAATACGAACACCACATCTATGACTATCCTAGAATTTGTCGCCATCGATTCTAAATAAGAATTCGTTATGGTGTGACATTTATATAAACCGATCTAGGAAAATACATAAAGATATTCGAAACGATTTTTTTTAACAAAATCAAGTACCACAAATTATTTTTTAAATATTTTATTTCATATAGAAAAAAATATAATAACGATATCTGTTAGAAGAATATACTATCAAAAATATAATTGATCCCTTTTGGTACCCTAAAATATTCAAAGATGTAAGTAAGAGTCTGTTGAAGTCTCCGATAAGCATGTAGTATTATAACTTGACCACGTGACCACAATGCAGCGCTCGACATACGTGTTAACCATAGGACGCCTATGTGCATACTGAAATTGAACCGAGTTACTCGTTCTATCTCAGTTTGCGAAAAACCATATCATTATCTCTTTCACTCTCGTCATTTAACACGCCTGAGAGCGAAAGGGAAAGTATTTCACCGCTCGCGCTCGAAAGAGCAGCTCCGACTTCAAATGTTCGGAAGCGCTCGAAGCTGGCCAAGTGGACTGAATTACCCCTCCCCCCCACTTTACCTCCCGTTCTCGGTAACCTCGGACAACTTCCGAGATATTTTAGACCGAACTCGACCGAAGTAACCCACTATATTCTCCGTCCTTGGCCAACCTTGGCCAACTTCCAGAGAGTGTAGTGCAGATATTATACTTTTTTTAGTGAGCTTAAAAGCAAATATACAGTAATAATTATGCATATTTAAATAGAAATATTTACACACATATCAATGCTTTCATTTGCATCAACATATGATACATAAAATTTTATACTATCGTATAATTGCAATTTCGAATCAACATTGTAATAAATATATTATAATATTTTTTTTATTGATAAAAATGTTGAATCATTTTTAGGAAAAAAAACTAAAAAAAATCGTTAAATAATAATAATGTTATATAATAAATAATATTTTATTTAGAATAGATACAATACTAGTTTTTGATATATATACAAAAAAATATCATAACTTGTGCTATTAAATTAAATATGAATAAATATTATATTATATATAATTTATATTGCTTCTGGGTTAAATGTTAATAGTGAATCATAAAATTAAAATTTAACGATGTTTAATATATATATATTTTTTGTATTGATCGTTTCTTTTTTAATTATCATAAATCGTCTCGTGCTTAATATGTCCGTTAACCATTATAAAATCGGTTTTCATTATTAATAATAATTTTGAGTGATATTGAAATTTTATTACGACTTCAAAAAGGATCGTGACGGTAACGACAATGTTATAGTTAAAACTAGTTACGGAAACGGCGTCTGGCAACGTAAGCAACAATTAGACGCAACAATTTATGTATCGATAATAATAGAGGTGGGCCGCAACCGTAACCCGATTTACGACATGGAGTTCGTAAAACGCGAGATGAAGATTTCATCTCGCACCGTTTCTTATCGCGTATTGTGTGCTGCATGAAATGTTTATTGCGCTAGAAAAAAAAAACATGTTTATTGTCGATAAGAAATAAAAAATTAAATTATGATGTGAAGAAGATAATAATAAAGACGCCCAATGTGGAAATCGAAGAACGTAAAAAGTGGCACAGTGTGTGTATAAATAATATATTATATATAAGATAGGATCATAAAACAGATTTTGTTGATTTTGGGGAGTGCACTTTTAATTACATTTGCATGATTGGATGTGATGTATATATAATATTTAATTTATTGCGCAACCAGTGTTTTTAATATTGACTTATTGGCGGCAGACATAATTAAAAATGTACTTATGACACACTAATTAGTGTTATTAGTATGGTACACTAATTTAAAAAGTGGCAATCGAATACATTTTCGCTGTGTTATAAACTTGTCAGTAAATAAAGACGATTTTTGTCACATAATGATGCAAAATTGTAATAAAATGTTATCTGATGCTACAGATAAAATGTTCAGAAATTTGTTTTGGAGCATCAGAGAAGTAAATTTTAATATCAAAGATGCTTTTTTATCATCTGTTATAATATCAAAAGCATACTGTTAGTAAACAACATTAGTAAAGCGCTAAATATAATTGCCATTACAGTTTTGAAACGCTAATGCTCTGGAAGTGTCCGAATCGAAGTTCAACTAAAGTGGGCCGAGGTCGCCGACTTCCGAGTAGCGGCCACACTGCCACAAATTTCATATGCCATCCGGACGGCGGTCGTGAATGACGTCCGCACGGCGGCTGCTGTCACGTACAGCCAGCATATTTGCGCGCGATCGAAAAATGTGCCGAATAATCGCAATTTTTAAAGTGTCATATTATTAAAATTACGCTACTGATAATTATAAAAGTTTGTGTGTGCACTCACCAATACAATATCAGTGAAAACTTTTCGATCGTAAAAATTCAATTTACGCACTATATTTGTCGGCTTTTGCATAATACCATAAATTATAAAAATGATACTTCAGAATAGGAACACCACATCTGTGACTATACTAGAATTTTTCGCCATCAATTCTAAATAAGAATTCGTTATGGTGTGACATTTATATAAAACGATCTAGGAAAATACATAAAGATATTCGAAACGATTTTTTTAACAAAATCAAGTATAATAATTATTTTTTAATTATTTAATTTAAAATGAAAAAAAATATAATAACGATATATGTTAGAAGAATATACTATAAAAAATATAATTAATCTCTTTTGGTGCCCTAAAATATTCAAAGATGTCAGTAAGAGTCTGTTGAAGTCCCCGATAAGCATGTGGTATTATAACTTGACCACGTGACTACAATGCAGCGCTCGTCATGCGTGTTGACCATAGGACGGCTACGCGCATATTGAAATTGAACTCAGTTTGCGAAAAACCATGTCATTATCTTTCTCACTGTCGTCACTTAACACGCGAGAAAGCAATAGGGGAAGTATCTCACCGCTTGCGCTCGAGAGAGCAGCTCCGACTTTGGTCCGTTTGTCGACAATGTTCGGAAGCGCTCGAAGCTGGCCAAGTCGACTGAATTACCCCCACTTTACCTCCCGATCTCGGTAACCTTGGATAGCTTCCGAGAGATTTTAGAGCGGGCAGAACCGAACTCGACCGAAGTAACCCCGAATTAACCTACTATATTCTCCGTCCTTGGCCAACCTTGGCCAACTTTCAGAGAGTGTAGTGCAGGCATAAAGATGTTTGACATCTAGGTGCCGCAATAATTAAACATTAAAAAGTAGATACATAGCTTTATGCTTGCGATTCGTTACTTAAATGCAATCAAATCGATTTTTTTTTCTGAAATAGTTCATTACTGGCGATTAAAAGTGGATTTAGTGTAGTAGAAATATATCACAGTGATCATAGTGATCAAACCAGACTTGATTCCACTGGATACTGCTCACAATTAACCAATATGTTTCACTGTGACAATGCTAGACATGTTTATAGGGGACTACCCAAGTTTGTAAAAAGATTGCTAATTTTTGTATTAAAATCTATAACACACAATATATACAATTTAAAAATAGCTATGATTAGAAAATAGTATACTATATATTTATATTTAATTTTGGTTTGACAATTAGTGTATGCAGTTTTTTCTAAGATTATACTATCATTTTTTATGCCAGAAATATTTAATAATTGCATGCATATTTTTACATTTTTTAATATTATACTGCTAGATTACAGCACTTTTAATTTAGATATTTAAATTTTAATATAAAAAGCATAATTATATAAAAGATACATTATCAGAACTTATGTCGCAAAAAACAAGTAAATATTGAACCATCCTTCCATTTAATATCTGGACCACTCAATAGATGAATTGAATCAGCAGATCTAAAAATGGTCATAAAGCTTTTAGCAAAAATTTCTGTCATGAATAAAAAAAAGTCCCCTTCGAAAATATATTGAAAATGATAACACGTGCATTCGGGATTGCCATCCAAACGGCCGTTTATAATCTGATAGCTGTTAACAGCAATTTGTTTCAAAACTCGCAAACCTTTTAAAGTTGGCCGGTTTACCGAAAGCGGCGGAAAGCAAAATCTCTTGTGGAGAGGGTCATATGTATAAAAAATGATCACTGGCAAGCAACTATCACTTCTTTAGAGACTTTGATATTTATTTTATTAAGTCATAAACAACGACGGGTTAAATGTTATTTTGTCATACAGACATATAAAGCTAAGTACCTGCCATAAAAACCATAGCTTAGTGCGTCATAAAAGAAAATGACAAAGTACCATTGTGCTTTTTGTCTTGAATGCATTACAATAGCGTTACAAATTTATACGAATGCAATCTGTTTTACCCTGAACAGAAACTCACACCCTAACCAGTTTTTGATCGGGCGAGCTTTAAATCTCCCTCTGGTGAGGTCAAGTGTATAAAATACTGATACACAGAAATCGAGATGAACTTCATTCGAGCTCTGAAACTGATTTAACATTCACTGCGTATTTTATTACATCTAAATAAGCATACTTGTAAAAACATTATTTCAACAATAGGTATATAATATTTAAATAACGATAAAATGTTTTAACCCTTTGAACTCGTATTTTTTTTTTGGTTGGGGTAGTGCCAGCTCGTATTTAATTTCAAGATTTTTTATAAGTTCAATTTTTGGAAGTAAAAATGAAATAAAACATGTTTTGACTAATCTTTTTACAAATTAAAATTAATACAGCGAAAGGTGGATAGTTTGTCAGTATTTTAGTTAAAAAAAAATTAATTAAATATTTAAAATACATTATAATTTTAATACTTTAATCGGAAAATAACTTTTTATATTGTACTTTTTTAAATAACTTGTAAAACGATAACCATGAAACTTAGAAAAGAATAATTTATTAAAATGTGTTCACGAAGAATTGTACTTACTATTCACAAAAAAAAAAATGACATAGTATTAGGTATACATAGTATAGGAAGGTAAATGTAATGATGTTTTTAGATGATTTTTCGTCCATCGCAATCAAATGCGCGGCAAAACAAATAAATTAATTATTTAAAAAACAGCTGAGTGTTGTAGCGGCAGGGGTTTATAACCATTAAGAAATTTGTAAATAGCTAGATGTCATATGAATTCTAAATAATTAAAATATTGGACTGATTGTATTTTTTTGCACCTATCGTTTATTATCTTGCGCAATGCGCTTATTATCTTGCGCATCGCGCTCGTTCTATAGCGTTTAGCGCTCATAACATCGATCAAAAATTTGCGTTCATACAAAAAAATAATGGTTACAATATAATTTAATCAAGATTAAAATTACAAAGAGTACAAGTTTTTTACTTGTTGTTTTTTTTTCTTAGTAAAACCTTAGTTTTTAGTTTTTTTTAATTGTTGTTTTTTCTTGGTAAATAGTTAATACATTCCCATTAACAAGTTTTACACTTTTTAGAAAATCAAATTACAATAAACGTATTATAAAAAAAAAAAAATATACTGTTAGTTAAATAAAACATATAATAACATAATAACGTTTTAAAACATATTTAATACGAAAAATTGTTATGCACCTTACAATAAATAAAACACAAACAATATGCACATCAGCACATATGTTTTAAGCAAAAGGATACATTTTGACGATTTAACCAATGATTTTTAAAAGAAAATTTAACACTTTTGACGCTAAGTTGCCGATAATGAGATTCCGAATAAAGTAAAGCGAAGGTCCATATATAAAGGAAAATGTAGATTAAGAAATATGGTTCTAGGACACTAACCACCTGGAAATATACCCCTTGGACAATAACCCCCCTGGACATTTTCCACCGTGCAAATAACCCCCTGACAATTAACCCATCATGCAAATAGCCCCCCTGACAATTAATCCCCGCCACGTATAAATATAATACAGATATTACTTAACACGTCTCGTGACGCTCTATTATACTTAATAAAACATATACTGATGCCATTACCAAAGTTTAGCTGTATTATACATACATATGTATCTAGCCTAATAATATTTTTTATTTTTTTTAATACTCTTTATAACAATTTTGCTCGCACCGGTCACCGGTACAAAATATACAATACGTATACTTTCTTCGTAAGTGTGTTGGCTTTATTGATATTTTAAAAATTCTGTATTTTGCTGAATGAAATAAATTAGTATTGATATTGATTATTCGTATTAAACATTATTTTATTGAAATAATGACCATTTATTATAGATAATAACAACTTATATAAAATACTTATCTCTATTAATCGTCAGGGGGGTTATTTACACGGGGGGTTAATTTTCAGGGGGCTATTTGTCAGGGGGTTATTTGCACAGGGGATTATTTGTACGAGGGGTTAATGTCCAGGGGAGTTTTGATGGAGATATATGTCCAGGGGGTATTTGTCCTGCGTTTACGTGCACTTAGGATAGGAATATTTAAGATACGAAAAAGAAGGCCAAATTAAATTAGATATTTTTTAATATATTCACTGTCTATGCCAGAGGTCAGAAAATTACGGCCAAATCCAGCCCTCTGCTTATTTTAATCCGGCCTGCAAGTAATTGATAGATTTGACATATAAAAAAATCTAACAATCTAACAATCGAGGTAAGGAGCTAGCTATGTATCACCTTATAAGGTGCTCCTATTGCTTTGTATTTCACCGTGACGTTATGAACTTTAAATTTGACAGCATCTTCAGTGCCCACGTAACGCCTTTTGCAATAGATTTGTTCGTTTACCAGTTTTTCGGCGAGAACAGTTGCTAAAAGATAAGCACATTGTGTGTAACATCAATAGACAACTAAATAGCAGTTTTTTTAACTCAATTCAGTGGTTTTAAATTATTTTCGATTAACACCATTGCTGAATTCAGGCTTTTGCATGGCTCTCTAAGTCAAAATATTACATGTAGCCTTTGCCAAATAGTTAATATTTTGTATAAGTAAAGGGTTATGTATAAATAGTAGCAGTATTTATGCATTTTTAAAGGCTTCTGCAAACAGTAAGTTACTAAATAAGTTACTGGTTTGCACTAATTTATTTATTCAAGCAGTCAATGCTATGTTAAGGTGACAGAAAAAATAGTTTTGATGAATAGTTTGCATGGAACTACTACAAATGAAAATATTAATAATAAAGTTGAAAAACGTTAACAAAGTACATTTTAAAGTGAATTTCGAATAAAATGTGTAACATCTGATGGTGGTAAATTTAAAAGCAGAACAAGTATAAGCTTTTTTAGAAAAAAATATGATTTTTGTAAAAATGCACTATTCACCAACAGGCACTATAGAAAACATTTAAATTTATTGTGTATTATTAAAACAATTGTAATAACCGTAAACTTTATTAACTATCGTGAACTTAACCGTCATCAGTTCTGTGACTATTTTTTTATCATAATATAAGCCGTATATTTCGACTTTCTCTACCATACAGTAGTCCAATGGCCCAGTCATGGTATAGGTTGACTAAGATTTTTTAAATCATAGGAGCGATTAAAATTTTTTTCAACGAAAAACCACGCCCTCAGCTATTATTATCTGAAATTAAATAGATTTGAGAATTAGCCTTTGCTGCAGATATCATGAGATTTCTTAACAGATTAAACTTAAAGCTAAAAACAAAAACAGTGCTTATATTTAATATTTACACAACATTTGAATATTTGAGAGAAATGATAAAGCTCATTTTAATTTTGCTTCCTGGCCCGCTGAACTTAAAATATTTACAATCTGGTCCTTCACAAAAAAGGTTTGCTGATCCCTGGTCTATGGTGTTACACGAGCAAAATAACCTTGTCTATATTCTTCAGTCATATGTTTTACAGAGAGACATTCAAAGCGCGTCATGGCGATTTTACAACTTTATATTTAGATTGTCTTGTATAACCGGTAGTCCTTAAGCCGTTAAACTGATATCCTAGAGACTATCGGTTCAGGTCCCCGCAGCAAACTAAACATTTTAATATTAAGAATGCGCTATTATTAAAATTAAGCCCTAACTGCTAAGCGACATCTATTGATTGTAAGCTGTAATTATAGTTAACAATATATAATAGATATCACTAATTTACAAACCGTGTTTTAAATCTTATTCAATTAAACGTGTAAGTGTTGATTATGTTGTGCATAAACGACTTTTAACAATAGTTTTTCAATGACGCATATTTGAGTCATCCACCTTTAGAGTGTAAATAATAAGTAATAAATTTATATAAGTACAATACAATCCTAAAACTTACTGAAAAAAACATGTTTTACAAGACTTTTAACCCTTTCACCGCGGATGACTTCTATAGGTGTCATCAAGAAAATCGCCAGTACTCATTGGACATTTAAAGGTGCCGTAAGCATTTGAGCCTAATAAAATGGCTTTTTAGTATAATTTAAGGCTATAAATCAATTATTTGATCCATAATATTTTTAAAAATATGGCATGAATAGGTGTCCCCACATATTAACAAATTTCGAAATGGCGCCCAAAAATATCAGCTGTGGTGATAATCTAAATGCAATCGGGGCCAGGCCTCACCTAATTTTTTTGTACATAAAAAAAATTAGATAGGGCCGGTAAAGTTTTATTATATTTTGTGAAAATGATCAAATTTTATATTTAGACAAATATTCTACAAGTTTTTCGTATGTATTTGCCCATTTGAGGCAGAAATGATAAATATTACATTGTTTTTTTGTGGGGATCTGTTTTGGATTGGCAGGCGTTCTTACACCTAGAACGAACCAGCGTAGCTTGGCCTCGTGGCTTTATTTTTGAATTTTTAAGTATTGAATTTATTAAAACAGTTTTTAAAAATATAATTTTAATTGATCGTAAAAAATGATTACATTAAAAGAATATCCTAAAACTTAAAACTTTAAATACTTGTACAAGATTTAAAATTGGTAGAAATAGTCTTAGCATAAACGCATACTATTACTGTCACAGTAATAATATATTATTATATCATCATTCGTAATTATATGGATAATTTTTAAAAGAAAATCAATATATGTATTTATAAATAATTAAAACACAGATTACTAATTCTGTTTTACATAATTTAGCTATTTACTAGCTCGAAAATATATTAAATGTGTCGAGACTAATATTATCGTTTGAGTTGAGTACCCAGGTCGATAGTTGTCAATCGCTCATTTTACTAGTGCGAGCGAGTAAGCGAGCTCTGCTAGCATAACGGCATCTCGCTCTTTTTTCCGTCTTAAAAATTTTATTTTTATTTCATAACAGACACACAATATAAAGTAATAATTATGCACAATTAGAGCATATGATCCCGTTTCATCCCATATCATAAAAATATAGATGCCCTTAGAAGGAAAAAATCAGTTTTAAAGCATTAATTGACAACCTAAATCTGTCAAGTCTAGCGCGATGCCGTCCTAACAGCGCGCGCTTTGACCATGTTCCAATGAAAAATTTTACAATAAACTTACACTTGTAAATTTAAGATTATTGAGTTATTTGCATAAGTTAAAAATTCAATATTACTGAAATGTGTTTAACAGAAGTCTTTTTACTATTAATAAATTTAAATTTTCAAAATTTGCTTGAACACAAAGCCAATAAATGCATTCAAAGTTTTGTCGACATATTGTCGACGTTCGAGTACAACGCTTAAAATACGATGTCGACACATAGTCGACTTACGAGCGCAAAGGGTTAATTATTAAAATATGTACCATAAATATAAAATATTTTGTCAGTAAATTTCACAAACGCCTCAACTTTAGACATATCTGTTGGTAATTGACATATTATTATTTAAATAATTTCCCAGAATTAATTTGTATTTTCATGCTATAAATATAAAAGGAAAAAATGAAAATTCTAACAAAGTACGTTGTTAATATTGAAGTATGTACTTCGTTATGCGAGATTTAATCAATCACCGCTACGTACATTTTGTAACTTTGTAACGAAATACACGAATCACAATAGCCAATTTCGAGTGAAAAATACTAATGTTTCAGCGTCGCTTTCAGTGTTGTATAATAATATATTATAGCAGAGAATCCTTGTTGGGTTATTCGATAGTCTAGCTTCAGAGGCCTTATATTTTTTAGTCGAATGATATACTAATAAAAAATTGATCAAATAGCTTTTCCAATGTGTGACACAAAGGATCGGTATAACGAGGATAAAAGGTTTTCTTTAAAGAGAATATACTAACAAACACGAATCTGGGATTCTATATTATAATGAGAGTTTCAGGCTTTGTATAATATACACCTACACCTACATATATCAGATATATTCGTAAATGAGAAGCAATGGTGTCGCAAGAATAGGTCATTTTTAAATGTACATTAGTAAATATTTAATCAATAATTCTTTGTTAGCAATTTCAGATTTTCAGATACAATAAATGCTTTAAACTAAGAAAAATCAGACATAAAAGTTGTATATATAATACTACTCTTATCTACATTAAAAGTTTAATAAATATTTATTAATATTTTAGAAACATATGTGCATAAATTTGTTTTTGTGAAAATAAATATCCAAAAATACTTTAGAATTATTTTCTTTACTTTCCTGATTCATCTCGTATTTAAAAAATGTGCAAAAAAAACTTTCCAAATAAAAACATGATATCATGTGATTTTTTCATACTGTACACATATTATATATAAATGGAGTATTGCATATTTTATATTATATATAAGTAGATTAACTTAAAATAATGTTTGCTTTTAGAATTAAGTAAGCCACGATGGTAAACATTCTTTGAATGTGTGTGTTCAAAATTAACCAGAGTGTTGCTTCACGTTTTGATTAATTAACCCCTGAAGCTGAAATGTATCACGTGTATATGTAAGTAACACATACATATATGTATGTAATGTGTTACACATATGGTGAGGTGGTTTCGTCTCTCAGCGAGTTTTCGCTTTTATTTTATTTTTTACCCTTATCTCTGACAGCAGATTGGTCCCAAGGGGGACATCTTTAATGGTGGAAGACCATAACATTTGGCCACAGGCCAATGGAAAACCTCAACGCATCTGGAGCGAGCGGGAGATCAATGATGCAGCGTACTGTTATGTGCTTTTGATGTGAATTGTTATTGTGTCTTGAAATTTTAAGCAACGCACATAATACATAAACACGCAGTAATCCCTTGACACGAGTAGTTCACTTTTTTATTTTTTTGAACGGATAAACCTCAATAAAATACAGCATCTGAATTTAAGGTTCAAAAATAACTATGTACTACAATACATAAAACATTTTTATGAGTGGGGACTCAAATTTAAGCGATAATTTGAATAAAAATAAAAAAACGGCATAATTCAGTAGTAAGTGCCAAAAGATAATTACTTTAAATAATATGTAAAGTATCGACGTAATGAACACAATCTTGCTTCATAAAAAAATAGTCTTTCTACCTTCTATTGTGTTAAGGCAAAGACATATTGAAAATTCAAAGTCCATGTGATCAAAAATGATCATGAATTAAATTATATATAAACCTATCCCTCGATTTACGATATTAATGATTTTACATAGTCGAATAATTTGAGTGCATGTTTTGATGTGCGAAAAAAAATTTTGTTTGACACGGTTATGTATTATAGTTTATATTAAGAAAAGTTTAAAACAACAGTAACATGTTATTCATTGTAAAAAAAATACCAGAAAATTATATAAGAATATAAAATCTTTTATAATATTTTTTTTAATTAACAACGTTATAAGAAGAGCAATCAAGTTGAAAGAGTCAGTTAATTTATTCGTAAAAAATATAAAAATTATTTCTTTCATGACAGAAACGAGCGTTAATGATACTAAATAAAAAAATATGTTACTCACTTTTTTTATTTGACTGATTGATGTTTTTTGTAGTTCTTAGATTTATTGATTTTACCTATTAAAAATAGTTTTAATTTTAGTGACATTATATTGGTACTGTAAGTAAAATAAACATCAAATATGGCTATTACCACAATGCGTTTACCATTAGTTTATCACAATGGCTTGCGGATAACAGGTGTTCCCAAGACGTCAGCTTCTAAAACCCATCTCACGCGAAATATATGTATATACCATAAATGTATTCTCAGTCATGACCTAGTTTCCTCAATCATAATGGATTTATTTATTTTTCTTACAGCCAGCATGGGTGGACTTAGCGTTGGTGTGTCGTTGGCTACTGCTCCTCTGGTTGTGGCTGTTTGTAGGCGTAAATCTACACGTTTGACGGCTGTCATCGGTGGTCTTCTGCTAGCACTGGCTTGTCTGTTTACATCGTTTGCTGTCCAACTACATCAAGCTATGTTAAGTTATGGTGAGTGATAAAATATATTAAATTGATCCTTTGAAAGATTCTGACTGACAAGGTATCTGTTGATGAAAGATAGCAGTCCTCTTCATAAAATCGCCTGCATTAAAAAATATAAAGTATATGTTAAATAGCCCTCGGAATATGCTTTGAAATTTATATATCACTGATGTTATTTTATATATAATTAATGTTAATATAACAAATATAAGTAGCGAAAAGCATACTTTTTTATTTAATTTTATGTAGATAAATACTTATTTTTTTTGTAAAGCTTCTGTTTCAAAGCATTCCATGAACAGATTACCTATTACTGGTGAAAGCGGCGAACCAATAAGTGCTCCCTAGATTTGATTATAAAAATCCTATTTGTAAATAAAATATCCATTTATGTGTAAGTGTTTTAACACTTACACATACACGAAATTTATTTCGATAAAGTACACAGTGACTAGGCAAAGTATGCACTAACTATGAGTTTTAGTTAAAGCTTTCAATAAAATAAAGCCAATCATTAAAAAAAATAAGTTTTGGACAGGCTAGGTGTGAGCATGCGAATGTTGGTCTGAGCAATAAACATCCCATGAATAATTTTCTGCAACGAATTTACTTAAAAGGAGTATTATATAAATTGGTAACAAGATTTACTTTATATAAATGGTTTATGATATAAATTATTTACTGACACTGAATAGCGATAGCATACAACAAATAGTTACATTGTTCATAAATTATTTTGTATGTGCCATAACTGAAGTGATTTATTTGTGCATACATTGTCTAGTTAATGTATGCATTTTCGAAATACACACTTTGCCTGTAGCATATACAAAAACAAAAAGAAAGTATTGTAAATTATATAGTCACTGAGGATACTGATCTATGGCGCGTTCTGGTATCATTGCCCTCAGGAGAACAAGATGGCACTCCTCGCTGATCCTCGCTGATTCTCATGGTAGGTCTTTGTTCCTTGGAGGCAACTCGGAAGGCTGCCGTCTCGGTGTAGGGACAGCCTTTGCTGAAAGATGAAAATCTCAGCGTCAATCCTTTTGTGGTTTTTGAGTTTTTTATAGAGGCGGCCTTGTTAGCAGCCTACTAAGAGGCCTTTAATGGTGTCACAGAAAAAAAAATGCGGTCCTCTTTACTTTGGTCAACGAATCAATATCTACTGTCTGGCATGACTGTTGATATCTCTGACGCCTGGCGAAAGAAGTTTCTCAGATACAATTTAAACTGTTTTTTTTTTATTCTTTATGTATAACTTTAGAAATGTCTTTGTAAGGGGTCCGGCCAGCTGCGAAGTTACCGTCAAGGTCATATAAACGACACTGCCGAACGTAAGAAAAGGAAATAATAATTCGTTTGGACAAAAGCTTATTTAACAAAAGGCTAATATTAAATAACATAATTGCGTAACTGAAAAAATCCCATAAGCACTATCGTGATCTTTTGGTGCATAACGAATGCAATAGACAATGCATCTCTTCAGCATAAAAACCACCATTGTGATATACGCATTTGCATTACCGACCTTCGGAAAGTGTTCATCTTGCAAATTTTACTTATTTAAGGCGTGCACGTATTTTGTGAGTCAAATATACAAGCAATGCAATTAGCTAACTGGTTTTTTCATCTCTGTGATTTGCCGGAGACGTCTCGAATCAATAATATAAAAAGTCTGACACTCACATGGCAGAAGATCTTGCGATTCCAGACAAGAGCAAATGATCACGATACAATATGGCAGACAATCAGTCTTAGACTGAAACACGAGAGAAGCGCTAAATTTACAACATATTTACAACTCGACAATATTATACTAAATAAACTGTTACCAGCTTTCCGGCTGCAAAGTCACACCTCTTCGGTCTCAAAACTCGAAATATTATCACAATTTCTTTATTTTAAGTGGTTCCGAGAAACATTCAAACATATAGTAAACGGTCACCACAGGTGAAATACTGTTTGAAATAGTATTTATAAACATATAGGTTGATTACAAGATACGGGAAACCATGGTTAATATTATCATTATAAATATTACATTTTTTCCTTAGGAAAATATTTAAAGAATAACTATTTTTGAAAATATAAGTAAAGCGTTATAAAAAATTAGCACTTCAAGGTTTGATAATCTTAAGGGGTGTGACTTCGCAGCTAGTAAGACGCAAGTATTTTATTAGATTATATTACATATGATGGGCGAGATGTTTTCTCCGATGGTGAAGAAACTGGCGGAGGGATGATGTCAGTGGAAGATCCTCAGAGGTCTTGTAGGTGGCGTGGCAGCGACAGTATAGCAGAGTATGATCCCTCTCTGTTACAGTGATTGTATGGTGGGGACTTTCTCAGAATGTGAACGTCCAAATTTACACAGAAATATTCATTCAATGCACCGGAGAATCCTTGGGTGTTATTTATGGAGAACCCTTTAGTTCTAGTCGTAACAAGGACTTTGTCTAATTTATTCTTGATGATTATTTTTGGACACAGATTGTAACGCGAAGATCCCCACAAACGAGTGCTCTGTGTGGTCCCCACAGTACTATAAAAATATATTAGGTTGTGAAAGATTCTTAATCATAAACAAAAAATAGTTTTTAGTGCTATAATAAAATATGTATAAAAGATTAAAAATAAATAAAGAGAAATTTGAAATGTATATATATAACTATGGGGTTTTGTTCTGTGATTTTGATCATCTGAATTAACCCTATTCTATTTTTCTAGTAATATAATGAAATATTTACTTAATCTAGTACGATTCTATTCATTTAACCAATTACAAAAAAATATTTTAGCCAAAATAAAATAATTACATTTTTATTCCTGTAGACGTATACAGATACTATGATGCTTGCATTTGAGCATTTTTACGATATAAACCTCTTTTTTAGCTATGGATTCAAAAACTGTTAAAAAAAATAACTAGCGACAGTATATAAAGCTCTATATCAAAAATATTTTTGTTAAATTATTTTTCGAGTTGTAGGTGTATATTTACAGAAAAATATTCAAAAGATGGATCTTGTAAAACGTCATTTTTGACAGAACAACAAAATATTATTAAAATTTTAAATTGAAATAGTTCGTATAAATGATTGTAAAGCCTATATTATGCAATCATGAGATTCACGGACTCTATTAGCATTTATATGCGAGTCCCAACATAAAAACCCTATCCAGATAAGACGTCAAAGATTAGCCGGCCATTTAATGAAAATGGATTGAAGCTCACGTACCAGACGTCTCTCTCTCTCACTACCCCAGATATGTAGAATGGAAAGGTAACATAAATTTGGCCCGGGAAATTGGAGAACGAGGGTCGGAAACGGAGCGAGTATTCAATACACATAAATAAGCATCAGCTTCCACGCGTATATATGTATACCAGTTTAATGATATTTTAATGCCAATTTTCGTGTTTCTTATCTCAGGAATCGTCTTGGGCATTGGCTGCGGAATCGTCAGGGAAACTTCGTCTCTCATGCTGGGTCATTATTTCCGGAAGCGAAGAGAGTTCGTCGAAATGGTAGCACAAGCCGGCGCCGGCGTCGGAATTGCTCTCTTCAGTGTATTCTACAAAGAAGCTGTTGGGTAAATCAATATGTCATTATTACATTACCTCATATTTGTAATATAGAGACAGTTCAATAACAACTTGATGATATTTGTTGAACATTGTAATATAACTAATGATGTAATTTTATCTCCCGGTTCTGTAAAGCTGCTTTCTTAATATTGTTAATTATTTAGAAGCGATCTGTCTCTATCTACCAGTATTGAGCAAGCTTATAATCTTGCCTAAAATAATTTAGAAAATTGGGCTGGCGTCTGGGACTGCAAGCCGTGACCGGACTACTCATATTAGGCTTCTTCTTAGGCATGGTTTATAGGAGTGCCTCCTTGTATCATCCACAAAGGAGGGCCATACTCCACCTGAAAAATCAAAGGAAGAAGGTGAATAACAACCTTTTAAAGCAAATTAGATCACACCTAGATGCGTCACGTCTCACCATTCATCTCCCCCTTTTTGTTTTCCAGGTGAAAGAGAAGAAAACTCACATTCGAGTGCCTAAGCCGCCTTTCTTCGATTTCACACCATTGAAAAGCAGAACTGTTCAGATGCTCCTCTTGGCATCTGGGACCGCCGCATTCGGATTATACACGCCCGTATTTTATTTGGTAATCAAATTTTTATTTATCAAGCATAGAGTGAACTGAGTGACAATCGAGGTTATTATTGGCCGTATTAAGCAAGTAGATTTGAGACATTTACTGGATGAAGTTAATACATACCATTGACTGTATTTACAATGACCATAATTTTGTTTTCCTCCTGAGTAGATCACTCACGTCGGATGGCCTTCCACTTAAATCTTCGTCATGAACGCAACAACGTCTTCATAAACATGCTATATTAGCACGCCTCTTTTTGAACAGAAAAAATAAATCATTAAATATTTCATTTGGCAAGATTAGTAATTGATACGGTCGTTTTAAATACACAATATACCTGATATATTCAACAGCATTGTTGTTAATAAAATATAATAAAATATCCCTCACATATACAAATATACATAACGGTCTAGGCTTTTATAGTTATGATGTATTATAGATAGACAGCCCTCATAAAAAAATTGGGAGTCCTAATCGTCTCTGTCAGCAGATAAATTGCGGTTTTGTTCGCAATTGGAAGACTAATACGGTGTCGTTTTATTAAATGACCACATTCAGGCTTCGAGGCTTACGACCTTATGGTTTCAGATTTTCTTAATGCAGATCCTTTGTTTCCAGCGTCACATGTCATCTAAGACCCTTCGTCGGTCCCCTTTGGATTATACCACGCTTTTATTATGCATATACAATAAATTATATGTAGTACCTTAGATTTAATATGCATACAAAATAGCAAAAAAAATGGATTTGAGATTCTAATATCGATTTTACTCTTTGTACTAAAAATATATGATATTTAAGGCTATGAAATATAAATTTTAGTATAATTGCATATCATAAATGTGTTGAACTTGTATGCGTATATTTTTATACTTTAAATTATAAATTATCACAATCTCGAAGATTGGGTTGCACTCTTAGAGATTCAAAGTGACTGCTTGGCTGCACCTGAGCTAGGGATCGAAGTGGAAACGACTTTAAATTGTCATATGAATCAATTTGGCAATAGCTCTGCTTGAATGCTATTCCAAGCTAAACTCATGTATTCCAAGTTGGAAACGAAGTGCAAGTTATGATATGAGTAGCAAACGGAAATTAAGTTATTTATCTGCATTTTAGCTTATTTAAAATAAATGTGAGGGGGTAACTATAGTCTCAGCTTATTTTATTAGTTCAGCAACGAGATAATTTTAATCTGTTTAAATCAATGACGGTATTTTGGGATACGCGTCTCAAATGTGCACATTATTTTGTTATTTGTGTTGGCGTTAATTTCTTTGTTACGGTTTCATCAATGCCTTCTATTGTAGAAAGCTACGGGGTGATCTAATTCGAGTTTTATATGTTGGCAGCATTATAAATCAGACAGCTGTCAATAATCACGCGTGCTCAAAAGGTCAGATGTTAATTTACAACAACACATTTACGAAATGGATCGCTCAACGCGATAATTTTTTTAAATTGTTCTACATAAATAACAATTCTGTATGAACTTTGTATCGAAATTTACGAGAAGATTATGGTTATTATGGAACGAAAAATTCACAAAATTTGAAGAAACTGGAAACGTTGGAGATAGGGTGCCTGTCCATCATCGTGGCACTAGTTCAGCCGAGAATATTGCTGCTGTAAGTGAAAGTGTAGCCAAAGACATGGCGTTCGCAGCTTTTGGGCTATTCTTATTTATTTTTTATTTATTTATTAAAATTAAGAACATCATGACCTGACAGAATAACCTAATGCGTCAAGATGGGCAAAAGCATAAAATATATTAAAATTTAAAAATACTTATATTCATATATGTACATACATATACACCATATATATAGATAAAAGGACAGGCACAAATCACCTCAACAGGTGTGCATTATCCCATACGAACTGAACCAAATCCCATATATACACGAAAAAATGTCAACATATCGATCCACAGTATTAAGCAGACGGACGGCCTTTGCCAGAGAAGAGTTGACAAGTACCCCAGTCCTAGACTTCACAGGTAAGAAAAGGGGATGCGACCGAGAACTATAATCACTTTCCGGAGCTCACATTTAGAGCTGCTCAAGCACCGAAGGGTTGTCTACTATGCCTTTGAGCAATTTCTAAGTATTTTATTATATAAACACTCCTGCGAGTTGACAATGAAACAAATCCCAGCGCTCCTAAAATGAAAACACTGGAAAACAGGAACGGATAGTACCCGTATCCCTTCAAAAATAAATATCTATTATTATATAAAGGAATTTATGCTGTATTTTTCAAGCTTCAATTCATTACATTGACTCATTACGCCTAAAATATATATATAATAGAGTCAGATTCTAGTCTGTTGCGGACTAGAGCATCATAAAGAGTGCGCAATACTAAAGTATTCTTGAAGTAGCGCGCATTTCTTAAGATAATTTCTTAAGTTTTTTCTAAAAAAGGTTCGGATACTGAAGTTTGATCATCCCTTTATAATATCAAAGAGTTAGCTTAACAAAACACAAGAAAACGTGAAATTGAATCACTTTTCTTTTCAAGTTTTTTTTGTAATAGCTCTATTACTATATTATATAAAGGAATATAATGAAATGCTACTCCAAATATTATAAACGCCAAATTATTAAAGAGAAGAGTGTTTTAAAAGGATAATAGGTTCAATATCCACGCAGAATTTCAAAAGCTTTCAATAATTATATATGATTACAACATAAAAGCTGAAGCACACGCCTAGATACAACACTCATGGCTTTGTTCACGGAATAGCATTGTTAATCGCCCACAAATGGTAACATGGAAAATACGTTTCACTTAGTGATATACCGAAGGCGGAGTTAAACAATAAAGCTATTGGTTCTAAAATGCGCTTCTCTTCCATTCATCCAAGTTCATAGAAGGAAACTCACTTAGTGCACAAACTTACTCATGGACGAGAATCACTCATTTACTCACTCGACTCCCTTTAAGAGTCACAGACAACTCACAGACTTTTAAGACTCACTACGATAACTTGACTTAGCTGACCATGAGGGACCAGAGACCAGAGAAACCAACTGCGAAACTCTTCTTCTTCATTCGACATGCATATTAATTGTATATCAGTTGAAATTATATATCAAATAGCACTCTGCTATGCATATATGTTATTTTTGTAATAAGCCTAAAAAACCAACAGAAATTATATACAATTTTATATTTTCAGGCTCTCCAAGGATATAAAGAAGGCTTAGAAGACAGTGCTTTAGTTTTACTGCAAACGTTCTTAGGATTTGCAACGGCTCTTGGTTGTGTTGGCTTTGGACTTGTAATTGTAAGACCCAGTAGTCAATGCCTCATCTCACGTCAATACTTAGCACAAGCCGCTATGCTTGGAATTGGTAAGATTCATTAATCTAATATATATTTAATTCATGTATATAATTAAATAATAATATTTCAGGACTATCACTATTAGCATTGAGCAGTGTACAGGGATATCATGGATATGTACTATTCGTTTGGTTGTATGGTTTATGCCTTGGTGGATTTTTATATTCAGTCAAGATGTTAACTATGGAGCGTGTACGTGCTAGGCATTTCACTAGAGCATGGGGTATGAAAAAATTTAATAATTCCCATACTAAACAAATTAAGCCGATGAAAAAAATAAATATATATTTATAAACATCTTTAGACAAACATGTTTTATGTATTAATAATTAATTATTTACCTTTTAGGTTTCGTCCAAGGTGCTAAAGCAATTCCTGTAATATTGGGCGTACCCGTGACCGGCTATATAAATCAACAAAGTCCACGCGCTGGCTATTACTTTTCCTTTGCCACAACTATAATAGGAGCTATACTATTATTTTTCGTCGGATTCTCTAAGCGTCCAGAGCCTAGTAACTCTATAAATTCTACTATGGCTCCGGCGGTACTGACGAACGGCGATTGCATCTGTCCGGGTATATCTCCTCAGCTGCAAAGATTCAACAACAACTTTAACCATTGTCCGCCAGTAAACTACGGACATTACGCTCAACCAGTAGTACCGATCTATTCGCATCCCTATTACAACCATCACCACTCTCACAATCCACATCCGTACGGTCATCTACAGAACGGTCTACCTAAATCGCTATCGTTTGCGGCACCGCTAGACTGCCAGCACGACGGTAACTATATTAGTTGTATGTCGGAAGAGCCTAATTGTATATATAATTGTATGAGATCTCCGTATCAGTACAGACATTATAACAAAGGGCTGAGGCCTTCCAAGAGCGTACCCGAAGGCTTAGCGCGTTGTGATCTAAACTGGTCACGCGGCGGATCTTGCAGGAGCTCATGCCGAAGACCGGTCATCAGGAACGTGCAAGTGATCGAGCAAATCACTACTTCGGTTTGATAAAATAGATGATGATTAAAAAATAATCGTGTTCAATAGGTAAAACTTTATTATATATAAAAAAAAACCTAGTTAAATTAATTAATTCAACTGTAATCAATGAAAAATGAAAAAGCGTGCAATTCTGAAATTATTAATTGTAAACTTAATATGATTGTTAAATATATACATACTATATATACATATGTGTGTGTATATAAATTAAATAGTTTATTATTATAAATTTTGCTCAATACCACGTTATATAAAATATGATAGGAAAGTCTTTTTTGATATACAATTTCATCAATTGTGTGTATTTATTGTTGTTACTAATAACAAAACACATGGACTGATACAATCAAATCATTGTTTTGGGTTATTTATAAACAAAAAATGTGCCAAAAGCTATTATTTGAGGGTGTCAGTTGTATCATAAAATTAATTTAAAATAAAAAACAGTATCTACTCATTGATCTTAGGCAATTTCTGATTTAAATTCACTTTTTTTATAATAATCCAAGTTTTTTACTTAAATTAGTACACACTGTTTTCAAATTTGTATCTTTATCTGGTATTCAACAACAAGCAATGATAAAATAAATAATAATATTTGTATTTTTAGCATTAAATAATCTACAATAAACAATGATAAAAATATTATTACACAATATTGATATAAGATTCTCACTGCTCAAAAAGTAATCTCACTGATAATAGAATTTTCATTTGTGTATTTGTTATATATATAATACATATATAAACTTGTATGTACTAGAAAAAACTAATATCTGAAGTGGATTACTTCACTACAATACCAAATCGTAAAATAATTTTGGATATCGCCAATAATTGTAATCTAAAACCCAAAATTCAGATTCAACTAATCCAGAAATTAAATAAGAACTCTCTCCCTCTATGTAGTGACAACAAAAGTTTCCAAATTTCTTTAAATTATATTTTATCTAAGTCATTTAATACAATAACAATAATTAACTATCTTAAAATGAGATAAACTATGCATACCAATAATTCAATGAGTAGAAAATGTATATAGATTTGTATTATATTATATATGTGATAAACTAATTTACGTCTTCTTAAATCCTCAAGCAACGAGCATCCTCATTAAATGATGTTTTAATATACAGTATTCATAGAATTAAAAATATCTATAAATAAAATATAATTAAAAAATATATAGTAAATTTTACTAATTAAAAAAATATCAGGAGTTGAATGTCATATTTATATAAATCAATAAAATAGTATATTAAAATTTACTCAATTAATAGAACCAAATTGTGACATTGTCTCCTATATATTAAATAGCTATATTTATTAATTATTTATTGTTAATACTGATTATTGATTTTTTTATATCCAAAGAATGTGTAAAAAATGTACAATCGTAGACTGAATTCTCACTCTTTACTTATGGATGTAGAATTTATCTAAGACTCAAACCTTTTTACAATTTTATTATTATATTCCTATAGCTGTACTCTAAAATTCGATCAAGTCATAATAACAAATATTTTTTTATATTAACGAACTACTATAAATTAATTTGAAAGAAATGTAAATCTTGTATTATAATATAATAAAAATGAAATTAATAAAAGAAACTATAAATGTTACCCAATTATTAAAAAATATTATATAATAAAATAATAGTACTATAGAATAATATTGTATGTTATTATTATTTTTTATGTTTTAGCAAATGTGTATTTGCTTTTGAATTTAAGTGTTGAATTCTTATTTATTTTTAACATGCAAGAATAAAGCAATAATATTTTGTATTCGTATTTATTTTAATTTTAGTGATAATAAATAAATCCTACCTTACTAGGACCACCGCATAAGAAGACGCGAATAAAAAATATGATCACTGATAATTAATTAAAACAAATGAACCTTTTTTTTAATAAATTAAATACAAAAATATGTGGAGCATGGCAAGAATTAAAAATAAATAAATCATGTATATTAAAACAATAGTGAAATGGGCGATAAAATATTAATCTTGTCAACCGTTCTTTGAGAGCAAGAAAACAAAACTGCTCCGTATATAATATATTCATATCTATTCCTCCCTCAGAGCGACCGACCAATCGCATGTAAAAAATTAAAGATTGTGTTTAAGAGGGCATAATAACATAGTTATTACGGACTGACTGTTGAAACGGACTAGTATATTCTTATAATATAAAACCTTACATAATAATAATAAACATTAATCAGTTGTCAACAGAAGAGTAGTGCTAACCTTAGAGTCTTCTGAAGCTTAAAGTAGCATATGCTTGCCAGTATGGTTCTTTTTCGAGCTTCTACGCTCTTGTTGCTTGTTGTTGTACTAAGCAAACTGAGTGTATATGAACTTCTTGCTGGTTTTTTAATTTTTCTCAATATAATCCTCGTTTACCAATATTTTTTGCTGCTCTTGTATGGGATTTTTAACCCCTTCGGGGGTCCCTCAAGGATCCAATCTGGGACCTCTGCTTTTTGTGTTATTTATTAATGACATAAATACAGCAATTAAAAATTCAAGTTTTCTTCTGTACGCAGATGATTTAAAATTATATAAATGCATTCGATCTGTTGCGGACTCCTTCTCTCTACAAAGTGATTTAGACTCTCTGTGGAGATGGGCTTCCGTTAACCGTCTGCCCTTTAGTGTCGGAAAGTGCCATACTGTGTCATTTTCTCGATCCCGTTCGCCATCAGCTTATTTCTACCATCTCGGTGGTAACATTTTGACTAAAGAAACTTCCATTAAAGATCTCGGAATCACTTTTGAGAGCAAATGGAGGTTCTCTCTACACATACACGACGTCTGTGATAAATCTTCCAAGATGCTCGGCTTTGTTATGAGGAATGCCTTTCACTTTGACGATCCGTCAGTTATTCGCATCCTCTATGACACCTTAGTTCGTAGCATTCTTGAATCGGGATCTATAATTTGGAATCCCCGAATAGCCAAATATTCCCTTTTAGTAGAAAAAATTCAAAAAAGGTATTTAAGATACCTTTACAAAAGGACATTTGGTTATTATCCGTTCTTATATCCCAGCGCCTTTCTTTTAGGAGCGTTGGGATATGATTCGCTGAATTCTCGCAGAAAACTGTATGTCGCTAAGAATTTTTTCAAATTACTAAAAGGTGCTGTCGACAATCCAACTATTCTCGAGGAATTCCAGTCTTGGGTTCTGGAACATTTTCGAGAATCACGATCGAGACCTCTTTTGATGGCCGTTAGGGCTAAGACATCTGCACTTGCCGACTCGCCCATAGCTGTGGCCATCCAGCTCCTTAATACGCTGGTATTACATATTAACTTATTTAATGTTAGCTACGAGAATCTGATCCAGTTTGTATCATTTAATTTTAATATTTTATAATTTTTTGTTATGTTTAAGTATTGTTATATTTATGTATATATACGTTTTTTTATGTTTTATAAATTTAAAATTTGTTTTCGACCATCGTGGCGCATTGGAGTAACCTGTTAGGCCACAATGGCCTTAATTTAATCTAAAAAAATAAATAAAAATATTTTATTATACTTGATGACGTCAGATTTCTGACACAACTCTAGTTTGTGCCGGCGTTGCCAAGTTCCTTCAAAAGTCTATAGAAACACCCCTTGGCTTAAACTTATCTCAAGCCAATCTTGGCGCTGATATCGAACAAACTCGTTAACGTATATAAAGGGTGCGGATAGTGTCTTGATTTATAATACCATTTGAGTACACATGCAGTTCCATTGATTCCACAGGGCGTTGCAGTGCGCTGTCAATTTGACAAACCAATGATATCTATTTCATCTGATCAGATACATAATGAGGGATTAAAAGTATTATCAATTATATTTTTCATGAGATGTTTGCAATGTAAATATACTTGCAACTGTTAGTAGGGATTTTACTCAATCCAGACATTTTTTGGTGCCACATATGTTGTTCCTACACATATTTATGAAATAAATAAATAAATAGCATTGCGTGACAGCCAAAGGGTTAATCATTCAAATAAAAACGAGTGTCAATTAAAAGTCAATATTTATTTTTTTAATAATATACATTGGAATAGTTAAGCTAGTTTAATCAGTCTTTCGTTGAACAAGTCTCTGAGCACAAAAAGTTTGTTCGAACACGCTTATGTCTAACAGCATTGATTATCACACATTCTATCTATATTTATCTATAAATATAAATATACACAAATATCAGCTGAAAAACATCACAATTTGATTTGCACAAGCGAATTTATTTTGCGTGGGGATAAAATCGACAATATGTACAATAATATAATCATAACAATAATCATTAAAAAAAAGTAGTTCTCATAATCGATTATTATGGTATAATTTTATATGTATTAATAATATCGTTTATATATAAATATTTATAAGGTAACTACTTAAGAGTTCGTAATGATTTGATTAATTGAGACTTGCCCTATTATTATTATTTAATATAAATATACGATAAAAAATTGTCAATAAACATAAAATCGTAACCAAAGAGGAGAAGTAATATCATATCGACTTGCTAATTTCATGACGATTCAATCAGAAAGTTGATATGGTTATATATGTATTTAACGATCCTCGCTCTTTGGGCTTTTTAAAAACAAACGTAAGGAGCGAACGCTAGCATTAACATAATATTCATTAGCCTTTGGTCGTTTGCAACGTTTGCTGTGATTCGCAAACGTTACGTATTGTTGCATTGATCCTTGCACATTCGAGCGTAGCCTCTAGAATTATAATAAGTAAACCAATTGATGACCAAGACGTCACATTCACAATAACTAAATCGACAGTTGAAATTAAATTTACAACTAATATTTTGGCATCAAATTATACAACGATTACGAAATAGTTAATTTGATATACATTTATATAAAATCAATTTACAAATTATGTTATAAACTTAAATAAAACAAGCTTGATAAGTAGAGTTTGAGGTAAATTAGACTATTACGAATTGACAGCGTGACCGTTGACTCTCTTCAAGTGCGTTTTTCTGTCGAGCTGAGACAACAGAGACGGCGGAACATACCAAAGGTCACCGGAGTATTTCATCAGAGCTTCAGTGACACGACAACTGTTGGCTGCCATTTGCACTTGAGCTTCGAGTCCATCGGCAGGTCTGATGACGAGACTAAAAAAAGTGAAAATAAATATTTAAAATAACAATTACATATGTGATATAAATCTAATATGGCAGTAGTAACAATAATGTGAATTAAAATATCAGGAAAGAACAACACAGGCCAAGTATGTACTTAATTCCTTCTGATTGTCAGTATTACTAAGCACTAAAATTTATTATTTTACAGAACGTTCTACTGCAAATATATATTGATTATTGCTATTTTTTTAAATAATATAATGTAGATAGGTATTTAAATATATATATACAAATTACAATATAACATAGATTAAGTAACATTTTAATTTTATTATCCATGTCTTTGATATTTTTATTAAAGTACTTGAATCAATGTGAAAGTCGATCAAAAAAATAATGACAGTAGCAGCACGTTCATTTTACCTAATTGATAAGATTTGTGATACTTAATATCACAATTGTCCTACACTTGCATAAATTATAATAAAAAAATACCTTGGAGGAAATAGCGTTGGCGCTATAATCATAGCTACGTTATGCTCCGTCATCTTGTTTGATCCATGACACTGCGATATCTGATTCATTAGCTTCAAAAGCTCCAATAGAGTGGCTCTGTGCTCAAAAGGCATCAATAGAACGAGTAGATTGAGTGCTCTTCCTCGTGCTGAACCTTCCAGAGCTATAAATCAAATAAATACTTTAAACACTTCTAACCATAGAATCGCTAAAGATATCTATGTATAATACTTGCCATTAGTTTGATAGAACAACTGGACCAATTCCATGGTGAGAATTGGCTGCGGCAATTCTCGCAGGAATTTTTTAAGAGTCGCTGCAATATCGTGACACCCTGCGCTTGCTATTGCTTTTTCTACTAAATGAGGCTCTGAATAGAAGTTCCGTTCAATTTCGTTACACAAAGATTCAACCTAAAATATAGTTTAGATTAGAATGCAAATCAATTTGGGATATTATTTAATTATTATGATTATATTAGAACAGACCTTGTGTTTATTTCCCGCAACTCTTAGAATACCTTCTTCGCACACTTTTCTCATGAGTGCATCTAATAGAAGTCGCAAAACTTTTGGTACAATTGATCCGGCTTCGCCAGCCACGAGATGATCCTTTCGTATTAGAGTCAGGAGAGATACACCAAAAACGTTGTTTTCTATAATATTAATATATACGGCTGAGTCATCATGTTTTTGGATTGTTATAATTATAATATTTATAAAGATAATAACCTTCTTTCTTTTTCCTTTTATGCGGTTTCCTCTTTTGAAATGGAAGATTGTGACGGTCGTACAACGTTGTAAGATCCAACCATAATAAAGGCATCAACTTTTTCAATTGGTTCTCTAAGAGTTCTTCAATGTTTGTGGATACTCCGTCTTCTGGCCATACTTCATCAATTATGAAATGATCTGTGTTTGTCTTGAACTTTTGTTCAAAGCTCAACACTTCATGCGATAGAGCACGTGATAAATTACTCTTGTCATCTCCTAATCGATCAGATGCTACGCTATGAGCTCTCGTAACTGAAGAATGAGACTGCTTGCGCCTGCTGCAATATGTACAAAATAAATTAATTAAAAAACAGTTAATCATTGTCGCAAAAATGTTTTCTTCAAATGATAAACTAAATTTCATCAAAATTATTATTAACAGGACATTGACTATATTACAATAGAAAACAGATCAAGAATCAACAAAGGACGTATATTTAGTTTATAAAGATAAATATCATTAAAACAAGATCGTTTGCCTTATGTTAACACTTTCAATTATGTTGAGTGTGTAGTTTGTTGTCTAACATTCCTACTGTTAACCTTCTATTCCTCATATCTCTCTTAATGGTGTTTTGTAAGTTCTCAACTGAAGTTGTCCCAAGCAAGATTTACTTTAACAAACTGTGTGCAACATAAAGGTGGTTCAGGAAGAGGTTTCATAATAGATTATTATTCTATAGAAGTACTCAATTTGGGTTATCATATGAAAAATAAGTTTCCTGATCGCTAACCAAACAAGTTATTCCAGACTGTCGAATATTTAGCTTATTGCGGATAAAGACATTTATCTGACAATCCAGAGAATTCTCAGCATCTGTATTAATGCTACATTTCAAACTCATTCCTTTTTCTTCTCTTTGCTATCTTACTTTGTACTCTTTTGGCATGAATTTGAAATGAAGGGTGACTATTAAATAAACAGATTATACACTAATCAATGATCTAAAGGACTGGATAGCTTCTTATTTAGAATACATAAACATATCTTACTTTAAAATATCATTGTCATTAGTGATGTGGATCGACGTTGGTATTCGTTCACGTCCCAATCTCGGACCTTGAATAGTACCGAATCTTTGATAACCTAACAGCTCAATACCCTCTGTAACGAAACAAAATAGTTAATATCAGATTCTCACATGCTCCATAAATCAATAATGTACCTGTATTTGAAGCGACGTCGGCCCAATGCAACTCCGAAGACTTAAAGAGCTCATGCACAGGAACTTGTATGAAATGAGACGGTGGCGATTGACCGACTCCGTCACGGTTATCGATATGATGCGGATGACCAAAAGTTGCTAACGGTGCTGATGGCGTTCTATACAACGATTGCTTGCTCATAGGATAACTATCACTAATAAACATAAGCATTAAAAATAAGATCATAGAACATTATAATGCATTTTAGTGATTTGTATTACATCAAAGTCGGAGGAGGATCGGCCCATTCTGTAGGCGGACTTCCAGAGCTTCCACTTGGTAAGGAATCTAACGAATCGGGTGTTGCACTGCGCGATCTCGGCTCACTTCCACTTGAGTTCTATCATCATAAGATACGATTAAAACTCTCTTGATTATGAAACAATGATCAATTGATTAAGGCAAACTTACTTCAAGATCACGGAATACATCTCTAATATCAGGCCTTCGTGCTCGCTGTCTCCTCAGCGTCCGATTCAAATGTCTCACTCTTTTCCTGGCGGCATCAGCCTGAGCTCTTGGTAGTCGTCTTAGAGCAGCAGCTACATCCGGCTCCGTTATCTCGCGTCCGGCTTGGAACGGAGCTGCGAGTTGGGCTAGTCCGGCTGCTATGAGCCATTCTGCTTCTTGTTCTCCTTCTGAAAATT
The DNA here is from genome assembly GCF_051122295.1 of Plectrocnemia conspersa. Classification (NCBI taxonomy): domain Eukaryota; kingdom Metazoa; phylum Arthropoda; class Insecta; order Trichoptera; family Polycentropodidae; genus Plectrocnemia; species Plectrocnemia conspersa. The sequence goes on from NW_028277169.1 coordinate 25,657,454, forward strand.
AATAAAAAAGCAACTTATAATCCATTGTTGTGATACAGATTAATGTGTGGCAAAACAAACCGAATAAGCACTTTGGCCATAAACATAAAGCACCCATGTTTACAGTTTTTCAACATGGTTAAAGCCATCTTGTAAAGCTTTTGTGTGATAGCCTATTCATTATGTTGTTAATCAGTGTTTAAAATGAGCGTGTGATTCGCGGCCACTCCCAACGTTCACCAGGTACAGATGAACATATGACTGGGAGTGATAATTGAACCAGAAGAGTTGATTTCGGGATAAGACAGGGTCGTATTGGGTTTAGATTATTTTATTAAAAATATATATAATTATAACCATTGCTTTTTGATTAAGATTTAGGTAAAATTATGTATGATGCAGTAGGAAGTGTATCCTGCGACAGACTCTCCAAATAGTTATTAACGCTACAAAAATATTTTTTTCAGTCAAATATTATTCAATGGATTTAAATATAAATTAGAAAGAAATTTTTTGACTTATCTATCGTTTGTATAATACTAAGATTTATTATGTAAGAGATTTATAGATCATATTTTTAATCTATCCAATATATTTTCAAATTACATTTAATAATGAATTTATTAAAAATATGTAAATGGCACATTCAATAAGTGTTAATTTTATACGATTCTCGAGAAAACTCATGTTTTAATTTTATCTATAAAAATAAATTGCATTTCTATTAATAAACAATGATCACTCGTAAAACGTCGATTATAGTAATTTATCGTATTTCTACATTAAAATTAATATTTATTTATTATTTATATTATAATGAAGCATTTAAATTAAGGCACTACATACTATAGTAATAAAATATTTAAGAACAGAAATTGAAGCAATGTCTAATTAGAAAGTTATCTAATTTCCTATATCTCTAGATCTTAAGATCTTGAATTGGATTAATCTAGTTAATGTGTGTTGATTTCTCAATGAGTTAAAATAATGTGTTAGATCTAAGGGGCAAAAATATTGCGTTTTATGAATAAAATATCGACATTAAATTTTACTTTTTAAATATTCTTAAAATGTTGCGAATGTAAAAAATGGAACATACACTCCCTGCCTGAATTTTATTTTTGAAGTATATGGAAAGTTTTCGTGATTATTATTGTTTCGAACGCGAAGTGGTGCAAGCGTGAAGACATTCAATCATTTGTTTTCGTTAAATCTGATTTTATTATTAGCAAAAATCTTTATTTTAATTTAAAAATAATTATAATTTTCTATATTTTTTAATTCCGTACTGATTTTTATAATAAATTTTTATTTGCATAACTTTCATATTATTGAATCAATATACTTAAAAGCAAAATTAGGCTGTGAATCAATTTATAAGCATTATATAAATCATGAAAAAGTACAGCAATACCGCGATTTCATATTTAAAACGTGAATATTTTTATCTAAACATATTTTAAAATACAGACGAGAAGATCCATCTCTGTGCAGCGAGAATGAGAAAGGGAAAGTCTATTTTTACACTCGTGAGTCAAATGGCACAGACTCATCCTGCAAAAACTGTCTGCACTTTCAGGATGTAACAATATTTGTGAAACTGTGTTTACTCACTCGAGAAGCACATGCTCTCTTCAAAGAATAAATACTATTTAGATTATAATAATTATTTTTTACGCTACACACACATGCATATTTTAATATCAGATTTCGTACAAAAAATATGTACATATATCGACTTACGAATTACGGTACTTGAGTGTTATGAAATGGCTCATGAACATATTTTATTATACCGATCGAACAGGTTAGAGTTGCGAGAAGAAACAGGTACTATTTTATACTCAAAAAAATGATCAAACTTGATATTGAGTTAAAGTTTTAAACAAAAAAATGGCACGCTTTGATACTATAATACGAAAAAATATGTAAAGAAACAAGGAAGTCAATCTTAAAGTTAATTATGAGAAGCAATAAATGTCACGTTTTATTTTAGTCATTCATGGTCATGTTTAGTGTAAAAATATATTTATAAAATGGATTTTATATCTACACTAATATAAATACAAGTTTTTCAGATCATGGTTATGCTTAGTTTTATCGTAGGTTAACCTATGTATATGTATTCAGGCGAAGAAAAAATAAGTTAGTAAATAGTATTGCGATCGAAAAATGTCATCATAGATTGTTTTAATGTAGAAATCACACAAGTACACATTACAAAAAATGGAGAGCTACTATTTCGCCAATAATTTAGATTCAATCAATTGACACCTTTCGAGAACATATTAACAAATTGAACGGCCACGATTGTGCATGTCAATTTGAAGGACTACTACTTTCATTCTGTTTGTACCTAGTTATTGACACATTGCATGTAGTGAATGAAACATAGTACAAAGCAATTAAATTTTAACTTTAAAGTAGTAATAATCTATTTCAACATAGATATATTATACTAAGCTTTGATGTGTAAAATAAAAATAAAATAGTATTCAGAAAAAATAATTTGCATTGCTACGCATTTGAAGTGTAATGCCGATTGTTTTGAAGATCTATACATCACAGATCATCAAAAGTCACTGAGATCGGTAAGAGAAAAAATATGAAAAACTAGACATTAAATACCGCAACTTATTTGCTATAATAAAAATGATTGGTGAACGTTTAAAGTAAAAATATTTGGGAGCTAAAAGCCAATGACATATTTTAAACAAGTCAAAACCATATCAAGACCAAATATTAGCGGCAGTACTTTAGAAGAACTTTAAGATAGGTTAGGAATACATAAATGTGCATAAGAAGGTCGACGGATATGCATTAAGTTAATAAAAAGAGACTCGAAATATGTTCATTACCTTGAAACATAAAAAAGATGGAGAGGAGAATATGATTTTTTAAAATCATTTTAGTAAATATATTCTTAGCTAGATTGCTAAATAAATACGCTACAGTAAATACACAGCGCTTGAAATGACAAAAAGTACAAATTTGTGCACACTTATTCAAAGTGTTAACCCATTGATTACCAAAGTCCGGTATATTGACTTTTGTTATGTTGATGATATTTACCAGATCTGATGTTATAATAAGATAATAATTGAACACTTAATGGTATATGGTTAAGGAGAAAAAAATATTATGTAAAACATTGATGTTTGGATAGTCGTTTTAAAAGCTTGGCAATCAGTGTTAAAATCAGTGGCGTACGGTGGGTGTTAATATTGGGTGTGCTATAAAAAATAAAAAAAAAGTACATTTTTTCATTTTTATTAGCCGAGGTTTTGACATGCCTAAACTGCCTTACAGCTTTTTCCCATATATAAATAAATAAATAAACATCAAACCTAATCTAAAATATTATTATATAAAAATATCAAATTTCCAATAAACATAAACTTATAATTATTTATATATAAAATCTAATCTTCTTTCTTTAATCATAAATTTTTCTATCACGCTGTCATAAAAAGTGCTCATCTTTTTAATATCCATAAGGATCCCTTTTTCTATTGAAATCAAGCTAAGGCCACATAGCCTTTCTTGGCCTTGGGTACTTCGATAACAATTATTAATTCGTTTCAGAGCAGAAAATGAACGTTCTGCTGAAGCAGTACTGCTTGGAAGAGTTAATATTAGTTTGCCTAATTTATCTATTTCCTGAAAACCTGACTCAAGATTATTTGTGTTCATAAATTGTACAAGCTCATGAACAGATTTTTCTGCAAATTTAGGTAAATGATAAAGAACAGCAAGCTCATTTTTTGAACTTATATAATCAAATAATGCTCCATAGAATTGTTGCAGTTTGGTAAGTAATTCATTTGGAAATTTTTCTTTATATTGCTCATATTTATCTTTCTCCAGAAGGTGAAAATATTCCAATTTAGACATTGAAGAAAAACGGTTTTCAATTTGCTTACATATATTATCAACTATTGTATTAAATAGTTGGCAAAACGCGTGCTTTTCTTCAACAAGCAAATCATTACTCAGTCTTGGATAATTTTCTTCCGTTACATAAGAATCCCATAATGTTTTATAATTATTTTCCTGTTCATGTCTGAGTTGTTGCAAAATTTCGGTAAACTTTGTTACAGCAATATAATATGTCAAAAGATTCGGATTGTAAAATGTTGTATAACACATCAATTTTTCCAAAAAGGTTTGAAAATATGTGGAGAAGTTTTCTTGTTTCAAAATCTTCCAAAAAGCTAAGAAAACCTCGTGCTTTTATTACAGTGTCGGGGTCCCATAGTTCACAATTTTTCACGACGTCTCGAAAAAAGTCCGTAAATTCATTTCTGTATTTTTGCACTGTGTTACTTAACCGTGTGTATAATTCCATCTTGTAGGTGTAACAGAAGGAAGTCTTCTAGCTACAAACTCTTGTAAAATATTTATTCGTTCGGAAGATTTCGAAAAGAATGCAGACAATCCATTTAAAGTTTGAAAGAATGATTTGCACACTTTTATATTGGAAAGACCTTGTTGTAATGTTAAATTCAACATATGAGCATAGCAGTGTGTAAAAATGGCCAATGGATAAACTTCGAGTACTTTGGCTTGCAAACCATTAATATGCCCACTCATTACACTCGCCCCATCATAAGTCTGTCCAACTAATTTTTCTTGAATTTGAAAGTCTTCAATTATATTTACAACGTGGCAAAATAAGCCATCGGCTGTTTTATCAGAGCTAACGTCTGTAAAGCCAATAAACCGCTCGTAAACTTTACCTTCATAAACAAAACGCAAAACTGTTGAGAGCTGTGAGTTCGTCATTATATCTGAAGTTTCGTCAAGAATAATAGCGACAAAATTTGCTGAATTTACTTCTTCCTTAATATTATCTTCAATTTAATTTCATAACTTCTTTTTGAAAATGGATTATTCAAAATATCTTCAACAGTATTCTTCATCATTATTGGGGTAAATAAAAAAATATAATCTAGAATAGAAAATTAAATAATGATCATATGTAAATAAGATAATAAACTATTTTACGCCAAAATATAAAAAAATGAGTGACCTGTTATTGTGATATAATGTAATAAAAAAGCAGCGACGGACGCAAGAGTTTTTGAAGTACGCGCACCAAATTCGAGACCAATTTTACTACTGAGCGCTGCCAGCCGACAGATCGACTTCAGCCGTTAAATCTCGGAACAATTTACTTTAGTCGGCGGCCGCGCGCAAGGTCGGCGCGTTATATGTGTTGTTCCAAAACGATCGCTCGCGCGAAAACGTTCAGAGCGAATGACAAATACCAATGCATACTATACACTGCTTATTAAAATTTTATAATTTTGCATACTACTGTATGCAAAATGATGTCGCTTTACGCCCTAAATTTTTTAAATTTCTAAATTTATATTTTAGATGGTTTTGCGGGTGTGCGCCGCACACCTAGCACACCCTGAATATACGCCCCTGGTTAAAATGCCAGACCAAGTAAAAAAGGTTAAATGATCACCATTAACAGAAGCGCTCAAAAATAGTAGTAAATAAATCCAGTCCAGTGATTTTTATCACCGAAATTAGTCAAATAATATTTATTACAATAACTGATTTATTAGGTTTCTTGAATCTTTCAAGTGTGGCGACCACACATATAGGCACATTTAAAAGGGCGATTGTCTCATTGTTAATGACCGTAACCAAAAAAGTTCATTCCTTAACAATAAGACAAACATCATGGCACAAGAGGGATTTCTTTTGACCACACACAACACGGGTCGTTAAGATAATCCCTTTTGTGACAAAACGGTACGAACGCAATCAATCACCACAATGCAAACCCTTTCCTAAGAATTCAAAAGTCTGGAGCCAAGCAAAAAACTCGCTTTCAAAATACACATCGCTTTTAAAAGACATATTTTGCTTTCATTCATGATCTGAACTTGAACATAGCATATTTATAAATCCGTTCTAACATATTTTGAGCAGTGTAACATAATCAATAAAAATTGCATTCGCTTTTTGACCTTCGCTTGAATCACTGTTTTTCAGCATTCAAAGGACATAACGATCAATTTGCAATACTTAAGAATACGAGTTAAAGTTGTTTACTAAAAATTTTGCTCATTTGAAAGTGGTCAAGGCTTTGTGTTGACTAATGGCAATTTACTTTAGACTGTCTCTATCTACTATCGATCGCAATTGCGAACTTACTGCAATGCTCATCATTGTCGTCGACATTTAATCTTTAAAAACGAATTAATCATGTTACAGTCCCTTAAACATCGCAAGTAAATGTTTCTATATGATAAAAATATAAAACGTCCTAGGGCAGTCCAGAGAGCAGTGAGTATCGAAGAGAAAGAAGTTTCTTGTAATATTTTTATATAACGCAATTTAATGCTTAAGCACATTACACGGACCACAAAAAAAACAGATCCAGTTCATTTCGCCCATAAAAAGAGCTAAATCGCTTCGGCGTTCATCGCTTGTATGCAAATTAATGGCCACGCTGCGATTACACGGTCATTAATCGACTTCTTAGACTGCCAAATTATGAAAATTACTGCTGGCACTTGCGAAATCAACCGATAAACGACCGAAACAACGGTAAGGTGATTTTCGTCCGTCTGAATCGGCAAAACTACTACTGCCCTATAATCTTTGATTTTTGTTTTTGAACTAGTTAGTTCTGACATTCTTCTAATATAGATCGCGATCATGAGTGTACTGCAATGCTCGTCATTGTCACAATAAAATTTTGATGTTTTTTTTTATATTTATTTGTGATAAACTCCAGCTATTCAGATGTATTAGATAGTATTAATTAACACACAGCCAAAGCAGGAAGTAAGTTTTGATGTTTCCATCATTGCCAAAAAATTTCGAATGAGTAAATCACACATTATTGCCAAATCGCTACAGGTGAGTAGCCGGTTTCGAAATCCTGTTCTGGTTGTACATATGCACATATCACACATTATGTTCGCATGTCCATTGACAATTCAGCAAAATGTCAAGGATGCAAAGCGGCGAAGAGAGGAGAGATTAATTATTCGCCGTCGGTGCTCTTGTGTAATTGGATATGGCGATTTATGATAATTAAATGCACAATAACGCGTTTCGTTGCGGTCGGCAAACGTGCGTTTTAGGCGAGATGGAGATAACCGAAAATCTTGCATAACTAATACACACGTTGCGAATGCTTATGAAAGCGTCTTGATTAATGCTGCGATTAGACTTAATTAAATTTACTGCATTAGATTATCTAAACAGTGTCGAATTATTATGTTTAATATGCAATCCACAATATTTCAAAAGAGTTGTGAAACTGCTGGTTTAATCATTGAGTTTCAGCCGTACTATAATTTACGCTTTAAAATAATAATATAAGCAAAAAATAAGTCGTTTTTTAAGATGACTCTTTTTTAAAGATGCATTGTTAAATAAATAACTTTTTATTCTTCGATATAAAAGATATAAAAAATAACCGGTTATCTGCAGCACAAGGCGTGAATGTATCGATTATACACGGTTATCTTAAACTTAGAAGATCTTTGATATTAACACTGAAGAGCAATGATTGTATTTACTTAAAATATAAAAGCATAATGTTAGTGTGATCATAATATCGTATTAGTTTAATAATAAAAAAAATTGTATGATATATGAATAAAGATTAATTTCAACAAAATTAAAATATTGTTTTAAATGTGATACCAAACATGCTGTAAGATCGCAATACGCACGATCGTTTTCTAAGGCAAAAAACCTAAGCTTGGCAAATATATAATATTACAAAAGAAAAATGCGCGATTCCCTTCAGTATTATGGAGGTTTTAAAAATAGCATTTAACATGATTAATGTATATCTTATATGTCTGACAGTTGTCAGGCGTATCACACAGTGATACTGTAGTGGTTTCAACCCCCTGCACAATTTGTTATAATTTAGAGGTAATTCTAACGACTATTTCGAGAAAAAAAAATATGTTTTGAAATTAAGGCACCCATAGTATTTTTCCCAACAATGGAAGAAAAATCTTGTGGTCAAGCAATTTCGTTAATAATTGGAAATATTACATACTTGAGACGGTTATCACTTATAAGTACCGTAACGAAAAATTAGTTTTTGTTTGGAAAGGATGCGCGCTAGACAATATATTTTACCCTGCATACATAACTATTCTTTCGATTCTTTGCTTATCGATCGCCTGAGTTTTCGAGTCACATTTCGTGGGTGTGTTCAAGATGTAATGCAGCTGACTCGCAAACATTCTCTTCTGCGATTTGACAGAGCTCTCATATTACAGACAAGGAGAGTCGCCAAGGAGTCACAGTAACAGACACGAGAAAAATCAGTGGATTGTCCAGAGAGGATTGCGAGAACATATCACTACAATCGCAGCCGCTCTACCGAAATCGCAGCTGACAATAATACATCTCGACACGCCAGCTAACACTCTCCGAATTTTCACCTGCCATTTCAACTACACTGTCCGATAGGAGCATCTACATTTCTTTATACGTATGTGGTTATTTATAAATGTTTAAAAAATAAATTATAACTAGCTTTTATGGCGTTTATTTGCGTTAATTTTAAAAAATACAAATGCGTGCCCAAATAGTGTCTTTATGCCTGCACTACACTCTAAAATCTCTCGGAAGTTTTCGAAGGTTACCGAAAAGTGAGGGTAATTCAGTCGACTTGGCCAGCTTCGAGCGCTTCCGAACATTGTCGGCAAAAGGACCTAAGTCAAAGGTACCGAAATCGGAGCTGCTCTTTCGAGCGCGAGCGGTAAGATACTTCCCCTTTCGCTCTCTCGCGTGTTAAGTGACGAGAGTGAGAGAAATAATGATATGATGTTTCGCAAACTGAGATAGAACGAGTAACTCGGTTCAATTTCGCTAAGCGCGTAGGCGTCCTAAGGTCAACACGCATGACGAGCGCTGCATCGTATCACGTGGTCAAGTTATAATATCACATACTTATCGGGGACTTCAACAGACTCTTACAGACATTTTTAAATATTTTAGGGCACCAAAAGGGATTCATTATATTTTTGATAGTATATTCTTCTAACATATATCGTTATTATATTTTTTTTCATTTTAAATTAAATAATTTAAAACTAATTAGTGGTACTTGATTTTGTTTAAAAAATCGTTTCGAATATCCTTATGTATTTTCCTTGATCGGTTTATATACATGTCACACCATAACGAATTCTTATTTAGAATTGATGGCGACAAATTCTAGGATAGTCATAGATGTGGTTTTCGTATTCTGAAGTATCATTTTTATGCCTTATGGCATTTTGCAAAAGCCGACAAAGATTTTGCGTAAATTGAATATTTACGACCGAAAAGTTTTCACTCATATTGTATTGGTTAGTACCCACACAAACTTTTATAATTATCAGTAGCATAATTTTAATAATATGACAATTTATAAATTGCGATTATTTGGCACATTTTTCGATCGCGCGCAAATATGCGGGCTGTACGTGACAGAAGCCGCCGTCCGGACGGCATATGAAATTTGCCGCAGTGTGGTCGCTTACTCGAAGCCGTAGGTCTTGGCTGACTTCAGTTGTAATTTCGGTTGTAGTGCAGGCATTATATTTTTATCACAACTCGTATAATACGCGACATTTGTCAAGACTTGACGATAAACAATTACCGAAGCACCTCTTCACAATGAATCTGAATCAAATGTTAGAAATAGAGAATGATAAAAAAGGATATTAATAGACCTTATTTATATTCGATACGGTTATTTGCAACACACAGCGGATTATTGATTTTGCTTCTAGAGATTTATGGCTGTGTTCCTCGTATTGCCCAACAGCATTTCACGACTGAGCATCTCGCGTCGAAAAGAAGCAGCAGAGGCTGTATACTTGTATAGAATGGGTGTTATTAAACTGTCAATTCCGCACTGAAATGGAAATTACTACGAAAGCGAAAGCACTCTTACATCGCACAGCTACAAGATATTCAATTCGGTGGAAGTTGAGCTTGGATGTTTAGCTCTACAAAGAGATGTTCCCACGCGCGTGGACCACAAAAGCGGGGGAGGAGAGAGACTAAGCATTTGGAGCTGTAAATAGGAGCGTTTAGCAACAAGAGCGCTGACACTCAAACAGCTGCCGTTCGACAAGCAAAATTCCCACGTCAAGTCGAGCTTGGTGCGTGGTGGTCGAACAATGGAATTATTTCCAGATCGGAGGGAGAAAATCGCTGAACAAGACGAGTGGCAGGAAATGGCATATCTGATTGCGGCACAACAATGGATATAGCAATTTTCTAATCATATGCGATTCAAGGGCGCGATGCTTTATCGATGTGAGCATGCGAAGATGACCTTTTGAGTCTGCGGTGAAAATTTTATATTTCGCAAATACGCATGAATTGTGGTATTATCACGTCAAAAAAGCGTGTCTATATAAATGTACGAAGCTGGTTTTTTCTTATAAGGTGATGTAAACGCAGTTAATCGGTTAATAATTTCATTATGGCGGCAATGATGAGCATTACAGTAAGTGTGCGATCGAGATCGATAGTGATTTTAAGTGGCCACGTGTGGAAAAGGAAGGTGAGTTGGCTGATGGAGTGTGAAATGTAAAAAAGCTATGAAAATTTTAACGTTAGAAACTATACAATAGATACGATCTTCTTAAAATACTCCTTGAGTATTGTATTTAATTTTCTATAAAGCCAGGTAAGCGAATTAGAGATGGTCTGCGGCATATAAAATATAAACAAAAACCATAGCCAAAATGAAATCAACAATCGAAGGGTAAATTACTATCAATATTACAATCTATACGCATGCCATAAAAATCTCACATCTCCACATAATAACAAAAAACTCTCTTAAGATAAATTAAAAGGTGAACCATAAAGCATTTTCTACGTCCTTTACTATTAAATTATTTAATGTTTTACAGCCATTGGTATAATATATGATATTATGCACGTGATTTTATAAACACGTATCGTCAACTGTGTTCTATTTTAAACGACAGTAGGTGCGCTATGAGTGCACGACTTTCAAAAGTTATTAAGAGTGTTTTTACGCTCACAATGTGTAATTAGCGATAATGAACATAATTATTGTTTACATATTCTTACCACTACAATCGTCTTCGTAGTAGCAGAGCGACATTCATCAAGTGACACAATGTTCAAAAATTTCAAAAAAAGAACTCAATCTGAATGCCAACGGTCAAACGTATGTATTGTAGATAAAATCGAAAGTTTCCTACCGGCTCTGCTGTGCGTTGACTTTGTTACTAACAGAGCAAGGGTCAAGCTTGGGTCAAAAACGGAAATAAATTGCCTTAATCACAGTGAATGGTGGTTGCGTGGTTGCCGGACAAAAGATTCGATTTGCTTTAATGGTATTTTTGGTCTTATTAGGCATTGAAAAATATTATATAAGGTAAAATGTTTCTCAAGCCTTATAAGTTATTTAATTCACACTAATTTCATCTGTAACATATTTTTTTTAATTGGAAGATTTAAAACATCACTTAAACACTTAAACATGCAAACTTTTCAAATTTGAATTGTTTAGATGTTGATTTGTGGCAAATAAAATAATGAACGAAGTCACAAACAAGCAGCAGTAAAAATGATAAAATCAAGTTTATTAACAACAAAATGCTACATGATTTCGGGTTCATCAATCGAGCTACTTGTCTATTAACAATTGCAGGGATTAACTTATACTGTTAAGTCATAAAAAAAACCAATTCAATTTGTGATAAAGCGTTTTAACTGTAGAAAAAATGGGTTTATTTGTTATAATGCGACCTACCGTGGGAAACATTTTAAACGCTCAATTCACAAGGTACACGCTTTGAATCCGAAAATATTAATATATCCGACACATTGGGAAGAGGTAACGCATGCATCGGGTTGATCCTAAAAACAGATGTTCGTGATTTATTAATTGGCCAACGGCAATTAGATTAAAAAAACTATGTAGGAAAATATAAATACGGGAAAGTAGGCAAGCAATGATCAGTTCTTTACTTTCTCTACAAACAGTTCATTTGAGAACTTCCCCACATACGTTTTATGATCTACCTTCATTTTATCTCATCACATCCCTTTAAGACATTTAGTCTGAAGACTTTCTCTTAGATATTTTTCTGACACTGAGTTTAATGTATCAGATCTTCAAGAGCCCTCTAGCATGGACTACAACCGATAGGGAACTGAATCAAATTTGGACCAGCAAAGATTTCAGAAGCAGCCGCTTCTCTCTTCGCATCCACTGGTCCAATTCGGCGTCCGGAATCCAGAGACGTGTTCCGCAATATATTAAATATTTGTTAATAAACTTTGAAATAACGAAAAAAATCAAGACAATATATTATAAAAGAGTTCAACCGAACTTGCATTAAGCAGAGCTACGCCGAATCGGCAAAGATGAACCTTAGAAGTCCGAGTAAAACAGCCCTTTTTATTTATCCAGTTAAGCCACTGCCTTTAAATGTTCAAGTTTAACATTAGTGTTATGGCTCAGAATGAGCTAGAGTAAACCGGAATGCAGCTCTGTTCGTGTTTAATCAACTTTTAATCCCATTGCTTTTTTGTGAGTATAGAGTTTTAAATTAATAAAAAAAATCTTACCTTCGTAGGTTTGAGGCTCGTCGTAGAAGGTGTGATGGCGAGCCAGGTCGTGGTACTCAGCCCAGTAATCGGCCAACTCATGGCCAATTTCTGGGTAGGCAACCGTGGCCGCCATCGTCACGGGGACCTGGTGACAAAGCAGAAGGGAAACATTAGTTACAATAAAAAAGAAAGTTCAAGGGCATGGTACAACAATGAAACACACATAGTAGAACGGCGCGCTTCAAAAAAGCACCTGTGCTAACCTAGATGCACCTATGCAAATCTGTCTGTTTGATGTGCATTCATGGAACATTTGTCTAACGCATTGTTCACCTAGGTCAGTGATAAGTCCACCTTATACCATGCTATAAATATATTATTATGAACTGTTTCGTTTGATCTGACGTCAGCGATTTTAAAATAGTTACAATGTTATTTGAGAGAAAATATTAGGCGAGTGTACAGTTTTAAGTAAGATTGTCTTTTGGTGTACTACAAGGTTTTAAATTGGGTCATTTATTATTTATATTGTATATGCCACAAATAAAATGCATCTTTTAGCAAATGATCTAGTTATTTAATTAGAACTGACATGATTGAATAAAATATATTTTTAAAGCATTTTCACATATGGTTTATTGTGCAACTTAATAGATTGCATGCGTTGCTTAATAGAACGATTTTAAAATGAAATGTTAGAAGAATTAAATTTTATGTGAAATTTAATGTATTAGTGTTTATTTATAAATTAACAATATATTTCAGCAGATTTTGTGTCAATGTATAGCCAATTAATAAGATCCAAATCTTTGCAAATTTTATCTAAAGTGTAAAAAACAATGATGATAACATAATATTATATTTAAATGGTCGATTCAGATGCCAGTCAAATGAGAGTATTATTGACATGGTGTCAAACGATTTTTTTATGTACAATATTAACGTTGACAGGTTGACTGAAATTCTTCTCAATTGGAATCTTGTGTCCAAAGTGGCTTTGCAAGGCAAGGTTGCTGATAATGTCGCAAGATAATGTCAAGAAATATTTTTTCTCTTTAAACATTTGCTGATTTGAGCAAATTGACTTTAACGAGAGTAACAGTTATCTATAATCTTGAATACATTAGATAACGCTATGTTTTTTTTTCCCCAAATAATCTAAAAGTGTATAATTTTATTGGTGAAAATAAATCATCAAAAGATTTCCACATCAACGATTTCTTTCCACACCAATTGTGCAATAGCACGCGTACGCTTTTTTTGATAGGAAATACTTTTTTTTTATCGATCACGATCGAATGTGTATCGAAACTTTGTGATACAAAAAATAAGTTAATTATTTTTCTTAATAGGAACGTACTTAAAAAATTAGATCATTTTTAATGGACAAATTTATATTTTAACATATACATATATATACAAAAATACTATTGAGCGTTATGCACATTACTTTCTATGTGAGTTATAAAAAGTGGTCTTATATAAATTATCGCTTTTTTTTAGAGCATCACATTCATGTTAAACGACCAGAAAATGACAAAAACTAAAGACCGCTTAAAATATACTAAAAAAGAAACTTGAAAATACATACTAGTTGAATAGTTTTACACGTAAATACAGAAGAACTATGTTCTTGAATGTCACTATTGTTTATTTAAAGATCATATTTATTAATTCGAATTTCTCCAGTGATTAACTCTTATATTATATTACAGGCGGCCTTCGACTTTTGCACAATTCGCTATTTCGCACATTTAAAAAAAAACAATTTTTTAAATTTTTTTTTTTTAAAAACATTTAGATTGTGGTGAATCTTTTGCTTCAATCGGACGTTCGTATGATACAAACAGGTCTACGATATGTTCAATTTTGCAAAATAAAAATATAATTAAAGAATACGTTCAAAATTGTGGAAAATAAAGATATATTTCCACAATCTTTAATGATATGTTTTCAAAAAAACACAGCAAAAAAAAAACATGGATGAAATGGAAAATCTTTGTCATCGTAGATCGATGACCAACATCAAAAAGATGTCCCTCTGAGTATTTCAATTATTCAAGCAAAAGCTCTTAGTTTGCACAAAGATTGGGAGGATAGATTAAAAAAATATTTTAACACAGTTTTTCAAGCAAGTAACGGTTGGTTTTACAATTTTAAAATGAGGTATTCTATTCATAATATTAAATTTACTGGAGAATCGGCTGATGCGGATAAAGATGCTGCAAAAGAATTTATTTCCTAATTAACCAAACTTATTGAAGATGTAAAATATTCCTCTAGCCAAATATTTAATGTAGATGAGACAGGTTTATTTTGGAAAACTCTTTAATAATGAAAAATATGAATGAAGCCTTTACGCACCTTGACAAATTTTTAAATATTATGGAAGATTGTGATCCCAATGGAGAACGCATATCTCAAGTGCGTGGGGCGATCAATAAAAACATAGCATGTTATAAAATACTATATGAAGAAAAGAAAAAGAATAATGGAAAACAGTTAACTCTTGATAACTTTTCAAAGGAAACACCCGCAAACCCCACTTAAACGTGTCTCTTAAACGCCTCTTAAACATCTTATATTTACTTGATAAATAAATATTTTAAAATACACACAATTTCAATTTTTTTACTTCCCTCGACTTTTGTACATTCAACATTCGCAAGCATAAACGATCGCATGTATTAACAATAACTCAAGACAATAGTTCAAAACGCAGTGAAAGCGGTATTTGATCCTATCATTGTACAAAATCTAATTTATACACACAAAAGCACTTTCTTCATTGCCTATTATTGAACGGATTAACCTTTTGCTATACGCTGTAACATGTGAGAACCATTCTCATGTTAATTTCGTACGCGTCGATAGTCTAAAACTTGTCGAACATAACAAGTCAATATATTGTATTGCGGAATAAGATGCAATTTTATTGTTTTAATGTTGTATATTTGCAGATGAAGAGCATATTATTAACATGAGAAACTAGAAAATCTATATTATTATAATACTTATTGATTCACAATGCATGTAGAAGGTCTGTAAAACACGTCTGACTTTATCTATTTTGAACGTAAATTAGTGCAAGGCAGACTCGGTAATTAAAACAGTAATTATATTCCAAAAAAAATGCAGGTGTCATTAGCTTCAATGTCTTCCACCTAAATGCAAAATCTATGTTCAATAAGGACCATATCATCAAGTCAATCGGTCAAGATCCTAGCAGATGATTACAGAGCCAGGTGAAAACACTTCTTCTAATCCGACTCAACGAACGGTTCCATTCAAGTTCGTAGTTACGAGAACCAGTTCCGCGGATAGAGCATCATCAATGGTCGTTTGCTTACATCATTTGAATGCGAAGCAAGACGAGAAGAAACCTTGAACCATCGAGCAGACTCGTCGATAACCGATCCAAGGCTGGTTCCACTCAGAGCGATTTTATCGACTTTTCGGTGCGAACCGTATCGACCGGGTCTTCGTTGTTGCTGCCATTACGCAAGATATCGAAGCAACAAGTTATTTACTGTAAACTTTGTGGCGTGTGCTGTTCGACCCGTTATTCCACTAATATGTATATACATATTTGAGTGTCCAATATAACTGTTTATTGATTAAAATCCGGATGTAGAACGCCTATAAACAACCATAGATGTTCAGTTTTTAAGTAAAATCATATATTTAATGTAACAATAACAAAGTATAATATGTATTATCAAAGCTTAGATTTTAAATGCTAATGTTAGTGTAATTATAGTTAAACTAGTGTGCGAATACCGGACCCTCAACTTTTTGGGTTTTAAATATTATTTTTGCTTTGTTCTGATTTTTAAAAATTTAATGGTTCAAATTCGAAATTATTATTTAGGATTTTCAATGATAGTCAAAATGGTCCAATCTATAAAAAACTACTTAACATTTTCAATTCATTTGAAAATAGGTGTACAACTTGACTCAATATTTCCAGAAGAAAACATTTTATATTATTTAACGTTAGATTTAAAATTTAGATATTAAATGTTAAATCATTTATGAATAGGTTTAAAACATAGCTAGATAATAATAAATTAAGAATTGTACAGTGAAATCTCAATATAGCGAAGTTCACGGAAGCAATGAATATATTTCGGTATACTGAAAATTCGTTATATTGAATGTAAGTATGATGATATATTTTTATTTCATTTTTAATTACCATATTACTACAACATCAAAATAACCTCTAATAAGGTTGACAGATCGTTTTTTGTCCATTTTTAAGGATACTGTATGAAACAAAAAAAAATTGTGAATATAATGTTTTATAAAAAAAGTTTGAGGGCCAGTGAAGCACCTGTAATGTCGCTTTTTAACACATCTGGCACACGCCAAGTCAAGAACGAACTGAATTCGGAGAAATATTGTGTCAAGTTGTAACGTCATTCTTAAATTCGGATGAAAATATTTCGTTATACTGAGATCAGGCTTCGTTAAAATAAAAATATTTTGTATGAAAGTTTTCATGGACAAATTGAAGATTCGTTATACTGGGAATTTCGTTACAAAGAGATTTCGCTGTATTCATTTTTAAAATAGGTTTGTAGCTTAACTAAATATTAATAAAACAAAAAATACCAAAATGTTTTCAACATAAAAATAATATTAAAACCTAACATTTTGTATCATTTAAAAGTAGGTTTACAGTTTAAATAAATAATAATAATAAATATAAATATCGGTTACAAATCAAAAATATTACTAACATTAAAAAATATTTTGTTACACCTTACTGACGAAAAAATATTTTTAAGGTTGAAAAAAATATTTTGAATAAATCTTGAAATTTTATTCTGAAACTTTATAATTTAAAAAATATTTAAATTAGTGTTATACATTTTTGTGTAGTTTCCTTTCAAAGGCATCAGTAAGATGGATTTTGCAACACTATGTGTTTAGTAGTTGGTTGGTAATGAATAGTACTTATTTTGAAACTTTTCCCCTTTTTGTTGAAAATGTTTTTTCAAGCGAAATTTTAAAAATTCTCTACAAAATATAACTTTAAATTGACAACGTTCGCCAAAATTTAAGTACATATTTTTTCTGTATAGAGAAGCTAATACAAGTCCACATAATTTATATTATATTTTAAGTCCCGTATAAACTAAATATATTTAAAAAAAAACATTTTTTTTAGAATTTGATGATTTTATACATATTTTGATAAGTGTTTTACAATTTGAATCGTTAAAATCAATTTTGTAGTTCGTTCTCAAGCGCGCCCAAAACTGGGGATTTCCCTTTCAAATTTGCTAACATGTGACAGTTCTTGTCATCTGGCAAGCGCTCGCTCGGTGTGCAATTAAATAAACAGTGAAATATGTTATAATCACGGCGTTTTTCTTACAAAGTGTCAATTGAAGATGATTCAAGTGATGCAGCATTTGAAATTATAGACAAAACTATAAATTGTGGGTGTGCCAGTAAGTGTTTGGTTATAAATGAATAATATAACACGGTTATTCTAACAAAATTACTATTGACTTTCCAGGATCTAATATTAAAAGACAAACAGCGGTGATTGAGCAATTAAAGGTATACATACCAAAGTTAATTAAACATATTACAATGCTAGTAATAATGAAAAATCTCGTATTGGTGTAAACAAAAAGTTACATTTTACCTACTATATAGTATCGTTTACAGTTAATTTTCAGAAGCAATGATAGATCTAATAACATTTACGTATGGCGAACAATTAATATATGACATATTGTGACAATTTTGAAGAAGATGAAGAGATGCCAATCTATGTGTTGAATCCTCTACTGTAACATCCGCCAATTTTGATCTTCGGATGTCGTTTAAATTTAATTTATGGATTATATTAGTAGTAATAATGTGTTCAATGTTTACTCTTATTGTTTTTTAATTATTTTTCAGAAGCAATGATGGAACAATTTGATGACCTATATGGCTACAACGTAGAATTGGTATATATAAACAAAGAGTGAATCTTCTCATGTTGAAGTCACTGTCAGCAAGTATTATCTTTTTATAAAGAACATACTACATAAGTTTGATGTAACTGAATATATTGAATTTGGCTATTCCTAAAGAGGAATGATGGCACAGAACAAAAATTGATTAAAAATTATAACGTATAAATACATATTTTGCACATCGGAATTAAAAATAACTCACTTTTAGATATTTTGGCTATCGGTTATTCCAGGTATGCAATCACATATTTATAATCATTGTAAAATGTCGATTATTAGATAACATCCAAGAAACTACACATTTATAAGCTGTCCGTTGGCTGATCCGTTCCCACTGCGACAGCGCCGATTTGATTGACATTAACTTTCAATCCTCATACATACTAAGGATATATTACACGTTCACGTTTAAAATGTACCTGGTTAATTTGCAATTCTTAAAATCTAACGTATATGTGCATTAAATCGGAAGCAATGGTAATGTTTATGTAATGTAAAAGGAAAAACTCACTTTTTGGCCTCGGAGCCCGGCGACGGGAATTCAAAATTTGAAGATTTCAATACGAAGATTGTTTTATGATTGTTTATCAAATTTAATCAATGTATTCTTCTTATCCTAAACACATTATGTATATATTTAATTTTCATAGTTATAACACACCTAGTTAATTTGCAACCCGATTATTTATAAAAGCAAAAACTCACTTTTAGGCCTCGGAGCCCGTCGCCGGGAATTCAAAATTTGAAGATTTCATTACGAAGATTGGTTTATGATTGTTTATCTAATGTAATCAATGTATTCTTCTAATCCTCTACACATTATGTATATTTTTAAATTTCATGGTTATAACACACTTAGTTAATTTGCAATCCGATTATTTATATTCAATCAAATAACGAATTAATGAAAATTGTTGCGTAGCAAAATTTTATTATTAAATAATAATTATTTAAAACTGTTGTCACGGTACTGTCAGCCATCTTGTTTTATATTTGAATGCTTATTTTTCATTGGTCGAAACAACAGAACACATTACCAGTGCCTCGGAAAGCAAGGAAGCAAATTCAATTTTTATTTTTATTATTATAATTAAATATATTTCCTTTGTTTACTTGTATTATTATACACCGTTCATACAAAGTGATACGATTTTCAGTGTAGAGAATAGCACGGAGAATGTTTCATTTCAAGTTATGCATATATATAATATACAAGGTGTGGAAGGAAGTAAGGGGTAGAACGGAAGTGCGAGAAAATTTACAACGATCACAAATGTTTGGTGCCTCTTAACACTTTACCTACCGCTCACGCCAATTGGCGTCCTGAGTGTGCCGAAAGTTAAACACCGCAGACGCCAATTGGCGTCCTGTGTATGTTTTCGTTTCCATGTCAAATTAAAAATATATGTTTAGTGTTTTATTTGCTTTTTTTTTAAGAGATGACTTAATAAATGTATGAATTTTCATTTTATTTTCATTTTTTTTTTTTTTTAATTATATTTATACAAATGCGAAGGTTTTATAAATATATTTTATATTTCTTTCATCAGGCAGTTTCACTACCAGACAAACTTATGTATCTTTTGATGTGGTCCGAATATTTTAACAAATTTTTCTAGACATGTTATAAATGTAACAATGCATCAATTCAAGCCATTATTAAGTGGTTCTCAACATGTGGTTCACCGGAAATAAAAATTAATTATTACATTTTCTTATTATTAGATTTTAAAATTGATTGATGATTTTAAAATTATAAAAGCAAGTAATCTAGGAATTTAAATAAAAATAATTTAAATTGAGTTAACCAGCGGTTCTCAAACATTTTCAAATTTCTAAAAACTTTTATCCAGCACACTTTTTTTTCGGACGGTGTAAAAAAAGAAAAAATATGATATTTTATACACAAACATATAAATATGTATATTGAAAAATAATTTATTGGGTAAATGGGTTTATTTAGAAATAAAGTCAAATTACATAAAATTAAAAAATACGATGTACATATATAAAAAGTACAAGACACTAAAAATTTATCATATCATTAACCATTAGATAGTATTGGATTACTGAGAATCTCAAGATTGTCAGATTAGTAAGATTCTATTGTATTTTTTTCTATCCTGTTATAAGTAAATTCCAACATATTTTTTGTGAGTAAATATTATCTCCCGTCTGATATTACTGGCTTACTGGAAGTACCGAATCTCAGTGACACATTTTTTTAGAAAGTGGGAATTTTTTCGAGTTATTATTTTTGAATTATTAGCACGATACACATAACAACTTATGGATAAGAATTAAGTTTAAGTTATACTATTGTGTGAAGTGCATCTGGTTTTCGTGTGCTCGAGTGAATATTCGAAAAATATTACGAACTGTTTATAAAACATTTTTTTAGTTAGATACGAGTGTAGAATCTACGTGAAAATAATTACAGTTTATGTTAGTTAATATAGTGTTAAATATATATATAGATATTCCAAGTGACAATGAAAATTATAGTGATAGTGATTCAGACTCCTCTGTTCATGAAATAAATCGTCCACATGCTATGATGCTCATGAGCAATGAGGAAGATGAACAAGAAAAATATTTAGAAGACACAAAACTTTATTGAAGATGACTTGTTTCTCGTTATTGCAGAAGAAACGAACAGATACCATAATCAACACATCAACAGATACAAACTGCAAATAAAATCTAAAAAATGGGTGGATGTAACGGTACCAGAATTAAAAAATTGGTTTGAGTTGATATTGCTAATAGGCCTGGTAAAAAAAGGCTCATTACACCTGTATTAGACAATTAATCCACTAATAGGAACCTTGATATTTACAAAAACCATGAGTAGAAATAGGTTTAATCAAATATTACGTTACCTGCGTTTTTCCAATAATGAAAATGTTCCTGATAATGTAGGATTACTGTTCAAAGTACAAAAAATAATTGATTATTTCTCCGAAAGATTAAAAAATATGTACAAACCAAGCCAAAACATATCTCTGGATGAGGGTATGATCCCATGGTGTGGAAGATTAAATTTTCACGTATACAACCCCAGTAAGCTCACAAAGTACGGTATAGTGAAGAATGGTATGTGAATTAGTGTCAGGATACATATCGAAATTTAAAATATATTCAGGACCTGGAATTTCGCTACAAGATTCAATATCACATCTAACATCAGACAATAAATACAAATGGCATCATCTTTATATGGACGATTTTTATAACAGTGTTGAAATAGCAAAAAAAATATATATGAAAAAAAAAATAGAATCTGTGGTACCATAAGGAAGAATCGGGTTTTACCAGAATATCTGAAAAATGCAAAATTACGAATATTTGAAACCAAATATAAACGATATGGGGTAATATTGTTGCAATTGCAAAAAACAGTAAAAAATCGAGACACTTTAAACTTTCATTATATAACGAGTTATTGTGAAAAGTGATTTACACGTGAAAGACAATGTAAATTATCTATGTTTGTACCTGGAAAATTTCACATTACGATGGAGTGAATTACAACGGTTAGTGAATATTTTATTGCAAATGAATTATATATCAGTAAACTCGTATTAGTAAAAATGTCGCAATACAAAAGAAAACTTTGCTTGAAAAAAGTTTTTACAAATTTAAAAAAGTTTGAGAACCGCTGGTTAACTCAATTTAAATTATTTTTATTAAAATTTCTAGGTTATTCGTTTTTATAATTTTAAAATCAAGATAATCATTTTAAAAATCTAATAATGAGGAAAAGTAATAATTATTTTTTATTTCCGGCGAACCACATGTTGAGAACCATCTAATAATAACTTGAATTGATGCATTGATACATATATAACATGTCTAGAAAAATTCAACGAAATATTCGGACCGTATCAAAAGATACATAAATTTAAATAAAAAAGGTAAAATTCGTGAAGTTTTGCGAAAAAGTGCCGGTATTTAGCGTAAGTCTGGTAGTGAAACTGCCGGTCGGTAAAGTGTTAAGAGAAAATATAACTATAATTTTTAAAGCCTTGTACATTATTTTTTGTATAAATATAAGATAACATAATGAAAGTTTTAAAACCATCGTTAGCTTAAGAACGATTAATAAATCAGGTTGAATTTGGTTAAGTTTGAGTTTGAATATCAAATGGACGTTTCGCAACTGTTAAATTGAGTTTTAATGACAGTTATAATGTATTAACAAAGATTGCTTAAGAAATGTTCCTGGAAGTCGTTCGTTCACTTTTACTTGACTTGCACGTTCTTCTCTCTTAAGATCTTGCGAGTATTACCAGATCACACTACTATATTCCGTAAGTTTATAAATAAACAGTGGGAAGTAAAAATGTTTTTTTTTTACAAACCATATATGTATATATAAATGTACTGTAAACTATGTACATACTTGGGATGCAAAGCAGATTCAATGTTTGACTTCCTTGATTTCAATCTTGTTTTCGCCTCGATTAACATTACTTGACCAGTTTTATTCTAATTGCTGTTACATGCGAAACAATCCAGTTTTGTAAATGTCAAGTGCGATTTCCAATGTGAAAATCTTTTACAGTTAATAAGCGGAAGCTAAATATACGCACGTATGTGACAATGTTTACAATCGACTGATAAACAATACAATAAAACAAAAACAGGCTTTCCCATGAATCACTCTATGTGCGGATATAATAAATAAATAACTGTTAACGCTACATACTCAACAATATTTTAGGTGAATACGTCACATTTACCATACGTTGTAAAATACGCGAAAATAAGATTATCTCCAGATAATGCTGCAAACGCTTCTTAGAACAATGTACGATAAGATTTTACTGTAATCGCTTGGGAAATGCCTGAAAACTGTTAACATTACATCACTGAAAGAATGATCTCATTAGGTCGTGTGTATCGAGTCACGGTTTTCTATAGGAAATGGTACTTTGTTCAATGATTTATCTTAGAGTGATGTCATGGTAGATAAAAACTAAAATGACCCAACACCAAACCATTCCCGGAAAGCGGAAACTGTAGTTATTAATCTACCGTTAGTTAGAGGTGCTGCTTTAAACAAATCAGGTGATAGATCCACCTACTAGAGAGACGGATTGATTGATCTACCAAAAATTGGTTGTGTGGTCTTTTTAAGAGATCAACATCTCGTTTCGGTGGACTGAACTGGATCGAGAGTGGGTTCTCTCGCTATTATCTCTTCACATACATTTTTTTCATTTCAATATGGTCAAGAGGCAAAAAAATCTAAAAAAGTAGAACTGGTTTTCCAACCAGTGCCCTGCGCTGCACCGCTATGAAGTGAACCGAGCATTATCTTATTCTTCTTCTTTGGAAGCATGCAATTAATTTAATTACGTTTATATGCTTAACATGTAATCGTGTTTAGGTATTTCGCCGTCGGCTCGTGAGACACTCTAAAGAATTTTCAAGAGCAATTCAAAGATTTAGTACAATCAAGCTAAGATGATTGATCTGGAAAATGTATGCAATATGATTTAAAAGCAAGTTAAAAATACAAAGCGGCAATTAAATTATTGCTTGATGCTATAATATATAAATTATAGATTATAGCTCTGCGAATGCTTAACACGGATTAATACATCAATACTGAAACAAGTAACCGGCTGCTGATTTACAACACAATTATATCAGGTGTAATAAAGATAAAAAAACTTCAAGGTAAGATTGAAGTGAACGACAGATCAAAGCGAGAGTTCGATTGAATAAGTCTTATTTGAAATGTTACACTTGGTTAGTTTTCACACTTTAAAATAAGTTTTGTACTTAAATGTGCAATAAACAGTGGGTGGTGAAAATAGTTATTATTGCTTTTTTAACAATACCTTAAAATTATGTTAACAAAAGTATGTTAATGCGGCACCTTTATATTTTGAAAACATTAGTAAGTTTTATTACAGTATTACTTTAACAAAATACGCAAAAAGCTTTTCAAAAAACATTTCTACAAGATTATGATTAATTATATTACATAATAAATATCCCTATTTAAACCATCCTCTGTGAAAGGACTTTCATAGAGGCCTCCTGAAATGCATATCTTATCCTCCTGATGATGACAATACAAGATGCACTCCACTGACATTAGCCTTAAGATAGCGCGTCGCCGAGAGTCTGCGCCCCCAGATAAATGTGCTCCAAAACATTGTATTTAATGTCGTATTTAATTAGCGTAGTTACTTTATATATGAATTAATTAGAGCATTTTTGAACTAATATAGTATTGTCTACAGATCCTAGTAGATCCTCATTTGTAAATATATTTATTTATTTATTTTAGATTAAATTAAGAACATCGTGGCCTAACAGGTTACCCCAATGCGCCACGATGGTCGAAAACAAATTTTAAATTTACAAAACAAAAAAAAAACGTATATATAAATAAATAGAACAATACTTAAAAATAATAAAAAATATAAAACATCAAAATTAAACGATACAAACTGGATCAGCTCCTCGTAGCTAACATTAAACAGGTCAATATGTAATTCCAGCGTATTAAGGAGCCGGATAGCCACAGCTATAGGCGAGTCGGCAAGTGCAGACGTCCTAGCCCTAACGGCCATCAAAAGAGGACGCGATCGTGATTCTCGAAAATGATCCGGAACCCAAAACTGGAATTCCTCGAGAATAGCTGGATTGTCAACAGCACTTTTTAGTAATTTAAAAAATGCTTAGCGACATACAATTTTTTGCGAGAGCTCAGCGAATCATGTCCCAACGCTCCTAAAAGAAAGGCGCTGGGATATATGTACGGATAATAACCAAATGTCCTTTTGTAAAGGTATCTTAAATACCTTTTTTGAATTTTTTTCACTAAAAGGGAATATTTGGCTATTCGGGGATTCCAAATTATAGATCCTGATTCAAGAATGCTACGAACTAAGGTGTCATAGAGGATGCGAATAACTGACGGATCGTCAAAGTGAAAGGCATTCCTCATAACAAAGCCGAGCATCTTGGAAGATTTATCACAGACGTCATGTATGTGTAGGGAGAACCTCCATTTGCTCTCGAAAGTGATTCCGAGATCTTTAGTGGAAGTTTCTCTAGTCAAAATGTTACCACTGAGATGGTAGAAATAAGCTGATGGCGAATGGGATCGAGAAAATGACACAGTGTGGCACATTCCGACACTAAAGGGCAGACGGTTAACGGAAGCCCATCTCCATAGAGAGTCTAAATCACTTTGTAGAGAGAAGGAGTCCACAACAGATCGAATGCATTTATATAATTTTAAATCATCTGCGTACAGAAGTATACTTGAATTTTTAATTGCTGTATTTATGTCATTAATAAATAACACAAAAAGCAAAGGGCCCAGATTGGATCCTTGAGGAACCCCCGAAGGGGTAAAATATTCTTTCGACAATCGGCCACCATAAGTTACAAACTGTCTATGATTGCTTAAATAACTCGAGAATAACCGAGTTAAATTATCCGAGCAACCGAGGATCGACAATTTTTTTAATAATAACTTACGACAAACTTTGTCAAAGGCTTTCTCAAAATCTGTATACACGACGTCTACTTGAATTCCCGCATCGAGAGAAGTTGTCACCGTTTTGGTGAACGACAGAAGGTTAGTAACAGTGGAACGGGCAGGACGAAACCCATGCTGTTTGTCTAACAAAACTTGCCGAAAGTGATTATAGAGATATTTATGAATAATTATTTCAAATAATTTAGTAGGAGCTGACAACACTGCGACTGGTCTATAATTATTTATATATAATTTGTCACCCTTTTTATGAATAGGAGTGACTTTTGTGCATTTCCATAGATCAGGAAATGATGATGTTTTGAGAAGCAGATCATAAATACATTTTAGAGGAGCAGCGAGACTGACTTCGCAACCCTTCAAAATAAAATCGGGAATTAAATCATCTCCAGAAGAACGCCCTGTCTTAAATTTATTAAATCTGTATTTAAGATCTGAGTGCTCAGTTTCTTTGATGGTCAGTACTGAAGACAAAGAACATGAAGAAGGGAGCGACTAAGCAAATATATAAACTAGCATTCTAAAATTATTTTTATTCATGTTTAAATTTGAGACAGTTTTTTATTTTATTTTATTTTATAACAACCAATGACACCATAAATGTCTTGATAACAATAATTAGTGGCGCCATGTACAATCACGTGACTAAACAGTCTAAATATTGAATCAAGTAAATTACAACTATATTCTTTTAGATGTTCTTATTTTCTCAGATTACGTACAGCAATAATTAATAACATGTAGATGGATTTCTTTGATATGTAATAAAAAATAATAAAATGTGTCACTAATGTTAAAGGTTAAATATTTTTCATAGATCTGATATCAATCAACTGAAATCCAGTATAATTACTACGTGAGTATTAAAGTAATTAATGGGGTATTATCCCATTGTTTTATATTACTATGGTCAGAAACGAAATACTGTAGCATTTTTCATCATCATCATTGGTACATTTATCGCCCAGGGTAATTTGTACGCAATAAGTCTAAAACTAAATAGAGTGCGTCATAAATATGTCGCAGTACTCCAAAGCAATTATACGCATGGTACGCGTAATATATTATATATTTTAGCGAGTACTACAATTTTGCGATTATGGTAAATAAATTACGATCATTTTTACTCACATATTTACGTCACTGTATTATTCTGCGCGAATCTTATCGCAATCTATCGAAGTCAAACCAGATACGGTTGTCACCGAAAACTTTCGCCGTTTTGATAGGCTCGGCAGTATTTAGGAAAATGTGTGGTTTGACACTTTTTTGTCATTGGTTTTATGCCCTTTGAGATACTTCACCGCAAAACTATCGACTTTCCATTTCCACTTGGCGAAGGTAACGGCTTGATTTACGAGGCCACTACAGTCGAATGTAATGACTAATGATCGTTGGTCAATTAGCACTCAAAAGTCGCAGAAACAGATAACAGTAACGAATTCACTTTCACTAGGTAGCTTACCGGTTCGAATCTCACCATATAAGCACAGCGATTATATAGAGAAAATTATTATGTTAGTTTAAAATTTATTCAAAAAGCGACTTTTGCAACACTTGAAGATTCAGAAAGCAAAGATGCAAAGTCCATAAAATATTTATATTTTGAGATTGCCTTAAATACCTTTAGGCCACGTGTATATTATTTTATCAGCATGCAATACACCTCAAAGGTACTTGATTCTAACGTCATCTATATTTTGCTCATATGTTTTCAACACCTAATGCTTCCTCTACACTCTCTGGAAGTTACCGAACCAAAGGTCTACCGAATATGGTCGAGGTCGCCGAGACATTAGAGCGGGCAGACCCGAGCTCGACCGAAGTAGCCCCGAATTAACACATTATATTTTCCGTCCTTGCCCAACCGTGGCCTACTTCCAGAAAGTGTGGAGGAAGCATAACGCGCGCAGTTTCTGATTGCCTCTTAAAACTTTTTTTTGGTATAGAAATCACATACAGATGATTACGTTTGACAGGGTTTTTGTCTCAAAACTTGTTTTAATTTAATATGATCAAATTTATCATCCATCAATAAAGAAACAACACAATAGCGTAAAGGATTTTGGACGGTACAATCCCATTAATAACTCGAGTTTTGGAAACCTATTTAAAAATTAAATATTTATCTCACTGTGCTAACTTTGAAAAAAATATGTACAAGATAACATTTTGATTTCAAATCAAACATATAGCAAGAGATTCAACGCTTTGTAAATCTTTGTTACAATCTGAAGTATAAGAGAGCAAGTTCGTTTTTATCCATCTTTTTTACACCTAACAGTCATAGAAACGTCAGATTTCACATAAGATTTTATTGTTTTGTACACAGCACCAGAAAATTGCGGCCATCATACCAATTAAATGATATCTACAATCTTCAAAACCAATAAAACTCGCATCGGAAACGAAAAATATAAAACTTAATTAAAATCATATACTATTCTAACTTTTACTTTTTACTACGTTGTACGTATTTATTTTACGCGTTAATTGCCGCTTTATAATAATTAAAGGCACTTTCTACGCACAGACGTTTGCAGAACTTGAAAACCATTATCATTCTAGCAATTTTCAATCTGCCAGTCGTTCTGCTATTTAATTATCGCCATGCCGTACGTCTATTATAGACCAACTAACTATAGAATGAATTGCAGTTTCTCCTCATTTTGTATAATACAAAATGATTATACATATTGTTTATTGTTCATAAATATGTTTAAATGATTATCGCGAATATTGATCAATCGTTCATTATTTTTCTTTATACCTAGCTATCTTTTCTTATCAGTTTCCTAATACGCATGTTTTTAATTATAGCAAATATCTAATTTAGAGTCGTAGTCGTATGTATTAAACTTAACGATTATAATCGACAGTGTGTTTTTAATACAAAAATAACCCGTTGTATATAATTATTTATATATACAATTATAACCACAATTATAACAACTGCTATTCAATGTTTACATGTGTGTTTTTCCAGCAAAAATTCTCATCTAAATATGTATAATAAATATTAAACATGAATTTCAACAATATTGATAAAAAAAATCTTGATTAACATCGATATTTATATTAAACATAATTTTATATCAAATTGATTTATATCAGTATTTATTCAATATTGCTCTAAAATTAATATTAAATTTTATAATATAATTCATGTGCCTTGCTGCTGTCTTCTCCTCATCAGGGTTGCTAACCAATCACAATTATGCAGCGATCATCTAGTAAATCACTGCAGTCGCTTCTTAGAACGGCGAAATAGGTATGTCTAAAAAAGCGACATTCGCTTGATGGGCATTGTCCAAGGTCGTATTGCATTGCAACGGGAATATTGTGAATCCAGTGATTTATTATATCTGTGACCGTTTCGCAACAAAGAAATATAATAGTAAAAATAAAGCTCGTATTATTTATGCGATTTTTTAGAGTCGTAAAAAGGGGTGTGGTTCCAGTCTTCTTTCCTTGTTGATGGATGATCATTTTGGTCACAGTAAATTAACGTAAGTTTTGTGTGTGGTCGTTATATAGTATGTGTATAGAATCATATTTTTTAAGCGCGAATTAAAAACAAAATACAATCCATTTTATTTTGAACTATCCTTTAACCCAGCCTGGGCGAAGCGGGGGACGTAACTACCCCATTTTCTATGTTTTTGCGGATATTAATAAAATTATATTTTACGGTTATATTCTTCAAGTCGATTCTAACATTTTTATTTATGGTAAAATGTGTATTTCGGTAAATTTGTGTGTATTTTGCAAACAAAAAAGTTTATATACAAAGGTCAATATATGTTTAAAAACTTAATTTTGTTCAAAGTCTAAAAATTTACATACTTTAGTTTAAGAGTGATTTTTCCTTATTAATAATAATGTTTTTAAATATTTAAGGGTCGGATGAGGAGAATGTTGAAGGTGACACAAATTTAATATTTACATCTAGATCTGGATTCCTATAGATCTGAAAACATTCACCAGTTTCTAGAACTATAATATAGTTTCGTATCTGACGGGACAATCTTATTTTAGTGATTTATGTCCCAAAAATATTAAACTGTTTCTTAATGTAAAAAGGGCACAAACACAGTTGCATTACAACTGAATAGAGGCGGGAGTAATAAAATGATCCAATTCTATTCTAGCCTAAGGTAAATACGAAGATTTAGGATTGTTTTCAGAGATCATAAACATAAAAACTTAGAGTTCATTCATTAAATGTATGAATGGAGGATAGAATACCGTAGGAATTGTTAATATATATGGGGTCCAGCCGTCCCCCTGTTCGTACGGAGAGCTTTTTTCTACATTTTGTCCGCTTATGGTTATAACGCACACAGTTTATTTAAAAATATAATCAAATTTAATAATACTCTTTAATAATATAACTATATTAAATAAATACATATTTGGTTTACCTAAAATTGTTTAAAATATAAAAAAAAACTATGATGATGATTTGGATTTTACATATGTATATACGTGTTTTGATTATTATTTATTTATTAATATCGACAAAAGATAGGTACAAAAGATCTAATACGGAAAATGCTCTTTCAGATTTTTTATATGGACGTGAAATCGTCTTGAATGCATATATTTATGGCTGTCGCCATCAGGATCTTTAATACGATGGCATTGCACATTGACCAGTTTAATGTCAGCTATGAGGAGCTGGTCCAAGTCGTTTCATTTAATTTTTATATTTTAAGATTTTTTTATTTGCTTCTTTATATGCATTATTTTAATTATATTTTTTTGTGTATTGAGATAAGACAATTACTGTTTTCCACCACCGTGACGCATTGGGGTAACCTGTTAAGTTTATATTTTTTATGTTTTTTTTTATATAACGCATCGAGTAATACAATTTAATATTTTTACGACTTATCAAATTTAGCTGCGGTTATGTTAGCGGGGGAGCGTTCTTTGAATATAATCTGCTTAACCAGATTTAGAATCAGCAAGTACGCCGAAAAGGCCGTTTAACATCTGCTATGTAGAAAAAATTAATTAAGACGTAAGTAGCAACGTGCTTTTTGTATTTCTTTTACTTTTAACGGACAAAAATTAAGCGTCTTACATTTTATTTTAGTAATTTGACAA
The DNA here is from genome assembly GCF_051122295.1 of Plectrocnemia conspersa. Lineage (NCBI taxonomy): Eukaryota > Metazoa > Arthropoda > Insecta > Trichoptera > Polycentropodidae > Plectrocnemia > Plectrocnemia conspersa. The sequence continues at coordinate 25,688,642 of NW_028277169.1, forward strand.
TTTCAGGTAAAAGGGTTAGGAATTACTAAATATTTTTACTGTAATATATTGATAGAAGTATCTTTGAGTAACTATTGAAATAACATACTGGAAATTTTATTATTAAAACATTTAAAATGGCTTCAGAAAATAGAGCATATCTTAGGCATGACATGACTGCAATGATAAAATCATTTTGGGCATGACATACTTGCCTTTGGACTTTAGAATAGAATCTTTTATGCATACTCCTTAAATTTAATTTAAAAAGCTAGTTAAAAATATAATAAGACATACCACAAAAAAATAGAGAGATATACGATTCTCATTCAATCGATAATAGGTTCGCGTGCGAATCGGTTGGCGACCTCTGCCAACAGGAATGTGTCAGAGTAATTTTGTACAAAAGCCAACCGGACTGGATATATAAAAATGAATCGACAAAGAAGCCGCTTTTATTAAGAATAGTAAAACGCAGGTAGTTAAGGTGAGTCCGAGGGTTTTTGTATCTCCTTGCTGCACAAACTACTACAATGAATATATTTTTTTATACCACGCTTGGCCGCTCATAGGTAACCGGACGGACATTGTGTGAAATCTACAAAGATCATCACCCCTCAAAACAAAAAAAAAGGAATTCAGAAACACTATGCAATTTGCGGTCTGAGCATCAGATTGGTTTTGAAATCGACGAAGAGCGCCCATTCCAAAATCGCTTATCTCCTCCGCTGTCCGGTCATTATTATTATTATTTTAATTTTTTTGATACAATAATATAATTACGGGGTAATTAGACATTGCTTAGGATGCAAATATAAATACATAGTATTAATATAATAGCAATTACATGGTGATTAGAAGGAAAACGTGCGCGACGACCGTACTGACATTACAAAAACGGTCGTTGACCAATTGCTCTTTTGCAATTGCTAAAATGCAAGATCGACAATAAGAAAACATCAAAAAGAACAGTAGTAGGCGACGTTTAGCAATACGAACGATTAGTAGATTTTGCAATTAGCACAATAATTATTCGAATCTATTGGGAAACTTTGCACATTACAATTCGACGAAATATAACGGTCGCGTTTTGCATTCAATGTATAACAATTGTTTTTTTTTAATATACGATTGTTAGGCAAATGTATGGATCTATTTCGAAATTATTTCGGTACATATTTAGCACATAGTTATTAGGCTATTTTAATAGAATTTAGGTATTGTCAGAATGTGTATTTCTTTACCTGAAACTTCAGAAAACTAATTGGTCAATCAAAAGTCAATCGATCTGATTTGAAGCATATGTATGTTTCATATATTATAAAACATACATTTACGTAAAATAATAAGATTGCCACAAAGATAAGATAATTCAGTTTAAATGTAAAATTACACGATATTTCAATCTGTATAAGTTTTAATTTTATTAGAAACACTTTTCTAGATTTATTTTTTTTATTAATACGTAATTTAATTTATATATTTGATATTTAATGTCAATCATTGTTTATTTTCAATAAAAAAATGTTGTCAATTTTATCATTCGTAGTGCTACGTGTGACGCGTAAGATCAAGGTTGACGTGAAGAGTGAAGCAGTTGCTTTTTTTAGGATTTTCTATATCTGACAAAGATGGTGAGAGTTGAATGAATTTACTTTTATTGTGTAAGATCTTAATAAAGCGCTGACACGAACATATTTGAAATGGAGAAGGCGGTATATGTGCTATGTATGCGTTTTTGTACACAACATTTTGTTTATATTTGACTATTTTTTAGTTAAAATAATTAAAACAGCCGCTGGAGATTCGGCAACTATTCTCTTATCGTTTTACATTCAACTAGTTGGTAAAGTAATTCATTTTTTAAGCACAAAAATCAACTACTAAAATAAACTACCAACTTTCTGGTGTGTCATAAAGACTAATAGCATTTAGTTTATGGCGCTTTTAACGCGTAAGAAGCGACAAGTTTTTTTTTTCACACTTAATTTCAATAAAAAAATGTATTTGCTGATGGTCGATGATCTCAAAAAATGATTAGATATATATAGTATATCAGATAAGTTGATAAAAGTGACTAATAAAAATAAAAATGTAATAATCATTTGATAAAAAAATGCTACGATTTATTTAGAGCTATTTTATTGCTCAAAATATAGGGCTCAATAATTAGCTATATGTCCTAATAAAATTAATTTAAACTTTGTGACAAATATAATATAATCATCTAAGAAATTTTAGCATCCATTGATAAATTAAGACCTATGTAACACATGTCTTAAAAACGCTGCACATGTTCCCGACATTTTTTATATGACATCTGTTCTATAACAACAGCAGTCTGGAAACTTTTACACTACAAATACGATGTAGAAACTTTTGCTGAGTCCACATTTGTTCAGATTTCTAAAATCTCATATAAAATGTGTCACATAGAAAACGCAGAATGGACTTATACTGATAATTACTGAATTTAGAAGACAGGTATGCGTTGCCTTATGTTGTTGTATAAAAAGTTGCATACTTAAATGCACCGGCATCATCGTACAACTAGAATGATTTTCACTCATTCTACAATAATATAAGTAAGATATATGGAAGCGTGCAATACTTGTATAATCTGATCACAATTTAGAAATTGCGACTAATGAGCTTTCTTTTTGCTTAGAATCCGTTTCTTTACTAAGACGAATGACAACTTGTGCATTCCCTGCACGTTTCAAAATAATACATATATGACTTAAGCATATTTACATCAAATTTGATAGTGTAATCACCTCCAATCATTTGATACGATTAATGGCCTTGAAAACAAGAAAAACTAATTGCTAAAAACTGGTTTTAGTTAATCTGTTTTACCGATACACATCGGAAGCGTATTTATAAAATCGCAATGCGTTTCGTAATATTAGTCACGATGTTGGCGTTGCAATTATAAGATTAATAAAAAATAAACCGTAAAATTGTAACATGGAATTTAATTTTACGCTTTACGTTTACCGAAAACAGTGAGAGCACGATATTACTTAATCAATAATATATATCAAATAAAATGTAGCTATATACCTCAACGAATAAATCTTCGAATAATATATTATTTTGTTCTTTAATATTATTAGTATAGAACAAACTTTGTTTTAAATAAGTGCCTTCCAATGCTTCCAAGTTTTGAATAAATGAATGGCCATCCAATTTAGTTAGACAAATCATCAAACATGCGGATGAATGTAGCAATATTTTATTTTATTTTAATAAATTTGCATCATGATATAATTGTAATTAAAGTCAAATTAAGTTGGGTCTCTTCTTAAACTGTGTGTCGTACAACAGTACCAAAACAATGTTGTTGGTATTTAGGAATGTTTAAGGCAAAAATAGTAATTAATTGAGTATTTTTTATTTCTATTTCAAATATTAGTTTAGATTTATTTGGGTTAAGTTTATTGCTCACTGTTTTTTTATCGAGAAAAAATTATGCAACTCTTTGTGTATTTTACGTATTTGTTCTATTTTGTTGTAATAGGTGTAAAAATATTTAAAATTGTACACATATCACTCTAAATTAATGAGTCACGTCTATTGAATAGTCCATATCAAATATTGATCCATCGATTTCAATGTGTTTAGTAGTGTCTTATTTGTATCCAAAAATATATATTTGCTCCATTGTTGTCTGCAATAGCGGAAACTTCCATCCGACATTATTGCCAAAAAACATACTTATTATGAATATTAAATACACACAGGTAGAGTTCAATGTTAGCACTGTGTATGTGCTTACTAAGCCGGCCATTTCTCTCGAGTCGTGTCGACCAATCAAATCCAATCAAGATATTATTGTAATTCGATCAGAGAGCCAAGCACCGTATATCGTTTCTCCATCTATGTAATCGTTTATACCCATACGTGTTTGGAAATTTGGTAATAAGCATATATGTATAATAATTTTTTCGTGGATACCTCAACAACTTATAATTTGCACTTTCGCTTTGATGGCAAGATTTTTTCCTTACTAACGGCATTCAAAATTAACTTGTAGCGTTTAATATAATGTATAATAATTATAATTGTCTAGGTATGTCTAATGTAATCCATCATCTCCATTACGCCTTCCGTCAAACGTCGTTAAGGCGATGATATGTTAACTTCTTCGCAGACGTCTGCATTATTGCTTTGACGAATCGAGCATTCTTTGCGAATGTTTTCCGAAGTCTCAGAGTGCTTCTCACGTTCTTTAGTTTTAATTATGTGGTTAACAGTGCCTTGTACAGTTAGGCTTAAACGACACAATAACTTCTTACTTCAGGAAGTATGGTTTAACATGACCGGCATTATGTAATATATCCAATAGCAATTGAATGTCATGAACTCAAATCTGGCAAATTATTAAATCTCAAATAAAATGTTAAAATGTTGTTTTTAAAGTCCATATGTCCCATAAAATAGAAGGGCGTTGAGGAGCAAGAGTGTGCAACAAGTGGGTCGTAGTGCTTAATTTCAAAAAGCTTATAAAACTATGATTTAAAATCATGTTGTTATAGATTTAGTCTTTCAAGGCTTTATTAAATTAAATGGATGCTTTAAGGCGATCTAAAATTAAAACTTAAAAGCAGAAATATGAGGAAAAAAGCTTCCACATATACCCTAAACATTGAAGAAAAATTTTGAAAGGATGATCATTTGCTATAATTCTTAACCGCGTTCGGAAATACATGATGGTGTATGATTTTAATACATACAACTTTGTGTTGATTCAACACATTCAAATGAAATTTAACACAACTGACTTAAAAAAAGAGAATTGTGGCGACCACACATATAGGCACATTTAAAAGGGCGATTATCTCATTGTTATTGACCGTGACCAAAAACGTTCATTCATTAACAATGAGACAAACATCATGGCACTAGAGGGATTTCTTTTGACCACACACAACACAGTCGTTAAGAGAATCCCTTTTGTGACAAAACCATAATGCAAACCCTTTCCGAAGAATTCGAAAGTCCAGAGCCAAGCAAAAAACTGGTTTTCGAAGACGCAACTTCCGATTTCTTGAATTCTAAGAAGTCACTGCAGCGAATGGCTAGGAGATCGATGCACAATCGCGATTGGGCAGCTAGCGTGCATCCCCCTAAAGGATGCCCGGATTCCGACGAGGAGAAGGCAGACGATCCACGGCACCACAAGAGACGGAGGCACAGAGACAGCAGAGCCAGTGACGCAGACAACCAGAGAGCCAAGATCTACCAGCATTCATCCGGAGGCGCCCTCACCGACAGATACACAGACACTCGCCGCACGCAGCCACAAGAGCATCATCTACGGCCACCTTCACCTTCACGCCGTTAATAGTCCATGTGTCACATGTAATTATAACTTAATAAACAATCTAATAGGATTCAATTCAGTCAACCACCCTTAGGGCTACGTCGTCTAAAGAACTTTTATTGTTTGAAATGAAATTCTGGTTATATAGATATCATATAATTAAGTTAGCAAAAATTTTCATAATTATGGCGAACTTCCTGCACAAACCACAAACATCTATTTTGGTCAGATTCACGCCAATTATGTCACCTCTAAGTATAGATATTCAAATAACAGTTTCAGGTCTAACTGGACGACGTCGATGGCAGCACGTTGTCGCCTCTAATCTGCATATTCAACAGATTTTACCTAAGAGTGTTTTACGTGGATTGCGCCACATAGCGCGTGTGTATTTTTTATAGATTCCACAGAAGGAAAACGCGCTCGCCGGATTCCTACTGCATACTTTTCTTCGATCATCGTCGATAACCGGTTTTGATGGAAGCGTGTCAAAATTATTAAAATTTTGGTGCGTCCTTTCCGAGAACTCTTGTTCAATAATGTTCATTGGGCGCCGAACGAATTACGACCTCGCACTTCGAGGCATACGAAAAAGTTTAAGCAAAAACAAAATAATTAAAAGAAAACACGGTGTGAATTTTCATGACACGAGAGGTGGTAGTGAAACTACTACTATTTTTTGATTAGCAAAAAATGGTAGAATCGTTTTGCATAGTTCGAATGCGGCACGAGGTTTAACTACGTTGTTTATAAAATATACCTAAAAGAAAGGACGTTTTAATACTGAATAAATTTGATCAGCTGTGACTTATTAGTTCGGGTCTCATGTATTTCCTTCGGTGTTTGAATTAACATCTGGAGTGTGTTAAAAACATATCAACAAAAAAAACACCCCAAGGTTCAATGGAAGATTTTGTTCTAAGTAAGGTGTTTTTACGCACTTGTATGTTTGGCATACAAGTGCGCAAAAAAATCGGTAAGCATAAAAAAATTGTGCCGTCTATGGCTATTTAGGGGCATACCCTCAGGGGTGGTTGACCTCGCGGCCAATGAGATTTGTACGAATCTAAATGGACTTTTTTATTAAGTGATATTCACATGTGACAAATGACGTTTCTCGCGATGAAGGTGAAGATGGCGCAGGTGGTGATGCCGGTAGATGATTCTCAGGGTTCTTGTGGCTGCGGGCGGCGAGTGTCAGGTGCTACCTTCAGGCCTGTCGGTGAGGGCGCGTAGCTGGTTCCTCCGGATGGCTGCTGGTAGATCGATTGCGTCGCTGACTCACTGCTGTCTCCGGCCCTCTCTTGTCTGGTGCCTCAGCCGTCTCGTATCTCTGACTGTCTGCCCTTTCCTCATTGGAGTCCAGGCTTATATCCTTTAGGGGTTGCACGCTTGCTGGACAATCGCGATTGTGCATCGATCTCCTAGCCAATCGCTGCAGTCGCTTCTTGGAACTCGAGAAATCGGATGTTGCATTTTCGAAAGCAAGTTTTTTGCTTGTCCAGACTTTCGAATTCTTCGGAAAGGGTTTGCGAAGTGGTGATTTATTGCGTCGTCCGTATCGTTTTGTCACAAAAGGGATTCTCTGCGAAGTGGTCAAAAGAAATCCCTCTTGTGCCATATTTGTCTCATTGTTAATGAATGAACGTTTTTGGTCACGGTCATAAACAATGAGACAATTACCCTTTTAAATCTGGATCTATTTGTGTGGTCGCCACAGTTAAGTTTTACTGATTTTTTAATTTAAAAAATGGCTTAAAAGACTTTTTGTTTAGAAGACGAGCCTAGAAGTAGGACACAAAAAATTATCGATGATGACTGCATTGCTGTAGAAATTGAAGCTAATAAAGATATGCTTTTCGGGTAACAGATAAGGCGTGGTAACAAGACGTGTAGGATCCACACGCACTAAGCGACGAGAACAAGGCGACGCGCCTGCCTCATATTGTGAGAGTCACGCGAGAAAAAAATAATGTTTTTGGAATGAAAACTGTTGCTCATCCTAAATATTAATTTTTATTAAGACATTTATGTATTAAAAATTGTCATATTTTATAAAAATATTAGAAATTCCGCAATATGAAATTGAAATTAAAATAAACAGTCCTCATATAAAATATAATTATGTGTAATAAATACATATAATCTAATATTTGATGATATCCGGATAGTTAAATATAGAAAATCTTTAGAAATTCAATTAGCTACTGAGATAAATAAATTAATGATAAATTACACGTCGCTTTCATCTGTGTGACTGAATTTTGTCATTGAATTTTTATTACGTATTGCCAAATTGGGGAAGCATAATTATAGATTTAAAGATAAATAATTTATTTTTGATATTTAATTTACTTTTGCAGAAAAAAAGAGGCTTTTGGTCTGGTTGTTTTAGTTTTTAGAATTGGTTTATCTATATGAGATTTCCACGAATGTTTAAAATCTAAAGTGACGCTTAGCCGTTTTTTGAAATTCTAAAATTTTTTTACTAATTTATATCATTATTTTACGGGAAAACAATGCGACGCTTCTAGTAAGATTTGCAGTGACTAGCCATTTATTCAACCATTTTTCAGGTGATTTCATTATATTATTCTATAATAATACATTTGCGATTTTTCTGTGTTGAAATCTCTACAAAAAGATTCTTAATTATGACATGTTTTACACAAAGTAATTTTTGTTATAATCATTTCTCTAAATGATGCAATATGTCACTGGGATCAAACATTTTTTTACCAAAAATATCAATGACCTGATTTATATGTAAAATAATGCGCCGATTTAAAATATGGCGTTAGTCTTTTTCTAGCATGTGTATTTTTTGTTAAAGTGAATTAATTATTCATACGGTTTGCGGTACTACAAAAATTGTATCTAATAAATGCAAAAAACTACACTAATAACAGATTTTAACAATTATATTGTTATCTTAAGAATTCCATTATTATAATCTCAACACTCAAACTTTTGTCTTGGGCCAATGATAACATATTGAAAAACAAAGATGAGTTATCTATTTTGTGGCACTGCTACTTTTTATGGTCATACTCTGGAAAATTCAGTACTTGTATATGAAGGAAAAGTAAGACATGAAGATTGAAGCATAGAAGTTGACCAAAGAATTCTGTGGTGAGTATACAAATTTGATGATTTATACATACACTTATGAGCTTTAATATATCTACAATCCAAATTATGTATAATAATATAAAATAATGTTAGATAATGAACAACCAAATAAATTACCATATAACGATAGGGGATCTTTTGATTGCGGAAGTCACCAATGCTCATTTTTGTGCTCTTATCGAGTCACTTTACCATTTTTGTCATCATCATTCAACGCGCGTATCGAAACTTTCACTCAAATCTTTATCTTGCTCGTTTTTCTCCTCAGCATTACGATAAAGAAGTGCGTGCTTCATGTCCTTTGAGTATAGGAATTTAAATTACCAAAAAAGGTTTCTGTGTACTACACGATAAACTGCCTCGTTTGTGAGTGATGTAACGAGCGTCCGACATTCTTAAGCATATTTTATACAATTTAAGTGCATCGTCCACCAATAAGAATGGTCTTTTAGATGCATCGTAAGGCAATATTTGTTTCTTAGCAACGACTGGACTTGTTCTTGGACTCGTGGGTGTCTCAGAACACACGGAAGCTGTCGTCAGCAAAATGGAACAAGGAGATTTATATTCGCAGTGAAATTGAATCAGATTGGTTTTCTAATGCGCCACGTTATGGTGTCAGGTTTCCATCTGCAGATATGCAGGTGTAGCACCTCACCTTGAATTAGCATCGAAGAGCTGAAGGTCAGACTTTGGGTAAATCAGATTTAATGTCAAAAGTGTTTAATTAATTAGAATTCTATAAGCAGTGTTTTGTGAAAATTGATGGCTATTTTTGGTAGAGGTTTTAAAATATAATCGGCACCTTGTCCTCAATCATGTACGCTTCCTTGATTCGATCAAAGTATGAGTAAAAAATTGGAGGTTCAATTCTTTGAACGTGCCTCAACGTATAAGCATATCCTACTTCCATATAAGAAATTCAGGGCCGGATATAGCATTACGTGAAAGTAGATAGATGCTTGTTTATAATTGAAGTTTAATAAGTACGCGAGTTTAACTGTTCTATTTTTTTTATGAATAGTACAGAACAATACTCTGTCGATAAAAAATGATTATCTAACAAAATCTTTCATTTTAGTTAAATAAAATATTAATATACGTCTACATAATAATCAACTTTAGAGGAAGGTCGAAAAATGTGATTTAGTTACATTGAAATTAAGTACTAGTATGATCTTCTAAAAAAGTAGCAATTCGCTAATAATGTTTTTAAAATAATCTGCAGTATTGCTTTCTAACAATTTTCTTGAAACGCTTTTTTGGAATTACTTCATATTTTAGAGATGTGTTATTTCTATAGCATACAGAAGACGCTTTTTTAGTATTTGAAAGATGTAAGATTTCTATAGCATAGGCATCAGATAAGTATTTTTACATAGTGAAATTAGCCAAATTACACTTAAGTATATATAAAATAGCATGCACAATATAAATTATTATGCCCGATGTTCAAAATTCATATGCAAAGCATTTGTGAATCATTAATTAAATTATATCAGTGGTTTACAAACTCACGAGTATTTTTTTTATATATATTTGACTCATAAACTGCCCTTTAAATATTTATGTATTAAAACCCTGCTCAAAAAAGGCGACTCTGCACAATTGTTTTGTGTATTATCTTAACTAAATAGGTGCTAAAACAATAAAAATTAATCAATTATATTCAGTTGATAAAATAAAAAGTGTGTGCCGCATATCGTCGTCGTCATTGGACGGCTGATAATATTATTGTTAGGGTACTTGATAGTTGCGAAACGTTTATTTATTATTTAAACGCAAAATTAACCTAAACGAATATTATAATGGTCTAATGTTAATATGTTTAGGTTAAGTTTGGATCTCTAAATATGGTTTTGATTGTTTACATCTAAATGGCTATGAAATAGATCTGAACCCTCAAATGTCACTATTATTAAACATATTTACTCACTATACAGAAAGCCTAGGGCAGGGTTTTCCAAACTTTTTCAGCGACGGAACACTTGGCAAATCCAAAAATTTTGGCGGAACACTTAGCTTATTTTTTAGGCTGGGTAATTCATAATAAAATAAAACATGTTATTAAAGAAATGTTATTAAATTTATTTAATAAACATAAAAATACAAATAAATAAAACTCCTAATGACTGATGATTTTGGGTTCTTAAATAACAATTTTTTTTATATCACGCACAATTTTGGTTAGTTGTATTTTCATATCTGCCGTGGCGTGGAGTCTATTTCTGTATTTTGTTTTTGTTGCAATATACTTAAAAAATCCCACTTCGCATAAATACGTCGTGGAAAACGGAAGTAAACAAACCAGAGATTGTTTTGACACCTTGGGGAACTCTTCAGTCAGAATCGCCCAGAAATCATTTAATGGCTGATATTTTTGTTTCAAATCAGAGTCATTAACTAAATTCTCATAATCCCTTAAGCCCACTGGTTTTACTGTCACAGAAAATGGATTCCGAACCCAGGAATCGTCCTTACTAGTTTTCGGAAAATACTCCGAAAGAGTTATTTTCAAGTAATATAGGTGTTCTAAAAATACTTGTGAAACTTTTTTATCAACTTGAAAATTCAATTCATTTAAACATTCATATCCAAGACAGGAAAACAATCAAAATTATTAGATTCAACCGATAAAATCTGAAATTGTATTTTTTTATCAAAAGATTCAATTTTATCTCTCATATTAAAAATTGTAATATTTTTTTCTTGTAATTATAAGTTAACATCATTTCACTTTGTAAAAATATCTGCCAGATATGCAGATATATCAACCAGGAAGGATTTGTTAAAAAAATTATAAAATGATGTTGCAAATTATTTTGTGCTTTCAAGAAAACTAATAAATTATTTCGAAGTTCATAAAGTCTTAATAGTACTTTTCCTCTGGATAGCCAACTCACTTCAGTAGGTAATAAAAGTGCTTCATGTTCACTACCCATTTCATCGCACAAAATTTTAAATAATTTGGATTGAAGTGGTCTAGATTTTACATAGTTTATCATTTTCACGGCTACTTCATAACATTTTTTAAATTTGTGGAAATTTTTTTAGTCAACAGTGCATGCCTATGCAAAATATAGTGACTGCTAGTGGCATATCTAGTCACATAAATAAAATTCGTATAACAAGCACTAATATCGTGTGATTAATTAACAAAAAAAATATTGTTTAAATAGGATCAAATTTTAAAGTTAAAAAAAACAACACCGACTTATGAAACTTTTCCCTCCAGATTTTATACACATCAATGTTGAATATTTAACACATATTTTAAAGCTTTTTTATCAGATTTATGAACAATTTTTATGTATTAGCAAGACTAACAATTTTTTTAATCTTCTCTAAATTTTTGTGAAATATCTATTAAGGCTCCGCGGAACACCTATTTTGGATCCGCGGAACACCAGTGTTCCGCGGAACATAGTTTGGGAAACCATGGCCTAGGGGTATAAAACTAATAATAATTCTTAAGCATTAAGCCGAACCTAGCATTCATTTTTACTGATCGTAAAAAAAATGGCAACACTGTATTATTAAAAAATATATAATTACCTTTGCGATCGGAATGGTGACTGCAGTGTTATACTCAAACCCTTCGACGCTCGTAGCAAACGGCGCCTACTGCCATTTGCTCGATTCAAACGCACATGATTAACGCACAAGCACAATTATATTTTTCTCCGCGTGTACGTGTGTATGTGTCACAGCTGTGTTTATAAATATTTTCGAAATATTCAAAGTGCGGCACAATTTTTTTCAACACTGGCAATACCGGCGCTTTGGCCGACAGCTATACGAAAAAAAGTTCACTAGGTTTTTTTCTGTTTAGAACGCACTTCTAACGTTGCTTGTTTTTTTGACAGCCGCGCGCGATGACGCCAAAACGCACGTATGACTAAGTTTTTGTTTGTGTGGTTGCGATCAAAATAAACAAATATGGCGGCGGCGCGCTAACCTACCGCCGCAAACGCTCGGAGTCGACTGATGTCGCAGGCGACTCGTGACGCTCAGTACAGAGTCAGGTGTAAAAAACCTGTTGAGCGCGTGCCTAATTATAAATGCGTTGATAGCCGGCCAGCGATTACCAAGCGTATAATTTGTATTTAATATTTTTAATATTAGAAGAAATATTCAAATTTATTTTTCTCAAATGTAAATTAAAAATTTATACATAAACAAAATATATATATTTTTATTTAAAACAACACATATTTTTATTTCAAATTTATACATAAACTTTTGTTTAGGTATAAATTTTAAATACAAAATAATTGTATTAACAAAGACTCTTTAACATGAATGTTCTAGCTCTTCGTAGCAATTATGTTGAGAAGCTGGATAGGTCGTGTAAGAGGAGCGCTGACGTATTGATCGCAATGATGAAGAATAAAGGACGCAATCGCAATTCTCTAACGCAGTGCTATCCCAACTACAAGTAACTACAAACAAGTATGATTTTTATATTACCTTTAAATATGCCATTATATTTATTTAAATGCATGTTTCATAGTATAAATATTTTTTTATAACTTGAATTATATGTCTTTATAAGCAATAATATAAAAAAATGTTTAATAATACTAAACCATATTTACATTCAAACCATATATTAATATAAAAAAAAACAATAAAAAAAGTTTGTAAAAATTAAAATCATATTTGCTAACAGCATCTAATGTATGCTAAAAATAGGCTTGTTCATAATTAGCAATATTATCAAGTTGTGGATCGATTGTTGACAGTTCTACATCAAAAGGGAATCAATATAAATACAGTTTTCATACTTTTTTCTTACAAATAATCATAGACAAAAATAATAGTTTTACTGAAGTAAATTAAAAGATCGAAAAGAGTACTTTCAATGTAATTTCTGTAAGGTTAGGATTTTTCATTGACGATTAGAAAATTCATTTAATAGATCAATGTGTAATGCCAGTGTATTAAGTAACCAGATGCAGATTTAAAAAAAATAAACAAAACCTAAAGTTTCGCTGACTACTTTAATAATCCAAATAAAAACAAGAATACCTAAATTCCACTTATATTTTTTTGTATAATATAAAAGGTTTCGTTGTGCGGCTAAATGCATTATTGTGTAAAGTTAAAAGTTATTTTCGATTAGGATTAGAAATTTCAATAGATTGGAATAATTATCCATAACATATCGATGACCCTAAATGTAAATTGGCGGACTCCATTTGATTGTGATACTTTGTTTACAAAAATCATAAAAAAACGTCGCTAAAATATTTCAAATATATTGTCACCGAAAGTTTCACTGCAAAGTGTTAATAACTAGACAAATATAAAATATCTTATTATTAATTTATTTCTATGAAATATAGTAACTATACCGACAATTATGAAAGGAATTTATAGTTAAAGCCATCGATATTCTTTAAGTGGTCGTAACATTTGCCATAATAGGATATTTAGATTTAATTTCTGCTGCAGAATAGAATTTTACCATTAAGTAATTACGCTATAATTAAAAATAACGATTTGAGCTGCAAGAGTTATTACTTTAATTAAAATACATTATTATTAATTCACAATTATATTAAAAAAGCTTTGCAATTGCAAGATATTGATTATCTATTTCAAGTATGTTATTTAAGACGTAAAAGCTTTTAATATTACAGCTATATAATATTTATAGTGCATTTGATATGTATATGAACTACATAACTCGATTTTAATTAATTCATTATATTGTGATGATCGTTTGAAATTATATTTATTTTTATTGTAAATCATCCGCTACATGACGTTAACCCAATGCGTTACAAAGGGCTAAACATAATTAATACCTACATGTAAGTAGTGAGACAACAGACTATGAACAGCCAGTAAATTAGTCACATCTGTTTTATTAATTATAAACTTTAATTAAAGCATGGATGACCTAACTAAACTTTATTTTAATCATTCGTAGGATTACAAAAATGTTGGTTATCTTAATCTGCAATGATCGATGAAAATTATATAAAAATTAATAATTATCTTCTAGACATTATTGAAATTGAAAAACACTAGGATTCGAATATCTGAAAGACCCAGATCTTCCAGGTATTAGTTACTGATTATACCACTGATCTATTGAGCTCGTTATAATTAAAATAATCATTCATTTCGATCTATCTGAAACAATATGATTTAAACTCAGTTTTACCAAAAATTATCTATAATAATGAGCAAGCAAATTAAATTTTTTTGTAAACTTTACTGTGTATTATAATTGCTCAATTTTAATTTATTGCATTTAAGAATTTAAGAAAAAAAAGAGCAGAGAAAAATAATGTTTATGTAACCCGTTATTTTAAAGCAAGTCAATATATATTTTTCACTTGACAGTTTATTCCTAAAATAGGATTTATATAACTTCTCGAATAAGATTACACAAGCATACCTCTCTTCAAAAATTTACTTTCTTCGATATTTTCACGTCCATTTGTTGTTTATTTTGGTACCTAAAATTTTGTTTAAGTGTTTATTTTGTCGAAAGCAGTCCATTAAAATATAACATAGCGCAAATACAACATGGTCAAGTAAATTAGAAAGTTTGTGATATTTACAATTTTAAAACAAACAACTTTACCAAAAATATCAAGGATATTCATATTCACCTTTACATTAACGTATCTAAAAAATAAATACATTAACATTAATGATTAAGAGTTTTTCTTGAGAAAATATTACAAGGAAGTATGGCATTAGAAAAATAATAAAATTAAAATTGTCAGTAGTTTGATAAGTGATTCAATTGTGTAATTGTTTGCTGATTCTATATAGTGCTATTACAAAATATTTTATATAAATATGCAAAAATATTGTACATATTAAAATAAATATTCATTGTTTTATTGATGCATGTACTACGTAAGAATTTCTTTTAACAAGTTTTGTAATTTTTGTTATGTCGTAATGCTTGTATGTTTGTATATATTTCATAATATATAGAAATCGCTCAACTGATAACGCTGCACTTTTATAATAATAAAAAATCCGACATGTTTTCATTTAATTTAATACACATAATGAAAAGGTTATTGGCCCCATATATACTTAGATATATAATACAACATATATAAATAAACCTTACTATCTATCTAGTTGATAATCTGACTTTATGCACTTCAAAACTAATTTCACATTATTATTTATTACGACGTATTTTTATGACGTTAACAAAAAAATGGTAAGGGATTTTTTTTAAATCTGTAAAAAAAAGTTCATTTATGTATTTATTTACTTCATGATAAATAAACAGTTTTTTGTACACAGCTTTATATTCTAATATCTTAATCATAGACGTTATTGTTTTGTGAAATATTAATAATTCATCTTAACTACGAGAGAAGTATTAATCTCATTTGTCATAAAGAAACTGTCTTTTTGATCTATAATATTATTTGTTACGGCTAGAGCACGAATTTCGAATTCCAGTTGCTTGAAGTTAAAAGCAAGTTGTAAGTAATTAATGGGATATTATAAATAAATTGTGGCTACCGTTTGCCAAACAAGATAACAATGTTTCTTAGAACTGAATTTTAAACTATTTTTCAATTTTAACTGAAACCACTTTAAAACTACTTTTAGAACAGATAAGATAATATGATTTTCAAGCCTTTCTAATAAAATAGAAATCAATTTTTTTTCGGAAATCAATTTTTTTTCGGAAATCCCCGAATCTTTGCTATTCACAAAGAATATAAAATATTTAGAGCTACCCTTGGTAATTGATATTGAGTCATCTACTACAACAAATATCATCGCCGGGCTTTCTAGTATTATTAATTTCTTGGATCTCTTTTTGAAGGATATTTTAGTAGGCTAACACTTCAGCAAGCTGCAATTTTCCAAGCATTCTAGCTGCCTCCATCGGAAGCTCAACCGCATATGGCGCATCACAGAGCTTTCTATTATACTTTGCTCGGTCAGGTCCTATTTAAGACTTTCACGCTGCATCCACGGAGCGAGACCCTACATAAAAGATCAACCACGAGTCTGCGCCACTTTTTATCTGTATTTATTGTGTGTGCTATATTTATTAAAATGTGGTCTATTCAATCATAAAAATTGTTTGAATTGTGTCTTTACCAAAGCAACCCAATCTATTTTGCTTAGAATGGTTGTATCGTAATCACATATGCCTTCAAAACTAATTTCGATCCATTGCACTGTTTAAATGGATACAAACTTTTCAATGACACAATAAGGTGTAGCGGCCACACACAAATTACCACGGTTTTTGTCTCAAAACTAGCGTTAATTTACTGTGACCAAAATGATCATCCATCTATAAGGTACAAGTCAATAGCGTAAAAGATTTGTACCACACAGCTCTCGTTATGACTTTTTGTTTTTACTGTAAATATTCTCCGTCATTGAGAGAATATTTCTTTGTTGCGAAACGGTCACGGATTGACCGTTTCGGTCAATCCGTGACCAAAACAAGAAAATCATTCTCCGCTAGAGGATCAAGAGGATCATCCTCCGCTACACTGTCACTGCCACGCCACCTCACCAACTTTTGAGAACCCCCCACGGACATCATCCCTGCGCCAGCTTCTCCTCCACCACTCGGAGAAAACATCTCGCCATTTTTCATCTGTCGCAATTGTAATATAATCTAATAAAACTAACTAGATTCCACCAAGTGTCTTAGTGGCTACGAAGTCACACCCTTAGTTTAAAAAAATACATTATTTTGAGAATCATATATAAAAAAATTATTAATATATGAAGAATAATTGTAGAAAAAGACGTAGAATATATGTATAATTTAGTAGAAGTATTACACGTTTTAAATTTTAACTTATTTTACCCGCACCTTAAAAACAATAAGACTTTTAGAATAAATATATTGAAATTTCTAATAAAAAAGAATTAATATATACTTTTTTTTTATCGATAATCACAAATTAAGTTTTTCTAGTTTTTCCTAATCTCACGGATGAAAATCGTGCTGTCTGATCAAAATAAAATCGAGCTAGGTCGTACATAGCCAATTCATTGATTGCACGACGAATTAATAATTCAGCTTTTTGTTGTATTATTTAGTGTTGACCCAGTTGCAGTTGCATGTATTGAGTTAACGCTTGGTATGTTGCAATGGAAGATTTACAATAAATAAAAAGTCATCTGTTTTATTTAACTTTTTTTTTAAATACAGACTTAAGTGGCTTTAGAAGTCATTCAATGATATTTTAAATATGGTCTGGAGAATTCATTTTAGAACTTCTCATATTTAAGTTTTAAATTAAGTTCATCATCTATAAGTCTTATCGTTTTTATGGTGCGGGTAAAATAAGTTAAAATTTTATATCGTGTAATACTCTTACTAAATTATACATATATTCTCCATTTTTTTCTACAATTATTCTCCACATGTTAATCATTTTTTTATATATGATTCTCAAAATAAGGTATGTAAGGTTTGAGAACCCTAGGGGTGTGACTTCGTAGCGATCCGACACATCTTAGAGTTTTATTGTATTATATTACAATTGCGACAGATGATAAATGCCGAGATGTTTTCTCCGAGCGGTGGTGGAGAAGCTAGCGCAGGGATGATGTCCGTGGGGGGTCTACATATATCGATAATTAAAGTCAGGTGACGAAATATTCAATAATTTTGAATAAAAAAAATGCATTTATTTTTAATAAACTAGACTAAATTAAAGTGCCTTGTAAGTTTAATCAATCATATATTAAAACATATTGAATCTTTTAGGTTCAATACTTTTTACACGACAGCTATGCTTCACGTCAATATTAATATTGGTTTATTGATAAGTTGTGATACTTATTAATGGAAGTGATAGCAGCATTACAAACTATTATTGATTTGTATTGCTGCTGTTACCAAAACAACAACGGAGATATGTACATTTATTTCAGTTGCAACAATCGTATTTTGAAGATTCGCCACACTTAAGGAATACCAAATCAAATGTGTGTTGATCATTTAGTATTCCATTCTTATTTAGACAATGCTAATCGCGTGACTTGTATTGGATCTTTAACGTTTTGACCTTAAAAACCAAAATTCAAACGGACTACTTGGCAGGAATTTTGCAGTACGTAAAAACGCTAATGATATTCGTTTTTAATGTTTATTTAATTGGATGTAATGGGATGATAGCTGTGACTGGTAAAATGTTTCAATGAAACAATTTTTTACTTCGATAGCTTCGAAGCATTCATGAATGGTTTCGATGTACTTTTTATGTTCTTTGAGATTCAGAGGTACTACTGTTTCGTGGTGTGAATTTAAAATAGAACTGAAACGTTAAGTAGGGAGAAGATTGATAGATCCTGTTCTTGAAGATACATTTAGATGGTAGAAGCAAATCCTGCATATTTACCATAATTTTTTAAAACCTTACGATTCCGATTTAATCGTTATTAAACAGCATCATTAACTTCACAACCTACTTTCTCGCGACCAATGTGGTAGGTCATATCACTTTCTTGTCCATTGATTTGCAAATATAAATGTCGTGCTATTGACCTCGGAGTCGAAACGACCAAGTTCACGGATATTATGCGGATAGTACCAGAATCTTATCAGTCGCGATTAATCCATCTGATCGCGATCATGCAATTACTGCAACGCTCGCCATTGCCGTCTATTAGTAATAATCAAAAATTGCAAACATCTTTAATTGATTTATAAATTAGTACACAACAATCCCATCTCAGTGCAATTATGCAACTGCAATTAAAGATGTCATGATTCGCTACGTGTGTATCATCACTCCAATTTGTGTGGTCGTTAAATTATGGCGTGCGAATCTTTCATATATGTATATATGTACGAGTTCACGCGAATGGTTAGCCTATATCGTGGGCGTTCGATTCTCCATTATGGTTGCATTGAACTCGGTTGTTTTACGTGCGATCGGTGTCAGTTGTTTAGGTTAGTCGTGTTTATCTGTGTATTGTCAAATCGGGTTATGATACTGATCCATAGTTATAATCGCGAAAGTTGCCGAAGCGATCGTTGCGTCACAACAATAGCGGGTTACCGGTTTGTGGATATATATTTATAAGAGTGTAAGCGATTTCGAGAGGTCGTTAAGAGAACCGTTTAGTTTTGATACGTAATGTATTATCGTGCATGAGTAGTGCTTGAGGTATACGAAACGTCTTTTTGTTTGCTGTATTTATTTGATAAATTATTATTTAAATGAATAGTGTTTGTCTTTTAAATGGCAGAATGGAAATATTTCATCGACTATGAAATATTTATTGAATGAGCATTTTGAAGATGCATGATTCATTGAACATCGTAGATCAATTTAATACAATAAAAATTGTACTACAATAACTTTTGCAGCAATCAATTACTAACCAAACAACGGTAATATTTTATTTTTTTAATACGGTACCATTTTTAATTATTTATTTGTATGTAACATATAAATATATCCTTGGCCATAATTATGGGGCACCTCATAAAATGATGTGTAACTCTTTACAAGTGCATAGTCTTAGCAGGTAGTTTTAGCCGTAGTTTTAAAAACATATATCATTTTTAATTACTCATTTGAGTTTTAAAATGGGATTCCAGGTCTCATTGTTCAGTCTTCAGATTTCAGCCTTTATTTTTTTATTTTAAATTTATTTTAAATATTAAGATTTATTATAAAAAAACGCGATTAATATCAATCTGGCTGAATATATCGAAAATTAAAAAACACATTAATTGTTCACGAAACAAAAAATGTTTTGAAATGTTTCAACAAATGTGGTTCTTACAAATCAAAGCCAAAAACTGGAGGAAAACAAAAGAGCAAATCTTGGTTCTTGAGTACCTTAAAAATTATAGAAAAACGTCTTTAAAGCTGGCTGCTAGTCTCTGCAAGCGGATTGCCATCCATTTATTTACAAACTTTGAGAAAAAGGCTCAAAGATGTGGAGCTCAGAGGTTGTAAAGCCCGACACAAACTGTGGCTTTCAGAAATAAATAAAACTCGAAGGTTAGAGTGGGCCTGAAAACACTGAGATTATATATCTGAAGATTGGGCGATCATTTGGTCCGGTGAATCCAACTTTAAGGTTATTTTAAACTAATATTGGTTAATATAAAAAGATATAAAAAAGTTAAATTATTTTAAAATTTTTAAATCACTATTTTTTAAAAAAATCATGCTTTTTTAATTTTTTTTAAAGTGCGACAAAGAGTCGGAAAATAATATATATGTATCTGATTGCGTAGTACCCAAAGTTTAATATCGTGGCGGAAGCGATATGATCTGTGGGCAAGGGTAGGAAACCTGTACACTTGCGAGGGCAGTATGAATAGTGACATTTATATTTCAATCTTGGAATTTACTTTAATTGACACCTGTAATAAAATATTACCAAGCACAGATCAAGCTACCAACCGATTCCAGCAAGACAACGCCATACTTCGCGAAAAAGCAATCTATATATGCACTACACTCTCTGGAAGTTGTTCGAACCGAAGTTACAACTGTCGGACGAGACCTACGACTTCGAGTAAGCGACCACAATGCCGCAAATTTCATATGCCATCCGGACGGCGGTCATGAATGACGTTCGCACGGCGGCTTCTGTCACGTACAGCTGGCATATTTGTGCGCGATCGGAAAATGTGGCAAATAATCGCAATTTTTCAATTGTCATATTATTAAAATTACGCTATTGATAATTATAAAAAATGGTGTGGGCACTCACCAATACAATATCAGTGAAAACTTTTCGGTCGTAAATATTCAATTTTCGCAAAATCTTTATCGGCTTTTTCAAAATGACAAAAGGCATAAAAAAGCTACACCAGAATACGAACACCACATCTGTGACTATCCTAGAATTTGTCGCCATCGATTCTAAATAAGAATTCGTTATGGTGTGACATTTATAGAAACCAATCTAGGAAAATACATAAGGATATTCGAAACGATTTTTTTAACAAAATCAAGTACCACTATTTATTTTTTAATTATTTAATTTTATATGAAAAAAAATATAATAACGATATCTGTTAGAAGAATATACTATCAAAAATTTCAGTACCCTAAAATATTCAAAGATGTCAGTAAGAGTCTGTTGAAGTTCCCGATAAGCATGTGTTATTATAACTTGACCACGTGATCACGATGTAGCGCTCGAAACCCGTGTTAACCATAGGATGCCTACGCGCATATTGAAATTGAACTGAGTAGCTCGTTATATCTCAGTTTGCGAAGCACCATATCATTATCTCTCTCACTCTCTTCACTTAACAAGCGAGAGAGCGAAAGGGGAAGTATCTCACCGCTTGCGCTCGAAAGAGCAGCTCCGATTTCGGTCCCTTTGACTCGGAAAAAATGCCGACAATATTCGGAAGCGCTCGAAGCTGGCCAAATCGACTGAATTACCCCCACTTTACCTCCCGTTTTTGGTAACCTCGGACAACTTCCGAGAGATTTTAGAGCGGGCAGAACCGAACTCGATCGAAGTAACCCACTATATTCTCCGTCCTTGGCCATTCTTGGCCCACTTCCGGGGAATGTAGTGCAGGTATAAAACTTGTTAAGCTTTTTGTGGACATTACGAAACGTTTGAAGAAATTTATATTGGAATATTTATAACTGAAGTCTTGTTTTTTTCTAAGTACGATGTTGTTAAGTTATATATAAGTTGGCATGTTATTTTCATTCCTTCAACCTTAAAAATTTTTAGGTATGCAAGATTCTGATAATATTAAATCCGCAGAAAAATTGCAAAACAGATGTTTCTCTTTAAATGGTTGTGTTAAAAAACACGCTTAAATAGGATATTTTTAAATTTTATCTATAAGGGAAATCGCCGAATGGTTAATAATTAAGTTCTCCAGCATTGAGATTAGTTTTTAAAAAGTAAAAGTCATCTTATTACTACAATTAACAATTCTAGTTACGGTTGCAACATCTGTAAGGTCTTTTTCAGACTAAGAAATATATTATTTTTTCGACGAATTTTAGTAGAGAATTTCAATACACAATGTGTATTAATTGTGATGTTAGATATTCAACTAAAACCATATTGAGAGATAGACATGCTCAATGTTTCATTAATTTAATGTGCGTATTTACAAAAATATCTGTTTGAAATAATATTGATTAACTTCAGCTGTGTAAATTTATTTAATCTAAATAAGTTTGTTTTGAATCTTGGGTTGCGAAGTGCAAAACAATTCTTAGACATCAGACATTACACCGTATTATTAATCATTACCTTACACCATTTCGAATATAAGGTAATAATAGTGTTTTATGCATTTTACCATCAGTGGTAATCCTGATATATTATTGAAGCAAGATTAAACTTTTTATGATATAAAAGTTTATGTACAAACTATTAAAGAAGAATTTAAGACTTCTTGATATTTGTGGGTATAAGCAGATGTACATGCCAAATATTAAATTATATAAGTTTACTTCTTCAATTATATAAGTCTAAATAATTACACTTTGGATGAATACAATACCAGAAACCATACAGAAATTTGCCTTATCAAATAAACAAAGATTTAAGGATCACTAGCTAGAAGACCCAGTGGCGGAATTTCAAATTTTTAGTCCGTTCGCAAAAATAAATATCAGCCCGATTCCCCCCTAAAAAACTATTTTTTTTATTAAATATTATGTGTATATTATTTAAGTACTATATATTATTTAAGGAACTAAAATAGCTGTCGGTATCTCACTGTCGTGAGGTACCGAAGCTAGCGAGTGTGCGAATACCGGACCCTTAACTTTTTGGTTTTCATTGTCTTCACTGGCGCTTAAAAGTAAAGTATACCACAACTCTGATATTAAAGCTATTGAAAAATTGTTAATAGATTTGATATACTTTTACAGGCTACATACAATTTATTGGAGATCAACATTAATCAATATATATATAGTAACATTTGTACAATAAAACCTGTTTAAAAATTATGAATTACGAAGCTTAAAAAATTATGAATCAAATTTAAAGAATGGAATTTGCTGTATATAATTTAACAATAAACAGAATGACTTTTAGTTTTGTCTCATTATTTTGATAAATAGCGTTATTATTCTCTAAACGTATGCTTAGATAGCAATAATAAATTACCATTCTGATTCTGAAAAACAAAACGAAAAAAATCACGTTCAAGGCACACGCTTACAATTCTCCTTGGAAATGATTGATGAACAAGAACAATCGCTTTTAATCTCAATGCGTAAAAGAACAGCTAAACTGCTCTCCGTGAGAAAGCAAATTTACTTTTTTTTCCAATCAGAGTTCCGATCGCCTTTGCTTGTGTTTACCACAAACGTTTCTTTTTTTACATCTGATTGTCCGCACCTTTGCTTCCGCCGAGACTTAGATGGCGAAAAGTCGCCTCGGGGCTTCCAAACGCAGATTTAGGTGCTTCGCCGACAGCAGGTTTTGCGGCTCAGCCCCTCTTCTTGAGGCTGACCACCGACACCAAAGTGGCACGACATTCCTCTCGGTTGTTCCGAGACGACCTTTCCATTACCGAACGACTTCGCAGAACCGCGAATGACTACATTTTGCGAGCACCCTGTGGGCGTTTTGACTCAGTCCCGGTGACGCAGATGTTTTGGGTCAACAATGGCCAAAGATGGCACATGAAAACGGATCCAGTTTTTTTCAATTGAGATCGATCGAACCCATATCTGACTTTCATATGCATAAAATACTGATTTAGTAATCTGTTAAAGAAATTTCGATTTTAATGAATGGTAATTGCTTATTAACGGACAATCAAGGATGAATTTTAATCATCTCCAAGAGTTTCCTCCACATATTTAGTTTCTAAGCTTTGAAAACATAATGTATATTACCAAGTTGTATTACCAATTGGGCGACTATCCTTCTATTATAGATCCATATATCACGTGGTGCACTTTTCTCTCGAAAGTGTCAGCTCTTGGAACTGTATGACATCACATGTGAGACCATCAATAAATTCATTGCAATTGCTCATAAGTAGAAACTTTAGTACCTTTTACCAGTGGTATGAAAAACACGGGACCCCCTCGTGGGTCGGAAAGAACGTTTTTAGGTTCGCAAAATTAAAAAAAATATATTTGATATAAAATATTAATGCTTTTTTTTAACAATAATCAAATACTAGTAAAATAGCAAAATTTAATTATAGTATTCAAATTTATATTCATTTTTGTGAGTAGGAGCGGACAACTTCAATAGCAGCCGGATGGAGTGCCAAGCGACGCGACGCAGATCGCGTACTCTCTCAGCCACTGCCATACAATCAACACATAAGGATGACTATTGACGTATCTAAAATATGACTTACTGCTTATGATTTTCAATACTGATTCTAACAAAGAAAAATCATAAATTCTTTGCATGCACATTGAATTCGTATAAATGTTTTTTTTATTAAAGCAATATTTATAGATACCCTAATGCAAAAATAAAACCCCTGTTTCATAAAATTGTGTGTTTTATTTAAACCTATATCAAGTCAAAAGCATAAGCAAAATTAACACAAATTACATTATAATTTTAATACATATTTTAGTTTTATAAAGAATATTTCATATAATTTAATTGTTCCATTTAGAGGTCATATATTTAATTTGCTAAATATTTTTTCATGATCTAAATATGTTGCAAAAGAGTGTAATTTTCACATCAGCACTTTGTGATCTGTTATTTTTAAGAATTTGTAATAATGTTTACTTAAAAGTGGTCATAAAAAAGCTCTTTCTCTTCAATGCATGTCGAATTTTTTGGTGCAAATTATTTTCGCATTTGGTTTATTTTACGATTCAAGAGTCTGCTGTTATTGTTTTCTCTAAGCAATTCAATCTCTTTCAGTGTGCTTTTTTTACCTTTTCTCAAGTGTAAATATCCAAACTCAATTATTTCAAATAATGCTACGTTGTTTATACTATTTGAATACATATGGTATATCTTACATCTATAAATAGACATCAAGAGCTTCTTAACCATTCGGATATTAAATTGTATCAAAATCATATTTTTAACATATAATTGATTATGCTACAGAATATCAAATAAAATATATAAAAATATAAGTTCGAACATCTTTTGAGCATTATTTATTTGATGTTATTACGAACAACTTTATATTGATTAAAAATAAACAACTTCATTTTGTATGTCAGATAACATTAAGTTTCCGCATGTATTGAGAAATAAGTTGTACTTAGATAAATATATTATATAATGCTTGTCTCAATATAAATAAAATAAGTATGGCATCTGTTCAAAGATGGTGTAATAAATCAATAAAACTTAAATATATAGTGATGACTTAAAAAAGATATATTATGTAAAACATGTTTTCCTTCAATGGTAATCTAGCAAAAATAATAATTTTAAAATACTACCTTTACAAAAAATTAGTATTGATTTTATCTATTATTATACTTTAATTTTCTGGCTGTTTCTTAATTTAGATTAATTTGTAAATATAGAATAGCTAAACATTTAGATATATTAAAAAAAGCTCATCACATTTTTTTAATTATAACGTCTGGGCCGCTAATTTAGCGTTGATTTTTAAGTATAAAATAACAGTTATTTAGAAAAACATACTAAATTTAAAGTATAAAGTAAATGGCAGTGAAATACGCATATATTCAGACAAATTTTAATGAGTATAAAAAGTAACAAAACTTTATGTAAATATATGTTTATATTTATAAACTTGTGAATAATTCATATATTTTTTTATTATGCAGCAATTTAACTATAAAAATAGTATCGTAAGCAAATATATTTTGGGGTAAAAATGTCAGTTTGATATCTATTTTTGAAGGTCATATTATCTTATCAAAATAATTGGTTTAACAAATAAATTTCTCTAATAGTCATACATTATTCCATAAATAAATCAATCATACAAATTAAAATTTTATAAACATGGACTTTGATTAGACAATAAATTACAACATATATACAAATGTTTATTTTGTCAAATGAAGCAGTTATACAATGCACAATATTTTTTTTAATTTACGCAATATTTAATCAAACATTCGATATTCAGATTAAAATCTGATTCCTTATTTCATTTTTTTGTATAGTCAACTCTTCTAAGCATCAGCACGCATTTTCTCTTTTACGGTAGTAATTTTAGTACTTAACTATGTGTACTTTTTTTACCGTATGAGAGATATTTGAATTCGAATTGGAGTGTAAAATTGTACATACACGAACAATAAAATCACATTGTACATTCGTGTATTACAATGAAAGGGAATTAGTTCGCTTAAACGGAAGAAAGTACGGAAAAGTCCGAAATTTTCACACGCATTACAAAGAAAAATCAAAGTCTATATTATTTATACGCAATATGAAAATATAATTGTCACAATTAGAGCAAAAAAAATATTATGTCGCGATTTTAAGTGTAGTATATTTGTAACCGTTATAAATTTTCTGCGTCTACATAGACAATAGCTGCCGATAACAGTCGTTTGAAATGTTTTATATACACATACATAGATATGGTATGTATGTATATTAGTATGTCAGCAACTTCGTGAGAAGATTTAAATTACTGATTTTCCTTAGCGATGGGCATGAAATTCTGCAAGGAAAACTCAGTGCGAGATCAAATCTGCTCTCGTTGACTATTGCAAAATAACTAGTATAGATATACATTATTTGAGATTATATATTTTCTATTATAAATCTGAACTAAGAATTTTTTATAGAAAAGTGGCAAAGGTTTGCTGCTTTCTCATTTTATTTATACATTAACTCAAGGAAGAAAAGCCTATAATGAATTATTTCAATTAAATTTGTATCAGAACATTTATTATTTCATTAGCAGTTTCACTCATTTTTATTGAGTATTTTAACTTAAATTTGTTTATAATTGTTTTATTGAACTACATAATTTAATTTATTAAACAATATTTAAGATTGCAAATTAATTTAAATAATACAATTTAAATGTGTTTAATTATAAAGTAATAACACATATATTTAATCAATATTTTATCTAATGTGTATCTAATTTCATACTTTTACATATCAAAAAGAACCATTCAGTCACAAAATGCTTAATTTTCAACGAAAAAACAGGTTCATAAAGAACCATTGACTAGGCCAGGGGTCGGCAACCTGCGGCTCACGAGCCGCATGCGGCTCTTTTGAAGTCAAGATGCGGCTCTCCAGTTCCATGCGCAAATATTAATAATTATTTTATTTTCAAAACTCATAAAAAAGATTATACTGCAAAAACAAATTTAAATAGGATAAAAACACTCAATGTAGAGAGTATAAGGACAGCTGACATTTTTGAAATGTGGCAACACTGTTCTGTTTGCTTAGTTATTGGTGCATATGAATGGTGTTATATGAATAAATATTATTTCATATTTAAAGCTTTTATTTTAAATCAGAAATCAAATTTATATACCTAATCCTAATTAAATACCATAATATTAAAATAAAAATGTTAGTGGCTCTTTAAAAACTGGGAAATTTTGTAAATTGTAACTTTTGGCTCTTCCGTCTGAAAAGGTTGCTGACCCCTGGACTAGGCAGATAAAAACATTATTATGCGTTAAAAGCGCCATAAACTTAAGCAGATAGTGTATACGACACAATTTGTACTACAAATGGCATTGAGCATATTACATGTGTTACTTAGAAATTCCAAATAATTTGTTAAATGCATCATAATAGCAGTTTAAGACTTTCTGAAAAAGCTGTAGTTTTGTATTGACTGCACGATTTAATGCACTAATTCACCCTCAAAAGCCTAAGGAACAAATAGGATTTAAAAACGTGAAGGGTAAAATTTTTTTTAATATACAGGAGATTATGAGAAAGTAGCCATTGAAATAATAATAATGGCAAATTAAAATATATGTATTTAAAATGAACTACTAATTAGCTTAGGGCTTTTTTATTAAATAATATATATTTTTTAATATATTTTATAATTATAAGAGTTGCTAATATTTTAATAATTACATCTAAATAAATTTAATATTTAGTGCTCTCTTTTTATCTATTGTTTAACTAACTTAACTACAACTAAACTGCAAAATTAAATTTTAAAATCATACGAAAAAGTTTATTATGTGTATATGGTGTTTATCTTAAAGATTTATTTAACTAAATTTAATTAAACTTAAATAATATAAAATTGTATTGCAAGTTTGATTAGAGTATTTGAAAGTAGCTCTATAATGCTTCGTGTGAATTTAACCTAGTGTATATGATAGTCTAAAATTTTAGGAATTTATTAAAAATACAATTTTTGTACAAAGCCTTTAACTGACTTATAATATGTATCAAAAAAGCAATGCAGCCAAACAATAAAAAACAGGCTAAAGATGCAAGGAAAATGTACTATAACTTGTTCTAATCTTTAGGTTTAAAACTATTATAGTATTTATTTTGAATTGATAATTCCACAATACTACATTCAAATATTCCAGTCATATAATAATTCAAGGAATATTTTGCTTAAATACATACCATTAACATTAACGTAATGTTACCTTTAATTGTTATGTAAAATAATTCATGGCACATGTTTATGTATATGCAAGTCTTTTAAGAAACACATAATATATTAAAATACATATGGTTTTTATTAATAATGCTTTAATCACGATTATGCCAATTAAGTGTATTTCATCAATTAATTTAAGTCCATTGTACAACTAACCAAACATTGAATCATCGATTGCAGTGGTTTTAATTCTCTGAAAGGCTTTCAATAAATAATTTAAACAACATGACTCATGCGACAGGTGTACTTATATACTATAACATATAGTATACAGAATAACCAATCTAACGTTCTACTGTAGAAAAAACCTTGAAATGTGCTCGAATAGTGTTAAGGCTATGTTCCTAATCGTTCACGATTCGTCTTTGTCGAGCATGTGTTTTGCGTATTGATCACGTTTTATTTTCAGATTTTTTGCATGTTATATAATGATATTACAATACATTTTTTTTGAGGTATAAATTAAAATCTCTGAGATATTTTACATAATGAATAGTATAATTCTGCAGCGATCTGAATTAAGAATACTTCAGGCAATGATCAGATAGTAATTAGATAATAAAATGATCTTATTTGGTTATAGTAGCACTTTTTTTGAATTCCTAGAACCGTCGAAAGTACATAACGTTTCATGGTCAGTCATGAAAACGTCAAAGAATGTGTAGCAACGCATTCTGAATAAAAATAATCGAAATTGCTTGCGATTAAAACGCCACGCGAAAGTAAGTTGCATGATTTCTCGTTCCACTTGTAGATTGCTTATGAAAAAGGTAAATTTTTGGTTTAAATCAACATTTATATCCAGATGTTTTTATTGTAAAAAAATCATTAGACTTATGTTGAATGAAAATATGCGCTTTATAGTCCTTTCGTTTCAAGCTGTGTGATATAATTTTGACCTTTTACGAAGTGCAATTTCCTTATCAAGCAATATTATGACATATTTATACTTATAGCGTATTAATAAACTATAGTCTATATAAGCATATATAAGTATTATAAAATATCATCATTATAGTATAATATACATATAATTGAGCATTGCTTTTAAGCCAAAAGTCCTAATTGATATATTTTGCCACCCTAATTACTGGAATCTAGAGTTTAGTTTAGAGATTTGATTTTTGTTGATATTATTTTTTTGTCATAACTGAATTTTTTTATAAACTATATACGTACGCGATTTATTAACTACTTATAAATTAATTAATTTTTACTAAGCATATATTTATAATGTAATAAGGCTTGTGACTATTTACTGCAAATTAATATTTTTACTTGTAATATATACGCACACACTATTAATCTAAAATGCAATCTTAATCAAATAAATTAGTGAGGATATATTAATTAAAATATATTCCGTACCTTTATAATTTCCATATGTGTCTTCTCCCTATTTTCACAAGTCACAAACAAATCGCGCAAAAGCGACATATTTAACACACAACACTATCCATTTTTATTTATTTATCTTTAAAAAAATGTATTTTCTAAGTATTATCCACTGACTAAGGAGGTAAATATTTTTATGTGTTTTAACAATGCCGTCACCGCGACTAAACGTTAATGGACACCTCGACTATGGTCAATTAACATCTTCGTCGCAGTATTATATTGTCCTTAGCTGACCAATGACTGTAATGTTCTTGTTATGATCTTTGTAAAAAAATAAATACAAAACGACGCACGGATTTGCAAAAAATAACCAACATGAATTTCCTGTTATGATCTTTGACGATTCGCAGGAATGCCTACTCAAAACACAACATATTTACTATTGCTAATTTTTGATCAATCATTATTATTTAGTATAGTTTATAAATACACTTTTACGATTTCTATTTTCGTATTATTTTTGCGTCGGAAAAGTCACACAAAGTGACTATGAATGTTTACACGCAAAAAATGATCTTGGGGAAAGTTGTGTTTTTTAATGATCGTTTGTTCTGATTTGTTTATTTATACGGATATCCGCGTAGCGAAATTCAACGTTCTAAAATTACAGTTGATATGTTGAGTGTCTATGTTTTTTTATAAACAAAGATAATTTGCTTATTGAATAAGAAAAACAATATTGATGGCTGTTTTTTGCCCACAAACATTACAATGATTTATTTTACTTCCATATACTTTTCAAATCATCCCATGGTATTTGCCAGTTATAACTGACAAAATAGCAAATTTATAAATTATATTATTTCCATTTTTATTTTTTGGGTAAGAACACTTTTTTCAGAAAAAATGTTGATTGTTCAATAATTACAAAGGATATTTTATATAATGCTCATTTTAGGCAAGACTATTAGTGTTTTTTTCTAAGCAATTTCAAAACTTATGTTTGTGGTAATTAATGGCTATTGATAGTGATTAAAATATTTGGAAAGTATGCTTGGCTATTGTGCATTTTTGGGTGTTATGCCGAGACGCACCATTATCGTTTGCATATTTCTAATGTTACCCTTATGCCTGCACTACACTCTCTGGAAGTTGGCCAAGGTTGGACAAGGACGGAGAATATAGTGGGTTACTTCGGTCGAGTTCGGTTCTCTCAGAAGTTGTCCTAGGTTACCGTGAACGGGAGGTAAAGTGGGGGTAATTCAGTCGATTTGGCCAGCTTTGAGCGCTTCCGAACATTGTCGGCAAAAGGACTGAAGTCAAAGGGACCGAAGTCAGAGCTGCTCTTTCATGCGCGAGCGGTAAGATACTTCCCCTTTCGCTCTCTCGCGTGTTAAGTGACGATAGTAAGAGAGATAATGATATGGTGTTTCGCAAACTGAGATAGAACGAGTAACTCGCTTCAGTTTCAGTGTGCGCGTAGGCGTCCTATGGTTAGCACGCATGTCGAGCCCTGCATCGTGGTCACGGGATAAATTTATAATACCACATGCTTATCGGGGACTTCAACAGAAACTTTGAATATTTTAGGGCACCAAATGGGATTAATTCTATTTTTGATAGTATATTCTTCTAACAGATATCGTTATTATATTTCTTTTCATATAAAATTAAATAATTAGTGGTACTTGATTTTATTAAAAAAATCGTTTCTAATACCCTAATGTATTTTCCTAGATCGGTTTATATAAATGTCACACCATAACGAATTCTTATTTAAAATCGATGGCGACAAATTCTAGGATAGTCACAGATGTGGTGTTCGTATTCTGAAGAATCATTTGTATGCCTTATGGCATTTTGCAAAAGCCGACAAAGATTTTGCGTAAATTTAATATTTACGACCGAAAATTTTTCACTGATATTGTATTGGTGAGTGCCCACACAAACTTTTATAATTATCGGTAGCGTAATTTTAATAATATGACAATTTAAAAATTGAGATTATTTGTCAAATTTTTCGATCGCGCGCAAATTTGCCAGCTGTATATGACAGCAGCCGCCGTGCGAACGTCATTCACGTCCGCCGTCCGGATGGCATATGAAATTTGTGACAGTGTGACCTCGGCCGACTTCAGTTGAACTTTGGTTCGGACAACTTCCAGAGAGTGTAATGCAAGCATTACAGATTTATGCAATTTTAATTGAATAACTATTTAGAATTTTTGTGCAAGGGATTTATTCTTGCTGACACAAAGTTTGTTATTTGATATTATTTAATTAGATGTGCAACAATTGCGTAATGTTTTATGCAGATTAAAATTACAATAACAAAATGCATCCGCAGTATCTCCGAAACGGGTTTCCTTTGGATTTCGGAGGTCGAGCGCGACCAGAAGATGCAAAGAGAGAAGCGGCGACTTCTGACGTCTGAAATACAGGCGCCCTTATGCAGCAGACAGTCCAAGTTATAAAGATTTTGAATTTCAGGTGCCTTAAAATTCAAAGTGTATGTTCAAGTATAAATGCGAGTAAAAACTTTCAGAGGAATTCTCATATTTATTTATTATCCAAAAAAATCTCATTTGGATATGAGATTTTTTTCGCCCCTTTTGTAGTTACACGTATAATTACTAGTGTCGAGTTTTTTTTTTTAATAAATTTTCGTTTGTTGCTAGTTTTGAGAGAAATACAAAATGCACGTGTTATCTTTACTAAAGGCGACAAATATTTTTGATTTATGGCAAAATCTTTGTGACTTGGTTTTTTTTAGATGGTTAAACAACATTATCACAAGCTAAACTGGCCTTTTTAATAAATAAAAAGCACGAGTTAATTAATCTAAATGTAAATAGAATAGTGGTTCAATTGATGAACCTGAAAAATGAGCCAAACAAACCAGATATTGACGAAAAATAAACCGAAAAACTCACAATTAATAAGTCACATCTATGAAAATTTAATATGTAAAAATGTACACTGCTAGCGGAGGCAAATGATTAAAAAAAATCGCACTTTTGTAACGATTTTCTTTATTGCATATTAAAAGCGCTACGCATTACTGTGAGATATATTTTATTTTAGATTACATAATACCTTTGTCGACCGACCCCGAGTGTCAGCTGATATCTAGTTTCGATCTACAACACACTGCACCGTGCTAATGTTGACGCCGACGTTTAGACATTTAGACTTTGATGTCTTCATTCAAGTAAAGCAACTTTAATGACTACTTGAATGAATCTATTGCGATACGTTTTATAGGAGCAGCAAGACTGACTTCGCAACCCTTCAAATCAGGTTCATAAGAACACCCCGTCTTTAATTTATTAAAGCCGTATTTAATATCTGAGCAACTAGTTTCTTTCATGTCAGTACTGAAGATCAATCACAAGAAGAAGGAAGCGACTGTGCAGAAGGCGAAAAATATTGCGCAAAACCGTCAGCAATATTATGTGGACCGTCCAATGTTTTATCGTCGTAGTTCATCACTTTCGGCGTAAATAATAATATATAATAATATTAATAAACTAGAAGTAAAATATGTGAGATTAAATTAAATTAAAAAAATTAAAAAACATACATTTGTTAGTTTTTTTATATAATAACAGAAAAAAGAACATAGATGCGCATACAACTATATTAAAATGTTTTAAAATACATATTTTTTATGGAATCATCTATATTTATGAGAATGAGAGTACATCAGACACACGTTGATAATTTGCATAAATAAGTCAGACATGGCCTCATGTGGGCGCGGATTTACAGCCGCTAGAAGACAATGGAACGAATCGATTAATTATATTCGTACGTGTGTCTTTAATTATAGTCATTATGTGTAATTTGCACACGCACCTGTTAAAACTGTCAATATTGCTTTTAACTAGTGAAGCGGAAAATTAAAACAATAATTCGCATCGATAGTTAATCTCAGCAGGAAGATGGACTAGCAAGGTTGTATTATATTGTAGTACATATCTAATGCTTTGCGCATTTTAGCACGTGCCTTTTGCAAGGACTTTGAATATTGATCTATGATGTTTACTCAAGTAAGCATTATTATGCTAGTACTGATACTGGTACCAACATAATAATGATTTGACCTTTAAATGTTTATATATCTATTTAATTATGTCATCATGGACGTCAATGCATTTGATAAGACTGTGAATGAGTTTTTTTGCGCCTTGCGCCTGCTCTCTTCTGTAGTATCTAATGCGTGAAGTCTCCAATAGTTTGATAAACATTTTATTATACATGCGTTGCAATGCACTTAGCGCTGCATAGTTCTAAGATTAGACTTTAATCGCGAAGACGGAAAAGTACTCATTCATTAGAATGCGTAATTACTACGAGTACACAATTTTTACTGCTTCAGGTTTATTTTCAAAAAATATTCTGAATCAGCAGCTAGTTCGAGTAACGGGTTTCCAAAACAGGGCTTCGCCCTCGGTTGATCAGACCCCCACATTCGGAGTCTGTAAAGCTTCATGCATGAATATTAGGCATTTAAGAGTGGCCAATCAAATCGGACTTTACAGTACTCCCCCCCTAGCAATTCAGTATTGCAATTCGACTGGGAGGAGGGATGGAGATCTAAGAATGCAGCAGGAGTAGTTGTTATTATTAATATAATGTATGAGCTCTCAATAACTTTTACCACGTGATATTTTAATAAATAAAACAGTGGTTCTTAAACTTTTGATGATATATATTTATTAAGATCAAAAAAAAAATCTTAAATAAAATAAATAATTTAAATATTTCACCGTTAAAGACTCAATTATGTTTGCTACAGAAAATTCGATTTCATCTTCTTGGCATGGAAAGTCTAATTACTAAAACGCCAACGCCAGATTTTATTCCTGGTTAATTGGAATGCACTTTTGTGCTAGTCAAGAGAGCATATGGAACATTTTTTTGCTGCATATATTACTTGCATATCCCACTAAGATATATAAAGAAATTATTTGTACATAAATACATATTTAAATATTCCTAAGGCAATTGGTTCAGTGTTTTGCTGTTTTTTTAAGACTGATTGTTGTTTGCAATTAAGTTTTTGATACTAAAAATGTACTTAAATCCACATGATCTACTTACAAAGAACTTTTGCACATAAAAACACAAATGTACTATTATTATTGCATCTCTAATAAAAAAAAACACGTGAACCAAATTGTATGTAATACTTAATGTACATCAATAATTTGACATTTTATTGACTTGAAAAATATCACATCTTCCTAAAATCTGTAACTATGTATCAAACCTCTAAACGATTCATTTAATAAAAAAATAGAAGCCTAAGATGTTTATATTATTTTTAATAAGCCTGTGCTATGTTTATATTACCTTCAAATCATAAACGATAAGAAAATCTTTCTCTAATTATTTTATTACGCATATTATGTATTAAATATTTTTTATATAACAAACTGAATCAGAACTGCAATTACGTTCATTTTTTTAAATTTATGTTAATAAACCAGTAAACCATATCCTTACAAAAAACGTATTACGAAAGCTGAATAGTTGACATAATGCACCGTAACCATAATAATGTTTACGTAACAATTATTATACAACATTGCACAACAAATGCAAACTTCACGTTCGATCATAAGGAAGAGCCACGATCTGGCAATAACGAAGAATAACCATAAAAATAGCGCACACACGCTTTCTATTATAGTTTTACCAAAACGAGGAAGTCCAAAATTGGTATCGGAAATACACAGCAATGTCACGCGTCCTCTTTGACTTCCTTATACTGATAATTTAATTTTTGTGAAGCTATCAATCGAGTAACTGTTTTTAGACTCACACATTAACACATACAGGTGTTCCAAAAATAGTAATACAAACACTTATAAATTATTAGAGATTATATTTAGAACATTATCGAATTCGACCTCATATTAATCAATCGTTGTTACGAGATATAATGTTGAGACATTTATAATAGTTTATTTATTTATATTTATAAGTAACAGTAGAGATAAAAGCATATGCTTTATGAAATAAGCAGTTTATTTGATTCGTTTACTCGGAAATATTTATTTAATATTACATTTTTTTTTAAAGCATTAAGTAAAATGTGAATTATATTGCTATCGAATTTTATAACAAATATGCGATGACCTTATGTCTGTAATAAAAAGAAAACAATATATTTATTATCAGAATAAACAATTTAAATGATATATAAAAATCGCAGAAAAGCAATGAGGAGAGTATGAAACAGAATTTTTCGTTACAAAAAAATTTTTTCGCGAAAAAAATCAAAATAAGTCTATAACCAAAGTCAGTTTATATGTAGCTTATTTAATAAATAATAAAATAAAGCTATTTACAATAGTAAGTCAGCTTTCGATAAGAACATTTGCTGAAAATATTAAGAACATTGTGAGTAACATCAATAGCCAATTTAATAGCAGATCATTTTTGACCCTTAATGTCCTTGTTGATAAATGATAAATTATTTTGTATAATTAAAAGGTTCGGTGAAAATAGAAACAGTAAGTAAGCATTTTTAGAGTTTACATGCAGCTCATTTATTAATTAATAAGAAAAACTCAATTAAAAATATCAAATTAAATATTTTCTGTTTGATTTTTGCAACCGTAGAAATGTTTCCGTTAAAATAAATTTATTTCAATCGATCAGCATTTCGGTGAGAACAGTTGCTAAAAATATTGAGCACATTGTGAGTAACATCAATAAGCAATTTAGTAGCAAAGCAAATTTTGACTGTTTTTGGTCTCATCCAGTGATTTCTATTCCATTTATTTGATTCTCGGCGCCCTTGCAAAATCCAGTTTTTCTTAAGGCACCCTATGACAAGATATAAGAAATTCGAAATGGCGAATATTTTTATAAATAAAAGGTTAGGTGAAAATAACAACAGAAAGTACCAATTTTAAAGAACTAAATGAGAAACTTGTGTGCAGTTTCAATGTTATGTTTGAAATGACTGAAGAATATGCTTTCATGAATAGTATGCATGGAACAACTACAGACATTTTATTAAAACATTAATAAAGTTCGTTCTGAAGTGAAACCGATTAAACTGTGTCACATTCGATAGTGGTAAAAATATACGCGGGACGTGTTAAAATTTAGTTTGAAAAAAAAATAGGACAAAGTGCTTGAAACCTCTGATTATTAATTGTATTATTCACCAGCAGCCCTTTGTAGGATACATCTCAATCTATCATGTGTTATCGAACCAGTTATGTCAACGGTGAACTTTACCAGCGTTATATTTCATAAATAGAAAGAAAATATCCTGATTTGCTTTGCTATACAGCAGTTAAATAGCTTAATTACTAAGTCAGAGAAGCGATTACAAATTTTCTCAATTAAAAATGGCCTTGGAAATTAACCTTCTGCAGTATAGATATTCAACAAGGAAAAACAGTGCTTATATATGAAACTCAAATTTGGAAGAAATTGAGCTCATTTAAATTTTGAACCTTAAATATTTATTTACTGGCCTTTGACAAAATAAGTTTGTGGACCCCTATATGGATCTCAAAATTATATAGTTAAAGAAACCTTCGCATATTTATAAGAGAACATCTAAATAAATTGTTTAAGCAACTGTTCCTTTTAATATCAATATTAAATTGCGATAATATTAATAAAAGTATATTATTTAATTATATATTATTGTATATTATTATTTTTGCAAAACACAATTTAATTTATTATTATAATATTTTTTTAAAAAAACTCGATTTTTTTTGAAGGTGTATGGTAAGCAGGCGCGTACGGCGAGATTCATTCTCTTTCACTCGCTCGTGTGTTAAGTCAGTGAGTTAGAAGAAGTGGGCGTGCGGAACGCATGTAACGCACGCCCTTATCTTTCACTCACTCTCGTCACTTAACAAGCGAGCGAGCGAAAGGGAATGTATCTCACCGTACGCGCCTGATATTAACCCCTAATTTAATATGAGATATCAGATGTGGAAGGATGTGACATAGAAAAAGACGTTGAATCAGAGGGTCTCATCATATGAATTGTAATAATTAAAATATCATATATGAAAGACTCAATAAAAGTATTTTTTTCTCAATTCCGGGATTTACCAACGCATCTATTAGTTTTAGTATATTCTTTATTAAGTCATTACATTATGACAAGCAATTAGTACTGGCAGTTTATAACGTAGTTATCATATTACATTAAATATCTAAAAAAAATATTGTTACTCTTGAATTAAACTAAATGCGACTGTAGTTAATCTAAAAATATATTTATCTGTATGATAAAATAATATTATCTAAAGGGATTAATAATATAATTTGCAATCTCTAAGATACGATTCAAAATTTTGTGGATGCGAATTTATTTTTTATAAAAATAAATTAATATATTGATTATAATTTTGTAACACCCATTTTCATGCGGTAATCTGTTTAATGTTATCTCATTTATCATACATTAAAAAATTGTTTTTTAGATGGAAATTCTATCATCGCACTTCAATTTCCATTTTGATTTGTTAACTATTTATAACCGTGAACGAATAATATATGCAGATGTAAAAAATAAATATATTTTTCAACATATAATTTTTGTATTCGTTCAATACCACTTTCACGTAGTAGACATACGCCTTTTTATGGTTTACGATCACTGTTGCATTATGCAAACATAGTTTTATTATATTCATACATCATTTATGGTCATCTTTCTAATTTTGTGTATAATAATTATGATATGATAAATTTTACGGTTAATTGTAATACAATGAGCAGTTGTGCAAACGTTTGCATAAAGTATGATGATGCCACTTGAGCTTTTACTTTCTACGTTAATTGAGAGAGTTTATGACTTGTAAATAATTATCATACTATGAATATGTCCATTTGTATTTTATTAGAGCAAGAATGGATTGAGTTGTAATAAAAGTTTACGAGACGTGACAAAAATACCTCTGTGATAAATAATTCTGATTAAAAGCCTTGAATATGCAATCTTGACACAATCGTAAACAAATTTATATAATATTTATGTCTATTTCTATCATTGATCTCAATACCTATACATTTTTGTTTATATATATTTAGTATCATATAAGTTTAATATCCATTATATATTTACAAATAGACTATTCAATTTAATCTAACTAAAAAATATTAATTACGCAAATTCCTTTAAGGTATCTACATATTAGCATATGTATGTATATTAGTAAATATTTACGTCTATAATAAAAATGTTTCTTAGTAATAAGAAGGTCGCTAAAGTGCGCAAAACATTAACGACCTCGATTGTTTCTAGGATGGAGTAGGGAAAAATCTCGGTCTTAATGGATAAAATTCCACTTTAATAAACTTATATTTATTTATTAATTTTATCGTTCTTATGAGATAACACTCACATGTGTATTTTTTATGGCAGGCAATCTAGAGCAAAGCATTAGAAATAAGTCCATGTTTTTTTTAAAATCACTTAAAAATCGATTCAACGTAATGCTTATCAATTTCATTGCACAATGTTAATGCTTGATTTTTTTTCTATAATGGACGATTTATATTTTTATGTGAATATGCAATATATTTGAGCTATTGTTAAAAATATATTTAGTGATATAGAAACAGACAAAAAAGCAGCCTATAGTAAATAAGATTATTAACATAAAATTCAAACCCATTACGTTTTAGTCATTGACTATTACTACCATTAAGATTTGGAGAAATAATTATGATAAATAAATATTTAATAAGAATCAAGTGTAGAACATAAACTACTATTAAAGAAATGTTTGTAACGCGTCTTACGTGTACTCTGAGTGTACATCACCGAAGCGCGTAAAATTTTATTGTATCGAAATCTATATTTAATATACTTGTTGCATAGATAATCAGTAATAAACATAAAAATGTACATAAGTTATTAATTTTTCATTGACATAAAATTCAGAGATATTTCACTACTATGACAAAAATGCATGCAAAATTGTTTCAGTTGTAAAGTTTAGATATTAATTTATTTAATATTTTAAAATCTCTTAAGTTAAACAGCAAACATTCCATAATGCTACAATGTTACATTGAAAATCTAGTCACGTATTTCGATATAAACACATATTAGAATCCAATCGTCGCAATATTGATTATGCTAATAAAGCTGCTTATAGATGCGTAAAAATATCATAGCTCGTTTATATGTTAAATTATATACGCCATTGTTGAAGAATTTCAACTCTTATTTCACGCCCATTTGCGTAGTTGCACTAATAAATTATTTATCAACTCAATATGAATAATTTAGGGTAAAATTTCGTGTGGGCAACTACATGATGAATGGAAGCATTAATTATTTAATTTAGATTCGTTGCGACTGAAATAAAATAAAAATAAAATACATATAGGCCATTCGTGTTTGCTAAGAGCAATCAATGCTATCTATTTATAAGTACTGATAACTACTTCTGAGTTCTGCAATCAAATACTAAGATATTATTGAAAAAAACATATATAGAATCAAAATTAAGTGCCTTTTTAATATTTATCAGATATCAAAATTAAACGTAGAAAAATTATAAATTTAATAAATAGTAAAATCATTTTCAATTAAATTTTAATAATTGATTGTTAAAACGATAATATAAGATTATATTTTTTGATCTAAACTACGCAAACTACAGCCCGCGGGCCAAATCCGGCCCATGACACAAATATTCAAATTAAAAAATTAAAATTGAAAAATAATGTAATAATGTTCTATCAAATAGTGAAAGTAAATATAGTATTTTTTTATTTTTATTACAATATTATTAATTTCAACTTTGAAAATACAGGGAATTTTGTCTCTAAAAATCTCATTTTTATGGTTCTGTGGCAGTTAGTGATATTTATTCATGGGATTAATTCACAGTTTGAAGTAACTGAAGAATTAGCAGCATTAAAGAGCCTCAAGCATACTACAATTAGAGAAACAATCGAGGAATTAGAATTAAATTTGGAAAAACTTATCTGTGTAACTACCGACGGTGCATAAAATATGATCGGTTCTAACACTTTTTATTTAAAGCGAAATGTTTTTAAGGCACCAATAAATTTATATTTGTTTTATGTAAAAATATGCTTATTTTAATATCCGTTATGTCTATCTTCATTAATACAGTAAATATTGAATCTGAGTATTGCGATTTATTGTATCATACTCAAATGCGATGGTTGCTAAAACGTTTCTTTGAGTCACGACACGAAATTGATATATTTATGACTGAAAAATCAAGGCTTTTCAGATCCCATATGGTTGTGGGATCTAGCGTTTCTGACTGACATAACTAAACATCTTAACTCTCATAATGTAAACTTACAAGAAGAAGGATCAAACTTGTATATGAATTTTTTTTTCATATTAAATCATTTCAAACATCTCTTCAAGAAACAGTTGCAACAAAATATTTGTTCACATTTTCAATCTTGCGAAAATTTTCAGAAAATTATGCAAAATAAATTTACATTTTCAGCTTAAAGTTGCATTGAGAAAATTGTATGATTATAGAACGAGCTACATGTGCAGTTAAAAGATTTTTGTAAATATGAGAAAATGTACAATTTATTCCAAAATCTATTTGAAGTAGATCATAATGAGGTTGCTGTAAATATGCAATTAGAATTGATTTGCAATCTAACAATACTCTTTAAGTTCTTTGTTTCATAATGAAAATTTAGTTCAGATTTATTCTTTATTACCAGAAAATAATTATAGCAATATTAGAAATTTGCTAGAAAAATTCTATTTTTGGAACAACTTACATCTAATTGACTTTTTAACTATTGGTGCTTCTAAATCAGCACCAAATATAAATAAAAAAATTGAAAGATCTACGAAACAAGCACATCAATCGCATTAAATATTTATTAGATCATTTCATACATTTTCATAAATAATAAAAAATTAATAAGTCATATTATTCATATTATTTTTGTATAAAATTTTATATCTGGCCCACCCATAGTTTTAAACGCTTACATGCGGTCCTATCCCTAAAAAATTTGGGGTTCTGTTCTAGTATATAAATGATTTAATGAAAAAACACATTTTATAAAAAAATTAATTACATAAAAGTTTACTATATTTTTAAAAAGCAAAATATGCAACAAAGAAAAATACGATATATGCAACATATAGTAATATATTCCAAATTTTTTATTTAAGTCCAAGAAATAAAGCAAATTATTTATTTCATATTTTTTTAATAGAATAATAGAAAAAAATCGCTAGAGAAATAGAAAAAAACAACAAATCGTATACCATGTTTTTAAACCAATTATAATACATAAAAATTTATGAAATATTTCATAACTGACTTATAAATAATTACTATGAATATTATATGATATTTTAATTTAAGTGAGTCAGTACTGTAATTCTTAAAAATATATATGTACATAAAATGTTTTTTATAAAAAAAACATTTTGGTTTATTTAATGGTATTTTACATAATCTATTACACACATGTGTATATAATATAATGTATCACTTTATTGAATATATTTTTAGTTAGATATGTGCGAACTTTCTTTCTCTTGAAATAAAGTATATAAGTATTATTTATATTTATTACATCACAAATAACAAACAATAACTTGTATTGTTACTTGAAGAATGATAATGCCAGAGTGATTTTATATTGCATTTTCTCTAAGATTTATAATACATAAGCTA
The DNA here is from genome assembly GCF_051122295.1 of Plectrocnemia conspersa. Lineage (NCBI taxonomy): Eukaryota > Metazoa > Arthropoda > Insecta > Trichoptera > Polycentropodidae > Plectrocnemia > Plectrocnemia conspersa. The sequence continues at coordinate 25,731,642 of NW_028277169.1, forward strand.
TGACAATATATTAAACAAAATGTAATAAGATAAATATCGAAGGTTAACCAAACATAAAAATCGCAAATTTATTAGTAATTATACTGCCTTTATATTATCTATTTTTACTATATGCGTTTTGAGGTTGACTCGACGCATCTTCTTAAGTGAAAGTGTAATTAAACCAATACAATTACTGATTCATTACTGAAACATTGTCAAATTCCAAGAATGGCTTTTAGACGAATAATATACAGTACCATATGACTCAAAATTCATATGATTTTAATTCATAAATAAGCAATCACAAGAAGATTTTATATATTATTTTATTTTATGTTTAGTGCGTCACTTGTGAGAGTTGATGTTTCTTTATAAATGATTTTGTTTGTTCAAATAACACATGTGGTGTTTGGGCGTCGATTTGCAACTTTAAGGAAAATGACGAAGAACGGACAAGGATGTTTTCATTTGAAGATTCTCTTAAAATCCGCCTTCACAGAGGTGACAGATCTTGTAAATAAATACTTCTTCAAGCAGAACTCTTTAAACCAATAAGCATAAAGTTGAGTGTAAAGATTTGAACGAAACAATCGTAAAACTTGTGTTTAAAATAGCTTTAGTGCGCAATTTTCATTGAATAAAAATAATGAGTAACAATTAACTGAAAAAGTGTCAAAACTATTATAATAATGTCTTTCGTACAATATTGTATAAGATTTATCATTATAGCAAAATTGTTATATTCCTCAAAAAACATATTTAATCTATGCAAAAAACTAAACCGCCAAAGCAACATATGATACGACCAAAATTATATATACTGTTAGAATAATCAGCATTGCAAGTCACGAATTGCAAGAAAAACTATAGATTTTTTATTAAGAAAATAATATTTGCACATGTTAGAGCTCATTAAACTATTTTATATAACAAAAATCAGAATTAAATTTAAGTATATTTAATAGTTTTAATACATCATATTGAACAATATTTAATATTTTATCAGCTTGGTCAATTATTGTCAACTGTCGCCTTCGATCATCTCTCACTGTCAAGTTGTAAGGCCATCGCTATTAGTTTATTTCTATCAAACTGTATAATCATATTATCAAACTGTATAACTTATTAAAGATAGAGGTATTCGATTATTTTTTCATATAAGCATACACACATAACGCCATTAGACAAATTAACAAACGATCGTGATTAACGTTACATCCTACCATTAACGTAATACAACCGTTAACCGAGATAACCCAATTTTTTAACGGTCCAGTCAATTAAAATTCTCCAAAGAGTAGTATATTTGACACCGAGATAATCCGATCTTTAAAATGGTTGTTAAAGTATAGATTACTTAGAAACGTGATTGGAATTAAATATATGTATTGGAAAAAATAATTAATTGTAGCATTAGCTGATTATAATTAAAATATATACCAAATTAATTTAATTAATTTATTATTCTTGTGCATGTAGCTTAGTAAATTGATTTTTAAAATTGCCAAAAATTGTCATATGCTAGCAAAAATATAGTAAATAAAATTAAACAATTTCTTTATCCAACATAATATTATTTACAGGTAAAGTGCAATTGATATACAATTAAATTTAAGTATCTAGTATGAACTATTTTGAGTATGCTATCTGTGCTTAGGTAGAGGAAAAGTTGGCAAAAACCTACTAGTAAAAATATTATGCAGCATCATAAAGCATCATATAATTCAATAACAATAAACGTTTTGTAAAAATATTACTGAGAATTATATTATAAAAAAATTTACCTGCTCAACTTTAAAAAATCGTAATTGTAATATAAAACCAAAACTATTATTTTTAAAGCACTTTACAGTATAACGTATAACATATTTAATAATAAAAAAATAATTAAAATTTCTTTTAAAAAAAAAAAGGGAAGTAAAATCAGTTCACAATATAAACATCTGTTTAAATTTGATATTAAAAAATTAAAATCATTACTATATAATCATTATAATGTAGGGATTTTGATAATGAAAGTTAGAAATTGATTAATAACACATATTAGAAATCGGCAGAGCACCTAGATTGCACAATAGCCACACTGAATTTCCAAAGCAATCAATCACCATTAAAACTCATTTCAACATTTTCTTCATAAGCTTCAAAACTAATGGTTTCACAGCAAATAAGCTACGTTTCAATTATTATTTATAGTTATCGAATGGTCGCCCAATGGAGTTTACTAGAGATGATGATTTGGAGGTGGAGTTAGACCCTAATTTGATTGGCTCTCAATTAGCCTCAACTCTTATTTGTCTAATCATCCTCAAAAGAGCATTATTAAAAAATGTGACACTGTCACTGAAAAGCACTCTATGAACACAAATTACCGATCGAACACACTCGCAAAATGTATTTGTCTTTACACAAAAAAATAAACCATTACCGTTCATCTGGTTGCAAAAATCGTACCACCAATCCCAAAAATATTATTAGTGAAAATCGAAACGCTCTAATTATTATTATCTTAATGCGCTCGTCGCAAAAGCTAATCAACCCTTGCCATTGATCAGTGGTTTTAAATCTGCACTTCTGTATGCAAACGTCAATAACGTGTAGGGTTTAGAAATATAAAATAAATTGAAATTAATAAATTGAAATATTTATTAATAAATAAATTAAAAATATTTTTTAATCAGTAGTCAAAATATTGTTGACATAAGCAGGTATTAAAAAATCTCTTGTTATCATCATTATGTTATCATCAAAGACCATTTGACATGCAACTAATTCAATGCTAAATTACCGACAGATAATATTTATTTTTAATTTCAATGACATCATTAATTAATAGAAATAATTTTAATTCATTATAATTTGTTATCTATCCTCATTTTTTGATAATTGACTATACGAATATTTTTCTGCTCTGTGTTCTTTTGTGATATTTTTGACAGACTATAAATTTCCAGATAATTGCAATCCGTATCCAAGTATTTAAAATGTCCGAATATTCATAGACCCTATTCATGTGCCGAAGAAAACATCTAACTCTCTGGAAGTTGGCCAAGGTTGGCCAAAGACGGAGAATATAGTGGGTTACTTCGGTCGAGTTCAGTTCTGCCCGTTCTAAGATCTCTCGGAAGTTGTCTGAGGTTACCGAGAACGGGAGGTAAAGTGGGGGTAATTCAGTCGACTTGACCAGCTTCGAGCGCTTCCGAACATTTTTGGCAAACGGACCGAAGTCAAAGGAATCGAATCGGAGCTGCTCTTTCGAGCGCGAGCGCTGAGATACTTCCCCTTTCGCTCTCTCGCATGTTAAGTGACGAGAGTGAGAGAAATAATGATATGATTTTTAACAAACAGATAGAACGAGTAACTCGGTTTAATTTCAATATGCGCGTAGGCGTTCTATAGTCAACACGCATGACGAGCGCTGCATCGTGATCACGTGGTCAAGTTACAATACCACATGCTTATCGGAGACTTCAACATACATTGACATCTTTGAATATTTAAGGGCACCAAAAATGATTAATTATATTTTTGATAGTATAGTCTTCTAACAGAAATCGTTATTATATTTTTTTCATATAAGATTAAATAATCAAAAAATAATTAGTGGTACTAGATTTTGTTAAAAAAAATCGTTTCGAATATCTTTATGTATTTTCCTAGATTGGGTAATATAAATGTCGCACCATAACGAATTATTATTTAGAATTGATGGCGACAAATTCTAGGATAGTCTCAGATGTGGTGTTCGTATTCTGAAGTATCATTTTTTTGCCTTATGGCATTTTTCAAAAGCCGACAAAGATTTTGCGTAAATTGAATATTTACGACCGAAAAAAGAAAAAGACAATTTAAAAATTGCGATTATTTGGCACATTTTTTCATCGCGCGCAAATATGCCAGCTGTACGTGACAAAAGCCGCCGTCCGGACGGCATATGAAATTTGTGGCAGTGTGGTTGCTTACTCGAAATCGTAGGTCTTAAAATCGTAGACTTCAGTTGTAACTTCGGTTTGGACAACTTTCAGAGTGTAGTTCAGGCATTACTCATAAGTTCGAGTATTTTAGTAAAATAATATTTTACAGAATATTTATTTTTATCACATATATTGATATTACTTATTCCATATCTGAGTGTATTCCAGAAAAATAAAAAGAAAAAGTGTACATCACAAGACATTTGGGTATTTTTGTTTAAGAAAAGTTATCGCAATAAAAATCTTTTACGTTGTAAAATTATAATGTTTAAACAGAAAATAAATATTTAATAAATCTTGCATTTGTAGGGTGTTTTACTCATCGTCCATTTTTTTAATTTAATGGGCATTCTAAAGACTATTTCGAGCAACTAGAAAAAAAGATCAACTGGTCTTGAAAGTGTATATTTACAACGATATAAGAGAGATATTGTAATTAAATAATTGTGGTTATAATATTGCACGGACCTCATTCTACCATAAAAAACTACTCTTTGTTTGGAAAGTACACGCGCTGGACATTATTTTTAATTTAATGCACGCCTTACTATTTCATCAAACTATTCATTACCAATCTCCTGAGTATCTGAACCGTTTATCTACAAGAGTGAACACATTTCAGGGATGTGTCCAAGAAGCGATATAATTGGCTCGCAATCATCCTCATATTCGAGTCGCGAGAGCTGTCTTGAACCAGCATTATAAAAATTGGACACTTGTCAAGGAGTCATAGCAGCAGAAGCGAATCGGCAGGAAAATTGTCCAGAGATGATTCCGAGAACACATCACGAGAAATTCTGCAAAATTACAGCCGACAAAAATACAACTCGACACGCCAATGTGGACTTACGACTTTCAAGACCTTCCATTTTAATTTTACCACAAAAAAATAAATATAATTCAACCTACTGATTAGCTCAGCGGGACACTATATAACCCATTCTAATTTATTTCAATTTCATCAATATATTTTAAGTACACTATAACTAATAAGGCACAGTTTGGTGCCATGTCGTGTCCAATTCGACATCCAATGCCTTCGAAAGCGAAAGAGTGGCGCTGGAAACGCGGTCTTTTCCTGTTTCTGCCTAAGTGTGTCTTCTCTCCATTGCGTGACTCGACTCTGAGGCTTCGGTAGGAATTCCAATTATAGCTTCTAGATGATGGTTTGGCGGCATTTCCTCTGTTTACACACAAATTGGGGTATCCCGACACTGGTGGGACCGGTTCCGCCGTAATACTACCGGTGTCATTTTCTCTCTTCTATCTAGAGGACAGACCTTCTATGGAACGATCGGAATAGAACTAATAAATTGCATCCGATACACATTCGAGAATGGTTGTTGAGTGCCAATGCACTAAAATTAGCACTTGTCTTTATTAACTTGAGAGGTGGAAGTTAGTTGATGAGATGTATACTAGATAAATTTATGTTATTGATTTACATAAATACAACTTCTTAAAATTATTTTAAATATGCATTAGAGAGATCTGAATGAGATACATGGTTGTTTATACAATAAAATTGGTCGTGCAAACCATTTATTATAAACAGGAAGCGTCAAAATTTGTTTATTTTATGTAAAATAATCCTATTGTTGTTCTAAAATGATTGCAAATTACTCACCAGGAAATAATCGCGGAACATTAGCTACTATGTAAATCATAACATATTTATTGTTCTACTAATTACCAGATGTACTGATAAGCATTCAAATTAATTCTGCATGTTTTTTGTAATAAATAAATTAACGTATAGGGTGATTAAAAATTTTAAAACTACGTTAAGAATACACGTTAAAGTTAAGATAAAGAAGTTACAAAATATATGATCATTATGATTTCATTTTACTTTTCATTTAGTACGACTTAGCACATATTATTTTTTAAAGAATCTAGAATTATTAAAAATAATAGATTACATTTTTTTTTTAAATTTAATAATACAAGTAGTCAAATTAAAAGTTTAGATTAAAACTTTGCAGTTAAGTACTGATTTTTTTGTATTGCATGTTTTTTTTTTATTTTTAGATTAAATTAAGACCATCATGGCCTAACAGGTTACCCCAATGCGCCACGTTGGTCGAAAATAAATTTTAAATTTACAAAACAAAAAAAACGTATATATACATATATACATAGAACAATACTTAAATAATAAACATAACGAAAAATTATAATATATCAAAATTAAATGATACAAACTGGATCAGCTCCTCGTAGCTAACATTAAACAGGTCAATATATAATGCCAGCGTATTAAGGAGCTGGATGGGCAAAGCTATAGGCGAGTCGGCAAGTGCGTACGTCCTAGCCCTAACGTCCATCAAAAGAGGACGCGATCGTGATTCTTGAAAATGTTCCGGAGCCCAAAACTGAAATTTCTCTAGAATAGCTGGATTGTCGACAGCACCTTTTAGTAATTTGAAAAAATGCTTAGCGACATACAACTTTCTGCGAGAACTCAGCGAATCGTATCCCAACGCTCCTAAAAGAAAGGCGCTGGGATATATGTACGAATAATAACCAAATGTCCTTTTTTAAAGGTATCTTAAATACCTTTTTTGAATTTTTTCCACTAAAAGGGAATATTTGGCTATTCGTGGATTCCAAATTATAGATCCCGATTCAAGAATGCTACGAACTAATGTGTCATAGAGGATGCGAATAACTGACGGATCGTCAAAGTGAAAGGCATTCCTCATAACAAAGCCGAGTATCTTGGAAGATTTATCACAGACGTCGTGTATGTGTAGAGAGAACCTCCATTTGCTCTTGAAAGTGATTCTGAGATCTTTAGTGGAAGTTTCTCTAGTCAAAATGTTACCACCGAGATGGTAGAAATAAGCTGATGGCGAATGGGATTGAGAAAATGGCACAGTATGGCACTTTCCGACACTAAAGGGCAGACGGTTAACGGAAGCCCATCTCCATAAAGAGTCTAAATCACTTTGTAGAGAGAAGTAGTCCACAACAGATCAAATGTATTTATATAATCATCTGCGTACAGAAGAAAACTTGAATTTGTAATTGCTGTAATTATGTCATTAATAAATAGCACAAAAAGCAGAGGTTCCAGATTGGATCATCTATATTAAAATATTATTTTCACAATCAGCCACCATAAGTTACAAACTGTATACGATTGCTTAAATAGCTCGAGAATAACCGAGTTAAATTATCCGAGCAACCGAGGTTCGACAATTTTTTTAATAATAACCCATGACAAACTTTGTCAAAGGCTTTCTCAAAATCTGTATACACGACGTCTACTAGAATTCCCGCATCGAGAGAAGTTGTCACCGTTTTGGTGAACGACAGAAGGTTAGTAACCGTGGAACGGGCAGGACGAAACCCGTGCTGTTGGTCTAACAAAAGTTGCCGAAAGTGATTATAGATATATTTATGAATAATTATTTCAAATAATTTAGCAGGAGCTGACAACACTGCGACTGGTCTATAATTCTTTATATATAATTTGTCACCCTTTTTATGAATAGGGGTGACTTTTGTGCATTTCCATAGATCAGGAAATGATGATGTCTTGAGAATCAGATCATAAATTTATTTTATTTTTTACATATGTAAAAATATACATATTTTTGTAGTGAATTAACAAGAAAATTTTTAATTTGTCATACAAACAGGAAAAAAATGGAGGACCCGACAAAGTCGCGCCGGACAATCCCGCGCCGACTAAGCCGCCCCGACATAGCCGCGCAAGACAATCCCGCGCAATACAACCCCGACATTGCCGCGACGATAAAGCCGCGCCGACATTGCCGCGCAAATCAAAATTATAAAATTTAATAAAATTAAAGGAAATGATTTTTTTAATTCTAATTATTTTGTTTTGTGGACAGCTCTATCACTAGTGATTCGCTTTTTGAACAGTTAGTCATAGATTGGATGATGCTGGACAGTTACAAAATATACCGAAATGAAAATAAATCAATACAATATCATTAAAAAAAGGTTAGGTTGTTTGGTTCTACAGTGAAAGTCGGCGCGAGCGGTAGCGAGACGCCTCCTTTTTCCTATATATATATTTGTAATTAATATTAAATAAAAACCATGTTATAAAATGAATTTTGTTTTGACTTTGCGCGGCTATGACGGCGCGGGATTGTCCTGCGCGGCTTTGTCGGGGTGCCAAAAAAATGACATCCTTCAAGTGTTATACAAAAACAAATAATATAAAATTAATAGTGCAGATAAAATAAGTTTAATATTTCACAATAATCAGCATAATAGATCAGTGGTATTATATAAATTAATTATACCTTCAAGATCTGAATTTGAGTCTTTTATGATCCTTTGTGCTTTTCAATTTATATTGTGTCTGGAGATGGAGTTTAGTGAATATTATCTAATTATAATAACGATCGATTTTTCCACATATTGTTTTTATTTAGATTTTCACAATATCACAGAAGAATATTATGATTAATAATATTTAAAAATCAAGAAATTGAACATGCCATATAATTACGACATAATATTGTATCCATCAGGTATCTTACAAAAAAACCTCATGATCTATCCCCAAATCGTAAACATTTCATATAATATTGCAATAATTCTGGAATCTAATTTATAATGAGTTTTAATTAAAAATTGTTTCTAGAAGCTGAAAAGACTTATGGTACGAAAAATTCGTTCAGTTAATTTTAGAACAGCCTGTATACCTTATTACAAAAATCAAACTTCATATACGTAAAAGTCATGTTTTTAATGACCGGCTCTGTAGTATTATACATGAACCGGAAATTACTGGTTTTAATTACATATTAATTTAATTAACATATTCATTTTTTTACCTCACACATCACAAGACGTCCTTGTGTTTTTTACGCCTAAATATCGATTACTTAAAAGTCAGTCAAACAACACAAGCAAATAATACTCTTCATTGTCAACCAAATCGGAATGTCCACACATTCATATTCGGCCTTCTGCTTTGACTTGCAAATCTTTGACTTTGATTCTCACATATAATTTGCAGTTTCCTGGAAATGTCCATTTTCCGATATGTGTTCAAAAATGTTCTAAACTGAGACCCCGAGGTGGAGAGACAGCATGCAAATTATGGCAGTTCAAGAGGAACACGCACGGTGTTTAGAATGTGGTGACCTCATAAATTATTTATGGTGCATTCGATGCATCAATGCACCGACGACTGACTGTGACTAATTTTTGAATTGTCTTTGGCACTCGTTTTAGTATAAATGGGCTTGAATTAGTAGCACTTGCGACTCAAGACATTGGAGGAATTACAATGAGACTGTCAATGGTGAAGAGTTAACGCTTTAAATTATTCTGATTTGCTATGTATGGTTTTCTGGTTAAAAAACTTGTAATAGAAAGATCTAGGAATTGCAATGATAACATAACATTTAATATATGCTTTGAAGAAAAGTCTTTATTAAAAAGTCTATCTACGGTTTTTTCTGATTGAAATAATGTGCTAATATCCTTCATGACCTTTGACGACAAATATTAAAGTGTTTCTTAAACGGTATGCTAATATGTACATATGTATTTAAGAACTAGTATGTCACGGACAAGGTTTATAATCTTGGTTTTGTATTTATGGTAATAATGGCCAAGGTATCGTTGATATAATATTGCAAATTTATTATAAAAAGTTCTAAATGCTTACTGAACATTAAATCATCAATTTTAGACTTTTTAGACCAATTCAATTGAGTCGGCAAATTATCGAATGGAATGGTGGTTTAATTTATAAACCCGAAAATTCCATGGCATTGGATGTGTTTAATGAATTTAAGTCTCTATAAATATTTTCTCAATAAAAAAAAACATCAGCTCAATAATTTCAAAGCTAATTATTAATGATTGATATATCACGCAATTAAAACAATTATTTGTGCACTCATTCTTAGAAGATTGTGAGAAAATTCTGAAATAATCGCCGTTCGATCGTAAACTATTGATCTTCGACCGATTGAATATATGACCGCGATTGTAAAATCGCACCTTTTATGACTCAATACAAAAACGTAGGCGCAAAATTAGCGTTGTTATTTTATTTTTTCTGTTCCTTAAAAAAATATTTTCTCCAAAGCCAGTGGGCGACGACACACTTGCGAGTAAAATGGTTAACGGTTCGAAACATTTGATCAAATGTGTAAATTGTCGTTTCAATTCTTCAATTCACTATTGTGATTTTTGATGGAATTTATTCACCATTGTCTTTGAGATTCGTGTGAAGATTTTAGTATTTTTTGTAAACGCATCACGCATGTAGATTTATGCAACAATATGCAACATACGATAACGATGGAATATATGCCAAAATTGTAAATAAAGGTATTTCTGAATCAGTTTATTTTTTTTATTACTATAACATTTTAAAATAATTACTCAATCTCGTGTTACTGCGCAACAATAATTTTAGTACAGGTTTTTATTTTAACTTATTCAGTTAAATTGGCGACAAAACGACCAGCATGTACAATTATATACAATTTTCTATGATTGTAAGCATTTAGATTTTCAACAGTCATTATTTATGTATTAGCGTTTTTATTTTAGGAAATGATACTATTTTGAGTTCAAAGTCGTATAACAAGTTCATGAGCGCTTGTGATTCCATATACTTTTTTTATATTAAAAGCAGTTTTTAGCTTTAAGTAAGTGAAAGAATAAAGTGATTGTATCCGGCAATTTCATTATAAATTTCGTAATTTGATACACTTTTACTTGAACAATTTAGGTAAGTTTTTTATTGCATATGATTCCGTAATGTGTACAATTAATCAGTTGATTATGTTATCCAATCCAATCATTTGTGCTTAATCTATCAATATAAAAAGCAACATAAGATAATTCTAAAGTTTTAATATACAGTAAAAACATATTGAGGACATCGTCTTAAATTTACAGTTTAAGCCTTTCCGTCGAATTTAACCGTGAATTTTGGACATATTTTTTTTAAGAAAGAAGTATTTTAACTTGTACATATTTAATAAATTTACGATTTTACAAGTGCGCAAAGAGCACCGTATGAATAAATATGTAATAAAAATTATGTTATACAATCTTCTTTTTGGTTTTAACGGGTTTTTTAAGCAATAAAAATCGAACGGGAAAGATAACTTTTATCGTGGCAATGTGCATTTAATTTTTTTATTTATCTATAAAAGCAAAATGTAATGTTGACCACCAACAAAGTCATTTTGCAATACATTAATATAATGGATAAAATTAAGCATCATAAATTGAATCAAGAAAAATGGTAGTTTAAGAATTTCATCCGGTAAAGCTTGACTTACTTATTGATTAATCTTTAATAAAAGCTATGCATAATAACATTGTTGATTTAATTAAACCATACAAAAGTAAATTAACATTACAAAATCAAACTAAGAAACGTATTTGAAATCGCAACATAATTTCAATATAAAATATGTATATCTTAATAGCAAAAAAATGGAACAGATTGTAATTTTATTAAAATATTATAAATTGATAGTACGACAATAAAACAGAGTTCAGCTGAACTCTGGTTTCGTATAGCAATCCTACATGAAGTAATTTGGTATGTCCTTGTTCTGGCTTATATATTCTTGGGAAAGGACATCTAACACATATCTTATTAGATTGAATCTGTATTTAACTTTAGGAATTTATTATACGAGAATATATGGACTGATAAAAACTATACTTTCCTTGATATTAATAATAAAAAAACCGTTAATAAAAATTACATATAACTATAAATAAAAATAACTAATGTATTAAGCCATTTTTTACAGCAACACGATCAGTTAAATAAGTGGATGACTATTATATGGAAGATCTAGGTTTGAATTACATATGATTCATAACATTATTTAAAAATCTATTGTATCTGGAATTAGTGATTATTATGATTTTAATTTTGATCAATCTTCATAGTGAATCTAATTTATAATAATACCGATAGTATTAAATAATCTTTGAAATTTTCCAATTGATTTTTATAAAGAACAATCAAGATGGTATCTGAACAATTTGAACGAACGATACACCTGCACTTGAACATGCGGGCTAGCCACATGTTTTAATGTTGCAAAACAAAATATAACTACAACAGAGATGTGAATATAATAATATATGTAAGCAAAAGTCATGAGAATATGTAGGTTAAGAGAAAATTTACAATCTTTTTCGTTGAAATTTGCACAGTATTGGTCTAAGTTAGATATTTTTTTAGTTTTCTATTCATGGCTTAAATTTAAATATAATATAATTTCACTGTTATAATCTTTCATGGCTTAAGAAAAAACGATTAATAATTGACCTAGAATATCACTATTATATTTTTAGGAGAAAAAGTGGTTTAGAATCGAGTCATTTATGAAAAGGAAATAACAACTCGTTCTTGACAAAAGGTCTAATAACAATAAAATAAAACTCAATACCACAATTGCGTAACTTATCAGACACCCTGTTAGCACATTCGCTCGTTAAGCAACATAAAACTACCCTTTTGTGCGTAATGTATGCAATAGACAATGCATCTATCTAGCGTAAAAACCATTCGTGTTTTATTTCTGCATTACCGACTTTCAAAATCATCCCATCTTGCAGTTTTACTTATTCAAAGCGTGAACATATTTTATCAGTCGAATAATGAAGCAGTGCAATTGGCCCACCAACATCCGCATATGTGATTTGACAGTGACGTTTCGAATTATTAGTATGAAAGATCTGACACTGTTGCATCAGCAGTAGATCAAGCGATTAAGGACGAGACGATAACACAATTCGAAACGGAGAAGAACCAGACCGAGAACGAATACAAACACAATAGACCTCAGCGAATCGTCCAGAAGACATCACTTATCCACCAGATACGAAATAAAACTCGACACTATTGATCTGTAGTAAATTGTAATTATCACCGATAAGCTGTGTTACGGCGTCTATTTAGGCTGCAATGTCAAAGCTGAAAATCTTCAACAATGCTTCCATATTTTTTTACTAAAAACTAATAAACAAACTTATAAACATAATATTTGTCTATCGGCCAGTTCTTTTGATACTCAATTGTCCATTTTATTGTATTTTTTAGGGCATCCATATGTGTTGAATTTATTAAATTTTTTTGAACTAATTCTTTGATTAGCAGTACCTTCGCCAAATACCTAATTGCTATTTTTTGTGGTGTGCAAATGATCAACAACAAAAAAGTGGAACAAGACACTCTTCGTAAAATAAATGAAAAATATAATATAAAATGTTTTTCATATTCCCAGGGCCAATCTCTAAATCATGAAATTATATTTTTGGCTTGGAATTTGCTTCCATAATCGTCAAAAATTAGGTTTTATTTTTTCCAATCTCATTGATGAGTATCGTGATGATTAATTAAAAATTCTATATATTACATTTAAAGAAAACTGATCTGAAATGAAATAAAATATATGCACAGTGTATAATTGTCGACCATAAAAGTAATTTATTAACGATTTTCACTATCTAAAAAATCATAGTAAAATTTTACATATAATTATCGTTCTTTTTTATTTTCTAAATCAGAATTGTTAATGTAAGAAAACATCTGCATCATAAAATATATGGAATCAGAGATAATAGCCGGTTTTAACTTTTGTTTAAAATTTATTTATTTTTTACGAGATGGTCAAAATGTGAAGGTCAATCAACACATTTTATGTATGAATTGCGAAATTGCGTAATAAAAATATTAGAGGAAATTTCCACAGGATTGTAAGCCAAACTTGTACATACACACAATAATGTTTTCACAATTGCTTCGAGTGTCAATACTCGACCGAGAATTCCGATCATTCTCGACAGCTTCTGTATGTACTGGGTCGGTATGTTTTCAGAGTACATTTTCAAGGTGGACGACAAATTGACGATAAACGAGACTTATTATCGCCAATGATTGTGTTGTGATATCGTGAGTTCATCGTCGATGTCTACATCGTTAGATCATTAGTCACTATACGTCCAGGTACCTGTACTATTAACAAGAGAACATCCTTTCGAATACTGCATTTATATTAAGTTGGCAATACTGTCGATTGCATTAAATGACTGCTTCGAGTGTGTGTTTAAAATGGCTGGGAACAATTCCTAATCATCAAAATTCATAAAACGATAGTAAACATAGTCTATGATTAAACAGTGACACGAATTAAAAACAGGAAGAAATTGGAAAGTCAATTGTTGTTTGTTTATCATAATAAATTTAAAATAGAAAAATTGTTTCAATGACAACAGATATTATTGAAATTAAAAAAAATATTCTCAAAAAAAATATATAAGTCAATTACAAAATAATTATCTTTTGCACTTCATAAAGAAATCTTTGATAATGAATGATTAAAGTGTGCTACTTTTATCCTATGTTTATGAATCAGTTTTTTAAGCTTAAATATAAAAGGATCATTGATTTAAAAATAGCTTCAAACTGTACAAACACGTCTAAGCAATCGCAAAATGAATTATTACTATGCAATGGATTCGTGTGGGAGTATACCTGTAGAGAATCCGTTATGTCAGATTTACTTGATTGAACATTACAGAAGTAAAATTTAGCATGTAATACTAATGTGTAAATATTTTACTTTTTTTCTCTCGCTATATGATTAAGCACGAGAGAGTTTTTACTTAAATCATATTCTTCTATCTAAAAATAATTTTTAAAATGTTTAAAACATTGTATACAAATGTGACTAAAATATTATATAAATGTGACCTGAAACAATTATTTATGTGTTTAATTTCGTTTATAGTGCTTTAGTTATTATTATCATACACAGAATACAATTTTGCTAATTTTTGCAGCAAAGAATATGTTGATTGCATATAAAATAATAAACCTTTCAGTTCCTTCCCCATATAACTTTAATTTATTTTAATTCGTTTTGCTATGGGAATTTTTATTACTCTTTTTTAAATAATTATAAGAAAAAATAATACAACGTATACGTTTTTATCAAATGTATACGTATACAAGTGTATTCATATGTATATGATAAAAACGATTAAAAAAAATATAAAAATGCGTTAAAATAATAATGTAAGATTAAAATTAAATTAAAATTTTACAAATAAATTAGTGCAAATTTTACAATATATATTAGTATAAAATATTATATTATAAATAATATTAAAAAAATATTAAAAAAATTGATATTGTTAAATTTATTTGTAATTTTACATATTTAAGTAGATACATTTTATCTACATTTAATCAGATGAGCCTTAATTTATTTCCCATAATAAATATATATTTTAAATATTTTTAATCAAAAGTAAATAAATGTGGCGGCCAACATGTGTCACAAAGTTGTAAGAAAAATAACAGAATTTTGATGTTCTACAGAGAAGTAACTAAACTTGTGATAAATAAGCTATTTTTTATATAAACTATCTATAATAAATTGATAAGTTGTTTTATTATTTAAAATAATAAAATAAAATAAATACACTCCTGACAAATCATATTGCGTAATTAACAAAAAAAAATATTACATTGCTTTGCCATATTTAAAAATCATTTTGCATAGAAAAGTTTATTTTGTTGCGATAATACATTTAATGTTTAGTTAAAAGTCACTTCCTTGAGTTATGCTGATTATAAAAATTATGCCCCTTAAACATTCATATTTGAACAACAAATATATAGACAAAAGGGATATCCGGATTTTATACCCATAAAAGAAAAATAAAAATATTTATAAAATGCTTTATATAGACCTAAAATTTAAAAAATCACAAAAAACAAACATATTCCGTTTACTAATGCTCAATATATTAATAATGAAAGTAAATATATGTTATATATATTTTTTAAGAATAACGTCAATTTAGTTGTAATAACGAAATATTGATCGACAAAATTGAGAAATCGTGGCGGCCAACATGTGTCATACAAATGAAGGAAAAATAATTCCAGTGGTTTTAAATTTTTTTTTAAGAGAAAGCTAATTATTAAAGTTAACTTATAATACTACAAAATACAGACAAAATAAGCTTGTGTTTTTACAAGTAATCAGCAAGGTAAAGCATTACTATCTACCGTTAACGCTTACACAGGCCTGCCGAGAGGAGAGAGGGGAGTTGGACAAATTTCTTGAGGGGCTTGACTCTGGAAAAAGTCAAATAAAAAAATAAAAATCGGCCTCAAATAATGAATCTGAACTAAACTACAGTTGTTTGAGATGTATTTACTGATGTATTTCAGGTATAAGTTCCTTCAGCCCTTTTTATGCGTGGAGCGGAACATTGCCTACAAAAGCATCCACTTTCTAGCTAATACTTTCACAATAATAATAATCACCAAAAAATATGTTGTACATAAAAAGTATATCTAGTTTTTATAATAAAATAAAATATTTTTGCCGGCCAACATGTGTCACACATACGGAATAAAATAACAAAATTTTAGCTGGTGGTGATGAAGCAATGATGGGTGCTCATCTAAATACCGTTCCCAATCCCTCTGCCAAAAGTCATAGTTGAGTTGCTCTTAAGGATGGATGAAGGAGTCAAGCCCCCCACAAGCGCCCCCAGAAAATCGACGCCAATACAGCAACTCTAAGTGACCGCAGCTGTTCCTTTTCAGTGGCTGCATAGTTATGTTTTTTAATATCCAATTTTTTTAATGGCTTTAATTTTGTCCCAATCGGCATCATACTACAAACTTCTAAAATTTTAAAAGCTTATTTTTATTTAAATACATATAGTTCTATTATAAAAAATATGTAGTATCACAAAGTACTTCTTTGACAATCCTCACACCTGTATGGATCAGGATGACCCATATTTCTATTGTTGATTATGGCACGTTCTCAGGACACGCTCGTGTCGTAAACCTTACGCACCTCGTTAAGTCTCGCCGCGTCTTCTCCTAGGACTTTGGAGAGCATGAATGGAACTCAAGCTCAAGTGCACGCGAGTTGATTACATAAACGATGCAAGTATCTGCAAGCAGGTGTCGGCCATCGTCCGGCCAATGCTCCCTAGAGCAGTGTCGCCTTCAACATTTTGGACCCATTGGACATGCCGAACTGGACCATTCTGAACCCATTGTTGTCAGCAGACGCTTCCGGCAACGCTAAGGTCATGGTCAACGGTGGTGTTTGAGCCCAGGTGATAACGGTTCATGATGTATACATATAAATATATCACTGCTCCCAAAAGAAGACACTATAGTACATGCACATTTGTGTCCGGGTCACCAATCGAATAATAAAGGAATTTGCAAATTCATTACTTTCAAAGTACATAAATATGCTACTTTAAGGATTCTTGTTTGACTAAGAGAAAATATAAATTTTACTTAATGGACGTATTTAGGTTGCTGTTCAAGAATTAAATGGTTTTTATTTCCAATATATGTTAATTTGTCAGATTTTTTGTAATCATAATTAGATTGTGATTTTATGTAATCAGATTAAGCAAGGGCCAATTTAACTCTAAAATAATAAATTATTTTATTTTATGACTGTAACACATCGATGCAAAACTTGTTTTTATAAACGAAAGAGCCAAAGGATGGACCTAAATAAACTTAAATTGAAGTTGTAAAAAAGATATATTGTATGCGTTTATAAATAAGCAAGTGTAAATGAAAGGTTGTGTTTATTATTTTTATTTTTTATTACATATATAAACAAACTTTGTTGTTATTTATTTTATGTGCAACAATTAAGATCATTACACACAGTTAGTTATGATGATATGTGAAGCTTCAGGTGTCTCTGAAGCGGATTTAACTCTGAATTCCGGACGTTGAGCTATACCAGGGAAAGAGAGAAGCAGTGGCTTTTATCATCTTTGATGGTCCAAACTTCTGGTTGAAGTTCGTATCAACTTAGTAAGTCTAAGTTCGATAGCTCTTAAAATAATGAATCCATGAACTCCAAAGTAGTTGTTCAAGTATAATTTTATTAAAAGTCTTTGAGGGAGTGCTATCCTGATTTTTCACTACACTTTGATATAAGTAATTCTATCCACCCAGAAAATTTTAAGAACATCTTAACCATGTATATGCCAAAGTAACTTTTAATGCTACCTATTTTCAGAAATAAAAAAAATATATATTTAAATGGCAAATACTTGCCAAAAGTTTTTATAACCTAAAAAATATATGGGTTCCGTTTCCAGTCATTAGAACACCGTTTAGGGCATTACAAATCTGAAGTACTAGGGTTGTCACAACAAACTATTATTAAATTAATTTTGTTTTATAATCAAACTAACATTTTTATGCAAAGTAAATACTACAACGATTAAACCCAAATAATATTAAAAAAAAAAAATTTGAATTGTAAAAATTACGTTTCATATAATACAAAGACGCAAGTGGATATTGGCTCCCCTGTCGACGTTAAAAAGAGGGATATTATTATAGCCATTTATAAAAAAGATAGTTTTGTAATATTTTTTTGTAGCATGAGTGAGAGTTTTTGCGGGAGCCCCATATGTGGCTTTTGGCAATACGGTCGCGAAGCGACTGAGCCCCATAATTGCCTCGTGGCATTAACCTTCATCCGTCCCTCGGGTCTTTTTCGACCCGAAGCGATTTTGTTTTGCAAATATATCTTAAAATATTAATACTACATATCTGTAATTTCGTGACTTTGATTTTGTTGAGATAATAAACTAATTTTTAAAAAGAAAAAATAAATATGTTACCTGGATTATCTCTTGTAAAAAAAGTAACACTCAAGTCCCTCGGGTCGAAAATGACCCAAGTCTATTTTAGGTCAAATTATTGGAATTCCCGGCGCAAACAGATGTTTATTGTTTATCACCTTCTAAGAAATACTCTTTTGAAGTGATTATAATAGAAGATAATTTACTTGAATTTTCATCGGGAAATGATACCTGCTCAGAGACGTCAGATCATATTGAAGAATTGACTGAAACTTCTGATAGTGACATAGATGATGTACCTCCTGGATCTACATCATATCTTTCTAAAGATAAAGGTATTAAATGGCGATCAAAGCCTTCAACATAGCCGTCAATCATCATCAAACATGATTAGAACTACCCCTGGAATCACAAGGTATGCTGTTTCTCGCATATCAACAGAACTCTGCATTACAATTATTGTTTACAAATTCTATAAGAACTATTATTATTCAAAATACCATTTTGGAAGGAAATCGTGTATAAAGAGGATTGCAAAATATTGATATTATCAAATTGGATGCATATATTGGACTTTTGTTGTTAGCTGGTATATATATAAATTGAATAATGAGGATTTGGAAAATTTATGGCACGAAACAAAGGGTCGACATATATTCAGGGCTACTATGTCACTAAAACGATTCAAAATTATATCGAGTCATTCGATTTGATGATCGTAGTATACGAGCTGCTAGAAGAAATACTGACAAATTAGCCCCAATTCGAGAACTTTAGAATAAATGGGTTGAAATACTACCATACCTTTATAATCTGGGTGAAAATGTAATAATCGATGAGCAATTGATTTCATACAATTCCGTTTCGACAATACATGCCAAAAAAGCCGGCTAAATATGGGATTAAATTTTGGGTGCTAGCAAAAATAGTTATGTTTGGAATATAGATATATACACTGGAAAAGTAGCTGGTGAAGCACCTGAAAGGAATCAAGGAAGGCGAGCGGTTTTAGATTTGTGTCAACAACTTGATGGGAGAAATGTAACAGTTGACAACTTTTTCACTTCTAATGAACAAGGTCAAATGTTACTTATAAAAAAAATACTATGTTTGGCACTATTCAAAAAAATAAAACGTCAATTCCACCGTATTGCTCGAAGTAAAAGGCAAAGCAATTTTTACTTCAAAATTTGCATTTACAAAGAATACATCTTTAGTGTCATACATTCCTAAAAAAAAGAAATGTGTTGTTCTTCAGAGCACTCTTCACATAACGAAGGAATTGTCAGGTGGTTCTGAAAATAAACCTAACATTATATTAGATTATAATGCAACGAAAGGAGGAATTGATACCTTAGACAAAAATAGCCAATTACAGTACTCGAAGAAAAACCAATAGATGACCAATTACTTTTTTTGCCAATATATTAGATATATCTATATCAAATGCATTTCTTATATACATGAGTTTATCCAGATTGGAATATAAAAAAAAATTATCAAAGGAGAATTTTCATTGAAACCGTGGGCAAATTATTGATAAAAGACAACAATTTATATTAGAACAAAAATGCACAACTACATCTCCTTTAGAAGTACCAACAGCAATGATACGTGTTAAAAAAAAGGTAGATGTCACATTTGCCCAAAATCGGACAATAAACATGCATTAGAATGTAAATATTGTAAAAGATTTATTTGTAAGGCACTTTCCTATAATGTATGTAAAAAATGTAATAAATAAATAATTAACCCATAAATCGCTCTTTATTATTCGTAAACAGTCAACAATACCGTTACTAATAAAATTTATTTAATTAATTTGCAGTTTGTTTCTTTTAAGTCAAAAATTTCTACCTGGGTCGAAAAAGACCCGAGGGACTTTAGTGTACAGTCGATTTGAGGGACGGATGAAGGTTAAAAAGGTTAAGGGTCGCTACTTTTTGATTAATTCTTAATTTAAGATCCATGCCTTCACTTTGTATAGGAGAATGACGAAAATATAACAATGAACCGTGCGGATGTTAGCTGATTTTATTTTTGGCTGCATTCTGAGAAATGCATTTCTATTCGAGCTCCTACTTCTTGATGAGTTCTATTTATACTCAAGGATTTGTATTGTGTGACTATTTTCATTGGTTTATTATTGATGGTGATGTTTGGTGTAGGAAGTTTTCTTTTTGTTGCAATTAATAATTTAGTTCTTCGAATGTTCATTTTAAGAACATACTGTTACTTGCTGATCGTTGGCATTATCTGCAATTTTAATGGTAATTATTGATTACCTAGATCACTTTCATCTTGAGCTTCTTGAAATATTGATTCGAAGTAGATGTTAAATATTAAAGGTGATAAGATACATTGTTGTCTTATACCGCGTCTAATTTGGACATCATCACTGAGTTTATTTTTCGTAAATTATTTACAATACAATTCGCTTTAAATTTTACTAATTTGCGCTGTAGAATTTTGAGGTAAATGTAGCCATCCGATATATATTATATAAACTCTGCAGAATTTAAGTTTATAGTGAATTGAGTGGCATATTAGTAGTCACTCAGCTTCTCTCCCCTTTACTCAAATTTTATTTTTATTTATTAAAGCGTCAACATTTTTTAATAAAATAAAATATATTTTATTTTATTTTTTCTCATATCTCGTTAGTTAATTATTTCATGAATATAATATAAAGGGAGTTTTGTTAGTTGAACTCCATCATTAAATATATAAACGCCTTCAAAATTTTGTCCACTTTACCCAACATCCTCGCTTCTTCGTCGGCACTTAACCCGTTCTCCGAATCCAACCAGAAATTCCTGTTTACCCTTCGGCACCAGCGGCGGGAGATCCGAATGCCTCTCGGTGCCGTTTCTACACACACACATACTACAAAGTTAATACATGCTGAACCAACGAGTTGTATTTTTGACTTGGAAGTTTTACGCATTCCGCGCTCGCATAATTAACGGTACACCATCGTTAAACTTGCATTTACGTATCGATTTACAACCGGATCTGGTAAAACCAATGGTCACATCACTTCTTGCCGACTTTAATTACCAAACTTGGGAGAAAAAATACTTTCGCTCTTCAATTAACGCGTCATTGTGTCGGTCATCTTACGGCGTTGCAAAAATCTTGTTAGAATATGAAGAGAAAAAAACAGCAATTATGCAGACGCGTTGCGTACGTGCCGATGTGCAAATGTCAGGCGGGCATGTCGAAGTCGTCGGATTCTGCGGAGTATAATTGCTTTACGTCAATAAAGTTAGATCTTATGCAATTTTTGAAATTCGCAATATAGGTGAGGTCGCGGTTTGGTTCTTCGTAATCAACAATGGGCGATAAAGCGTTAGATAATTATCAAAATCTAAATCGACGGCCGTGTTTTTATTATTTAAATTTTATTATGGATTCATTAGATCAAATTACTTTAGCCCAAAAAGGCTTATGTAAAACTATGCAGCTCCTACTTCACACCAAAATGAATGGCTCTAAACTTGTGGACATTTCAAATCTTTAATCTTTTAACGTCTCGTAATGCGACACCCAAATATTCATTGGTAGTGAATTGCCATTTTTTGTTTTTCAGTTCCTAATAAATACTGATCACATGATGCACTCACTTTGAACAGTCTTTGCAGATCCAATAAAAGTATATTCGTACTTTGAACCTCACTTAAATCATAGTTTTCCACTATAAACAATTTTTTATATAATATTTAATATAAAAAAATAATTATTGATAAATAAAAACACAACTGTCACAAAAATCACATATTTTTAAATGTGTGGCGACCACACATATAGGCACGTTTAGAAGGGCGATTGCCTCATTGTTAATGACCGTGACTAAAAACGTTTATTCATTAACAATGAGACAAATATCATGGCACAAGAATTATTTTGACCACACACAACACGGGTCGTTAAGAGAATCCCTTTTGTAATAAGACGGTACACAATGCAAACCCTTTCTGAAGAATTCGAAAATCTAGAGCCAAGCAAAAAACTCACTTTCAAAATACACATCCGATTTCTCGAATTCTATGAAGTCACTGCAGCGATTGGTTAGATCGATGCATAATCGCGATTGGTCAGCTAGTGTGCATCCCCCTAAGGATATAAGCCCGGACTCCAACGAGGAGAGGGTAGATGGCCCAAGGCAGACGGTCCGAGATACGAGACGGCTGAGGCACAAGACAAGAGACGTCACCAAACAGCACAGCCAAGGACGCAGCCACGCGCCCTCACCGACAGACCTGAAGATCACACCTGACACTCGCCGCATGCAGCCACAGAGCCCTGATACATCATCACCTGCACACCTTAATCGCGAGAAACGTCACGCCGTATTCATCCATAGTCAAAATTGTAATTATAACTTAATAAACAATCTAATAGGATTCACCGAAGAGTCTCATTAACCGCGAGATCAACCCCCTACACCCCCTAAGAATGCATTATTTTAAAATAGCATTTAATAAAAATATTTTGTCCGTAATTATATAATATTTTATAGTTATGTATAAATACATACTATATAATACTAAAACTTGGATTATGTATTTATATTACAACTGTGATGCCATAGTTTTATAAGATAAAGTTTTAATCGAATGGTTGGTTCAGTATCGGTTAAACACGCTAGACTTTGATTGTTTAATTATAAACTTATGATTAGTTCAAAAGCTAATTTGCAATAAAAAGTTACGGCAATCTTTAATTTGATCTTAAGTGCAATAAAAACAATATTTATTGCCCGAATATTTCACTTTCATATCATATAACGTTTAAAGTAATTTTTATCGACAAAGAAAGTTTTGGGATTTGCTATGGCTACGGTTACTACAACTACCCTAATTAAATCAATATTTTCCATACATACATATGTATATTATAATATAAAAATGTATAGATCATGTAACTCAAACAATGCTCATTGTACAGTAAAATAATTATCTTGAAATAATAATAAAAAATAGATACGCCCGTTCAGAAATTATTTTATAATTTCATATCAAATTATAAGGTCCACTTTTTTTACTATTTTTTATTAAACCGTACTAATCTCAGCTGAACCGCGATTGTTATCTGTTACAGTTCATGCATACCTACTTCGTTAAATTGCTTTGCAATTTGCTAAAGGTGCTAACGATCGAATCTATTTTTCAGTGGTATTTCTTTGTACGCAATTAATTCCGGACACATGTAAAAGAAACGCCGTTATAAATTGAAACGAAAGGAGAAAGAATGCATAGTAAATAGTCATAGTATTTTTTTCATGGCAAATTATATGGAATTATGCGAGTCAGAGACAAGTTAACGAACCGTGTTTTATTGTTTTGCTTTTGCTGCGTAAACGAAAAGTTTGCGTAAAATTCAGCAAGGTATTTCTGGGTCGAGTTAATTTGTTACGAAATAGGTTTTAGAAAGTGGTAGTTCGATGCGGGTGGCGCGGTTAAAAGTAGCCCTAAATTGTGCAAATAATAAATAATTTCATGTATAATTTTGCGGTTAAATTAAAAAAATATATAAATCAGAAGAACAATTACTTTCAGAGAGTACAATAAATGCTAGACGATGATTTTTAATTAAAAATATATAAATAAGTTTTTATTACAGATTATATTATAACAATACTGCAATATTGCAGTACAGTATATTCTCCTAATGTGGACCATTTTATATATACATTTGTGTTACCACAATCTGATTTTGAACTGATAAATCAATGTATTTATCTTTCAAAGCATTTAAAAAAAACTAAGATAAGCTGCACTTCAACCCTGCTTTATTAAGATATACATATGCCTGCACTACACTCTCTGGAAGTTGTCCGAACCGAAGATACAACTGTTGCATATTTCATATGCTATCCGGACGGCGGCTTCTGTCACGTACAGCCCGCATATTTGCGCGCGATCGAAAAATGTGCCAAATAATCGCAATTTTTAAATTGTCATATTATTAAAATTACACTACTGATAATTATAAAAGTTTGTGTGGGCACTCACCAATACAATATCAGTGAAAACTTTTCGGTCATGAATATTCAATTTACGCAAAATCTTTGTCGGCTTTTGTAAAATGCCATAAGGCATAAAAATCATACTTCAGAATACGAACACCACATCTGTGACTATCCTAGAATTTGTCGCCATCGATTCTAAACAATAATTTAGTATGGTGTGACATTTATATAAACCGATCTAGGAAAATACATAAGGATATTCGAAACGATTTTTTTTAACAAAATCAAGTATCACTAATTATTTTTTAATTAATAAATTTTATATTAAAAAATATAATAACGATATCTATTAGAAGAATATACTATCAAAAATATAATAAATCCCTTTTGGTGCCCTAAAATATTCAAAGATGTCAGTAAGAGTCTGTTGAAGTCCCCGATAAGCATGTGGTATTATAACTTGAGCATGTGACCACGATACAGCGCTCGACATGCGTGTTGACCATAGGATGCCTACGCGCATATTGAAATTGAACCGAGTTGCTCGTTTTATCTCAGTTTGCGTAAAACCATGTCATTATCTTTCTCACTGTCGTCACTTAGCACGCTAGAGAGCAATAGGGGAAGTATCTCACCGCTCGCGTTCGAAAGAGCAACTCCGACTTCGGTCCGTTTGCCGACAATGTTCGGAAGCGCTCGAAGCTGGCCAAGTCGACTGAATTACCTCTACTTTACCTCATGTTCTCGGTAACCTCGGTTAACTTATGAGAGATTTTAAAGCGGGCAGAACCGAACTCGACCGAAGTAACCCACTATATTCTCCGTCCTTGGCCAACCTTGGCCAAGGACGGAGAGTGTAGTGCAGGCAATAGAATTAAATGCAGAAAATATTACGTAACCTCTACTATCTACAAACTGCGATATTGCAATTCTAATCCTCAATTAGACTGCGTTTCCGCAACAAAGTGTTTTAATTTGAATATTCCATACATAGAATGTTGAGGCAATATTAAAATTAGCGTCCTGTAGCGAAATTATTTATAAATAGTTATTTGCCAGATACGGATTCCAAAGTTCCGTTGTGTTGATTAATACAAACAAAAGTTGAAAGCTTTTAGTTATTAAGAGGTTTATCTTAAAGGAAAATTTAATAAATACACAATTCAATATCATGGAACAACGATGAATGAAGTGCATAATTTATTCACATCAAACATTTGATCAATGGTTTTTATTCTATTTTCTTATTGCGCATATCGATTTCAATACTTAATCAACCGCAATTATAAACATTGATAATTTCGAGACGGTGTTGATCTTTTTTTACATTAACAATTCGAATTGTTTGTAACATGTACAGTTACTCGCGCTAGACACCAATTACTCAGCATTAAAACCGCAACACCACAACACGAATTCAATAAACCACAATATCGAACAGATCTAATTTCGTTTCAAATCAAACAATTGCTACAATACAAGAGCTGATTTTTTTGCACAATTAATACGCCAGAATTGAAGCGATAGAAGTAATAAACGGAGCACAATGATGATTCATAAATACATGTACTAGTCTTTTTATTGCCCTTGAAAATTAAAAAAAATACATCGTTACACTTGTGTACAAAATGAAGAATAATTGCTTAATGTAGTTCACCTACATACATCAATAATATTTGGGTAAAAAAAAAATATTTAAAATGTTCATTACGGTGTTGTAAAATAACATCACAAAACTGCTTTTATTTTAAACCAACATCTAATCGAAACGGTAGTTAAATTTTGGATAACCAGTGATACATTAAAAAGATTTTAATATGTCTATATGCTTAACAGAATAATCTATCAATGCATTACCATTAAAGTATATTGCATCTTTAAATTGAAGTGGCATGTGTCATGTGTGGTTTAAAAATACCGTTAGATAGATTCTACGTGATTTGCTTTTTAACCCAAATTTACGAAATCTATTTCTTTATATTTTTTATTATCATACGAGTGCTTCCGATTTTTATTGTTTTTTGCATACAATTGCTATTTTAATTTATATTTGACATGATACGTCACAGATGATTAAGTGGAATTAATCATACTTATTTATATTTAATTGCTGGAAAATTCGTTTCAAAATTAGCTCTACCGGCTATTGAATGTTTTTCAACATTATGTTGTTATTGTTAATGAGCTTCCTATTTCCGACAGTGGCATAAATCGAAAAGTTGCCTTTATTATCGTGTCGTTCTCATTGTATTAAAATAGCCTTGACTTAATTCAGGTTATATACAATGTGACAAAATAAAAATAACTAGTGATCTACATGAAAGAAATTGTGAATGAATATATAAACTAATATTGTTATATAATTGGCTTTTGCAGTAATAATTGAGGTTTTTCCTATTATAATCTATTGAGGTTTTTCGTAGCTACGGTTCTTTAGCACATTTTCAACAGTCCACTCTTGCATTAAGCTTTCCTGTGCACGTGTGAGCGATTGTCATTGTTACTTTATTATTATTATGGCATAGATAAATATAAGTACGGAATAAAGCCGTTAACAGCAGATTGGAAATTTGCTAGATTCTGGAAGCAAATATATTACTGTATTTAAATGTGACCAGTAGCGTAGCTGTAGGGAGGGGGGCCGCCCCGGGCGGCACTTGCTTGGGGGCGGCATATTCGCGATGGGATCGTCTAGTGTGGTTCTTAACCTTGAATGCACTAAAACATATATAAATCCACGAATAACAAGAGCTTAATAATAACCAATTTATTATTTTAAGAAATTCAATTGGAGGGGGGGGCACATACCCTAGCTACGCCACTGAATGTGCCCGTCAAGATTGTTGTCTTAATTACAAGAAATTGTGTTTTATCGCGCAGTTTTAGTGTAGCAAATTATTAAGCAGCATAATAAAGCTACAAATATAAACAAGACTAACTTTCTTCAACACAGGTACAAAAAAAATAGTCCCACAAAATGTTTTCAATTACGGAATCACCTCTTAAATCAAAATGGTTTATTTATAGAGTTTTACATTGCTTGTTTTATTTGCTATAGTTATTTAAATATTCATATAAATCTAAAGTTTTAAATGGCAAGAGAATGATGATAAATTTCATATAGAATATGAATATAAGAAAGATGTGTAGCGAATGTAATTCTTGGGGCTACGTAATTAAACGACCTTTTTTATAGAGCTGGCGAGGACCTGGGGTGTTAGACCGTTGTTATATATTGATTGAAAAAAAGAAAAGAATGTATATTTAAACTAATAAAAATTAATTTAAAAAACACCCGCTTCACAAGTTGAGCGGTGGTGTGTCAACACTGAGAACCGCCACAGATGATTCATTCACAATTTTTTAAACATGATCACCTATGCAATAAATTAAAGTGTCGTCTGCAAACATACATGTATTTAAAAAATTCTGTATTAACAGCTTAACGCCCGAGGACTCGTATACGAGTCTTGAAAGAACATTGTTTAGTGGCCATGAATTCAGGCATGAGTCATACATTTTCTTTTATAAAAAAATACTGCGATACTATTAAGTTTGCCTCTATATGATAATCAGAGATGGTAGAATACTATTTCTACGTACTATCAAATGAAAAATAAATTATATTTCACTTAAAAATTTTGTAAAAATGAGACATCGCCTTTTTAGGGCACGTGATTTTTTTTATGAAATGTATGAACCATTATTATTTATTTCATTTAAAAAATAATATTTAATGCAATACTCCTTAAACAGAAATTAACTTTAGGGTCAAACTGTCTGGCTTTGTAAATATAAAACCAATTCAATTAAAATAAATCGATACATCCCGGTTGCTAGTACAATTAACAAAGTTTTTCAATCAAAAATTCGGTATGTTATTGAAAGATTAAAAGTAAAATCGTTACGGTATATGTAAATAAATTAGATAATATAGTAATCAAAGAACTTCCTAAAAATATCATCCATTAACTTATGAACATTTACTGGGTGTTTGTTATTTTGAAATTTTCTCACCATTTGGAAAACCGCAATGATTCACAGATTAAGAAAACAGGGGTGAGAACCTACAATTCGGATACATTATTGCCGTCATTGAGTAAAATAATTGAAAAAATATTATTATTGGGCCTAAAAGAATCTCTGAGAAATAAAATGACAAATGAATAAATATGTATTTTTCATTCCTAATATTTTGTGTAAATTAAAAATGGTTGCAATAAATACAAACCAGATATTTATAATTTAATAATATGTATGTTTAAATGCTTCTATAATTTTTATAAAAGCGATTCATAAAAAATAGCCGTTTATAATATATAATTTGCACTCACCAAATATTTCGGCGTCCTATTTCTGCTTACAACTGTCACTGACACATTTATTTTCCTCATTACACTAAATCACTATTTATATTTATTTTTATTATTTACACTTTTTTATCTTTTTTAATATTTTTTGATACGTATTGGAATTTCACAAACACGACATTATATTTTCACATATTTCACTACACTTTTTATTTTAATTGGTTGACGGTTTTGTAGCTTATCCCAAAACCCTTTTCAATGGATCGACAGCACGGCCACGGCAAGATGTGGAAGAAACTGTTGAAATGTCTTCAGAATCGATCCATTCCACTGAATTCCGCATCCATCCTTTAGCCTTACTCAAAAGAAAATCTTTGAATTTAATTTTACTGTTACGATTTAAATTTTGATCGACACTGAACGAATAAAACAACGCGCATTAAAATAAATAAAAATAACAACCTCTTTTGTTTATTCCATTGTTTTTTGAAATATTAGGTAACTAGGTGCCGATCAATAAATACCTCATATATTTATAATAGTCCATTATACATTGAGGCTTATATATTGTAAGGCCGGTCGTTCTGGTTTTTTCCCGTGTCTATCATCTGTTATGAAAGGTAAATATCATTCTGAGATCTCTTTTCTTATTTGTTTTCCAAATTTGGATAAGCGTTTTACCTTTTCTGTCATGTTTTATCTGTAGGGCCCTTAATTATATATTTTTGAGATTCTGGCAGAACCCTATGTTCCGGAAATAAGATGCAAAAATAAAATGCAAAAATGTTAAAATTTGTCTAAATCTATTTCTTGGCATAGTTTTTCAAAATATCGGCATCTCAATTATAGGGTTTGTTGAACTTATGAACTATATCCATTATTATAAGTAAATTAAACACCTTTGAGTTCACTTACTTTTTTTATATTTTTTATTTGTGAGATGTTTGCCGATGAGATGATATAAATTTGTTTCTGAAACTATTTTTTCGAACAAATCATTGTCAATAAATAAATTGGCCACTGTTTCGATGCTTTCACTATTATTGGGAAGAACTTATTTTCCTTCAAATTTTCGCTACACATTTCGGGCGATAGTTCAGAAGAAATGTAATTGTTTGCCATTATTCTGCAAAATCACTCAGCCATCAAGCAAAGTTCAGCAAAAAAAACCCAGGGCGGTAAGTTGTTAATAATTATATCATTAAAATATATTTTTAATAACAATGGTTCTAAATTGCTTTCCAGTTATACGCTCCGAGCGTCTCCGAAGCGGGTTCAACATTGAATTTCGGATGTTGAGCTGGACCGGTGGATGCGAAGAGAGAAGCGGTGGCTGCTGCTGCGATCTTCGACGTTCTAAGGTTGGATTATCCTAGTTCGTAAAAATCTGAGTCCAAGTTAAGCTTTTAAAGTTATGACGCCTTGTGTCCAAAGTCCAAAGTTTATCTTTAGGTGTGAATCTCAGTAGAAGTGTCATAAAATGTCTCTGAGGGAGTATGCGTATCGCTATGGCCTCCATATAGTTATGGCCTCCTTCATAGAATATTCTCTCTCACGCCCGTTTCAGTAAAACGGTCAATTACAAAAGTGTGGCGAATTTTTAAAAAGACTGCAGTTGATCGCTAGTGTAGATTACGATCGATAGTTTAGATGGCAAACCTTAATGGACTTTCTTAAAGCGTTTTCGATGGATACCTTGAATCTTTCTGATTCATGTCAGGTACTTTGATTTAATCTGCAAGAAAGTTTTCTCACGGTGGTGTCCCATATTACCTTTTTGTCTTAGACATTTAAAACTCGTTTTTTATATTTTATATATCACTGGTTTCATGATTTAACAGCATAATTTACACCGGTTTATTTTGCTAAAAGCTTTTTGATCGTTTTAGATCTACTTATTGAACAAAACTGTGGTTTAATTAAAACCCAGAAAAAAACATAAAATTTTCTGTGAAAAATGCAATAAAATTTACATTTGACAGGTAGTGTTGAAAATCGTATTTAACTCTCAAGATTCTGGTGACTGCTTAGCAGGACCTAATCACACGGCTGAAGTGGAAAACAGCTTCTTTTCTAGGACCTATAAGAGTCGTTTTTGTCGATTTTGCAAAGTTCTGCTTGCAATTATTCTATATTAGAAGTAAAGCAGTTGTTCTAAATGAAGTGGCAAAAATACGTTTCTGACTGATATGAGAATTACAGATGAGTTTATGTATTTAAAACGTCGCCATTTTATGAAATGCGCAATCTAAGGATACCTGAATTCATTCGCAATTGACACCTAGCTTAGTGCACTTGTTTGGCGGAGATATTTGGTGCAATTGTTCAAGTAAAAAGCACTTTTTTATGTTAATAATATAGAACTGCTAATCGATACTGTTTAATAGAAAAAAGTTTTTAAATAATTCAAGGAGCATGAATTAATTTTTACGAGACCCTTTTAGCGATTCTTTCGCAACGTATTTCACCGCAACGGTTATGGGTAAAATGTCAGTAGATGGTATTGATTGAAAGAACTCAAAAATATATTAAAACTGTGATTTATATAAATGTTTTATAATATTTATATGGCAAAATAAGTATTGATTCAATAATAAGACAAATGTATAGATGAATCCGTTACCTGTATCACATATAGGCAAAAGAGGTATCGATCGTTAAACATATTTAATGTTTATTTTATTATATTTATTTTAAATGCATAATAAATATATTAATATAACCATATCAAATAAAAGTAATCGACGATTTTAATGGAATATTAAATTAAATTATATTCGCAAATTATAGTCATCATAATGTTTTCATGCATGATAATTATATGACGAACAAATTATATGCTCGTTAAATGCATTTCAAGGTTATTTTCCAAAGGTCAATATGATGATCAATGAACAGTTGGATGATGAAAAATCAATAGTTAATCATAACATGATTTCATGAATCTTTCAGAGAAATCTATGATTTTATAATTTAATTTGTAAAAGATGATGCTAGCGTTTTTTTTATTGATAATATATTTTTTTATATTAAGATGACTCATGGAATAAACAGTCTAATGATTCTTTGAGATTTCAACTTCAAAGATGTTTATTTTCAACTATTTATAACGATATAAGTGTTTCAGATCTAGGACATATCAATATTAAAAAATGTTTGTGTAACTTTAAAGTTGAATCCTCTTTAGATTCTGAAGCACATCACTTTATATAAATTATAACAGAATATTTATAAATATGATAAAATCTTTCTTTACATTATTTTTCTCGAATATGACGAATTAAAACTAGGGCCAAAATAAACAATTATTTATTAAAGACAATCAGAAGCATTTATGAATATAGCAACTAATAATACGGCAACATTTACAATACATAAACATGACCCACAAGCTATTTAATTTGTGTCAAATTATTTTAATTTATTTGTGTCAAACTATTTTAACTGTGCATCGAGTGACACGCGTACAATGCACACGTCCACTTTTTGACACGTCACACGTGCGTCGAACAATGGTTTTCTTTTTTTCAGCTCAGCTCGCTCCCGTTTTCACATACAAACGCGACTTTGTCAAGCTTTCGCGCGTTCAAATTGAATTATTTTGGTCCATTTGCTCACGGCACCTGAGTGTTGTCATGGCCGGTTAGCGCTCAATGACCACAAAACAGTGCCGTGACACGCGAAATGCTCTTTGTGCTTGGCGATTGTTCGACGCGACATTGGCCCAAGTGTAGGTATTGTTGCCGATCGTAAAACTGTAATACTGACCTACTACATGCTCTTTTTAACTTTAATAAAATTTGTGCTTAAAATGTCCTTGGTTATAATTGAAAGTTATGGGTCGACAAACTTCTGATGTCATCAACCGTATTGATCAATAGCCTGGAATGGAGTGGTCAGCAGCTCTGTTATGCCTGCACTACACTCTCTGAAAGTTGGCCAAGGGACATAGTGCATTACTTCGGTCGAGTTCGGTTCTCTAAAATCGCTCGGAAGTTGTCCGAGGTTACCGAGAACGGGAGGTAAAGTGGGGGTAATTCAGTCGACTTGGCCAGCTTCGAGTGCTTCCGAACATTGTCGCCATTATTTCCGAGTCAAAGGTACCGAAGTCGGAGCTGCACTTTTGAGCGCGAGCCGTGAGATACTTCTCCTTTCGCTCTCTCGCTTGTTAAGTGACGAGAATGAGAGAGATAATGATATGTTGTTTTGCAAACTGAGATAGAACGAGTAGCTTGGTTCAATTTCAGTATGCGCGTAGGCGTCCTATGGGAAACACGCATGTCGAGCGCTGCATCTTGGTACGTGGTCAAGTTATAATACCACATGCTTATCGGGGACTTCAACAGACTCTTACTAACATCTTTGAATATTTTAGGGCCGTAAAAAGGATAGTATATTCTTCTAACAGATATCGTTATTATATTTTTTTCATATAAAATTAAGTTTTTAAAAAATAATTAGTGGTACTTGATTTTGTTAAAAAAAATCGTTTCGAATATCCTTATGTATTTTCCTAGATTTGTTTATATAAATGTCGCACCATTACGAATTCTTATTTAGAATCGATGGCGACAAATTCTAGGATAGTCACAGATGTGGTGTTCGTATTCTAAAGTATCATTTTTATGCCTTATGGCATTTTGCAAAAGCCGACAAAGATTTTGCGTAAATTGAATATTTACGACCGAAAAGTTTTCACTGATATTGTATTGACGAGTGACAAACATTTATAATTATCAGTAGCGTAATTTTAATGATATGACAATTTAAAAATTGCGATTATTTGGCACATTTTTCGATCGCGCGCAAATATGCTGACTGTACCTGACAAAAGCCACCGTCCAGACGTCATTCACGGCCGCCGTCCGGATGGCATATGAAATTTGCGACAGTGTGGTTGCTTACTCGAAGGCGTAGGTTTCAGCTGAGGAGTAGAAGAAAGTGCATTTTTATATTTTTTATTAAATAAAACTCCAAACTATACCTCAACTTTAATTTTTTGACAGTTTAAACCCACATCTTTCAACACTGTAGTTTTTTTATGCAAATCTATTTTGTTGCGTTTTTTTCGGGATGCTTTTAAAAAGTACAGGTATTCTATATTTAATTTTGATATATAATTTTACATTAAAACATTTATAATTCGTCAGACATAGACGATAAATTTAAAAAAAAAACACATTGCGAATCAAAAATTAAATTTGTAAGCATTAGGTCAATTATAAAGATATGGTTCAGCTATAGTTATTTTAAGTAACATTTAGCTAAATTGCTCTGCAGTTTTTATGATTTTTTATACCGTCTATGTTTGTATTATATTACAGTGATATGCTGACTATAAATTTTACATATTTAACCTCATGTTAAAATTAGTTGGGGCGTTACAGCTCGTAATACTGACCTACTCTAGCAATCCTTTACATTACAAGAATTGTATCGTTGTAAAACACACGAGGCATGTCAGTGTTACGGCTTTTCATATGCAAATTGTCCATGTCATTGTTGTCGGTTGTCATTATGACTTTACAAATGAGAAATCGTGTAATGACAACGCGACGCGCTTCGCGAACGTGAAAGACTAGTTCTAGTTTAGTTTCAAGGGCAGTAGAAAACGATTAGATACTAAAAGTTAAAGTTCAGAATAGCCCGCAACGTCTCAGAAAAATAATCCAAAAGCTGCGGGTTCGAGCCACGGCAGTAAACTTAAAATTTTATTTATAAAAATGCGTCAACGGCTCCAGCTACAAAATAATATTTATTAGTTACAAATTATATTACACATAATAATTTAAAATTATTTATAAACAGGCTTGGCCATTTGGGCACTGCAATAAACCGTAAGTGTTTATTTTAAGCTTATTTTTAATATTTATTAGGACCACCCTTAGCTTTAATTACAGCTGCAACTATTTTTGGCATACTGTCAACTAATGACTTAAAGTGAATAGAAACAATTTTCTCCATTCCATCTGCAATTTATCTGGCAGATAATTTTTGGATTTGCAATTGTGTTGGGAAACATTTTCTTTTAATTTATCTCAAAAATGCTCTATAGGATTTAGGTTTGGTGACTATGTAGTCCTTTGACGCAAACCAACCACTGCTTCTTAGGGAAGTATGGCATAGAGCTGCTTCTTAGGCATATGGCTGGAATCGGGTGGTAGCGTAGAATGTGCTTAAAAATATTTTTCAATAGGAATACATTAAAGTGGATTCCAACATTAAAATAAAAATGTCACTATTCAATCTATCCTCGCAAGTATACAGATTTCCTAACCCTGTTGTTGCCATGCAATTCCAGACCATAACGCTTCCGCCATTATATTTGACTTTGGGTACTACGCAATCAGCTAAATGTTCTTCTCTGACTATTCGACGCACGTTTGTTAATTAAGCTATATATTTAAAATTTAATGATTATTTTTTTTATGATACAAAACAATTAAAATTTATTTTTATATATATTTTATAGTACAATTTACATTACTTTTAAATTGTATTTTATGCTAATAATCATTTTTAAATAAAAAACGCAATTTTCTGAATAAAAAAGTTACATACAATGTGTGGTACACAATGAACATTTTATTATCACGCTATGTAAGCAATTAATGTAATTATTTTTTTACAAGCATAGTTTATAGTCAATTTAATATGTTTTACTTGTACTTGTAAATGATTATATTATTTTTTAGTTTTTACTTTGTGATTTGTTTTTATTACTATTATTTTAAGTTCCTTTAAAAAACTAGAAAATGGTTACCAATCAACAACTACTAGTACTGAATTTTAATGTATGTATCTTTTTGTGTATTAATAAGCATTAATATATATATACATATATTAAAAAATGGCAAGATATGTACATACATATGTATGTCATAGCACAACAGTTGACTAAATAAAATCGACTATATGCTTTAACAAATCAGCGTTTAATTTGGCATATAAATCTAGGGAATATGAACAAAATATTCTATATCTTTTGTGATCAAATTAGGCAAATTAAAATAACAATTATTTATATACATGTATTTAAAAAAAACTATAGATTCAATAAATTATTGTTATAAGTTTAATATAGAAGTATTAAGATAGAATCAAACGTTTGCGGAATTACAATATGGAAAATAATATGACACTAATATAATATAAAAAAAGATACAATTCATTTCAGAAAAATCTCGATATGATACAATAGATAAGGTGATATTGATGCAATTATCATAATAGCTATTATTCATTGTTATCAGATACATTTCCAATTATTTGTATATTGAGATTTTGCTACAAATTTTAACTTATCTGTCATCTGTCAAATTACTAATAAATGTATAAATATTTATATGATTTATTAAGTGCTCTTTCAAAAAATTTTAGCTTGCATAAGATATTTGTTTATTTATATTGTTTATGATTGGCTGAAAAATATTACATATTCAATCAAAATTCTTTCTAAAACATCTTTATATTCGCTTTTGTAACATTTTTTTTTGAATTATGATAAATAATATCATAAAGAAAAAGCATTTCGAAAAAATATTAATTTAACCTTATGACTGAAAAGTCATTTAAAATAATGCTAGTTTAATCAACATTAAATCAAAATTGTTTCTTATCGATATACAAATCATTCAAAACCGTTATTACCTGTTTATTTAGCACTTTTTTGTCTCTATTTTATTTTGACTATATCATCTAGGTTTCCATCATCTATCATAATTTGTTGAACCATAAATTTTTGCTGCATTCGAATAACCAATTTTTTAGAAAGTAAAAAAGTATTTCTACTTAGGTTTTTCATTCAAGAATGGCCAAACTTAAGGATATCGTTGACTACGTAATTTAAAAAGTACAAAAAACACGTTTTTTAAAGTACAAAATAATATATTATAAAAGGAAAATCCTAATATTTGTCAATTCTTGATATTATTAATAGTCATTTTTTTCGATGTACTGCTCATTATCTACCCTTTATTGGTTCGCCAAATCTATTATGCTATTTATATTGACAAACAAAATAATAAATAAAAATATTTCGTTATTGCCGAAATTACAGAAATTGCTCATATTTATTTACAAGCTAATATTATGCAGCTTTATCTTTAAAGCGATACAAATAATATTTTAATTATATCTAAAATAATTTATTATGGTAATTTTTTTGAGCTGTCTTTTTGGCAATAGGTATAATTCATTTTTTTCTATCCTGTATTTTATCTGAAAGATATATGATTTTTTAATTAGCTGATGTAGCTATAACAATCATGGTACGACCATAAAATCATTTCGGTTCATTCATCCCGAATATTAAAAAATAAAACATCAACCTTTTTGGTATCGAAACTAATCTTTCTTCGCTTCGGCAAACCAAAATTGTTTTTTATGATAGTTTCATCTCAAACTCGATTGATTAATGGACCGTGCCAATAATAACTATACTCTGTAAAATTCATTTTTCGATTTTCGACGCACGTAATGATACGAGTGTGATCTCTCCGAAAAACGCACACAGCGAAAGTGTATTAATTTCCACAATAATTTTCATTTTCACACAGTGGGCGTTCATCTTCCGTGACGAAGCGATTCATCATACGTACAAATTAAAAGTCACGATTAATTCATTTCTATTTTTTTCACTGGCGATTTCGGTTAATTATGACTCTCGGCGTAAACGTGGTCGAAAGCATAAGTGAATTTACGTTAGAAAATGTGTAATTAAAAAGGCGATTATGGTCTCCAATACGCATCTAGATCGAATATGGCTTAATCCGATCAGAAAATGAAAAATAATTATACGTTTGAGTTTTCGACGAAAAGATGATTGATCTGGTTTCCATGTTCAGGTAATAAATTTATTAAAGCGTAGCGTTCCGCCATATAATCCTGAATCCAAAGTAGCATCCAATATTAGACATATTTGGTATAAAAAAATGTCACTTTTTATTAATTTTATACATACATGATTTTCTCTATAAGCTGAAAAAGCTCATTATTGAAAATAATATGTATAATAAATAAGTAAAATTACATTAAATTAAAAGAGATTGTAACACTAAAAAAAATTCAATCCCAAATATTTTTTTATTACAAATTATAAAATAAATTTGTATTGTTCATGATTACATACATATGTATAATAGAAACACTGACTTATTAATAATTAATTAAAATATAAATAAAATATGTTTTTATTAAATAAAGCTTCAAATGCGTCATTAAAAATGAATTTATTATGCTAATAAATTTAACGGAGTGTTGGTTTATTCTAATTAAGTTGTAAACCATTATAGCTTGTCTATTTTAAATTGTTTTAATTTAATAGTTGTATTAAAAAGAGATTCAGAAATAAAATTAATTGACATCATGAGTGCTTGTTGCTAAGATTAATGTATATAATGCTATTGACACTTTCGAAAATACATATGTATACTAGTTTATTCGTGTTCATGGTATTTCAGTTTTGCTCGTTGATATTTCAAGCAGAAGATTCAATAACATTGAAGGCTTTACTTAGCGCATGGAGTGTTTCGGTATTGTTAATAAGCGCATGTCATCTGCATAGGAAAAAAATTGTAAGATTTTCTCATTTTTTAATAAATAATGTCGGTAAACATTTCAATATTTAATTGCGTAATACATTGAAAAATATGTACAAATAAATGTCTAGCAGAATTTTGATGGATTACATTTATCATATTGTATTGTCTTATTTGTGTTTTGTCACAAGACCTAAGCGATGTCATGCATTGTCAAAGAGCGGTCACTTGCGTCACGCTTAACAACACCTGACCATTGTTTCCAGTGGTATTTTCACATTTCGAACAACGCACACACAACACTTCTTATAAATAGTAGAAGCGCTACGACAATTGACCGGTGGCGAAATGGAAATTGCAAAACGTTTCACTAATCGGCTCCGTCTCGCTCCGGCGGTAGAGAATTTCGCAAATTTCGCATCTGAAAACGAATCGTGACTGCCATTTGATTCTGTTATGTATCTTTACATACATATATCATCAACATATGTATGAAATTTAAATTTCTACTTATTCTATATATTATTAAAATGGTGTGAGAGTCTTGAAAAAATGTTATGAATGATAAATAAGATTTCATCACATTTTTAGTTGAATCAGTGTACTTTGTGTTGTAAGATTCTAAAGTCGCTTCGAAGCTCGAATTATTGGTTAATGAAGATGACGATCGATGTGGAAAGGCTGCTATGATGCCTTTATTTGGACTTTGGTAGTGGATCATGTGTGTCGATTTGGCGCGAGCTTCACCAATAGCGAGTTCAAGGCTTTGTGTAAATCTAAGTCAAAAGTAAAGTTTTTACAGCGACGTTTCGGCTTATATATTGGCTTAAAATTAAGAGAAGATCAATGTTTTTTTAGCTAGATTCTGTTCTTATTTTATACTGATTTTTCTAGCGCTGTAGGTAAATAGCATGTTAGCGTAATACCGACAACTGTAGTTTCTCTGGCTCTTCTGTGTTTCTGTGTTCTTCTGTGCAAGTTTACAATAAATCTTGTTTTGAAAGCGTTAATTGCGCCGGAAAGGAAACTTTTGTGTAATATCGCTAGGATATATTTAGTTCATAAAAATCCATTTTGGCGGTAAGCTCAAATGTCATTGTTTTTATGCACATGCATAAAAATAAAATATAATTTTATATAGCTGTTGCATACTATAAAACTTGTAGGCTTTTTCTTATGTTTTAAATTAAAATATGTTTTTTTCTATTTAAAAATGCTGTTTATTTTTATGTGCGTAGTTGAGACACTATACCTAAAAAAATTATTATTGAAAATAAAAATAAAGGTGCCACAATATAAAATTGAAATTAAAAGAGTGTTAATAAATTGAATATATTGCACAAGTAATTATTTGTACCATTGTATTAGGCGTTCAATGTTCTTGCAGTGGTGATGTTGTAGTAGTTTTGTTGTCCTTGAATAAACCCATGTCAGTTCATCTAGAAATGTGAGTTTGTGAAGCTTAAACAAGTTGGGAAAAAACTTTAAGTGAATATTTTTAAACTCTGAATGAAGCATGAATATGTCTACCGGGTTTCCATTTATAAATAAAATCATTGTGGTCGTTTTACGATGACAATAAAGGTTAACGAATAGCGAGCACATACAGTTCGAAAGGGTCTTTGTGACCAAAATGATCATCCCTCAGCAAGAAAACAAGACAATAGCGCAAAGGATTTGGACCACACAAGCCCTCGTTACGACCAGAAGAAATCTCATAAATTACACAAATTCTTACTGTAAATATTCTCCATCATTGAGAGAATATTTATTTGTTGCGAAACGGTCATGGATATAATAAATCAGCAGATTCACAAGATTCCCGTTGCAATGCAATACGACCTTGGACAATGCCCATCGAGCGAATGTCGCTTTCTAAAGATGTATACCTATTTCGCCGCTCTAAGAAGCGACTGCATATATTGGCTGGTTGGTCGGTGTTTGGTCAGCAAGCTTTCCAGTCCTGGACACTTAAGCCTGGACTCTGATGAGGAGAAGACAATCACCAGCAACCACTGGAAGACTCAGGCAGACACTAGAAGAAACTAGCAAGAATGTTACTACATGATCCATTGCTTAAACTACTGCCGTTACCGCTAATAGGGCCCTACGAGTCAAACCCAATGGGCGGCATTCAGCTTTTTAGGGCTAAATGAGCGGGTTCAACCCCTCGTAGTACTACGTTATTTGTTAGAGTCTCAGTAGTGCTTCTCCCGAGTGTTATTGTGAAACGCTCTCCTGATCACCTGCAACACTGTTGCTTAGCTTTTGTATAGCATTAGCGTTGCATGCCCCTGCATTTCTATGCTTCATCCTTGAACATCACTTTCGTGATGCCTCAGTTCCAGTTTCGACTCCCGATCCCTAAGGGCCGGGCCCTTATTAGCCTGCTGGTTTGAAATGCAGTGCTTTGCTCGTCGTTGATAGTCCAAAGGACGCTACCTCGGTTGGGTGCTCACAGAGTTTGCTTTCTCTTAAGGTCCTGGGGTTTTTCAAGCTCAAAAGAGGTCCTTCACCGCTCGAAAAATATACTGTCGCTGCCACACCAATCAGAACTTTGAGAATCGTACACTGACATCATTCCTCCGCTAGTTTCTCCACCACCGCTCGGAGAAAACATCTCGCCATTCATCGTCTGTCACCAGACTATTAAAATGAACTAGATTAAATTCAAACTGAAACTGGGAAGACGTAAAAAAATACATGTGGCGTGTTTTACATTATCTGAAACATCCGCAATTAAATATAATATATACATACATGGTTAAGTAGCGACAAAACTAATTTGTGTGAACAAGTTATAAAAAGTCTCCGTTCTTATATAAGCGGTATTTGCAAGTATTTTATAGTTTGACACTCACAGATGATATCTCAATCGCATGAATCGCAGCTACATATGTACATCCAAGAAATAATCATTATATTATATATGTATGGTCATTAAAGCTGCTATGAAGTACCGAGGATTTTATTAGAAGAACATAAACCCACTTCTTAACATGAAAGCTATTAAAAGTCACTAATATTTTTAATTGAATACTCAATGAAACGTTAATGTTTGAAGTGTTTGGTTATTCTTATAATCTTATCATCTGTACCCTTAATATTTGTAATATAATATAATCGCTCATGTAACAGTATATTAATATTAGATTCCACATAAATAGAAATGAATGAACCCAGACGAACAGCAATGCAAAAGAACTGTCTCGACTGCAGGAAGAGATTAATCTAACATAGCAGCGTGTGGCTCTTGAAAGAGAAGTTAAATTTAACAATTTTCCTGCTCGCAACTGGTTATTATTGACGGAGAGGATTGCGGGATATCCTATGGGTGTCTTCCGGTAATTCTGGTGTCATTTATCATCATATTGTAAATGTGAAAACACTCATAAATCATCTTGTTACTGAATGTTTTTATTAAATAAAT
The DNA here is from genome assembly GCF_051122295.1 of Plectrocnemia conspersa. Lineage (NCBI taxonomy): Eukaryota > Metazoa > Arthropoda > Insecta > Trichoptera > Polycentropodidae > Plectrocnemia > Plectrocnemia conspersa. The sequence continues at coordinate 25,773,494 of NW_028277169.1, forward strand.
CTATTAATAATATTCGAGAATGACAATAATTTATTTAAAGTGCAAATTAATACTATATTTGCCTATTTTTTTAGAAATATATAATTTAAAGGTCAGATGTAAATATAGAATGATTGGATTCACTATTTAGGAGCTGTTGTCTAAAAAATGAATGCCTACTTCCGCAAAGGAGAGAAGATGGTTGTTAGAACTTAGAAGTAGTTTGAAAGCGGAAATTCTCGTTATGCAAAATCGCGAAGGAATCATAGCCGGACAGTTTAAAAATAGGTTTAGGAGACGTTTTGGCATTTAAGCTACTAATGCTAAAAGTGTACGTGTTGGTTATTTATAATTTGAGAGCCAGACACAAAAAATCAAATACGAAACGTGCGACACCGAGAAATTCGATACTGAACTGTCTGGTTAGAATTAGATGGTTAAACTCAGATTTGAACGTTAATTTATGAAAGTAAACCAAGATCGACATTAATTTAACCGGCAATAAAAGTAGAATTTTATTATTTATATAAAAGTAAACGTTATCGTTTATAGTACATAAAGATAAACGATCGCGTGTTATAAAAACATATAAAAGCATGAAATAATGGTGAATAATTAACCCAATTGTCGGCGAATTTATTATAGAGAAATTAAATTTTATTCTAGTATAATAGATTTCAAAGATTTCTTTATTTTATTACATTTCTTTAAAGGTTTTAAATACTAGAACCATCTATCGATCTTCTGGGTACGAAATAAGGCATATTTATAAATATGCCAATATCTGAAATATATGATAGATGACTTACTTTAAGTAGGTAGCATTCAGTAGGTAGTATTTATCAAAAGACTTTTAAATTAAGTTAAACATTTTTCTATTTTTAAAATAAAAATTACCATTTGTATAAATAACTATTTATATAATGATGTTAATTAATATGTTTTAAAATTATAGATACGTCATTTCATTTTAAAATAACTCTGCAGCGTTTGTTGCTGCCCAATAACTAGTTACTTATTGCAATATTGCTCTATATTTGTTAAAATTTGCTAGTTATCAAATTGAATTAAACTTCACAAGAGAACAGATTATTATTTATTATCAAAAATAATCAGTTTTAATTTTTTAGTAATTTTCATTGCTTCGCTGCAGTAAAAACTTAAAATTCCATATTTGGATTTGACATTTGTGGCATAAACAAATCAAATCTAAACTAGTATAATATTTACTTACTTTTTTACCAATAAAAGGGATTATTGATGTTTACAGCTAAACCTACACTCTCAACCTGCCGCAGATGACCTTTATAGATTATCTGCGACATTGGCGACCTTGCGAGATCGTCGCACTTGCGCCGGGTCAGTTTGGACCCCTCAGGCGACAAAAGGTCTCCACTTTCACTTGCCTAAATTTTTCGAGACGTCTCTTCGGAACTGGCACACGGACGCCGCTCGAGGCGCATCAGGTGTGGCCAGATCGGATTTTTTCACGATTCCTACTAACTTCTACTGATCGATCCGAATATCCCTCGGCCATAAAGAAGATCCGGCAACTTTCAGTTTTACCATTGCGTGGGATACCTACTGTACAGTATGTATGTACTATATGCTTAGGCGTTGTCTTCCATTATTTATGCCTATTGAAAAATTACGCGTTATTGTTTTACTTTCACTGCGGAGAGCATGCGATATGAGATATACGAAGATATTGGAGAGTAGCAGAAGAAATTGGGATGATGATCGTTTTTAAAATTACATTGAGACCGACGTAAGATAAATCTCTATTATTCCAGCAGTAAGTTACATTTTATTGTTTGAATGTACATATGTTTTATTTCGGTTGGCAATTCATTATCAATAATAATATCCCTGTAAAAAAATGATTAGCAATATTATTTATCATATCCTATATATAGACCTCCTAATGAAAGCATGTATTTTATTAGGACATTAGAAACTTTCTTGGTCACATGGACGAGAGGAAAAATAATAATATATCAATTATCATATTTTTTTAGATATATAAATATGCTTAATTTGCATCCCAGTACACTACATCAGCGACTATCAAAAGCTCTTTATTAGAGAATTTTTGATACCATGGCATTGGCCTTATCTAAAATTATTCTCCACTCGCTCTACGACGGGAAAAGCAGCGCTTGTTACTAATGCCTAAAATTCGAAAATATTTTTGTGTTCCATACAGCCAGTGCAATTGCAGTCCTACCTGTGCTCTTTCCACCCTCAGAAATTGTAAGATAAGTCTTTTCTGGTTTATCGTTGTTCACGCGGGGCAAATATCTGGTTTACATGAGATGTTGTATTCTAATATACTTCACAATGGTAATTCTTCTGATAAAATATAGACTGACGACTCCAAACACCATTCTGGCATTTAGATCTTCATGTGTTTTAGTTCTTCCAGATACACAAGTACATTTGAAGTTCCTGTGCAGAGCAAAGAAACACCTGTCAGTTGAAATAAATCTCCTACCGATATCGACGGTGATGTCATTTTTCTGTTAATGAAAAATCTCAGATAAATAAACTCGTCAACCAGGTCAATGCATTTTTTATAATATACTACAATAATAAAAAATAATTTCCAAATCATACAATTTTATTGATCTTACAAAGGTGCATAATAAAAAATCAATCAAATCATCGTATACATACATGAAAACAAAATAATACGTTATTGTTAAAAATTAATAAAGGTAATTTTTTTAGACTAGTATGCAAGGTACCCATTTGTACGTGTGAGTCATTTTAACAATTACTTCGGCAGTAAAAATTGTGGTAAAAAACAGAATAATACATAAGTTGGTAAATAGTTTTGTAAGTGTTTAGCATTTTACATCGGTTAATTTTATGCAGTAAAATACTTTTGTTTATCTGAGTTTAACTCATATTGTATCTGTTTCCTTCGCCTCTCTTATGATCATCTTTGAATTCGTCCATTCTGCGAGCCTTTTCCAATTGTTCAGAATCATCGTCATCGACGAGTTTGTCCTATAAATTTAAATTTTTAATAAATTCTTAAGCTATTAACATTATCTAAATGAAGTAAATCAATTTATTATGAATTTAACTCACCTTATTTCCGTCCACTAAATCAGAAGGATCTGTTTCATCTGCATTTAAATTTATTTTAGGAGCTGGCTTTTTACATGAATCAGGACCTGGGAAACTAAAATATAGATAGCAATTAAATATTACATAATATTTATATAGGTGTCCATAAGTCACTTTATTGTCTAAATTGTGCCAAAGTTTTAAAACAAATAATTATAAATTACATTTTTAAAGCTGGTGATTCATTGTTTTAATATAATAAAGCAAAGAGCACAGATGCGCAATTTCCAAGTCAATAATTTGTTGATGAAACTAATGATATGTATTTTAGTTAGAGGTTTTCAATAACAGGATTTATTAGAGATTTACCAAGAGCTGAAAGATTATATTCCATATATATGTTACGGTGAATTTATATATAATATAATGTCACTAACTCAACCAGTTAAAATGTATCGAACAATTGATTTACAATTTCCTGTTCAGCATCATTAAAACTGTATTTGTTCACAATTGGATGATCTCCACATAATCAGAATAACAGAATTTTTAGAACTCAGTTTAGAGCAGCATATATTTTCACTAGCGCTTATCAGTTAAATTATATTTTCACTAGTAGAATATATATCTACAAGTGAAAATGTATTTGGATATGATTTCACTGAAACGCCAGTGAAAATATAACTTCACTGATCATACATATTTACAGTACTTGTAAAGATCGTTCAAAATCAAACTGAAACATTCAGTCAAATATTTTCTCTCGAGCGTTGAATCTCAGGTGCAACAAAATTTTGTTCTTCAGATATCAATTGCTCTATTGTATTAGTTTTTGTGAAATTTTGATACAATAAAATTATATAATTAGAGACATGATTAGCAGAATGAAATGCGTAAATGTATTTTGACTTAAAATTCCATTGATGCCAATAAAATGCCTTTCGATTTGTCTTGACATCATTATAACAAAAATGAATTCATAAAGGCAAACGCTCAATGTAATAGGAATGGACTTGGAAGGTAAATGAGTGGGACTGATGATTGACGACCAGACTTCAAAATATCATATTGGTGATCATCTTAAAAGACATTCCCATAGCAAATCGACTATTCATCTAGGTGTGTAGTGTCCCAAGGAAGCAGTGCGATTAAAATTAAATAACAATGTAATTAAATAGAACTAATCTGAACCAAGATTCTCACGCCATAAACCAAATAAAATACTTTCTTTAATAAGTCGCGGATTATTTTACCATAAAATTCGGGTTCCAAGATCTTTCACTTTGCAGGAGAACTGAAATTGTGAGAACAGTATAAAATTCATTATATAAGGGTTCGGTTTTCACATAAAAAATCACTCAAACCAGGTATCAACTGAGGTTCAGTTCATCAAAGTGGAAGTGATTGGAAGAAATGTCTGAATGGAAGTGTTTCCTGGTTGTCAGGATCCCAGTATTTATATTCATGGTCTTTCCATGGTAGATTTTGTGGTCCACCCCTTTTTGGTGAAATGACCGATTAAAGAAGGGTGGCGAATTTTTTTGAAATAAGTTGACATTGGCCGATAAGGTAGGTTAGAAACGGTTGCATGCATTATCTATTCTCAAGGCGATAAATATTAAATCCTTTATGATTTATAGCACGTATTTTGATCCATTAAGTGGTCTCCTATGGTGTTTCATTTTAAACAAAGAAACACATTTTTTCTTCAACGGTTAAAATGCTTTTTTGTGGGTCGAACTGCCCTAGTTATGATTATAATGTGTGTTAATTTTCTACCAGGTCCACAAAAGATTTAGGGAATTACAGGGTAAAACACAATACATCTAGTTTTTTTTTTTAATAAAACTATATTTATGTTTACAATTTTTTTTTTGAAGGTAAGGATAATGCTCTAATTATTACATTTTATACACATCCAAAGTATGATATCGGTGAAAACATTCACCGATGCAAAGGGCGGGCTTTCTCTCACAAGTTACACAAATGTGTCGCGTTTCTTTCCTACTCCCAGGATTTTTTTTGTTGCAGCATACCAGGCAATCTTTATGCTTCCCTTGAAGGTTGAGGTATAAGAAATGACCCTTTTTGTCCAGTCTTTGCTCCCTATCGCCTAAATATAAAATCAGGAACTAATAATATTGATCGAAATTCGGAATCGTTATCACTGCTGCTCAAGACTCTGTAGACTCGTGGTGTTGTACGACTATTTATTTCTTTACTAGAATTAGAACTCCAAGCACTCGGGGGAAACAGATGGTCCAGGATCAGTTATAGATAATCTTTTTCTTCGGTTTTGTTTGTTTTATTACCCCATAAACGTCTTCATTTTCACTTTCAACAAATAGTTCAGTCACTGTTCACTTCATTAATATATTCTTCACTTCTTTCAATGTTATCGCGTTATTTTTTGGAATTCTAGTCATTTTTGAGGGGTTCGAATTATTAAAATAATAATACAATTATAAGTATCGGTAATAATAATTATCAAATTGTTTTCACGTGCATGGGTCGAACGTAACTGATCCGAGTGACGCGTACCGATCTAGCCACTAAAACAAACCTTTTGTATCCTTCTCAGGTAGAAAGTTATACATTCAAATGCTCATAAAAACCATTGAATCCTCATTACAGTATACCGCTACACTAAATACAAGTGAGAAAAAAATATGTTTGCTTGTATTTTGACAATAAACTGATGAAGAAAAAATGTCGAATGACATTCGACATAGGACTCACTGGAATAAAGTCGATGTCGAATGACATTCGACATAGGACTCACTGGAATAAAGTCGATGTCGAATGACATTCGACATAGGACCGGAAAGGGTTAATCTTTCCAATTGTAAATAGGAAGTGTTTCAGTTGATGAACCCAACATAGATACACGGTATCAGGACAAATACCCCCCCGACAATTAACCCCCGATATGTATAAAGATAAGTATTTTATATAAGTTGTTAGTATTTATAATAAATGGTTATTATTTTAATAAAATGATGGTAAAATAATAAAATAATAATACGAATGGGCAGTATCAAATACTAATTTATTTCACTCAGCAAAATATTTTATTTTTAAAATATCAATAAAACTAACACATTTTAGAAAGAGAGAGAGAATAATTAGATATATATAGAAATTATAATTTACGCTAGAAAGAAAGATTGTGTGCTATTCTAAGTAAGTAATCTAAAATGTTACTATCACGATAGTTGCGAACTGTGGCAAGAATCCGTGTGTTTAAATCAGAATATTTCTTTCTTGGAGTTTCCGGTGGATGACCGGCTAACATTTGCGTACAGCGAACTTGTTGTAATGCTTGTTCTCTTTGAAGAAATCCAATAAATTTCCAAATTGTGGGGTGGTAACTTCAGACGTTGGACTGGAAACTTTTGTGCCATCCTTCTACAGCATTATTTGTTCTTAGTAATTCATCTTCACATCGTTGATACATATTCCACATATTGAAGGTATAAGTTGGATGCCGTCGTCCACGACATTGTGGTCTTCCAATGTAGTAATCTTCGAAATAATCTGCGACTGGTAAGCTTTAATTACATAATACCTCAAAAGCACCAACAACTCCATCTGTCGGAACAAATGCAAGAGCTGGTATCATTCGTAGTTTCAATGCAGTCGGAATCTTCTTGGTAGCGTTGTTGCATCACATTGCTTGAATTTTCTGGTAAATGTTTTGACTTATATAAAAGAAGCATCCTTTAATTTCGCAGTCTTGGAAACTTCTTTCTAAAATGTATATAACTGCCAATTCAAAGTCGACCCATGACACTGGTTGGATTCAAATTGGCATTCAACATAGTTAATGTCTCAAACAGTTGAATGTATGTAGCCTGTCTTTTGTCTTGCAGTAAAACATAAATACACGGAATGACTTGTCCATGAATAAGTGCATGAATCGTATATAATTGAAAAAATAACGCAGGAGCAGTTTTGAAAGTCTCATCCAAAAACTAATGTGATGTTTCCAATAGTCTGAGACTTTCACGTATTCAAAAGATTAATATTCGATTGTTACTCTCTCGGCCGGAATCATTCAGAAGGAAATTTTGGCCATCATGTGTAACTTTGTAATGATTTCACTTTTATTCAACGGAACGGGTAATGGCCTATTAATAACTTGACGGTGACGTCTGATATTGCGCCATAGATGATGAACTGTTGGCAATTTGGCCTTTGCATCCTCACTTATCGATGAAACAGATCGAGTAATAATTTGTTGGGGTGCTTCTTCACTTTCTTCTGCCAATCTTTTTATTTCTTGAACTACTCTGAGAACTTCTCTTCTTGCTGGATCAGGAGCATGAGAACGATGGTTTAACAGGCCCACCAGCTCTTCTCCACGGAGTTTAATTTTAGCTTTACATTCGAACTTGTTACGCCTTTTATCACACTCAAATGACACAACACTATTTGTTTCACATACAGATAACCTTCAAAAATCACTTTCACTTTTCCTTTTTTTGAATTTACAAATTCCATCATGGATAGTCTGAAAATAATATATAAAAAAAATACAAAAATAAGTGAATGAAATATAAATGTAGGTTTAGGTTAAAAATACGAACCAGAAACAAAAACTTGCGTATCAGTGTATTAATAAATACCCCCGAATGCTGTGTATCAAAGTAATGAAATGTTTTCAAGTGTACCCCTTTATATATTGGTGGCGGAAATACACAAAAAAACTACTATAGAAAGGGGTTCTGTTTGACCAATTACATTTATAATGAATCCGTATTGGATAGTTTTTCATAATCGAATGTTTACTTCCTTGTCTCCTGATAGTATTTATTAGCTATTATGTATTTGACTTCTTTGTCTTTTTTAACGAAGGATATGACTAATCTATTGCCATTCAGAAGTAGAATAGTAAATATCATGTAATCAAAGGACACTTTATGTTGCTTTAGTATAATAAAATTTAGAGAAAAGATACATTTTATGTATTTTGTACCAGTGACCGGCGCGAGCAAAATTGTTAAAAAAGAGTTTAAAAAAATAAAAAATATTATTTGGCTCTCTTTAGGCTAGATACATATTTTATAATACAGCTATACTTCGGCAATGGCGTTATTGTATGTTATATTAAATATAATAGAGCGTCATGAAACGTGTTAAATAATATCTGCATTATCTTTATACATAGCAGGGGTTAATTGTAGGGGGGTTTTTTGCACGGGGGTTTTGACGGAGGGGTTATTGTCCGGAGGGTATATGTCCAGGGGGTTAGTGTCCTAGAATCAGCTACACATCTACTATTGGATCTATACTTATAAACACCTACAGTTGGTCGATGAGAGAAAAATCTTCTTATCAATAGATCTTGAGAGTGAGCTCATATGATCTTTACCAAATGACAGCTGATTTTCACCGTTCACTGACTTCAGAGTGGGACTTTCGAGTTGAAGACTAGTTGTACATTGAAATCAACAGATAATCATAGTTACTGGAATCGCTGTTATTTCTGACCAACTAAGAATGCCTGCCCCTCTCTGATGTCAAGCAGACAGTTCAACATAAGCTTGTGAAGTAAAACATTGAATACACCTCTACGACTTTTTGGATTTAGCTGCAATTTTAAGTTCCACCTAATAGAAGCCATCACGAAAAGGAACTATCAGCTACAGCCGATTCTAGTATGTATAACAAATTATGCAGAAAATAAATACATATATGTTGGTCACCTTTAAGTACTGAGATATAATATAAATCGCTATAAATGCTTCTCTCACATCTTGATATGTGGAACAAAACACCGATAAAACCAGGTACAGCATATATACAAAAATCCATAAAATTAACAAACAAGTGACTTATGGACCATAAAAAGTAAATATACACAAATTTAGAATACATACATTCCTTCTTTTTGTCTTTGATCATAAAACTCTTCCACTGTATATATAGGTAAAGACGGATAACCTTGTCCAAAGATTGCCTTTTGTATATCGTTCTTAGTGATGATAAATGGTTGCAGTTTTGGTGGCGCTTTTTTCGGCACTGCCTTTTCTGGATTTATATTTTGTGCTACAATATAAAAATAAAAGAAAATAAATTATACCCAAATATCAATATCGTAAATAAGTATGTAGCGTACATTTCGCCTTCTCCATCATTTCAATCAGCGGTAATTCGGCTTTGATGTAGTTTAACTCTTCGACTGCTTTCATTAAGTGATATTCGATAAGAGCCAAATAATATTCCCTTTTTGAACCGTCATCTACATTTTCATTCTGTATTACTGCCTTCAATTCAGTGATTTTAGAATCTAGTTCTTTTTCTTTATTGTATCGTTTAATTTTTTCTTCACGGGATGTCATCTGAAATAATTATAAATTAATGTTACTTGTCAGAAATTATTTAAAACAAGTTTAATTCGCTGATTAAGCAGACAATATCAAATAATTTAAAATATATAATACGCACAGTAACTTGTAAAGCCTCCATTGGATCGGCGCTTTCTTTTTTCTTTTCTTCATCGTTTGAAGGAATCTCAATGTCTGTAATACTGTATTCTTTACATCTTTTGATAAAATCTCTGTAAATAAATATTTTATATAATATATATTACATTAAAATTATAGCTATTTGTGTAAAAATAATTACTTGAAATATATTTGAGCAATTTCAACGATTTCGTGCCTAGATATTGAAATCAAACGCAACGATAGCATTCCTAACAATGCCGGAAGGAGTAGATATTTCAAGGTCTCCGTTGATATGTCTTCTAGTGTCTCGTTTGAGCTGAATAAAGCTGCGGCCGATACAAGTTGAGTCGCCAGTTCGAATTGTTTCATACATTTTTTAACATCAGTCTGAAAAATACAATAAAATGAGTCAATAGATAGAAAATATAAAACATAGTAATATAAATACAGGAAAAATATTTAGCGTATTATTCTTATATATTAATTATCAGTCTATTTTAATTTATTGTTATCGTCGTTATGTATATTTTGATATTATTTAATATTATCAAATTAATATAGAGAAATTGCTTGAAATATATATTTGGTTGCAGCAAGTGTTGAATTAAACATCTGCGTTTCTAAATCGCAAATAAATATATTGACGCTAGATAAACAATAAAAATTTACCAATAAAAATCACAAGGTTAATCTTACTTTATCAGTAAGCAGTAGTGGACTATTAAAAAGCTTATCTATCTGGTGCATTTAATGGACAAATATTTTGAAGATTGTAAATTGAAAATACAGAAGCATTTTTTTCACCGCATTGGTATACATAGCGTTATCCTAAAAGCGGATGCGCGCTTCCCGCTCTCCGCGCTGTCTCGAAAACGGTTAATTATATGAAGAAATGAATTTCAGCAAACTTGTAGAAAATTTATTTTTTTATTTTCTACAAGTCTCGTGAAACATCTAATGACATGCAACACATAGGAAGCGAGATATTCACAAAAAAAAACGATTTTCGTGACCTTTGAAAAACGTTAAAACAAAAGCCTATGCAAAATTTCAGTTTTCTATCTTTCATTCCAAGATTTAACCTTTATTTTGACGTATTTGACTGGATTATAAAAAATGTATAGCATAGAGCTTAATACAAAACATCAATAAAAACAAATGTATGATGCAATTAATGTACTTACACCAATTTTATACATATAGCGTTATTTATATGACTTAAAAACGTAGAACATAGCATAAAAGTCGAATTATATGTCCATTTATCTACAAATTTAATCATACCTCAAGTTCTGCATCAGTCGAAGAATTTCGCTTACTGACCAGCTCTTCGTACATCGTCAGTCCATTTTGAAATATGTCCACTAATTTCTCTCCGGTTGCCTCGGAAACACTAGAAGAATCTTCGGCCATAACCTTCGACGCTCGTAGCGGCCCAATTGACAGTTCGAAGCAAAATGCGATACAGTGTTGCCAGTGGAGAGAAATATTTGGTCCAAGTAACGCGTAAATTGAGAATCGTGATATATTCGAAAGAGGGCAATTTTATTTAATAAAAATTTATTTTGTTTTTATTGAGTTGTTTTAAAATAATATGAGCATGTTTAAAAAAAAATTAATGCCTATTATTAAATATTATTTATTTTAAATTTAATATTGTATTGTCATATTACATTCGATTGCGAAACGATCAGATGTCCTGTTGATCAGCTTCTTGCTCTATAACCATGGTAACTGTAACTATGACCAGCAATTAGTATCTGCAGCAGCGAGCCTGCGTCTTATTGTTATAATCATAAAACATTCGCCAAAGTGATGTAATACGACGTGTATCGCACGCAATGGATTCAGCTGTCCGGATGATCAGGTGACTAATAATGCGTGGCTTAAGGCAGGGACACACCATTGTGGCGTGGCGTGGCGTGATGTGGCGTGACGTAACGCGTCAGAATGGTATCGGATTCGTACATTTTATATGGGTAGAAGAACATCATTGTGGAGACACATGATGTGGTGACGGGACGTGACGCGTCAAAATAGTATTGGTTTGGCAGTGGAGTGCGAGAGTGATTTCTTATACTGGTTCTTGGTCAAAGTTTGGACGAATGCAGAGCTGGCCTGAGAATGTTCAGCACCTTGGGCGCTAAAAAAACAAAGGTCATTTTTTTTTTGTGAGAGCTAAAAAAAGGTAAAAATAGTTTTTCGTTTAAATGTATCTTGTATTTTTTCTTTTTAATTAAAGAGCTTAAAAACCATCCTGGGGTTTTTATTTGGGAAGAATTAATTGCTGCAGAAGCTAAAAAATATCATTTAGTTCAAATACTATTTTTTATTTGTTTTCGAGGCATCAATTAGATATTAATTCCGTGTTAAATAAAATCAAATGACACCCTCATTCGGAGTGATTGGTGCCCCCATGGCGACCGCCCGTATAGCCTGCCCCTCGAGCCAGGCCTGGTCGAATGAAAGAGAATCTACATTTAGTACCAATAGCATTATTGACTAGCTCCACTTTCCGTAAATCTCTCGATCAAATTGTAATTTTAATAGTAACCATTTATGGGTAATCATCTAATAATGACGAAGGATACGCACTTTATTGCTTATCAGAGTGCAAGGCAATAATATTTTATTTCTACGCGTGTGTCTCAAAGCTTAAAAAAGGGTTGTACTTGTTAACCACTATAAGTAATTCTCCTTACTGTAGGTAGCCAAATTACCAGGAACAGTACTATTTTTTTGTATTTTAAAATTTAAATGAATATTGCGATCAATTTACTAGTTTTAAGTCTTGTAGTTACTTTTAATTCTTAAAGTGTTTTATTTAGAAAATTAAAGTTCTAATAAAATTGTAACAAAATTAAAAAAAAAAAATGTTATTTTTGGGGTTTATATCGGGTGAATTCTCAGACCAGGGTAAAACTATGTTTTGTCAGCTAGGAATGCAGTAGCACTCTTGGCTTTGTGACACGCATAAACACATACTTCTCATCACCAGAGAACTATTCTTCAATTTGTGATAGGAGCCGAGTTTCTAGTGTTTGCTTTTACTGATGCTTCATGGTAACTTTCACGATGTATAGGCGTCTCATGCCCATGAGATCATGGACCACTCTATGATGCTAACTGGATGTTCTACCTTCTCCACAAGACAGTCCAGGTGGAACTGCTTCCCTGGGCGTTGTCGAACGAATGAGCTTTTGTCGACCAAAATTTGAAATGTTTTTAGGGAGCGTAGCCCTAGGGGTAGTTGACCTCGCGGCCAATGAGACTCTTGTCTGAATCTAGATGGACTTTTTATTAAGTAATATTTACATGTGACAAATAGACGATTACGGCGTGACGTTTCTCGCGATGAAAGCGAAGGTGGCGCAGGTGGTGATGGCCGCAGATGATGCCTTGGGTTCTTGTGGCTGCGTGCGGCGAGTGTCAGGTGTGATTATTCGAACGGCTGGTAGTTTGGGAGTTCCAGGAATGATCTTCTGGTCTGTCGGCGAGGGCGCGTGGCTGGTTCCTCTGGATGGCTGCTGGTAGATCGTCTGCGTCGCTGGCTGTCTGCTTGTCTCTGCCCGTCTCTTGCCTTAGGCCGTCTCGTATGGTGCCTCCGCCCGTCTCTTGCCTCAGGCCGTCTGCCCTCTCCTCCTCGGAGTCCGGGCTTATATCCTTTAGGGGTTGCATGCTTCCTGGCCAATTGCGCTTGTGCTTCGATCTCCTAGCTAATCGCTGCAGTCGCTTCGTAGAACTCAAAAAATCAGATGCTGCATTTTCGAAAGCGTGTTTTTTGCTTGTCCAGACTTTCGAATTTTTTCGTTTTGTCACAAAAGGGATTCTCTTAACGACTCGTGTTGTGTGGTCAAAAGAAATCCCTCTTGTGCAATGATATTTGTCTTATTGTTAATGCATGAACGTTTTTGGTCACGGTCATTAGCAATGACACAAATGCCCTTTTCCGTGTGTGGACCTATTTGTGTGGTCACCACATGCTGATTCGTCAGAGAAGCAGATCTGTAAAACATTATCATATTCACAAAAATGGGCTAGATAATATTAGTCCGAGCGTCGAGGCGTAATGGAGTCAAGTGTGTCTAGTTTGGTTTTGTGCCGCGCTATATACATCGTCGTGCGCGTAAGCCGTATCCCTACTCCGTACGTTGGAGGGGATCATAAGAATGCGAACGTACTTCTTGACAGCTGTTGGGTTCACGGCCATCTCTCGCGGAACTACAGACGTGCGTGTGCCGTGTTTCTTGACTGGTGTTATGTATGAATCACTACATAATAAATAATGTAAGTTGACCATGAAAGTATTGTGCGCACCAATATGCAAGTTAAAAACTTTTCATATTGTAATAATGTATTGTTTTCGTGACTATTTATGAGGTTATTCTTAGATGTTCCTACCATTACGATTTTATCAGCCTTTGTTTATCTAGTTTTCTAATTCAAACCAGGCAGAAAAAAATGATTTATATACTACCAAAATATGCATACATATTCATAGATGTGAGTTTTGATGGTAACGTGCTTTTAAATGCCCCAATAAAAAACAATTTTATTAATTTAATAAATAGTAAATAAAAATTAAGTATTAAACATAAAAAAATATCGACGTAAGGCGAATCAGGGTTTTGTTAGGTTTTTTTGTCAAGGTTAAAAATATTTAGAAAAGGGTAGATTTTTTCGAATCTTTGTATTTTTTCAGATCAGTATCTTTGGCATATATGATTTATAAATTTTTGAACAACTATGATTTATAAATTTCATTGAACGCTGTAATAAAATGCCTATTTTGTTGCATAAAATGCACACTTTGCAACTTTGCATTTATACCCTTAATTAGGTGTATCTAGAACAAACACATAATTCATGCTAATTTAATAATCATTACCGTTTGTTCGCAATAATAATTTTGCTATTTGGAACGAACACGCATTATCAAAACTAGCACGCACTTTGTAAACACGCTGTACCCGTGCACACGTATATACATACATCGTATGATTTAACAAAGACGTAATCGACTTACCAACTACACTAAATAACAAACACGTTTATTGTGTGCATTATACCGAAGCTTAGTCAACCAGTGCCAATAAGTGCGCGTTCACAGACGGTTGTGATTGTGAGTGTATGTGCGTGGTCGAGATCGACAGTGTGGATCATCTACTGCTGTATCGACAGGCGATCATGATCGATCAAGATTGAAGGTATTTATAGTAATAAAATAGTGTTTTTAAGTGCACTTTGAATAACTTCCTATTATGTGTCATTTACTATATAGTCTGGACATTTAGTAAATAAATTGTAAATTTAATCGGTCACACACATACAATACCTTTTAGAGAAAAGTGAGTCCCGAAGCAACTGAGATAAATATACCGGAGACTGATACTTAAAAGATTTAGATTCGAATCACATATGTACTCTGCGTTTCGAATTTGTCATTATTATATTATTATATAATTCCAATCGATTTTCACAGATCAGATTTTCATATATTTTCTTAATCTGATGAATGATAAATCGTGCACTGAAAACTTTAGATCTATTGACATTTCCTTAGATGTTGTTTGATATAATTATTCACAAATATATCCATAAATACCGTCGAAAAACTGTAGTATATCAGCAACACAGTTTTTATTTACGTTGTTCTACGGTTACTGACCTTTAAGGCATGCATTCGACAAAAGTTTGTCATAAACTTCTACGTGACAAATTTTTTGTTTCGAGCTATGATACTCGTCGCTCCGTTTCATTCATAGTACCATAGGGATCTAATTTCTTAATTGAATAGCATATTTAATACTCCTAATATATATATTCAGATGACCTGAAAGTGTATTCAAACAAATGCGGATTCGCTATCTTTACAAAAATATCTGGAGTATCGTATTCTTACAGTTTTCAAATATTTTTGCTCCATGGAATTCTCTTACAGTTTAAGCGAAAGATTTTTTTACCACAAATAACTTGCGAGTGACATTCAAGCAGGGATCGAGATTTATATGGAGCGCGTGATATTTAAACAATTTAATTCAGATTCGCGTTATGTACAGTACGTTAGTTCGTAGCGTCCTCGAACATGGTTCTATCGTATTGAATTATACAAATGTTAAAGGGTATTTAAAGGATTCTTAGATATATTTTAATTGGGAGTACGGATCGTATTTGTATCCTAGTATTTTTTTCAGAAGCATTGAGATACAATTCATTGTATTTTTGAAGTGTATAAATTAAGCATTTTTTGTTTCTGTTTCTGGGGGATGCTGTCGACGATCCATCGATGCTTGGCTTTTAGTAACAAGGTGTGTGCCCTAGTGAGTCGCGATTGCGTCCTTTATTCTCAATGTTACGGCTTGAACGTCAGCGCTCAAAAACGCTCCCTTTGTACGAGCCATAAAGATTTTTACCAAACTTGACAGACACAATTATACAGTGTCTAATATTTTTTTTTTCAGTTCCTGGCCAAAGCCATTTACCTGGATATCTATTAATTTGTTCTTACTTTTATTTATTTATTTTTAAGGGCAAAAAAAAGTAAGAAAAAAAAAAACTTTTTGTTTTTTATTAACATAGCTAGCACTTTTTTTTTAAAAATTTATATTATCTTATTATTAAGGTTTTTAACTAATGGGTTAGAAGGATTTTTATTTCTGTCATGGTAATTTACTTTAAGTTTATCGAAATAATCGCGTAAAGTGTCTATTTTTAAATCCTTATGTATATTTGAGTTTCTGACAAACCATTGAGCATTTGTCGCCATTCTTAGCGCAATATTTTGTTGCGTTTGTAGTGATTTCGAATAATTACGACTAAGTATACCTCCCCAGACGGGGGGGGGGGGGGAGGACACATATGAAATATTGTAACTGGTCGCATATGAAATTACAGCGACGCTTTTGTTGGGATTTACTGTTATTAGCCACTTATCGAACCACTTTTGAATAGTGTTGAGTTTGTTTTGAAGATGTATTATTGCACGATGGGGGTTTTTATAAGAGCATAAAATGGCGGTATCGTCCGCGAATAGGGCAGTATTTACTTTTTTATATGGCTTGGAGGGAAAGTCGCTAGTAAAAATTGTAAATAATAATGGACCCAAAATTGATCCCTGCGGAACGCCTGCCAGAATAGGTCTCGGACTCGATAGATGGTTTTACAATTTAATTTTAAAGGTTCTATTTTTAAGAAAAGATTCTATTATTTTGACTAGTTCAGATGGAAATTTGTATTTTATAAGTTTAAATAGTATACCATCATGGTATACTTTGTCAAAGACACAATTATGTGTTGGACGTTAGCTACGAGAAGCTGAAACAATTTATGTGGGTTGTTGCTAGAGTCTCCAATTCGAGTAATCGAGTACTCGATACTCGAGTATACTTGTCTATTTTTCAAGTACTTGATAATCGAGTATTTTGAAAATTACTCGATTAATACTCGAAATTAAAAAAATTTGAAATATTTCAGAAACAAAATTAACTTTAACTCGGTCCGGTAAAGGTTAACGTCTTGCTTTTATTTGGCGTTTATGTCCGAAGTCCCGAGTTAGAACGGTTACTATC
Organism: Plectrocnemia conspersa; assembly: GCF_051122295.1. NCBI lineage: Eukaryota > Metazoa > Arthropoda > Insecta > Trichoptera > Polycentropodidae > Plectrocnemia > Plectrocnemia conspersa. The sequence continues at coordinate 25,790,568 of NW_028277169.1, forward strand.
AGGTATAATTTTTTCATAGTTCCATAGTTGCATAGTTCCGGTCGTCGGCTCTGTTAGTGGGTACGACGGAGAAATTTCTTTTGTGTTTTCTGTCTGACAGTCCCGACTTACCTAATTTATGGCAATGAACAATATGAAATATCAAAAAAAAAAATTTAGGTTTTATGACTATGCAGTTGTAGCGTAAAGTGTTGTAAATTGTTTATACTGATCCCTGAGCTTAAAATATAAATCAAAACAATTGTGTGTTTTAAAGGCATTTAAAGTAAAGTCAGTTCTTTGCGAACCGTTTAGTTCTAGAGTGAAAGGGATTCACCCAAATACATCTTCGAAGGATATAGATTTAAATTTTTCGCATTAATCAGAAGGATTAGAAGATTGTATATTGTTAAGAAAAAAAATCTATTCAAGAAGAATTACAAAATGCTATTTTGTCAATAGTCGAAGGAAATAAGAGAAAAGCAGAGAAGGGAATGAAAGAAGAGAACACAAAAAGAGAGTTCAAAAAATGTTATATCTATAAAAAGCGAACAGATAAATTAGAAGCCTTATCCAACGCGTTAATGACAATAAGACCAACATCAACAGCAACGGAAAGGGTTTTTTCCACAACGGGAATAATAAAACCAAAGGTTCGCAGTAATATTAAATTCGAGACACATTTTGCATTATTGTTTTTAAAAAGTATGTTCTTGAAGTTAAAATAATTGTAAAAATTAACATACCAAGTATTTTATTTATTTATTTATTTATATGTGCACGAATTTGAATAATAGCTATTTTGGTACATTTGGTAAATACTCGAAAGTACTCGAGTACTCGAGTATTTTAAAATTTTAATATTCGATACTCGAGTAGTTGATGGTTCGAGTAATTGGAGACTCTAGTTGTTGCATATATATTTTTTACGTGTTTATATGTATGTATATGAGTGCATGTTTGAGCATAAGTATGTTATATGTATGTATTTATGAGTATCAAATGTTTAATATAAATGCCATTGCGATAATCTGGCAAGTCATAATTTTCAGATTTGTAATAAATATATTAGCGTGATTGCATATACATATGTGTGATTTTATATATTTTTTAAGAAATCAATAATACAATAGTACTTAAGTGTTTGTTTATATGTACTAAAAAACTAATAAATAAACATACATACAAGTAAATTAAAATAGTAGGTAGATTAAATTATTAAATTTACATGTAATGTAAAAAAAGTGTTTTTAAGATATGTTGAAATAAACTTTTCATTAGAGAAAAACAATTAAAAACCTTATTTTTACTTTTTTTATGTAGGAAAGGTATAATATTTTTTTCGCTACTTTCAACCATATTTATTTGTTAATAGATTAAAAATCATTATAATACTAGAATTTATATGATATATGCACTTAAATATATGTATCCTTTATCCTTTAAATTTTTATTCAAATCTGAGTATTTTTTATATTTAATAGATCACAAAACAATATTTTCTCTGGATATCATAATAAAAATATGTATGTAGCAGTTAAAAATATATACAAAAATATTTTATATTTTTATTAATGAACTAATAGCTTAAATAGTATTGTAGTCATTTTGGGATATAGGTACATTGTATATAATATTTTTATTTATTATTATGTTTGTTTTTAGGCACTATGTATAGACAAAAAACATGCAATATAAACTACTATTCTAGTTATTGATAAATATTTTTATATAACCTATTTTTTGCATATTTATAACGATATTACCTTTATGCCTGCAATAATCTAATAAATCATAAAAAAAATTATATAGTCATGTAATCTTGTTGAAAATAACTACGTTCTTACTGTTTTAGTTTTATATTCCATAAGCAATAAATAAATTAATTTAAATTTATAATTTTTTCATGATTACTGTTGAATAAACGATTGCCTTTTAAATAATATTTGATAATACCTTGCTAATTAAATTAAAAATAATTAAAAAATATCGGTAACAAGATTCTTTATATTGTTTTAAATTTATTAGTAACAATATGTTATTAAAGTTTAAATTCATTTAGTAATAAATAATAATATCGTATAATTAAATCATTCATATTCAATATGTAGTGTCAAACTTCTCTGGGTTTTTTATAGACATCTACTGGCAATTTGTCAATTTTTTATGGAATATATTTAACAATGTATTAATATTGGTTTCTTACTAATAAATAATCAAAGTACAGGTTTTTTTATAAAAAAAATAATGTAAACAGTTCGTTATATTATTTGACAATTGTATTTATAAAACAATATTTTTGCTTCTTAATTGAATTAATTTTTAAAATATTTTTCTCTTCATATTAATACATAATATCTCCATTAGCCTAAATGTGTACTTATATAAAATATAAAAATTATAAATTTTGAAACTAGCACGATTATAACATATTTTTTAGTTAACTTAAATCATTTAATTTATTAAAAATCTTTGCTTTACGTATCAATGTCAAATTTGATTAAATATATGCATTAGTATTCTGGCTGCAATATGGCAACTGCATCATATGATTAATAGTGATTAAATTTAAGTGTCTTTATAATTTAGGCCCTGGCCGACTTTATAGTATTATGTCAGAGTTTATTCTGGACTTATATACAAAATCGAAGATCAATAGATGATACGGTCGAACTTTTTAAGAAAACAACTTGATAGTAAAAGTTAAAATTTTGGGTTATTATTTGAGTTTTAACTTGTCGGTCAATGATACTCTTCGTTGATATATTTTGTGTGTATGTTTATTATTGCACAAAGTAATTCTTTCAATAAGGTATAGGGGTCGAGCTAGTAGCAAATCTGTTATCTAATTCGTTACGAAAGTAGGAGAATGGAGTGATGATGCCTGAAGCACCCTTTGAGTTTAAGTAGTGTATTCGCAAAAAAACATGATAGTCAGCAACTCTGACCCTCGTTAGTATATTAATTTTGAGCTCAAGCGCAGCGCTCTGTGTGTACTTATATTGGTTTATCAATTATTTGCATGATTGCATATATTTATCATTTTGATGCTTTAGGGGCGTAGCCCTAGTGGTTGACCTCGCGGCCAATGAGACTCTTCGGTGAATTCTATTAGATTGTTTATCAAGTTATAATTACAATTTTGACTATGGACGATTACGGCGTGACGTTTCTCGCGATGAAGGCATTCAGGTGATGATGTCTCAGGGCTCTGTGTTCTCTGGGTTCCTCCGGATGGCTGCTGGTAGATCTTGGCTCTTTGGTCGTCTGCGTCACTGTCTGGTGCCTCTGTTTCTTGTGGTGCCGTGGACGGTCTGCCCTCTCCTCGTCGAAGTCCGGACTTTTATCCTTTAGGGGGATGTACGCTAGCTGGCCAATCACGATTGTGCATCAATCTTCTAACCAATCGCTGCAGTGGCTTCTTAGAATTTGAAAAATCGGATGTGTATTTCGAAAGCCAGTTTTCTGCTTGGCTCCAGACTTTCGAATTCTAAGGAAAGGGTTTGCATTGTGGTGATTGATTGCGTCCGTACCATTTTGTCACAAAAGGGATTCTCTTAACGACCCGTATTGTGTGGTCAAAAGAAATCCCTCTTATGCCATAATGTTTATCTCATTGTTATTGAATGATCGTTTTTGGTCACGGTCATTAACAATGAGACAATCGCCCTTCTAAATGTGCCTAAATGTGTGGTCGCCAAAATGCCATATTTCTTTATTGATACATTTTGTTCGAGCTATTATCTTCGTATATATTAGATTATGCTAAATAGTATAAAATTTACATATGAAATTAAAGAAAATATTTACTTGTAGATACAATTTCAGGAAACTCAATATATTAGGAAGTTGTAGAATAAAAACAAAATAATCTATAACTAAGTGTAATTTTTGTTATTATTCTTCGGCAAGATTACACACTTAACACGAACATCATAACAAATAAATTTGGGGTACCGTGCCTACGATCGTGTTGTGCCATTTATACGCTTTGTATTGTGATTTATGGTGATGTCATTTGAAACCAGATATTCTTTACTTTGTATTTTAATACCAAAAGCTCAGAATGCTCTTAAACTCTTGGTTACCCATCGCACCCGCTTTGTCTTGATATACGTGGGTGTCATATTGTAGCTAAGCTTCCAACAAATAATCTGCTGAAAGAAGACCGCATTGTCATTTGAAGGCACTTACACACAAAATGTGTGACAATTTGGAATTGTGGCACGTGACACTGCACCTTCGCACGTGTCATGTGCAACGTGCATTCTCCTACCACCCCATTTCGGTTACTAACCACCCTTCCGGGAGTATTTTTACTCACGTATCCAATTGTCGTATATATGTGTGTCTCAATGCCGCAATAGATCACGTCAAGCCGTTTATATGATCAGACGGGAGGTGTGCCTTTATCCAATTGCTTTTGTGTATTAAAGGTCGCTCTTGACCAATTCGTGATTGACGATGAACGTGTGCGACTGCACAATTCGCGGCTGTTAAAACAATGTTACATAAGTGGTTGGTTGGCATGTTGTCGGAATTAACCTTCAGCTCTTGTGCAATTCGAAATAATAAGGATATAATGGTTTGGTAGGATGGTGAAGAGAATGGGTGCTCTGTTTCCAACTGAAGATAGCTCAATCTTAAATTTTGAGATATCATATACTATATGAAAGTTATTTAAATAGTTGAAAATTATTTTCACCTCTCTGGAATTATTTTTCAAAGTAAAATTTGTTTTAGTTACAAACTTAATTTTCTTAAAAATGTATTATACATGATGCTTTGAAGAATATTAAAAGGTTGACGAACTTCTAATTAACTTGGGCTCACAAATTTGGGGCAGATAAAATAAGCTATTTGGAAGGACACCGAAGAGCAAGAGTTATACATCTTAACAAAGCTCTTAAAATTAAACGCAATTCTAATTTACCTGAAAATTTCTTAGGCCCTCAAATTTAGAACAGATTATAAAATCACAGTCCTAAAACCACAGTGTTAATTTTTATATAACACTATATACATAGGTGATACTCTTGTAGTTTTGTTTGCGATTCGTATGTTTTATTAGATTTTTAACGTGTTGTAACTGGATCGGGGATTACGTGAAGAGGGAAGCGGCCGTTTTCGACCCGGTCAATATTTCGCGTAGCATTCTGAGATAAATGAACTCTCGTGTGTCCTACGTCGGTAGATGTTCTTGATTAAGATTCTTGTCTGTATTGATTAATTTGCGCTACGTATGAAATTATATATGCTTTGTCAAGATAGGCGAGACTTTTATGATTTTACTCTTGGCAATGCGTGCCGCAATTGCAATAATTTGGGGGTGGGTTTAAATTTGTTTATTATAAGAATCTTTGCATGTGGATAACCTACAACATGGCACTTGTCATACTCCATTTTCATGATGTTTTTCCATTGTTGACGTATTTGTAAATGAATACTGATTTGAGATAGTATATGAATTACACTTTTAGGTGAGTCGTAAGGACTGTTATAATATTTGTTTATTTCGCTTTTAACGCGTAAATAGAACAAAATCATTCTCACTATCAATGTGTATTTGAAATGTTCTTTTTACCTGGCCGGGTAGTTTTAACAACACTGCTTTAAAACTATTAAATTAATAATAAGAATTTTCTTATGTTTGCAAATTTAAGACAAGCTTTAAATAGCTCCTGAAGATCCGTTTGAACTCTATATTTTTTACGTTGTAACTGGATCAGGAATGACGTAAAGAGGGAAGCGGCCGTTTTTTCGTGTCGGTTGATATTTGGCGTAGCATTCTGAGATAAATGAATTCTCGTGTGTCCTATGTAGGTAGATGTTCTTGATTATTATTTTTGACTGTAGTGATTAATGTGCGCTATTTATGCACTTATATACGCTTAGTAAAGATAGGCGATTATGTTTTGCTCTTGTCGATGTGTGCAGCAGTTGCAATAATTTGGGGGTGATATTACATTTATTTATTTCTATCATGTTTCTTATAAGAATCGTATCGGATTTTAAGCATGTGAATATCTTACAACATGGCACTTGTAATTCTGCGTTTTCCTGTTATTAATACAATATAATTTGTAAAGACTCTGTTTTTTTGTTGTTGACGCATTTAGTAAATGAATGCAGATTATTCAGATTCTCCGATCGTGCAGTTATCAGCAAAACGATTGTATTTTTAGGCGAGTCGTCAAGAGTTTTCGACCATCCTGCTAGGTCACGTGGTCTTAATTTAATCTAAAAAAAAAAAATTAAAAATATAAATAATATTTGTTTATTGCGCTTTTAACGCGTAAATGTGAGAAAAACTTTATTTTTATCCGGTCAGGTAGTGTCAACAACACTATTGTGTATTTAATATGTCTGTATGCTATTGTATCTATTATATGTATATTTTTGAGATGAACTTTTATATAAAAAAAATAAAAGGAAAAAAATGAGGGTTTGTTTATGTTTGCAACTTTAAGACAACACAACAAATATTATGTTTTTAACCCATTTAATTAGTAAAAACTCAGAAAATATAATATTTTTAAGCTCTATAGAAAGTTATATGAAATTGAAATGGGAATAAATAAAATAGAACAAAGATTGGAAGATATATCTTTAAGGTTAATAAGAAAATATTTAATCTATTTATCTTATAAAAAAATTCTCGAGTTTTTTTTAGGCTAAAACAGAAAAAAAGCACAAATGCGCTTAAACTCATTAGAAGTCTGCAAATGAGAAAATGAGTACTGTTTAACATTTAGTGCCTTTTTTCCAATTTTCAGAAAGAATGAAATATATTGTTTTTAATGTTCAAAATATAATTTTCTTAGAATGACACATTTTTGTATTCAATGCAGGAAGTTTGTTTCAATTACATATTTTTTTGACTTTCAAAGTTAATTTGACACTTTTAAAGATACATCTAAATAACAGTAATGTTTTTAATTCAAGTTTGCTTAAGGCATTCAAATTTCAAGCAAAAAATGGAAATGTTATGGTTTTAAGCTATCTGAAAAAATGTGAAAATATATTTATTTGTATCCATAAAACAAATTTGCTTGGAATTATAATTTCATGTTAAAAGAAAATTTTAACATATACAATAGCTTTTTAATCAAGGTTCTTCAATTATATTATTGGAAAAGCAATCTAAATATAATACATTCATGCTCTACAAAAGTAGGTTTTGTATATGGCATACTTAATGCTTTCTAGCAATGATTAATAATGTAAATTAGGGTTAAATTATTCTCTTATGCATTTCTTAAGTTGTACGATAGATAGATTTTCTTTTTGATAACAGATCGAAAATTTGCCAATTTTCGAAAAATTTAAGGTAAAAAACATTTATCGACCTACATTTTTATTTTTTTTAAATTCATAGAAATTTTATAATGTAATTTTTATCAAGTATCTATATTTTTATTTATCATTACTCTAAATACCCTAAATGACATCATAAAAGTGTACTATTTGCTATTTTAACGTGAGAATTACATACTTTATTATTTATCTTACAATTCAAGCCAACTGTTTTAGGAAATTACGTGTACTTTCATAAACAGCTGTTTTTTAGATTGTTAGTAAAAGTATTAAAGAAAAGCAATTCTTAAAGATTTTTTATATTTATTTTTACATTGTTGGTCATGGTCGCTGAATTGCTTTGTTCGTCGGCCAACAAATGCGATGAAACTCTTGGCCGAGAGTTTGACATTGAATGAAAGTGTTCTATAAATAAGGATAAATCTATAAACTACTTCATCTACAATCCAGTCTAGTGAAATACTAAATCAAAATTGTCTTAAAAACATTTTAATGTGTATATATCATTAAGCAATGTTGTATACTGCCTACATTATTATTTTACTTATTTTATATACATTTTACTGCTTGTAGATTGCAATCTTTAAAAAAAAATACTATAGTACTACATTTTATTCTCAGCCATTCCTACTAATCTTAAAATAAGAGTAACATTCTGTGATACACAGTACATGAAAATATTATTAATTAATATAAAGGATACAAATCAAATTATTATGATATATGTATCTAAATAAATATGGATTGCGTATATACGAAAAATATATTCTGTAAAAATAGAAATAAAGTAATGTATACAATTTTATTAATTTACAGTACTATTTGTACATATTCAGGTTGGATATTTACACATTATATTTTTTTTCTTGTTTCAGATATAGTCAAGGATTTCACACAATGAACACGATTAGCGCCTCTTCTTAGTCACTTCACGATCTTTCACGGTCATCATGAGGGTGCTAAATCGCGTTTGGTTGCTGCTAATATGCTACTCAACGATAACGTACTCATACAATGGCGACAACTACGAGTTAGAGTGCCCCGACGAGTGCGATTGTCATTATTTCAGAATAAATTGGGTCACCGATTGTTCTGAGAGCAATCTCACGGAAATACCCTACGACGAACTCAGTCAGAACGTTTACATTTTGGACATGAACGGCAACAATGTCACATCTCTGAAGGCCTTTCCCAGCAATATAAAACTGAGGAGGTTGCAGATGGCGCACAATATGCTGACTAACATAGAAAAGGGACCCTTCGAGGGCTTGGACTATCTGATAGACGTTGATCTTTCGGCGAATAAAATCGAGACCATCGATCCAGATACCTTTGAGTATGCACATTCCTAATGTATCCTTGCATAATAAGCCTTCCGATATCGGTATAAGGAAATGGAATTTAGGTCGTCCAAAAAAAGGGATGAAGGGGAGAGTGTTGTACATTGGGACAAGTTCAACTATTTTATTTTATTATTACCATTGATTTGATATCATTTTAGAATCAAAGAAATATTTTAAAATACCTCTTAATATATTTTACTTTAATTTGCACAATAGTTGTTTAGTTTTGGACTTGATAAATTAATTTATGAAGGTCATGGTATAAATTAGGATTTATCGCAACAAACTTAGACAAACATATACAAAATTAAATCTAGTATAAAATCTTATAAACCATTACTACTATAGAAAAAGTAATCCTACAACTAAGTAAATTTATATTCGGTCAGTACTTTATTTTGCCAGTAAGTAGTTTTAAAATATTCGTTATTTTATAAAGAATTTAAAAATACAGTTTGAATACTAGTACCAGGTGTATACATACATATATGTTTATAAATTTACTCTAAAAAGTACCTGTTTATTGTTTTTTAAAGATTATAGAGCATAGCAAGTGTTTCATATATAATATTAAATCAGATTTTATCTGCTACCAAAAAATACTTAATATTGTTATAAATTACTTTAGATGTATTTTATTTGTATTTATTTAAATAGATAATAGCCTTTGAGAAAGTTCACAGTTGCGAAATAATAAACACGAAAATATGAGTATTTTATGGAATTTCGGCAATTGCAAAGTGTTTTGTTTTGTGCGATATATTCGGTATTTAATATGCAAATAATATGATTCCTGTCTGTAGGTATGTTAGGTCTATACATTGGTAACTAATATCTGAAAGACTTGGGTTCGAATCTCAAATGGACTCTGATGTTTTTTAATTTGCATCGTGTCTAAGAGAGTGACCCGACTTAATTAAAATTAAATAATATATTTGCATTAATTCGTTAATCGATTAATAAAAATTATAAATTTGATCGTTCACCACAGATTTGGTTCTCCTAGATTTTTCTAATCTTACGGATTAATATTGTGATAATTAATTAAAATAAAATTGAGCTAGGTCGTGCATAGTGCCATTTATTGATAATGATAATAGTTATTTTATTACAGACTGATTTTATTCTAGTATTTTTCTTGTATGGTTTAAGGTGTTGATCATGTTGTAACGCATTGGGCTATATTTATTTTTGACGATAATTTGCTAGATATGAAATATATAAAAATCAAATTTATTATTTCGAATAGTATCATAACAAAAAATAGATTTATGTATTAATTGTTATGATGAAAACAGTATTACTTCAATTAATCTATATGATTAATATTACTAACCGCTTAGATAAAAATCAACTGACCATTTATTTTTTTAAGATATTTCATGTTACAGTAAAAATTAAATACATACATATATGAATTAAAAAGTTTCGATATATCAAGAATATACTGCTAATAAAATATATAAATAAATATAACAAGAAAATATAAGTAATTTATTTAAAATATTTTTAATTAGCTGTCATTATTGATTTTCTGACTTTGGAAAAAGAATAATAAAAAATATTTTTAAAATGTTATTTTCTTAACTATTGCGTTATTATTTCATGAGAAATCAGCATTTTTTAATTGAGAATATTATAGACGAACTTAACAAGGTGTAATTTGTTTTATTACATATTATTATTTATTTAAACATATAATAGTAAAAAAATATTTAATCATAATTCTCTCAAAGCTTATAAAGCAGTACATATTATTGCATAGCAATAAACTATGGCAGATAGATATTGAAAATAGTAAGCTCAACTTGATTTCCTATACTTCCACCATTTAATTATCTAAATTGAGTTTAGTTAAATTTATTATTTTTAGCCACATATTAAAAATATACATTTGTTGACTTAGCTATAGATATATTTAATGGTTTAGATGTTGAGATCCCAAATATATGCCATTTAATTGCAATTATAGTAAGACACTGTCCCAATGTACAACACTTTCCCCTACCATTTCGGTATTGGAAGTCTAAATGCGTAATATATACTTATCTTTTATTATTATTTCAGAGAATGTCCAGGATTGCTGACTATCGAACTGCAAGATAACATATTATCAAACGTGGAAGGTCCATTCCTCAGCTCTATATCTTTGCAATATCTAGATATAAGCAATAACAATATCACTGAATTATCATTTGACTTCTTCGCAAATGTCACTTCTTTACACACTCTCGATTTATCAGGAAACCCATTGGGAATTTTGGATCAGGGTCTGTTCGATCCGTTGACCAGTTTAGAGACGCTTCAGCTGAACAACTGTCAATTGACTTATGTATCAGATAATGCTTTCGTTTGCTTGGAATATTTAAAGCGATTGGAGATGTCTGATAACATTTTGACGGAGATAGATTGGGCGATGGTTTTGGGCACGCTTCACCATTTGGAGCATTTGGAATTGCGCAACTCTAAGATAACGAATCTGCCCGAGGACTCTTTCATGAATTCGACTTGGCTCAGGACGTTGATATTAGCCGAGAACGACCTCACGGATTTGGACGTGGCGACGACTCTGGGGAGCAATCTGCATCACTTGGACACTTTGGACTTGTCAAATTGTCATTTGAAGGGACCGCTGTCCGAAGACGCATTCGCTAACAACACTAAGCTGAAAACGCTCTACTTGTCGGGCAATCCCTTGTTCGCCTTCGATTTGCAAGTGGCTCTTGAGCCCCTCTCTAGTCTCGAGAGACTCTTTTTGAGCAATTGCGGTCTGAAGCAGTTGCCTGACAGTTTCGGCACATTAAACCGGCTCGAGGAACTGGATATATCGCACAACCCCCTCAGCGACGCTTTTATCAAAATAATAGCACCGTTGGATAAGTTGATATACTTAAACATGGGGTACAGCAATTTGTCGCACATAGGTCCCAAAACGTTCGCCAAGATGACCTCAATGAAACGATTAATACTGTCCGGTAACGATTTGAATCCGTTAGAATCGGGTTTGTTCGCAAACTTGAGCCATTTGGAAAGTTTAGAATTGAACTATTGCGGTTTGCGTAGACCGCTCACGTTTCATCACTTCTTCAGCAATTTCACTTACACGGAACTTAAAGAATTAAAACTAGCTGGAAATCCTTTGAATATAACCAAAGATAGCGCCTTAATGCCTTCGCAGCTATCAAACACACGACACTTAGATCTAAGCAATTGCAATCTAAGCTACCTTCCTGATAACTTTTTCAAAAAGAACGAATTGATAACTGTACTAAATCTATCTTCAAATAAATTCAATTCTATTACAGGTCTTAAATTTTTACAACTTTTACCCAAATTGGAGAAATTGGATTTAGGAAGCAATAATCTATCTACAATATCGCCTCATATCTTTGTAAAGAATCCCAAGATCAATTATTTGAAGTTGGTTGGCAATCCTTTCAGGTGCGATTGTAACATAGCTGAAATGTGGGATTGGGCCGCAATGGTCAAAGGCGATTTGAGTATATTGGTTGGTTCTAAGACTTCGCCAGATGATTTCACTCTCAAAGGAGCTAAACGCAAGAAGAGTCTGTTGTGCTATTACGATGAAGAGCAAATGCGGCAAATGTCTGGATTAAACAGGACAGTTCCCGGTAGAAGACCTTTTGCTAAACCTCAAAAAGATTTGACTAGTGCTAATAGGACATGGGTTAAGTACGTCAGAGAATCTGGTTGCGAACCGGTAGTCAGGATTCTGCAGCCGATGAACTACGTGCATCAGTTTTATGCGGTTGATGGAGCCATAGGTCCTCCGGCTTGGATTGTGGCTATTTTTGGAGTCACTTTGATTATGGCAACAGGAGCTGTGGCAGTATTATTAGGTCGCCATAGAGCACATCGACTTTCCGACAGTTCAAATAAACTCCCTGCTAAATTCAGTAATTAAAATTTATTAAAATGTACGTACATTCCATTTATTACACTGTGATAGCTTGAGGAAATAATAATTATTAATTTTATTGATTAATATTCTGAAAATGTAAATAAAATTATTATATGATGTGAAAATATTAAAAAAGTAACTTTGTAAGAAAGTAATTTTATCGTTATAATAGTTTAAGAGTTTATCGCTAGATGTCTGTACATTATTTTATTTTTTTATGAAACTAAATTTTATATATATATAAATTAAAAAAATGTACTGTTTTTAGTAGTGTTATATATATTTTAAATTATTTTTATATATTAAAATTAAATTTGATGAATAAAATAATCAAAACTAAGAAGCAGTATCACTGCATAATACAAATTGAACCATATTATGTTGTATCATAAAATATAAGGTTAAAATATTGAGGTATTTATCTAAATTATAATATTTATAAATAATAAATTTTTTGAAAATATATTTGTAATTATTTCTATATTTGCCTAAGCGTATGTATGTATGATTCATGTATGTGAATATTTTTTTCTAATCCAGTGTCTTAAATTGTATGTAATTTTATATGTACATACATAAAATAAAAATAATGCTATATTTTTATTTCATTAGGAAACAAATTAGAATACAAATTAGTATGCAATTATTTATTTTATTTTTTATCCTTAAAAAGTAAGAGATTTGTATAATATTTTTTAAATTACGTGTACTTTCAACGGCGAAAAAAGTAATTTGGGAATAAATGCAATAATAAAATATCATTATATATTTTCTTTGTAATTTAATATTTAATTCAGTAAAATAATTTGGAATATCAACCGAAAATCAAAAATCTGTTACAGTTTAGAACAATCATTTATTTTCTCTTTTATTTTTATAAATATAACTTTATACTTTTTTAAAATAGGATAAAACACGTTCTTGGCCCAACCACCTAATATGTGAGTAATATATATGTTTAGATTCAATATCTAAAAATTATACAAACTGGCGATGACTGGATTCTGAAAAAGTTCACAATAGCAGTCATAACTTTCACCACATGCTTCAATTTTAAAACTTTTTTACATAAAACCTCTTATGCTGTGCAAAAATACAATTTGTTTTTTTTTGATCGATTGATATAATTAACCACTGATTCTTTTCACCAGATATTTTTTCCAGTTAGATTTGGGCAGCCATCTGTTGCTATATTGATAATATTTTCCAGGTCTACGCGTAAGTTAGTAACATATTTATTAATTTCAAGCAATAAATCTCGCCTATAGTAGTATCTTTCATTGCTTCTAAGCTTTTTGATCCTTAAATTATTTAAAATTTGTCATTTTTTAATTTTTATTAATATGATATCAATGTTTTCCTCTAAAAATAATGTGTAATAAATAAGCTTTTCATCATTTTTTCATAATTAAGATATTATATTTAATGAAATATCATTGATACGTATTGTATTTTTTTTTTGTGGAAAAAAAATAACCTTCAAAAGGTTTAAAACTTTACGACGTATTTTTGAAAATATATATGTCACTCAGTAATGATCATTCAGTATTAATGTACATATGACTATTTGTTGGTTACAGTATTGTTACAATCTTCATTTTTTTAAAGTTTTATAGTTGTCACTTGTCATTCGAAGAAAAGTTTTTAAGTTCATCATTCTGCAATATAAATTGAATTTTTTTCGCATATTTTTAAATGTAGAAACATGGAGTATCAAGAACCTTAGCCATAAAAAACATTTTTGATATGAGTAGGTGTTGTAATTTAATAACTGGCTAAGTTTTGCCCCACCCTGGAACAATCTGAAATGACGTCCGTGATCAAAAAGTATGTATATACTAATAAATTAAGCATTTTTTTACTGCCCTTATTAATCAGCATTGGGGTATGCATATTTTATAAAATTCAAAAAGTTTAACGTTTATGAAAGTAATTCATAATTAATTAAAATTATTATTGTTTCTGAATATTTTTTAAATATATATTTTATTTTTAAAGGCAATTAATTGATTTTATGTACTAATTGGTTCAATAAATTAATATATGTAAAAACCAGGGCTGTGGAGTCGGAGTCGGAGTCGGAGTTGGAGTCGTGGAGTCGTGGTGTTTTGGCCGGAGTTGGAGTCGGAGTCGGAGTCGTGAAAAATGAGCGACTCCAAGCATTTTTTAAATTATGAAATTTATGAATTTTTAATTGCGTAATAATGAATGTGTATAACGTATGAATATTAAACGTGTAGAAAAACACCAAAAATACCTGATAAAATTAAACTTTTTTGAGTCGGAGTCGAAGTCGGAGTCGGAGTCGGAGTGGAGTCGTGTTGTTGATAAATATCGGAATCGGAGTCGGAGTCGGAGTCGTGTTTTTTTTTAACGACTCCACAGCCCTGGTAAAAACCGAGAGAAAAATATAAAACATATTCGAATATTCGAATACTTGATCCATTTTTTAGTCAGTATCAAAAAGTTAAAAACTATGAATAATTGAGAACCCTACTCTTAACGTAATAGAATGGAAAATTAAACGCTTTTTTTATATATATTTTCTTTTTCTTTTTTTGTTAAAGGTATTTATGTACTTTGACCTAAACTTAACGTATTTTTGTTTGTTTCTTATTCTTATTTTTGTAATTCCTCTTAATTTAGCTAATCAATCGTAAATTGTGATAATGGTAATTAACCAGCAACCAATGAAATGTAAATATATATGTTTATAAAAAATGTATTATTTAATTATGTATTAAACAAAAATTTAAAAAAAAAAACGCGCGATTAAATTTTGTAAAGTTTATTTATTATTTTTTTTCGATCAACTTTGTTTTAATTAAAATTGTAATTCTTTGATTTATTTGGTCAAAATTTAAATATCGTCGCGGGCCGATTTTTGCCAACCTCTGGTTTTGAGTAGTTAATACATAATTTATTAAAATGTGGATAAAAGTAGTATTTCGATGATTTATCAATTATTATGTCCTAAATATCAGTGCGTTTACTAAGTCAAGTTCTTGTTTTCGTCCAAAATATCAAGTGGCTTCTAGATTACAGACGTCATAGCTGAACCAGGTTTGACGTGATGGGGGAAGCGGCTGCCTTTTCATTATTTTCTGTTTCTGTCGACGATAGGCAAAGCTTCACTTAATGAGAGTTCGGATGAACTCAATATGAATCGCCTTTGATAAGACAGAAATATTATAAATGTAATTAATCAAACAAGATGCCATTCATACTAATTTTGTATCAGAACTTACAATAGTAATTTTTTCGTCAAATGATTTTTTTTCTATTGAATTACTAATACCATTTTTAATATAAACTGTATCTTTTGTAAAAACACATATTTTAAATTATTAAATTATATAAAGGTATTTAATATTTTGAAGACTAGTTTTAATAATTATTTTATGTGAATATTTTTTTTTAATTTTGAAGAGTAAAAAAATTAAAACTTCAGTAGGATTGACCTTATTTTAATGAGTAGAGTTTTAGTTGAAAAAAATAAAAAATATTTAATTTTTTATTGTGGTTTAATTAAAGTTTATTTAAATATTAATATTTTTAAATAATAGATGTTTCTTGTAAAACAAGTATATTTTTTTAATTAGTGTGATTTTTCTGGATCATTTGTATGATGGAAATAGGGGGGTTTATATTAGGATATATATTTTTTTTAAAAAATATTTTTTGTATAGGGTTTATATTAGGATATATTTTTTTATGTGTATGCCAATAGGTATAAATTAAAATATAAAATGGCTGTGTTTTAAAATAAAATGGTTGTTTTACGATCCGTTTCTTTAGCTCCAGATGCACCCTGCATACATTCAGCTTCCTTTAAACTCGAATCGGGATGCATACCGTTTTTATGGCACATCTCGTAGTGAAATGCATAATAATTTCTCTTTTACGAGTCGAAATGCGGTTTTTTGCCAGATTTCACCGCCAAGAACAAACCTTTTTCAACGTTTCGAGAGCACTTTCCTTAGACAAATTTTAGTGTTGTTCGTGAGAATTGGCCTCTGCATGAATATTAAGACGCGAAGTGCATTTGTGAATATAACATGAAAAATATAATAACAATAACAGAAATTATTAAAATATATATTAAGCTATTATGCCATGTGTTTTCAACTTCTTACTATTCTTTTGTACATGAGTAAACATGTAGAAGTAAATTTATAATGTAATCATTAAATGATTTATCTCTTTACTTTTATTATTGCTTATTAGATTTATTATGATTGTGCTATTAAATACTTTGCGATGTTTATTCTTAGTTTCTTTTGTGTATTGTATGTGAATATATGTGTAAAATAAAATAATTTAAATATATAAAAACCATATCAAAATTTATTAATATTAAAAAAATACAAAATTACATAAAAGCTATGACTTTGAATCTAAGATTTGGTTGTCTTGCTAGCATAGTAGGTTTCTTTATGCGTTTTTCTAGTAGAAACTGGCGATGAATGCTTGGCAACGCTGTCTTCTTCTTGATATCTCTTATCCTTACCATAAGGACTCTTCACTGGCTCAAATCCATATTGATACGTAGGCTTGAAGTCAGAATCTCCTTTAGTTCCACCGGATTCCTTCTGCTTATAAGTCTTCTTCACAGTCGATTTCTTAGCGGACGTACTTTCATGCCTAGAATCACCTTGAGATTTTCTTGGGCCTTGAGATGAAGAAGTTTTATAATATTTCAATGAATGAGGCTTTTTAGAAGACGGACGTTCTTCTCTCTCTCCTTTATACTGCTTAGAAGATTCATGGTGGCTGTGTTTAGTCTTCGATACTTCGCGATGCTTCTCCCTGGGTTCTTTCTTATGTTGCTTTTGCGAATAATGAGCTTCAGGATCACGTTCCGAATGATACTTATCATCATCATGATCGCGATCGTCATCATGATCCGGTTCATAGCGAGATCTATATCTTTCATACCTTCCAGAATCATCATCGTAGTATTGCTTGGGTCTATCATAATCATCGTCATCATATTCCTTTTCATAAGCCGGAAAATCCTTCGCTGCGTCTTTATATCCTTTATCGAATTCCTCTTCGTCATTAATTTCATGATGAGTGATTTCTCCTTTGATTTCTTCTCTATGCTCGTGTTTTCCGTCATCTTCATCAGATTCTTCTTCCTGTTGTTTTGGTTTTTCAACTTTTTTAGGAGATTGCTTCACTACTGTTATCGGCGCACTAGTCACTGCTCTCAAATATGGATTATATAGATTTTGATTTGCTGGAATGTAATGTTGAAGTTGAGGCACTATTGGATTGTTGAATAATTGCGGTTGGTAGTAGTTTGGCGCATAAGTTTTGAGAGGCTGCGGATGGTGAATTTGAATCTTGAAGGGCGATGATTTGTATTGCTGTAAGAATGGATATTGTTGATTAGTTGTGAGTGTTATAGGAGCAAGGGAGTATGGAGCTTTTAAAGATTGATATTTAGCAGGTGGTTGTCCATATATGATTGGCGCTGATGAGAATTGATCTACGTAGTCCGATAATTTGACATCTGGTATACTTCTAGTGCTGGATGCGAAATGTAACTGCTTATCATTAGGATAGAGATGCAATGGAGACGATGATTTCGGTTGAAGATTCAACGGATATTGATTGTTAGATTTGGGTGTGTTGAATTGATGATAATGAGTTGGAGCGTAGCTTGGAACGTGATGTTGCGATGAGAAGCTCTGCTCGTTGGTCTTGGACTTATATGGGTCGAAATCGTAAGGGTAGTAGGTGCTGCTGATTTGAGATGGAACTGATCTGCCATCTTCGCTTGCTTTGTATGTTAAATCCACTTGTGAAGTATCGATGTGTGGGTATCTTGAGATTATGGTTGGAGCTGAATTGAAACTTTCATCAGGCGAGTAGATTCCGCGTTTAGCTTTTTGGTTTTGGTTGACGGATACATCGCTGAATGTGCAGATGATCTGCACATTTAGGATTACTAGTATCTGTAAGAGAAAATGATAATTATTGTTATTGTATGCTAATATGCTTACGAGTCGATGGCTCACCTTTATAAACATTTTGATGTTTACCAGATGATTGCTGACTTGACACTGGTTTCTAAACCGCCATCGCTCACGTTTTATAGTCTATAACCGTTGTTTTTGGTTTGAAAACGGTTTTTCTATTTGGACCTCTTGGAATCGTCGTCATGGTCGAGTTCTGCTCAGTGGCCTCTCACTGACGCCTCTCGGGTTTATTGTCCGGCCTTTTCTGGACAATTTTTTGAGGCTTTGTTTTGGAATCTGCTCAACGTCCGATTCTTCTTACTCTCACTACTTTTAGAAGAATGTGACAGGAAGGTGAAACGCGGTCTGACCGCATATCCGTCGCTCGGCTTAGAAAACGAAATCTATGGACCAATTTTCTTCGGTGTTTTAAATTTGCTTGCCTTTTTAAGTACTGAATCGATTATGCACGCCTATCGTATCCTTTTGTGGTAATACTTTAGAATGTTAGAAAATATAACTTAATACTATAAAGTTGCGATCACTTTCTTTTGTCATAATTCACGTAATACATAAATACAACAGGACATAATATGCACTTTATTTTGATACTGTGATAATATATTTCTACAAAAATATGTATCTCATATTTATGAAAATATTTTTATTTACCTATTATTTTTAAATGTGTTTTATCAGCGAAATATTAAGTAAAATCATATCTGAATACATTTTCACCGGTAGATATATATTTCTATTAGTCAAAGTATAATTCATCTGATAGCTACTAGTGAAATTATATGCTGCAATGGAATAGGCGTGAAACGTGTAAAAAGGGCGACATATGTAGTAATCTTTAACTGACATTTGTAACCGCCAGTTGTTAAATCCTAAATTCCACCATAAAATTTCGTTTTAAAAAATAGTTCTATGGGGACTTATCACACTTTAAAATACACAATCATTGTAATAGTTACAAAACGTTTCTTTGTTAATTAAACTCAAACCTAACATAAACAAATTAACTAAACCCTACTTAACATAATAACAGTTTTAAAACAAACTATAGTTTTTGAACTTTAATTAGGCTAAGTTTGAGTTTGACTGAGATTCATAGACATTTTAGAGTTGCATATAATTTCACTAGCAGTATCAGTTAAAATATATTTAAACTTGTAGAAATATAGTTATATATCATATGTTTTAAGATATGATTTTACCAAAACAGATTTTAAAATTAAATACATAGTAAAAAATACAGATTCACTTTAACAGTTGCAAAATATCCATTAGATGTTTAAACCCAAACCTAACTTAAACGAATTAACTAAACGAAATACAAAATAATGAAAGTTTTACCTTACTAACAGTTTTTGAACTTTCTTTAAGTTAGGTTTAGGATTCAACATCAAATGGACGTTTCGCAACTGTTAAATTGTTTTTTATATACATCTTAGAGCAACATATAATTTTATTAGTGGCCATCAGTTAAATTGTATTTTCGCTAGTATAAATATAATATATATTTACCGATGAAAATGTATTTTGATATGATTTTATTGAAATTGCATTTATGTTAGTGAAAATATATCTGTACACATTCACTGTAACATATACATTAAAAGTCAAATTACAGCAATTTTTTAATAACATTGTATTTTAGATTTTAGAACACTATTTTAGTGCTAGATACAATAGTATTTTTCATTTTAAAGGATATAAAATGAACCAAACTAATATTTAAAAATTTAAAAAAAAAATTAAAAATATATTATTAGTCTTTTATTTAAGATGAGGTATTTAGATCTTAGAAAACATCTTTAAATATAGCAAAAAATTAGAAAACCTATCTATAGCTTTATCCATTGACATCTTTTGAGCGATCAAAGAATAACATATACATGAAATGTATCTAGAATGTAAAATAACAGATTCCTTGAAAATCGCGACTATATGTTTTTATTTTTAATATAATAGCAACGTTGTTAAACATAGTTTTGAATTATTATATTAAAAACTTTCTTTATGACTTCTGTTTTTATTTAAATTCATACATTTATGATATAGGAGGAATGGATAAATGGCAATATTATTTTATTATTGAACTTTTTGATGTTGCTATTTTTATATTTTATATTTTTTTGGTATATTGATATTACAGTTTTCAAAAATTTCATAGTTTTTTATAAACCGAATAATGTTAAAATTATGTTAGTTTAATTTGAGTTATTTCCTTTACTATTTTCAAACTTTTTTTTGTTGAAATATTCAACAAAATTTCAAAACCTCATTTGTCGATATATTGAATAAATAAATTCAATAAAAATTAGATTTTTTTTATAGCATTACGGTTCACGAGATTATATAATTCAAGAAGCTTTTTGTTCTACCTGTTACAAATATACTTTTCAAATTAAAAAGAGAATAGTTTATTTTTACCTTTATTATCAGTAGTTTGAACTATATTTTCTACCCAAAACTGAACATTGTCACATTATAGGTTTATTAAATGTGTATGTGTATTTATATAATACTACTCTAATTAATTTAATAATTTTATTTATTCTATTATTACAAAGGTATTTCAGTATTTTTTGTCATCGGCCTTCACGCAGTAGCACTTCATCGATCGTCAGCACGTCGCTGTTCAGTTTCTTCTGCGGTTTCATTAGCATGTATTTCAGTAGCACGTAATTGGTCGACAGCTCGTCGCTGTTCAGTTCAAATTTCAATTATAATATAAAGTTAATAAGCAGTTATGTCGTTACTGTTCGAAAGGAGTTCAGACAGACAAACATAGAGACGCATATATTAGATATGAGTATTTAGTTCAAAATAATTTAGAAAGATAAATTACAATATCATTGCAATTATGTTTATTTCATATTGACATTAAAGTGCTTGGAGCTATGTTAATACTGTTTTTTTGCTAAATACTACAAAAAAAAAAAAAAACTAAAATAGATGTAGCAGCAATATAGAGGTGTAGCATCCTCAAAGAAAAAAATATTTTCACTATGGAAAATATTAGAAAAATATTTTTTTAAATTGATTTTGAATGAAGGACTTTCAGATATGTTGCTATTATCACCTGATTAATACAGCAGCTAAAATATATGATTTATATTCTAATCCTATTAAAGTGAAATTATATTATACAAAGCATTTTGATAAAAACAATTTAATTGTTACTCTTAAATGGTTAATATTTTGTATATAATTACGAAGTTTTTATATAAATTATTTTTTAGTCACAAAAGTTTAAAATGTATTATTATTATGAATTATGGTTTTGTTGAAGTATTGCATCAATTACTCTCCAGATCGTATCGAATATCAGGGAGAATACTTGTGGTTCAGATAATACGGTTGCAAGAAAGTGGCGGATTTTCTCAGGCCCGTCTCGGTCGATTAGGCGTAGCTCCGCTTAGTACAAGTTAGGCTGAACTCATGTTAATTCCAAATCGAAAGAGAAGTTATAGTTCTGAATAGAGTAAATTCCTGAATCAATGATTTAGTATGACCGTATTTTAGTTACACTTCAACGTTATAGTCCTTGATAATTTTTAGTCGATCCAAGAGAAACAAATTAATTAGTTTATAAGACTTTCACTGCTAATTTTATCGCATCTATCTATGAGTGATTACAACAAATTATAATAAGACTAAAAATATTGTGTTTTTTAAGTAAAATATACGTATGGTATAAGTACGAGTATTCCTTATTAATAATATTTACGAGGTTATACAATAATTCTCGCCAAACATGTCAATTTTTTAACTGGTCTTTGTGTAATCAAATACAATATGTTACTGCCTTTAGATATTGCAATCTGAAGCTAGAATGAAATATTTGATTAGATGTGTTTTATAAGATTTTGCTATATTTGATTTATCAATAATAAATGTTATATGACCGTATTATATGAAAATTGTTTCTTTGGAAGTTTGATTATGTTTGTAATGTATTTTAATTATATCTTACCAAAACATTATCTAGCAACACGAACACATCCTCTCATTCAATATGCAAATGATCATGAACAGGACAAGCTCTTACTAAGATATAAAAAATAGTTTCTCTTCAGCATTATTTTTCGCCGTGGCATCCCGGTTCGGTGGCAGAAGAGGGTCTGCATTAAAAATGACCACTTCTGGTCCATGGCTATTAGTGCAGCATCCACTTCACCTCCAAGCTTCAGCTTCGTGATTTTGCTCCGAGCGAGTGAGAGAGAGTCATCTAAAAAAATAAGATAGTGGAGCGGAAAAAATACAATATACATTTTACACTATTATACTTTGCAAAAACTTTCTGAAATTGCAATTTATCTGAAAAATTGTATCTAAAAAATCTCACTTTCAAACACGTTAATTACGAGAAAGCGCATTGTATGCACTTGTCATTTTTTCTATCGCTTGACAAAATTTTCGCTGATGTTACGTAAAAACGAGAATCGCACAAAAAATATCAGCGTAACAAATTTACGTACATGATATTTATTTTCGCGCTATAAATTTTTATGTGGTGAAATATACAGCGTGGTTCAAATAATACTAAATTAAAAATATTATTACCATTTTAATAATAATTTTGATCTCCTATTCAGAGGCTTATTATCTCGAGCTCGTGACAATCTACCTATGACCCAGGATACATCATTGTCTTACGCCGGCACTGACTTCGTTTTATATTTATTTAGAGAACAATGGCACTCATCTCCCCCTGCGCGTCTAGTAATAGTATTTTTTATGAGCAAACACGTCTTACACGTAGACACGCTCTCCGCAGCCTCTCAGAAGCTTTGAAGATTTTCACTAATGAGCGTGCAGCCGACAACGTATGTATGTACCCTGTGCTGCAAACACACGTATTACACTTTAAACACACGTGTGGTGCGAAAATTCTCACGCGGTAAGAGTATTTTTACAAATTCACACAAATAAGACCTTACTAGCAAATGCTCAGTGTAATGAAGCTTGTTTATGCTTAAGTGTTTTGTAACTAACTCTCTAATACACTTAACTATATTATAATGGGTGGAGAATAAACTACTGTACTCGTACGTATAAACGTTGACGTTTAGAAATAAAGTGTATTTTACATTTTCAATCATGATCGAAACGATCTGTGTATTTTATTTTCAGAAGCAAAAAACAATATGAGTAACAAATAATCATCTCATTCGAATGTGTTTTTTTTGTATAAAAAAAAAACCCTTGATATATCACCGTTGATATATCAAATGTCACTTAAATGAAACATTATACGTATGTATTTACATGTAATTTATTCTCTATGATCTTAAGTAGCTTATATTGATTTTGAATGAATCATCATGAAATTTGTCATTGAGGTCAAAATTACATAGTATTATTTTAATACATAAATATATTTAATAAAAGCAATGTTTATTTTTTTAACAATTAGTACGAAGGTGAAAAAACACGACTGGTACCCAGATCTGCTACAAAGTCAGTTGCAAGGGTCTTCTATAATATATTCATAAAATGAAGGCATTTACAATATATATATTTTTGATCCTATTATGGTCATCTTCTTTTTGATCTTACAGAATAATATAATTTTTTTAAATAACATTTTTTATCATTAAATAACAGTTGATAGCTTTATATTTTTGGAATATACGACATAAAATAAAATTTGGGCAAAAAAATCAAACTAAAACCATCTTAATATATTTGCAATTATTTATTACAGGATTACATTAATTAACATTTTAATAAAAATATTATATAAATTGTAATTAAAATTATATATATATATAAAAAAACACATAAAAATAGAGAACAAATATATCATCACGTATTTAAGACATGCGCCTCACAACACATAGCAGTGAAGTAAGCAATGTGTATAGCGTCACCTCTATTAACAGCATTGTATTTGACGTAGACAACAAATCAATAATAGTTTTTGTTGAAAAAGTTTTATTGTGGCCTTCTTTAAAACCTGTTAGCAGCAATCATTTATCGATTAATGCAGATTCTAAATTAAATTAAAATTTATTTAAAGCATACCCAGAACATTAACGTTGATTTTTTTTATTTTTATATTGTTTTAAAAATGATCTACATTTTCAAATCTTATCATGGTTTAAAAAACATATTTTATACCCATTGTTGAAAGTGTTGAAAGTTGAGCATCCTGTAAAAATGTCTATAAATATTTAACAACGTAAACGGGTGATAGTCAACGTTGATTGGAAAGTAAATATAGAAAATACAAATAAAATTGCAAGAAAGATTCTGTAACAAACAAAGAAGTCATAGTTTTAGCAAAAAATAGTATATTGTCGTCTAATGTAGGTATATTTAGTGCATATGGAAAATCACAAGAAATAACTTTTTAACTATATGTTTTTAGTATGTGTAAGTATGTTATTCTAAATAAGGTATTGCATAAAGAATTTTAATAAATATTAATTTTATAAAATAATATATTTATTAATATATTGAGCAAATATTATAAAAAAGAGTTTTTGATTCTTATATTCTTCTACAATTTTGTCAATTGTATCAAATCAAGTCCTAGCATTTTGTCTAATTAATTTAACTAAATACTTATGCCTATAACTAAGGCAAATATTGTAATTAATATTACAACCTCAGACTTAATTTATATTGTATTTGATAATCATGTTAATTCGTCCTAAATCATGTTTTTTTTAAATTCATTTTTATGATAAAGTAAACGTTTTACTTTAATGGTTCATTAATAAACATTATAAAGAAACAATCTAAATGAAAATTGTACTAATATAAAACGATAATCTGAAAACCTTTCAAGTTAAATTTTAATTTTTCATATTTTATACACCCTTTTTTTTTGAGACGGCTTTTCTTATTACCAATGGAAAATATAATTTATTTTAAATACATAATTCAATTAAAAAGTATTCATGTTATCATAAATATTTATAAACTGTGTAGTAATGTAAAAGAACAAATTTTAAAATGAGCTTAAGCGGTTATGACGTACAAAAATAATATGATAGTATAATATCAAAAACATACTTTATATTCTTAGATATAAATGTCATAACAATTTATATATTTATAAACATAAATTAATAACTTATTAATTAATAAATAGTTTCTATAAATTCAATATCATTATAAAAAAATATTTATTTAAAATGTAATAAAAAAATAATTGGTAAGATTTTTTTTATTCAGTCCTATACCAATAATATTTAATATATCACTTCATAAAAAAGCAATTGTGGGGCTTCAAATATCAATATAAATAATTTAGAGATATTTTAAGGCCATTTCGAACAAATGAAAAGAAAGACTAAGGGCCTAACAATGGAAGAGAGAGTTAGGGTTAAGCAAATGCGGTAATAATTATTAATATTTCACGGATCATCTATTAGCACATTTGTTTTGAGACATTAATTACTCGTTTCTACCAATAATTAAAAAATCAAAATTTTGTGAGAAAATGATGCGCAATAGACAATGTGTTTAGCGCGCGGTAGACATGGAATATTGCTTATCTATGCCTATGCTAATAATCGCTGAAGTAGTTATCTAGAAGTTTTTTTTAAGGCATAAACATATATTGTATAAATTTTTAAGAAGCGATGCAATTGGCTTATGAACATTCTCATCTGATTTTTCAGAGCTATCTCGAATCAGCATTATAAAATACGTGACAATTTATCACAGAAGGACAGAGGCATATGGAAAAAGACGTCTAGCATCAGCACGACAGATCACAGTTGACAATGATTCAACTCGATACTCCATCTCCGATTATCAAGACCATTTATTTGACTCCATTAACTGATAGCAGCAGTTATATTTATATATATATATATATATGTGGTATTTATTATACGGTTTTTTAATATATTTTGGCTACAAAGTCACACCCATTTTTGGTTGACCACGACGAAAGACGACGACCGGCGGTGTCTATGCTAAGCTTTGACTGCACACAGTACTTCAATATACTGTCAAAATAGTATTAATAAAAATCGTATGCTCCTAATAATAATGTGATTAAAATATTATTTAAGTACTACGCAGGTTTGTAAAACATTATAAAAGTGTCAATATTATCATATAAGTTATTGCTTTACTGTATCTATCCAAATTTATTTTTCATTTAATAAATTCATTTGCTCTTCTTTTATCTTAACCATTGCGTTACAGCAGTTGACGTAGGCAAACATCGTAATACATAATGGAATCGTTCGTGCTGTAGCTTTTTCCGATTACACGGCATAATCATGTGCGCACAGTTGCGGTTTTTGCGCGCGAGCAATAAATAAAAACGCGATAATAAATCTTTATACACGGAAGGGGTTTATCGTGCAAATCGAAACACGACGAATCGTGACCATGCTCAAGGCGCGATATATTAATAAAAACACGTGCTCTTTCATATTATTTCCCTATGAATGATTTACCCCCACTTCTGGTATTATGATTATTTTATATTTTTAAAATTAGAGCTGTGGTTGTAGACACATTTTGGTTATTTAAGAATGGTTTTATTAATAAACAGAATATATTAAAATAGCGTTAAAACATATTGCGCCAAAAACAAGCGCATTTGGTAGATTCTCAAAATGTTTGCTTAATATATTATTATTGTAATTTTAATAAAATAAAAAACAAATCAGCTTTTATAAAATAATTTCAGATTTTTTATGGTTAAAGTAATAACTATAGCTACTATCAAGAATTTTATTTTTTTAAATCGAATAATAATATTTCCGGTTGTACGAAATGCGACGGCGGCCTTAAATAATTTTTCATTCGATTCTCCTTGAGGGTGACGTATATAGTAAAGATGTTCGTTATAAAAAGGTGATATTTAAATAAAATTACGATTATTTTGAAAGCGTGATTTTTTACTTTTTACACATTTAAAATTCTGCAAATATAGCGGACCGCAATTTGTGCAAAAACAGACCTATGGATTCCGCGAAACACTGATTATAGACCTTGTCATTTGATTATTAAGTGCCGATTTAAATGTTCATTTTAAATGACCGTCTTAATTTACTTTTTTACCATTACATAAATCGATGACTTCAAACCGGAACTGCCTCAACCGTTTCCGTTAATTTACCTCATTTTTATTATTTTTATTAAAGAATGAAGCTGTCGTTGCTGTTCTTCTTATTTTAATATAACAGCAAAATCGACGCTTTCTAACGATTATTTAATTCAATACGATCGATAGTTCTCCGGTTGTGTAACTATATGGATGTTCGGTAGCAAAGTGTTCGCATAAAAATTTGGGAAGTGAAACACAGTGTGCGATGGAGAAGTGGCGATGACAAAGCGAGTGGCCCGGATGCTGCAGAAACAAAACTGCTGGCTACAACCAACGATGCCCAAAGATAAGTGCTTTCAAGGGCCAATTGCGAAACGGCCCTAATATTCACAACAGGTGACTTCAAAGTCGCCGACTTTGGGAACAAAAGGACTCTGCTAAGGAGCGCTCTCGCCCGAGTGCCCACGCGTGAGGACTTACTCGATCTTATATCGTTGTATTATGAAGGATTCATTTTTATTTATTTATAGTACATGTAAAGACACTTTATAATGTAGTGAAAAAAAATCGTAAAAATATGTAATCCATAAATAAATAAAGTAAAAAATATATTGCATATAAAAAAATATCTACCAATCGACATAATCCAGAAAGGATCCAATAGCTTTGTTATCAAAGAGCTATTTATAATAAAACTCATTATCTGTGCGAATAGGGGTATGACTGGACCCCAGAGTTTTATTCGCAAGGAGCATTTTATTTTTATTGCATTTGAAAATCACTCTATTTCTAACGAAAAATATTCGTATACCTTCCTTTAAAGATTTTATTAGCTTATAATTATAATGTTAGTATTTATATGGCGTTAAGTTAAATATGCATACATAAAGTAAATATTTTTCACAATAGAGCAATATCAACAACAATCCCTTAACAAAACACAGATTTACTATCGTACACGAGTGGCAGTGTAAACTATTCTTATGGCGTTATTATTAGAGAAGACGCGTACGTGTATATAAAGAAGACAAACGACCTAAGTAAATATTTGACGGACGCGGGCGTATCTCTGTTTGCACATCAAGGTCAGCACGTTTTGACCGGTATCTCGCGAGACGAAGAAGAGGTCCTTCAGAGGTCTGGCGCTCTTATTCTCGCCCCGGCGCCAACGCAAACAGGCTGCCTCATGTATTATTCTGTCTTGGCGTCGCTTTGAAGAACGAGGCAATTTTTCCACGGAAAAGCTGATAGCGTTACACACAGAGACTATCCCACACGCACGCAAGAGAGTTTGAAACACATATCCTTTTCTTAGGAAAGGAAGGGCATCAAGGAGTACACAAAGAGGTATTTGTATGTGTTCACCCCGGTCTGTTTATCCTTGATCCTTATTTGAATTTTCCGTGAAATGTTTGCTTTAAATACGTATGTGTGTAATTCCTGACGGTGAGATTAAGAATGTGAGTTAAATATTTGCAGGTAGTGGTATTATTGACGTAGGAGTGAAAGAAAAGCAGAGGTAGGTTTCATCCGAATTAAGGCAATTCTATACTTATTTTATATAAGATAAGCGATGTCATTAAAATGTTTTTTTATATAATTAACAATTTCTCAAACTCTAGTTGAAAGGTTTTGATGTATATTTTACCACAGTGTCGTATCAGAATGCGGACCTTGGTGTGTGAAGTTGTAATTATCGGCTAAGTGCTAGTGAAGTAACTAGGATGGTGTTGTGATGTCGTGTTCTTTTGATGCACTTTCGACAATTCTCTGTTGTCTTTAATGTCAATCAGCATCGGCATATGTCTGTACAATTCTGCTTTGATACCTATCTAGTCTATCCTGATGCGATAAAGTGTCACATCTTCCATATTGATTGTTTGTTCTGACAAATTTACGAACCAATTGCATCGCTTCTTTGACACACCTCTAAAATAGGTTTACGGCTCAAGAGAAAACAAGGTTCAGATGATTACTTTGATGATCAGTAAACAGGAAGATCGAAGCACAATGCTAATAGATGCAAGATCAAACGTAACGTCTCTGCCGCGCGTCTTTTTATGCAAAGGGTTGTTTTTATAGGCAGTGATAATCAATAGCAAACGTATTTGGACGGATTGCGCTATTCCGTGGGCTGTGTAATATATCCTATTGTTGACCCTGGTATTTTGTGTTACATAGATCTTGATTTTGTTGTGTTTAAATTGAAATTCAGTAAGTTTAAATAATAATCATATGTAATGTAAGAGATTTCCCTTTTCGTTGTTTAAGCGGTCAGTATGGTAACCTCTAAATTGTGACTCATAGCGTAGGCTAATAAACAATTGCACACAAATTTTAATATTATATTGTAATAGAACATTTTAAGCTGATGTTTTAAGTAAAGTAAAAAAAGTTACATTTTTAGTGTTTAAATTATTACAAAGAGATTGCCGAAAATTTTTTTACAAAACTTTATTTTTTGTAGTTCTTAATATAATATTAAAATTTAAGAAATTTGTATTTTCAGTCAATATAATATAATTAAAATTCTGAGCTTTTATCACAGATGAGATTTTTTGAACCTTTATAAATACATATTATAATAGATAATCAAAATCGAGCTTGGTTGTAAGTATCTTATTTGAAAAATTCTAAATAAATAGTGATACTTAGCTTATACGTACAAAATAAAAAGAAGTGTAAAAATATTACATAAATATTCAACATATGTGATATGGGAGATTTTTTTTCGTTTTTCAAGTGGCGATTATGGTGACCTCTAAATTGTAAATCATGGCGCATGTGATACACTTCACTAATATATTCTATAAAAACATGGAAAATATACAACTTATAAAAACTGATGTTTTGAGTTGAGTAAAAATTATATTTGTGGTGTGTCATTTATAACAAAGAGATCGCCTAGAATTTTTTCACAAAATTATAATTTTTATTATCGTAGTGCGTTAAATAATAATAAAACTTTATAAATTATTTTTTCAGTGTAATTTGTATAATTTAAATTTCGAGCGCTTATCACAAATAGTGTATAATCTCACGAATGAACAATTAAAATCATGGTAGATCGTCAATATATATTATAAAAAATCTAAATAATGAGTTAAACTTTACATTTATGTACAATATAAGATGTGTAAGAATATCACATATATTATATGTGAGTGTGGCAAGTATAAATATTTATTGTATATAATGTAAAGGATTTCCCATTTCGTTTTTTAAGTGGTCATTATAGTGACTTCTAAATTCTAATTTGTGGCAAAGGTGGTTGAAAGCTACCTCACAGATTTTAATAATTAATTTTAGTAAATTATGTAACATGGAACATATAGAACTTGTTAAAAGCTGATGTTTCAGATTAGGTAAAAAAACTTTTCGAGTATAAATTATTACAAAGAAATTGTCTGGATTTAAAATTTTAATCGTAGGTATCATATATAATAATAGAGCTAATAATTAATATTTTTAAAAGTTGCAAAATTCGTAATAATAATAATGTGTTTATTTAAGAAATCAGCTGTAACTTTATATTATTTTTTTAATAATTGTTGTAAGAGTAGAATTCAACATCAGTTATAAAGCAGATATATAACATAATATTTTATGGGTATATTCAGCTTTTGTGAAGATCTCTTCACTGATCTTTTATGACCAGCATTGTTTTACTGAACCCACTTTTCATTGCAACTGTAAAGTTCTTTAAGATAGCTCTTTTATATAACCTTTATGTAATAAATTACAATACAAAAATAATTTGGGTTTTAAGCTATTTTCATTCACATAAAATTTGCTTTCTGTGAAATAAAGTGTCAATACCACTTTAAATACATTAAATAATCTACAGCAAGGGTTGAGTAACTCTTTAGTCAAAGTCTTAGCCTTTGAGGACCGCAGACTATTAAGCAAAGAACGACTCAATTGCAAGAACTGTTAACTAGCTGATAATATGGTCGATTTTATTAATAAAATTTAACAACTTACATGAATTATATTTAAAATATTCTAAAAACTAGCTATTAACTCTTATGAAACATGGTGTCTAATAATTATAAGCTTTTATTATTTCTGTTCAGTGATTTCTCGAACATGTGTAAATCATCCTGAAAATTAAATTAAACAACTAAAAAATACTTCAAAAAAAAAGTTATTGTTTCAGCAATTTAGGAATAAAACTATTTAGTACAAATAAATGTATACTGATTTAAATAAAAATAAAATCTAAAATAAAACGTAATTTAATTAATTTAAATTAAAGTTAAATTTACTTTTTAATATCTAAAGATATGTTTGTACTTGATGATTCTATTATTATAAGAAATCGATGTCACCATCAAGCGGAACAGACGTTACAAAATATTATTTCAACACGTCCTCAGTAAATCAGGCAATGTAAAACACCATCGAGTCTATCGAACTTTTTTTAGTTGCATTTTCCAGTTACTATAACATAGAAGTGTGATTTAGTAGGAGATATGTGCATTTAAATAAATACTTTGTTTCATAAAATTAATTACTTGTGCATTTAGGTAAGGTGAACCTATAGATTTTTCTTCGGAAGATGATTCGTATCAGAGAGTTATTCATAGTGTTCATTGTCCAGCAGTAATGCACAAAAAATCGGTTTATGGAACAATATTGCGCATTTAAATTATCGTGTCTTACAATTATTTATTGGCTTTGCTTAAAATAAATTGATTTAAAAAAAATATATTAATTACATTATCATATTTAAGAATATGTCTTGTATTGTATCACAATCAGATTATATCTTGGACCTCAATTATATACATTAATAATAAATATTTAAATATGATTAATTCGCGAATCTCATTATTGTTGCAAGATCAAAACAGAAAACGGGGAAACTTAATCTAGCGCCGCCTGGATGCACCGTAAAATGTGACTCCAAACGAACTTCATTATATACCTTGCCTAATGCCTTAAATGCAATTAAAATTATCAAGTCTCGGGTCTTATGCAAATTGCGTTTGTCTCGAGGGTTGTTGTTCGATTATTTTATCTGGTGAGACGTACGACTTCCGAAACACCCTGTCGTTTGCGATGCGATAGTAAAGTCGGGATGCGTTATTTATATCGCACTTTAACATCTGGTGTCCTCGTCACATCAGTCACGACTTATCCCCGATTGTCATCTGGAAAAGGCAATAAAGAAATGTCAAGTTATCGCAGCTTCCGAGCTGATAGCGGAAATGGCGCCCTTTCGGGTCACCAGCCAGATTTTTCTCGACCGACTTTAAATGAAAAACTGGATGGCTTAGGATATTCACCTACCGCCTCCATTACTACTACATTTGCGCTGAGATATCGGAACGGTGGAGAATCGAAAAGGTCACTGAATTATTACGATTCGGTTGTAGGGGGTCGATAGATCGGCAATTGTGTCAATTGCGCTATTTTAATGCGTGTATGTAATATATTTAAAGGTGATCATTTATCTTAAATACTGAATATAAAAACAATTTTTTGTAAAAAAAATTATAGTGGAATACTGTGGTTTACTATATGTTATGTCATTTACTGAATATTTTTACATTTAGCTGTCTGAAGTAATGCCAATGTTCTTATTTAAAATGGGATTTTAACACAGTAGTATTCTCATATTATATTACTATATCATGTATGTTTTGATTGTCTTTTTTATTCTTTGTTTTACGATGCATAGATTTGTACTAAAATAATTGCTTACAATCCATAAAGAGGAAACAAAATACATCAATTAATTAGAACTGTCAAATTTTCACAGAATGACAAGGCCTAAATATCTTATGCTCAAAATATAATACTTTAATAAAAGTATTAATACTTTTCCACAATGACAAAAAATACAGTAGCTTAACAAGTTGTTCACGCGTCAGCCGCTAGGGGTGCGCCACTTGCGGTGCCTGAAAATAAGGCAGTGAAACAAAAGGCTTTCGCTCGCCGCGACATTGTATGAAGCCAGACAAAATGAGCCGCCAGCTCGGAAGTTTGCCTGTCCGCAAATTGATATTGCGCCCCCGAGCGTGGGGGCGCAGCTCAGGGGGCGGGCGGGTCAGGACGAAAAAGGACGGTTAGGTGATTGAGGGGCGGCAGGTTTATCCTTTCATGCGCCACGTAATGAAATGAAGCGATAACTGAATACTGATATGTAACTCCCCTAACTGATTTATGAACGTCCTGCTGTTGCTGCCGTCTAGCTTATTTCGCAGTTAAATCGGGTATGGGTAACCTACGGACCGTGCGCCGGATTCGGCTCACAAAGGGGATTGTCTGGCATGCCGAGTGTTTATTTTTTTGATTTTCTGTCAAATAGACTAGTACATATGTGATGCCTAGAATCAATAACACACATGATACACATTTAAAATACAATGAAAAAATCATGATATATTATTATTATTCAATTTAATAAAAAATATCAAGTAAGTGATACTCGCTGGCTAGTAGAAAACCTATAATCATTGACTTATTTATTTGTGAGAAATTAGCTTTTTATTAAACTGATGCAGCAATTTATTATTAGTTCAAAAACTCTGTCGATATAAATAGTTCGACGTGCACTGCTATGTGTTGTGTGAAATATGTTTGCAATTTGTTTTGATATTTTTGTTCAAATTTTGTACATTTTTAATACTGACAAATGCATATTAAAGTGGCAGGATACATACGTTAAACTAAGTTCAGATTTAAATCAGGTTTTTGTTCATGATAACTAATTTTGTTTGTTTACAACTTTTGACCAACTGTGTAGTTTATTTTATACGTTTATTTTCATACAATGCATAAATAATATTTTTCACAGATTTATGAATGTCATACTTTTTCAATAATTGCGTTATCGATTTACTATTCTGTTCATCAATAGTTCTAACTATCTGCCAACATATGTACGTATTAATCATTACTCCTAAAATTCATGTTTTTACGGTACAACTTTTTTTAATTTTAATAAAATAAATAAAAGGAACTAATAGATTATTTGTTAATTTAGTATTATTAGCTAAATATTTTAAACCATCAAAATGTGTTCTTCAGCCGCTGAAGCATTCTATTCTTATATTTTAATAGTCTGGTTGTGTTAAATATCTTTATAATATAACAATGCTCTTTGATTGTTTGTAGTTTTTAAAGATAAGTACAAAAAAGTGTATTATATATTATTTTCTTGACTTGCAATTAAAAAAAAGGATTACTACTGTTACTCCACACCTAGCAAGCATATGTAAAAATAAGTCCTAATAATTGTTAAAATATTAAGATTTAATTTTTTTAGTTAACGTACACTTTCTTAACAATTTTTGTCTGAGGGCCGCAATGACAGCAAGGCCTTTAGTGCGAAGTTGCAAGTTTGGATATAAGTCTAGGTATTTAACACTAGAGTTTTATTTAACGTTACTGCTCTCTTTGCTTTGGAGAGGGGGTGGCAATGTTTATCTGCGTTTTGTAAATAAAATTTATATATTTCGTAAAAATATGTACATGCATAGATAAACATAGTTGGATAAAACAAGTTATATTCGGAGAATGGCACATGTTTTTTTTTAAAGCCACGGAGGTTTAGCTGTGATAATATAGTAATGTTTTGATTTTAAAATCCCAAAAACATTTTTATCAAATGTTAACCTATTGTTATGGAATTCAAAATATTGCATATATTGTTTTATTTTGAATTTGTACGACTGATCTGTATTTTCTCCATCTGGTATGTAACTCACTGTATCAAACCTCTGATTTTAAAATAGTATAAAGTATTATGGGACTTACGTGCTCATATACTCATCAGAATAAGTTTTTTTAACTACGAATATACGTCAATCGAATTTGCATAATTCGAAAACTTACTGTATATGTAAAAACATGTCTAAATTAAAATATTTATCATTAAAAATAATGATGAATATTATCTAGCAATTTCAATTTATTTGTTATATATAGTTCTTGATTGAATCCATATCTCATTTGAGTTAATGTACCTTAGTTTTTTGACTCCTGATAGTTGATAATATTCCCACAGCAGTGGTCTTACCTAGGGATTCTGTGTCGAGACTACCCGGGAATTTATTCCCGAGAATTCAAAGATTTTTTGCTGTCTCGAGTCCCGGGAATTTGAAAATTAATAACCCAGGACACGAGACTTTTCGATTCAATTTTATTCAATATATCCTACATTTATATTTTAAAATAAAATCTGCTTAGTCGAGAACAAGCCAAGTTAACTCGATTGTCGGCACTCGGCAGTGAAAAAAAAAACCGTATACATTTACCGATAAACAAAAAT
Organism: Plectrocnemia conspersa; assembly: GCF_051122295.1. NCBI lineage: Eukaryota > Metazoa > Arthropoda > Insecta > Trichoptera > Polycentropodidae > Plectrocnemia > Plectrocnemia conspersa. The sequence goes on from NW_028277169.1 coordinate 25,826,410, forward strand.
ATTGTAGGATACAGGATGGAAAGAATACAGAGAATAATTTATTGTAGCGAGAGATTATATTGTCTTTGTAATAAAAGCTTTCGTCGTTATTTGTAAAATATCACTTAAACAAAAAAAAATTCAAGTAGATATTTACCCTTGAATTTTTTCCTCAAAATGGTTTCAACTTAATATTGATAAAAATATTTCGATTAAAAAAAATTGTAATAAATTAAATTTAAATAAATATCGAATAAAGTGTTTTTAAATTGTTTCAATAAATTTTCACCTATCGTACCTATAACACAAATAATATAAGTTAATTAAACTTAATAATAATAAGTTATTTTTTTAACAAAATTTTTTTTCATTTAGTTTCGAGTCTCGGGAATTCCCGAGACTTTAAAAATTTGGGTCTCGAGTCCCGGGAATTGAAAAAACCCGAAACTTCAGAATCCCTACTCTTAACTAGTGTTTAAATATCAATAGTGCTTAAAGTTACATTTTTCCTTAATTTTATTTAAATTTAATATTTAATAAAAACGCGTTTCTATTACTTTAAAATATTTTTTGTTGTAACATAATTTTTTCTATGTATTATGTATACAATTTAGTTTGTTTATGTATTATATATTATAGTTGGGAAACTGCGTTAAGTGATCAGGGGAAGGGTAGTACATTAAAGTCAAAACCAAGCTCAAATACAAACAATTTAGCTAATGTTAATTATATTAAATTACTTTAACTGATTGTGTATTCACAAATTTACTATGCAACTAATTGAAACACAATACAGTTATTTTTAGAATATAATAAATATATTACAAAATACAGTACCTCTCAATATTAGGTTTAAATTTAAAAAAAAACTATACATAAAAATATTAACATCATTAAATATTAGTTTAATACATCAGACCTAAAATATAAGATGATTGGCTTTTACAAATATTAACAGCTATTTATATTTTAATTGGACAGATTCCATAAATATACATATTTATATATGTATGTATACAAAACAGATCGTCGGTACCGTGTCCCACATTTCCACGGCCCATGATTAAAGGAGTGTTTTAAAATAAAAATTTCCCCATCCAGGAATCCGTCGCGGGCCTTTTCTCCCATTCAAAATGATTACCTTTTCCATTATAAATATATAGAAAAGGGGCCCCCTCGAGCTGCTCACGCGTTTATTGATCACCGCTCTGGGAGAGGCTCGCCTGAGGGTAAGACTCCACTTTTTCTTCTGACCATCTACTATTCATCTCAATTATTGCAGACTCCACGGTCGACCCTTGGTGGCGCTGTCCAACTTTCTAATGACAAAAATCGGTGATTCGTAGCAAAGTCATACGTTTATTTTGTCACGAGTTATATTAAATATTTATTATGAATAATATTTATTTACCGAATGGGTAGAAATCGACAAAAACAGTGTTGATTTTTTTTATTGAAACTGAAGCATTTTTAAGCATGATTAAATTATAAAATCACATTAAGGCTGCTAAAATAAAATATTTAATATGATTTATATGTGCAGAGAATTTTCTTTAACAAAAGTCAATATAGACGAGACATGCTTTTATTTATAAACACAGATTTATATTTTTCTTTCTATTCTCTTAAAGGAAATGATGAATCAGATTGCCATTAACATTTCATCGTTGCACCGTAAACAATACTTTTCATTCACAATGTTGAGATTATCCACATTTGCTGAAATAATCCTCATTCGCTAAGCCGGAAGTAATTTCCCATAAAGAACGACCGCCCCAAGATAATCGCCACGGGGGAAAGAAGAAAACAAACGTGAAATATATTAAATTTTTGCCTTTCTCCTTGGGGAAGGGGGTTGCTTTTAAGTCGTATTTAATTTCAGCACAACGTATCTAGTTCCGGCTGCCGACATCCGGTTCGGCTATTGGTCTTTTTGCATCCGGTTGATGGGAATAAGAAGGCCATTAGCGGAGGAAGACCACCGGACGCTCACGTAATCTAGCTAAGTTTTTCGGCAATGTATTATACTATATATCTGCCAGATTGCTCTTCCCGGAAACTGCTAAATTATTACGAATATATACCGGGAGTATAAATCATGATACGGCGCGGAAAACAATTATGCGGGAAATCTGTTTCCGCTCCTGTTCGCGGAACTGTGCACGGATATTTTTTCCCATTTAGCTTTCATGATTACGTCTCGCATGTTTTATTTAATATATAAAGGTGTCGGTGTGTGTATTGAAAATATGATGGAAGTGCCTTTCTTAAAAAAACCACTGACACAAGAGACCCAATGTACATTTACATTATTATCAGGAAGTGTTCGATTATAATTAGTATAAAAAAGCTCTTGATATATTTATTGTTAGATCTTTTTTAAGACACAAATTTAACGTCCAAGTATAACACACAAATAAAAACCTTCATGGACCAAATTCAAGAAAGCAAAACTTGGAACGGGTGACATTCAAAATAATACACATTTATATTAGATGAAGAGAATGGACACAATACGCATAAGTATAGATTGAAGAGTGCTTATGTTTTGATCTTCATATGTACTTTGGAACAAGTGATGCGAACATTGATTTAGACCGGTCAAAGGATGCAGATTGTATGAAGATTTGATACATATATATATACATACGTTTAATTTTATATGTGTACCTGTACACCTATGTATTTATTTAAATATAGATATATTTTTATAAGTATAGCATAAATAGCTAAAAATGCATAATATAAATTATTTGTCACTACCAAATTTAACGATGACTGCGCGATCTCTGATCTCTTTTTTTGCTATGTTGTATTAATATTGTGCTTAAAACAGATCTTTTCGTTTTTGTAAGATAAGTGCAATTATTAAGAATACTCATTTGAAACACATAAAATACTTAAATAAATAAGTAACCCATGACAGAAAAAATTAATCACTATATAATATATTTGTATAGAAACATATACATCAAGTTATTTAATCGTTATGGTAAAATGAGTAAAAAATTGAAGTATATTGTAAATATGATCATTGTATTGTAGTATACATGTCATTATGTGAGTATTAATTATGAACCATAGATTTATGAATAATAAACTCAAATATATTTCGAAATATATGTCATTTCGACCAGAGCATTGTTAAACTTCAAACATTAGTCTAAAATATGTTTAAAAACACAAATTATTTCATTTTGTTATTATTAGTAGCAGAACGAAATGCATCTGTAAGTATTTCACTTATATATTAAGTACCTTATAAGTATAATTTTTATTTAATTTAACAGAAGCTTGAAATGGTATTAGAAAGATCAATAACAAAATGTGATCCAGAATATAGCTTAGAGTGTAAAACCAACGTACAAAAATATAACCGAACCAGTCCATATGCTTTAAATTATGAGATGGATCTATGTAAGTGGATAAAAAATGATATCTTTCTATTAAAATTGATACAACCTTATGCAGATGTCCCTAACAAGTGTCCAATTAAGGTAAAACTTATCATTATTCCAATAAAAAATATTAAAAATATATTAGTAATTAAATAATATGAATTTTTAGGCAATGTATCGTTTTCAGCTTAAGGATTTAATTATAGATGTAAATATTTTTCCAAAAATATTTCCAATTTCAAGCTGGAAATTTCGTGTACAATTTTTGCAAACAAAAACTAGAAGATCTTTGGTGAACTTGGACATTTTTTTTAAAGTCAAGCTAGCTAAAAATATAATTAAAAATAATAAAAAAAATTAAGTAATAGCTTATATATATTTTGCGATAAATAAAACATAAGTTGTGAAATAATTAATTACTTAAAAATAAATAAAAATATAATCAGTAATTTTAATCAAGAAAAAATAAGGAGTAATTAATAAATTTTATTTGTTATATGCATATATTATATATTATTATAATTATTATATTAATATTCTAAACAATCCAAAATAAATTTTATAAATTTACAACGGTCGGTGATTTTGGGTTGAATTATATTAAAGAAATCTGAAATATATTTATTTAAAAAGTATGTTTTTTAAAATACGTTGTTTCCTCTTAAAAATATTACAAGAAAATGCAAAATATTGATTTAACACTCCGAAAACATTTTTTGCCATTGTTTCATGACCGACTCTAAGAATAGCGATTAATAAACACTTTTGCAGTGTTTAATAGTGTTTAATAATCGCTAAGTTTAAGTCTTTGCCAAGGATTCGTTTGCCATAATACCATGTGATAAAAAGTGATAAATCATTAAACGTGCAATAAATATTTTAATCAAAATTATATAATTTTTTTATTAAAAAATTAAAATAATTCAGATATATTTATGTACTCGTATTTTATGGTAAATGTTTTATCATTCTTTGGGTTATTTTATATTTTTATAATGGACTATATAATAATTAAATGCATAAATATAGATCTTAATTCTTGTTAAGCAAATTAGTAATAGATTTAATTTAACTTAATTATTATTATACTGTAATATTATAAAAGTATACTGTTTTTTTATATATATTTATTTTATTTACTGAGTAAAGTTTGAAAAAGTTGGTATTTATTAACATAAAAAAATATTTTAAGAGAAGATGGTGATGTATACGTTATAGAGTTATAGTGACACAAAATTAAGCAAAATTTAGAATGGTTTCATATTATATCGGTTAATATACAAGTTTTTGCCATTTTAACGGTATTTATTTGCAGATATTGTGAACCCGTCATACTCAATATTTTTTAATCTGGGCTTAAAACAGATGTTTGCTATGTTACTTGGGTCGCAGCATAATATATTGATGTATAAATAAAAGTTAAATAAGTATTACTTTATTTTATTTTATTTTATATTTCATCAATACATACACATTGTATATGTACATACATACATACACCTGTGCAGCTCTACGTTTTAGACGAAAGTTCTTATGATAAGGCAAAAAAATACTGATTTAATTAATTACACAAAAATACAAATATATTCAAAATATTCAAAATAATTTATTTACTCGTTTATTACAAATAAATGTGATTACTGATGTTGAGACAAACTTTTAGATATTCTAGACAAATTAGGTTCCTGATACAGGCTACTCTTCATACATCATAAGTAAGCTGATTTCTACATATATACATAGTTCTTTGCATATACTAGTTTCCTAAATCCAGCATTCTTCTATGTCTCCATCTTTTCTTTAAAAATTGCTTTCAGATTCGTATTGTTTTAAAAAATACAAACTATGAGGTTACATTACAATTTGGGATATTGCTGTACTTTATAATACAGATATAGATAAATAATGTGCTCTTCGGTAATATAGTACAAATTATATTAAATACAAAATTAAAATTAACAATTTTCTATACTTGATAAAAAAAATTAAAATCTATTAATATTTATTATTTTTTTGTCTTGAGATACTTTAAAAATAACAGATACCTTAAACATTATGACTCTAGATTTAGTATGTAAAGTAAATATATCAAATTTCCATCTGCCTTCTATCATGAAGTTTGGTACTAAATTTGGATTAACGACCAAATCTTTAGCGTGTATTGAATACCCTACCTATAAATATATGCGTTTAAAATTATAAACATACAGATATTAAAATTTAAATGACGTTCTTTGTACTTACTGGAATCGGACATTTATGAAAATTAATATACGGTTTTGAAAGTTTGAAAATAAAATGACTATCTATTGATTTGCAAAAGTTATTTTCAATTTTAATAACGCTTTGTTTAAATTGGTTGTTTTTCCATTCGAATGAATTAACGCCGAACTAAAATACCATATTATTGTTTTTATCTTTATTCGTTAGTAATATTATAATATTGCATACAATTCAATGTTATACCGTAACGTTACTGACTTCTAGACTTTTTCCTACTACCACTTGTAAATTCATTACATATGGAGATGTCCTATTATTTTTTCTTACCGATGCAGAACAATTACTATTAAAATCTGCATTGCAATATATTTCAGCTCTTTCTAATATCACAGCAAAATTCTATAATAAAACTAAATATTAGTTTATTTTTAGTAGTTGATAAATAAAAATGTTCAATAATAAACCTACTGCACTGTGAAAATTTATAAATAAATAATAAAGAAGTAATGATAAACAGTATATTTCTAGCTCCATCATAGTTAGATTAAAAATAACTAAAACTGACTGCTTTTTGCAAATTTTTGCAGACTAATGCCTAATCAGTATTATTTTTTACGCTTCACAGAATTATAATATTATTTATTAAAAAAACGTAATTATAAATTACAATTATAAATACATTACTCAAATATTTTTAATGATATGATATACATTTGTAGGCCAATTTAATTTTCACATTTATTTTATATTTATAAAATGTGAAAATATATTTTAAGCAGTAGACGTGCAAATTGTTAATGGGCATAATATTTGTGATTTTATATTAATATGATTGATTTTCCGAGAAGCATATTGAATAATTACTGAAACACAATTATTTGGAAAGTGTTGTTTAAGGAGAGTAAAAAGTAAATTTTCTACTCGGTTGGAAAAAAGTCGTTGTAATTTTAAATCCCAATAATAACAGGTAAATAAACAGTGGCAAATTATGTCAAATAAAAAAAATGAATAAAGAAGCGATGGGCTGGTGAAATCAGTTTAAGGCCAAGTTTTGTAAGCCAGCCTGATCTGCGATGTTTTAAAATATCGAATTTTTTTTTAAAATCATGACTTTTCAAAAATAAATTTTTGCAATAGAAATTAAAATACAATAAAAACTAGAAAATGTTTTTGTCATTTTTGGGTTAAATATCAATATAATACTTTTTCTAATAATTTATCTTCTTCATATCTTAATTAAATTCATTACTCATTGAGATTCGTTACTTAATTTTAAAATGACGGCGTTTATAAAAACCAAAAATTGTAATTTCGTAACAATTTTTTATTGAGAAAATAGTGTTAAGGGAAAAATCGTGTTTGTATTAGAAATTTTGTAATAGAAATAAAAATAAATTAAATTTAAAAACATGTTTTTTTTATATACATACATATTTATGTGGGTTTTTAATGTTACCATAACTTGGTTAAAAAAATATTATATATCTTGTTACATTTATACCTCAGTTAAATTTATTAACCAGTCTGATGCACCATATTGTTTAAAAATAGTGACTATGCAAAAATATGGCAACTTCTTTAAAAAATCCAATACAAAAAAAAAGTTTAAAAATAATATTTTTTTCTTACATTTTTTGGTAGTTTATGTGAATTTAAACATGATAACTTCCGTAGTTTTAGTCATATTTATAAAAAAAATCTGTACTAAGTTTGTAAGTTATTGTGATCTGTTATCTTGTTTTATAAATGGCGGCTATTAAAAAAATCGAAACAAAAATAAAAAGGTAAAAAAAAATATAGAAAAATATTTTGATTTAATCGTTAGTGAGCTTTAGGGACTATACATTTTTATGGTCTAAACTTGAGCAAAATTGAGACAAAATAAAATTTATTATATTATATTAGTTGATGTGTAAGTTGATGCTATTTTAACGGTACTTATTAGCAGATAGTGTAAACCCGTCATACTCAATACTTTTTTCCTGTAGGTTAAATACAGATGGTTGCTATTTAATAGGGGGCCACAGCATAATAAATTGATGTATCAAAGTTAAATATTAATAACTTCATTTTATATTATTTTTATTACATACACAAATACATATTTTATATGTATATATTTACATACACATGTGCAGCTCTACTGTTTTTGACGAAATCACTTACGAATAACAAAGAAAAAAATATTAATTTAAATACACAAAAATAAAAATGTATTAAAAATATTAAAAATAATTTATTTATTTGTTTTTTTTTAATTAATGTGATTTCTAATGTTAACATAAGCATTTAGCTATTTTAGACAAATCAGATTCCTTATCCTGGCTTCTTCTTAATACATCATCAAGGTGAGAATATATAGGCCGATTTATATATACATACGTTCATTGCATATTTAATTTTAGAATAAGATGATTTACAAAGATACGTCGAGACGAACAATCTGAGCAGTAGGTGGGCACCATGTCTTGATTTTTCAGGTACCAAATTCCATAATCCAGTCTGCCTCTTGTCTTTAAAAAATAGATTTTATATTCGTATTTTTTTTAAAGAAACAAATTACGATGTAACACGACAGTTTGGGCTATTACTGTAAGTACTTTATTGAAAAAATAGAAATAATTAATGTGCTTTTAACTGATTATTATTAACCATTTTCTTTACCTAAAAAATAAATTAAAATCTATTTATTTTTATTTTTTTAATATATGGAGATACTTTAAAAATAATAGATAACTTTAACATTATGACTCTAGATTTAGTATGTAAAGTAAATAAATCAAATTTCCATCTGCCTTCTGGCAAGAAATTTGGCAAAAAATTTTTATCAACGACCAAATTTTTAGCGTTTATTGTATAACCTGTCTAAAAAAAATTGTATTAAAAATTACAATAATATAGACATTTAAATTTAGTTTATGTTTATTTGTACTTACTGGAATCGGACATTTCTGAAAATTAATATACGGCTTTGCAAGTTTGAAAAGGAAATTGTCATCTATCGATTTGCAAAAGTTACTTTCAGTTTTAACAACACTTTGCTTAAATTGATTGTTTTTCCATTCGAATGAATTAATGCCGAACTAAAATTACATATTATTGTTTTTATTTTTATTCGTTAGTAATATATTATAATATTGCATATAATTCAATGTTATACCGTGACGTTACTGACTTCTATAGTTTTCACCACTATCACTTGATAATTTAATACATATGGAGAGGTTCTATTATTCTTGCTTACCGATGCAGTACAGTTACTACAATAATCTGTATTGCAATATATTTCAGCTCTTTCTAATACTACGGTAAGATTCTAAAATAATACTAGTGTTTTTTTTAAGTTTATAAATATTATAGTAAAATTATAAAACCTACCGCACCATGAAATTCTAGAATTAAGCAATAAAGAAATAATAATAGACTATATAATTTTGGCACTAACATACTTAGATTTAAAATATACAAAACCGACTGATTCTTGCGAAATATTACAGTGTAATGTCGTTTCATCTGTATTTTTTATGCTTAACAGAATTTTATTACTACGTGCGTATTATAAACGCATTATAAACATTTTTATATTGCTACGATACATATTAGTATGGCAAATTAATTGTCAGTTATTTTATGTATATAAAACGTGAAAATATATTTTAAAACTGATGACACTGTGATGAGCTTAACTGCATCAAAGCAATATGTGCTTAGGCATTTTATGTTTGTATTTAAATTTAAGTTTTGCTTTGTCGTAATCACCGATTCTTGAAATTAGTGGGTTTGCGTGGTATCGCGAGATTTTTTTATAGTATTTTTCGGTTTGATAATAACAGTATTCTTTAATGGTAGGAATTAAATGTTTGGTGTGGAGTTTTTTAAGGTTAGTATAAAACGGTGTATTATAAATTATTTTTATGGCTTTATTTTGAATTACTTGAAGTTTATTAAAATTACTATTACTCGCGTTACTCCACACTGAACAAGCGTAAGTTAAAACAGGTCTGATTAATTGTCTATAGACTAGAATTTTATTTTTTATTGTAAGCGCACTTTTTCTATTAAATATTGATTTTAGAGCCGCAATGGCGCCGAGCCCTTTCGACCGGAGTTCAGTTATATGTTTATTGAATTTTAGTCTGGAGTCCAGGTGTATACCCAGGTATTTAACGCTCGCTCTCCATTCAATGTTATGCCCTTGTTCACTTTTAATGGGTGCAGGCAAGGGTTGTCTACGTTTAGTGAATATTATAGCTTCTGTTTTGTCTTGATTAATTTTAATTCTCCATTTCATATAATATTTTTTTAAGTTTTCAAGGGATTTTTGAAGTTTGACTGCAATAGGTTTAAGACCATAAGAACTAGTAAGGATTGCGGTGTCGTCAGCGTACATTGAGAGTTTAGTATTTTTTAACATTGGAATATCATTAGTATATAAAATGAAGAGAAACGGGACAAGTATACTTCCTTGAGGAACACCAGCTGGTATTTTACGCGGCTTAGAAAATGTATTATTTAGCGAAACAACATAGCTTCGATTCTTCAGGTAAGACCGTAACATGTGAATAATGTAATAGGGAGTTCCATATTTAAATGATATGTAGCATAATATTCGCGATTTTGTATTATTCTGAATTATTTTTATTGTTCCAAAAGCATA